>NC_141698.1:195709925-196309925 GCF_964263255.1 Lissotriton vulgaris
TTCAATCTGTACAGTGGGGAGAAATATAGATTTGGGCTTAAAACTGGAACTAGGATTGTCCCCCAATTCTATACCCCAGGCCCCCGAATCCGGTGTAGAGTCCATATTCTCAGGCCCTTCATCCCATCATCCCACGTATGTAACAATTCCACATCACACATATCAAGATTACTTTCAGTAATTCTATTACTCACAGTTCCAGAGCCTTTGGGTTTCGTACAGAACCACTTCTTAAGTTTCAGCTTCCTAGAAAATAAGAACAGGTCGATTCTTGTCTGAGCAAAATTCATATTCGAGGACTGGCAGAACGAGAGTCCTAGAGCTAGGGTCTCCATTTCATCACTTAAAAGAGTCCGCTGAGATAAATTTACTACAGTCATGTTTGTTACTGCTTTTTTGCTCCTTGTCTTCATTCCCACTGGAGTTTTGGCAGCGCGTGTTCCTCCTCTTTTTGGCCTGTTGGTTGCGTTTGTTCCTCCTCTGTTTCCCCGACCACGTCCTCTCTGGGTACCCCCCTCCTGTTAATTTCTGTCCTGTTTTGGCTTATCATCTGGAATTGTAACAAAAAATTCGATTTCCTTTTGGGGTCATTTGATATTTCTTGGTTCAAGCCAGAAGTGGAGGCGTCTGACATATTGCCATCTGATACATCACTCTCAACAATTTCTCTTGTTGCTCCTCCTGTTTTTGAGGTTGTAACAGCAACCCCCATTTTTTTATCAAAAAGATGATCGTACTTCGTTTGAAATGTGAGAGTGCGCCCCGATTCGTAATCCTTATAATCACCTAAGAGCTTTCTTTGTTTCTTGGCGGTAATTTCTTCCTCCAATTTATCCATTTTCATTAGAAGTTTCTTCAGATGTTCTTCCAGGGCTTCCTTTGACATCAATTGACTGATTTCTGATGTAAGTTGGTCAATTTCCACTAATCGTTTCGCACGATCTTTAAGGGCGTATTTTACAAGGATCTGCATTATAATTATTGAACAAGCAGCAGCATTCTCCGACCATTCCTCCAGCATATCGGGGTCCGGGTCTTCGTAAGTTGGTATTGTGAAAATACGAAGGCCTCTCGGGGCACGTTTGACATCCATGTATCGTTGTAATGATTCGGCTTCCCACCACTTTGAAAGCTCTCTCCTGTATAGCCTTTCCAAAGTGCTTTACTGTGCTTGTAAGTTTATCTCCGAGATAATATTAGATGTGGTTTGTAATTCATCAGAGCTCGGTTCCGTGTTGGCAAAAAATAGTCTGTCTGCAGTTTCCAACGAGCATCTAATCCACCTGCCATTATATCAGATCATATCCTCTTCCTACAGAAGTTCTGTGCGCGTGTTATCCGCTTATGATTATCTGTCAGCTTACACGCACTCCCTGGCCCCTGGGTTGCTACGTTTGAATGGCTGGATGGTATGCCTAAGTGTCACTCCACGATCCAGAGCCAAGAGTATCTCCTCACCCCACTAGAGCATACTCGCTGGCTTCTTCTCGAGAATGCCCCAGGCGCTCCTGCAGCCATAACGTTGGTAATCTTTTGAAGTTCGCCGGTACCAGCATATACACCCTCCAATCAGCTGTGTCGTCTTCGCAAATCCTACGGGCACACCTTCACTGCGTCCGAGATACCGGTGTCAAAAAACCCAGGGGGTCAGCTCGATCTCTTTAAATCAAATGCAAACTTCACGAGTTCCGGTGAGTGATCTCTAGCTGTCGTGGGCAGTCCCAGTAAGGTCACCGGCAGACCTGTATCTTCGTTCCAATCAAACCTCCCGTTATAGGAAGAGACTTGGACACCCAGAGCTTCTTGCAGGAAAACGTTATTTTGCAAGTGGAAAAACGACGCGTTTCGCCTTTACGGTTTGATCACGCTCGTCAAACAGTGTAAGCGGCCATCTTAAATACATATTGTAATCCCCTCAAAATTGTGTCATACAGTGAAAAGTAATCATATGGTGGACATTTTAACATAGGCAAAATAACAATGTTAGTTAATGTTTTCAGGTCCGATTTCATAATACATAATGAAATAAACATTTACCATGAATTACACCAATTAAATGTATCACGTTAGACCTTTGGTTCGCCCGATATTTTTCAACACCTTTTTCGCTCAAAATCGGATGTATATACTTATGCCTGTATTTTAACAGAATACAAGTCTAGCGAGTCTGATTATTTATATATATATATATATATATATATATATGTGTATATATATATATGACTCGTATATGATTGTGTTTCCGGGGTCCCGTGCATGGGCGGGAATATTGTATTTATGACTTTGAGGATACCCCTGGAAGAGAACTAGGATTACAGGTAAGTGACTAATCCAAACTGATTTACTTACCTTTTCTCTAGGAAATGTCCCAGTGTGAAATCTAGGCATATCACACCGAGTAGAAAAAGTAACTTAAAAAGTAATCTGCGAAGCAACCAGATCTTGGAAGGTGGCCACGACTGTTTTAATATTGAAGCCTGGTAGGGATCCCCTGATGGCTGATTCATACCGTCCAATCTCCTTGCTGAATGCTGATAAGTTCTTTATGAGTATTCTGGCAGGGAGATTGGCAAAGTTGGCACCAAACCTGATTAATACCGACCATAAAGGCTTTATGGTTAGGAGTCTCAATCAGGAACAAACACAATTACTTATTGGCAACATCAATCTTCCTGAAATTAGGTGGGATCCCCTGGCAGTAGTGGCCTTAGACGCCGCTAAGCCTTCAAATGTGTTTGCTGGAGATATCTTTGGGTGGTGTTGGAGGTCATGGGTATGGGTATCTTTGCCCAGACTTTAAAGAACTGTTATTCTGGGGCTTCGGCGAAGATTTTGCTAAATGGCTCCCTGACTCCAACCTTTGCAATTCAGAGAGGGACAGCTTGGCGATTCCGATAAGAAGAGCAGGTTTGGAGATGTGGTCGGATCTGGTGGACTCAGATGGGGTTCTCCCGTGGGAGATATTGCAAGATAAGATCGTCCCTCATTCTCTAGGTTTAAGTACCTTTAGTTAGGATCATGGCATGAGGCAGAAGCTCGAGAAACAGTAGGGAACTGGGAACTTGAGCAGCTATTCCAAGACTCACGCCCAAGGAAGAAAGAAATATCTTTGTGGTACTTAAGCCTTCTTGAAGCAGAGGATCACGAGGTTCCCCCTCTGTCATAGGTATGGAATTCTTCCCCACTTGCCCATGATATAGAACGCTTTTTTGAAACCTCCCTTAAGTTACTGTATAAATATATCAAGCCTGCTAGGCTAAAGAAAAATTCAATTTTTTTAATAAAAGATTGTAAACGCTATACCTTGATATTTGGTGTGTCCCTTTACAATAGACCTACGGGCCCTGTGGACGTAGAAAGTACTTCTGTCTTTTATTTGATGTAATCTCTTATACCACTCCAGGGATTTTTTCTAGACTTGCATAGTATATACAGAGCCAGCTTCCTACAATTTTTATTTACATTTTTGTACATTTCTTCTTGACAGGACAAAATTGAAAAATAAAGTTTTTAAGAAAATAACCTAATCCTTTGCTACTTTTCGCCATGGTCAAAAACACAATGAACCAGACCATTCCTTTTATTTCAGGAGTTTCACATTGAAAGTGTCTTAAAATAGCGAATAGAAATATATTTGCAGCCTATTGGCAGGCTAAAAATGCCCAAATTTCAATTTTTACTTTTTGAAAAAGAAGCCAGTTAAAACAATTGATCACCGTCTTAATAAGATGTGACTAGTAATATTTTCCATTAACCTTTCCGAAATAGAAAAGAATAAAGGGCAATGTTAGCAGATAGGCTGACCTCGATATAAGAGCAAACGTGTACTCTGTTGACCTGCCAATCTATCGCTAATGATAGTCATTTTTTCAAACTATCAGCACTTTGTTTTTAGTCTTGACACTAAGATAGCTCCTATTAAAGTTATTTGAAGTGTCTTAGTAGGAAATTTTAACTTTTGCACATTTTTCACTTTTTCTGCACTGCAAATCATCAGCACCACTGATTGCAATATAACTGTGGCTGTATCGATCGCTGGCTATGAATTGAGAGTAGCTTCCCCACTAATTGGTGCGGGCTGCACCATTCATATAACCTACAGTAACTCCCAGATGTTGATGCTCTGCCTCTGTGGTGGCCTGATGGGATTAATTTTCACTCAGTGAGTGTGTGCTTGCTTTGATCCAGACACCACAGTTTCTTTGCCATTCTTTATCTCACTGTTTATACACCAGTAGTTCCTTTGTGTTTTTTTCAGTTGTAGTTTGGGGACAGGATATTGCCTGGTCTTTAAATATTTAACTCCCTAGGACCCTCTTTTGTTAAAGATTTTGTGTATGCAAACATGTACTGTGCCAGTGAAAGGTCAGTGCCTTTTTTGGCTTCTGGTAACAGGACCCTGGATCATTGCACTCTGTCTTTTTGTCATTTTTCTCATTGGAAATCTTTCAAAATGTTTTTCCAAGCACTTCATTCCGATGTGCTTTAGGACTTGGAGGGTGACTCTGTTTTTTTTCTCTTCTTCTTCAAAATCTATTTTCCAAAATCTATTTTCCACTGTTGGGTTCGGAGGCACATTCTGGGCCGGAGATAGTCAAGGATACGGCTACTCTGCCGAAAAAGGTTGGAAAAAATAAATAGAAGAGGAAAGAGTTTTTGGCAGCAGACCTCAAAGGAAAACACGCCAAGAAAGCAGAGGAAACTGATTCTGCCATTTATGCTTAAACCATCTGGGTAAGAGCATATTCTTGTTCTGCCGGGAGCTGGTAGATTTTCCTAGTACTTCGATGAGATCCAAAATAGTCTTTTTAGGTTCTGTCCTAAATGTCACCGCAAGTTGGCCTGAAAGACGGACCAGCACAAATTTTGTGTCTTCCTAAAGGACCAGAAGTCAGAGGATTGTAAGGCATGAAAGACGTTGCTCCTTAGGGGGAAAGAGGTGGGCACAATACGCCATAATGCAGTCCAAACAAGGCCCCTTTAAGGAAACGCCAAAGAGGAGACCTAGGGAGATCAGTGGTCAAATGCCGTAGAAATGGACCACTGTGGAGAGATGCCCAAAAAGATACCAGGGGATATATAGCTGGCACTGGAAAACATATTCCCATAGTTGAAGGTTTTGGTCTCCAAGACCTTGAAACAATCCTTAATGCCCTTTATCTCTGTAGTTGAAACGAAGACAAAGGAACTCCACAGGTCAAAGCCAAAAGAGAATGAAAGGGAAAAATATTCTGACTCAACACCGAAAAATGATTTGGTATCGGAGAAATGAAAGAGTTGAACTTGAAAGACAGTTCAACCACAAAAAGGGACCACTTCAACACGGAACAGATGATTGACATGAAAAGAAAAAAGACATGGACTTAAAGCCAAAATGGGAACATTACTGCAAAAGAAAGAATAGGATGGAGGAGAATCAGCGTCAAAGTCCCAGTAACTCAGAACCTCGGAGGCATGAGCAGGAGGAGTTTTCTGGCGAAGATGATAGATATGAGCAACCCATTAGAGATCACAGGGGAACAAGGTTACATGGCACAGCTTAGACACTGACTCTCCTGGAGAGGAGCTCTTCTGCACTCCTAGGCCATTGCTTTCAGCTGACCTCTTTATTCAATACTGTTACTAAAAGGGCCGCAGACGCAAATGGATTACAGATTGTACTGTAGGATGTGGCATGTTTCCACTTCTTAGATTGCAGAATAAAATCAATTCATGTCCATGCTTCCTAGCATTGTTGTCTAGGGGACAGAGGAATTCAAAGATCCAGCTTCTTCTCAAGCTCTAACTCCAAGTTTAGAGAAGAAATAGCTCTTTGGAGCAAAGACCCAATATACATTAAGAACAAAGGACTAAGACTTCAGCACCCACAGGATCATCTCCAGACAGTAAAAATGTAGGTGATGGGAAGCAGAGGTCAGCAGCCACGCAGTGGTGCGTTACTGATTCTAATTTCCTGCTTAAACAGATATGGCCACAGACCGTGAGGGATCAAGGAAGAACTGATGCAACCTCTCCCAGAACAATAAAAAAGAGGGCAATAATGATAATTCAAGGCTGAAATACCATCTCAAACACTTGTCTCTATTCAGCTCTAGATGCTGGTGTCACAGCCAGCAGACATGTGCTCTGGTACTAAAATAAGAAGGCATGCTTGGCTAAGTGTACCAGGCTTCAATTAAAAAGTTAAATCTTCTGCTATAAATATGACTTTCACAAAGGGAACCGGTTTTGAGCTGCAGAGGATGACTCTCTCCAACAGGTGAAGAAAGGCATTGATATAGCAAAGGAAATGTGGAATTTAAAATTCTGGGGAACAGTTAAGAGGGGCTTTCATCTCACCGAGCGTTGAAAAGGGGGATGCTCCAGCACATTATACAACAAATATAGAGCACCTTTGAGCTAGTGTGCATAGACCAAACATGACATGGCACGACCCATTGTAGCCGAGGCACTCCTTTCTAGACTGATCCAGGGGAAAAGGCCAGACCACAAGCGGTTTGGCCACTTTCAGCGTGTGATTCACAATCTCTAAACAGAAGTAAGTGATAGAGGTGGCCTGAAACGAGCAACAAAACCAGGGAGAGTTCTCAATCTACTTAATCCCCAAGCAAGATTTGACTTTGCAGCCCATAATAGACCTGACATTTCTAGATTCATCCATCAGGTCACAAAAGCTCAAGATGATTACACTACAGGAAGCCGGTCCATTGCTTTAAGAAGGGACTACATGGCAACCATAGACCTCAGGATTATGTATTTTCACATCCAGATTAACAATAAACCAGAGAAATATCCTAGGTTTTACTTTTTTAAATTAAATCATCGCAGAGTATTTACAAATGATAGCAGTTATGGCATCTCACTTGAGCTATTAGGGGACACGTTTACCCATACCTAGACAACTGGCTGATAAAGGCATGCTTGCAGGATTAGTACCAGAACATTGTAGAAATTGTGATGGAAACCATGCACAGACTAGATTTCTCCTCATTGAACGTGGAGAAAGCCTTGTTCTGTTATGAAGAAAAATGTATTATTTGGGGGCAGAGGTGGACTCTGTCACGGCAAAGGCATATTTGATCCAGAAGAGAGTGCTGCCATTGGCAGATCTAGTTTTCTTTTGCTAGTAGGGATGGTCTTTGAGAAAACAGTGAAGAAAATGCTTGTTTGAAACCTTCATGCTTCCAGCTGACCCCATTTGCCAGGCTCCATATGAGACCCATCCATAAATGATTTCTGCGCCTATGGTTGTTACAGCAAAAGCACAAAACTAGATACATCGTGGATAACCGAGACAATCAAATACTTGGTTCATTCGCACAATCATTTTCTTTATTGACCATCGCCACAGACTCATCCCACAGTGACAATGTTCTATCTGAACAAAGAAGGGGGGATCAAGGGGGGATCAAGGTGAATGTGCTATCTGATCTAGTACAGGACATCTAGAGCTTGGTTATCCGAAGAGGTTTATCGCTGATAGCAATACACTTGCCACTGTCCATGAAACGAGATGGCCTCTGATTCATGGGTCCTTGGTGCTTTGGAACAAGTATTCTCTGAATTGTCCTTCGTTGCCTCATTCCAGACTTCTTCTGCCTTGTGTGGTATCTCATGTCTGCACGCGACAGTCATTTTATTATGCAGAATAATCTATCCTGTCCTCTGAAAGAGGGAAAGGATGTTACTAGCACTTTTTCTTTTTATGGAGAAGGGGTTAAGGACTCTTGATTTAATTTTACTTCAGATTTCTAAATACTGACCATGTCTCTGCTCCTGCTAGAGCATTCTGGCAATGTCCTGTACAGAGTGATGTATAGTGCTTGGTCGACCTGAAGGTTGCTTTATTCCTTGTACACATTGTAGGTTTTACATTTATTTGTCACTGGTGTTTGTTAGCCTTCTGTTTTGATTATTTCTTCATGTTACAGAATTATAATTTAAATTCTACTTCTTGATGTCAAAGACCGAGCTTTAAAGTTCTAAAATAGGCAGTGTAAACTCCTGCAAACATTTGTATCCTCTTGAGCTTATGTTTTTCTTTAAGACCTGTGGTATACAAATGCGATACAATTTCCACATTTGTCGATCATCACCCCATTTTTTCCATTATATTTTTCTTACATTTAGTGGTAATCCTTTTTATGCATCGTTTTCCAATTTTTATACATTACCTCACATTTATTCACAGATGTGCTTGATTCATGGCCATCCATCCTTCCATTCGTGCCTTATGTTCGAGGTCCGGTTTCTATTGTTATATACTCACTTAGACTTCTCCTATTGAACATTCAATTCAAAGAATACAATAACTTCAATTTATATGTTCTTATTTTTTTCTCCTGTGGTGTTGATACATATTGTCCAATTCACAATGCCATTTGCTTGTATAAGTTAAAATTGCAAGTAAAATTTTTCTAATAAAAATTCATGTGTGTAATTCACATTAAGTGAATTGACACTCTTAACCCCTTCGATGCTGATGACGAGCTCAGCTCGTCATCAGCCACAGTGGTCGTGTACTGATGACGAGCTGAGCTCGTCATGTAACGCGGCTTTTGGAAAAATGCTGCGTATCGCAAAAATAACCCCCGCACGCATGTGGTTAAAGGGTTGTTGCTACAATATTGCAGCAACTCATGAAGAACACCTATGTAGTCATCATGCATGACATCAAATCAAATCCCACACCGTCCACAATTTTAAACACACTCAAGAACATTATGCAGTATTCTTTGCTTAATGGTGAATCACAGCTACATGTCGCAAGATTGCAGCACTGTTCTAGTACTTCTAGGTGACTACAAATCACTTGCCTCATTTATTATTTTATAGAGCCATACTTTTCAAACCAAGTACAAACTGGCAAGTAGCATGTAACTACAATCCAGTCATATAAAATATATATGAGCCCATTGTTGCAATCAGTCCTGTTGGTATATTCCGTCCACCCCTACCTTTCCGTCCCAGTTGGTTTGTCCCACCCTGAAGCTCCCTGTGGAATGTTGGTGTGCTCGCCAGTGAGGAGATTGGATGGTCAATAAACAGCATATTAATCTATCTCCAGAGTCCTGTCATTCTTCAAGAATTCCAACACTGGCGACGGAACTGCGCAGGGGGCAGTCTTGACCATTTCCCCTTTGTGTGCTCTCTCTATGAAGAGCAAGAAGTGGTTGCAAATGCCTTAAAGGATGATCTAATCAACTCTCCAGTCTTAGGAACATTTGACCCGTCCAAGAAAACCATACTTGCAACTGATGCCTCAAACAATGGGTTGGGTGCCACCCTCTTCCAAAAAGATGTAAATGATGAGATGATCATTGCTTTTGCGTCCAGGAGTCTATCTAAACCAGAGAAGAATTACTCCGTAATTGAACGGGAAGCCTTGGCCTGTTTTTGGGCTGTGAGGCATTTCAAGTTCTTTCTATGGGGTTTGAGGTTCACGATATGGACTGATCACCAGCCCTTCACATTCATATTCTCAGTCAAGGTCTTGAAAATTGCACCCCGCGCATCAGCAGAAGGATTCTAGGACTTGAACATTACAATTTCAAGATAGAGCATGTTCCGGGCAAGGAAAATAGAATTGCAGATTTCCTATCAAGATCGACCTTGCCAGAAGCAGGAGTCACTGAAGAAGCTCTAGACAGTCCAATAATGATGATGGATTTTCCTGCCATTACGGAAAAAGAATGGGAAGATGGCATGAAGGCGGATAAAGAACTGTGTACCCTAAAAGAGTACATTAGGCAAGGATGGCTTAACAAGAAGAACGAAGTTGAAGCAGGGATCGAAGAGTTTTGGGAAATAAGGAATGAACTGAGTTTCATTGGAGGGAAAGTATATCACAAGAATAGGGTGATACCCCCTAGAGAACTCAGGAAGAGAGTTATTGACTTGGCACATGAAGGCCACCTTGGGCGGAGTGCTACCAAGGCCAGAGTAAGAACACATTTCTGGCTGCCAAAAATGGATGCCATGGCTGAACAAATTGTAAAGGAGAGTGGCGCATGTGCTAGAAGCGACAAATCTAAGCTGGTACACAAAGATCCGTTGTCTCCAGTTAATGTTCCGACAAGCCATGGAACAAGTTGGCTATGGACATCATTGAACCAATGCAAGAGCTTGGAGTGCAAAGGAGATTTATGATGGTTCTGATTGATTATACTTCACACTGAATTAAGGAAAAGTTTGTACATAGTATCACCACAAAATCGGTGATTCAGTTCTTAAAAGAGGTGTTCTATGAGTAAGGAATACCCTCCACTATAATCACCGACAATGGGGTACAGTTCACCTAAGAAGAAATGCAGGAATTTCTGAAGGGTTTGGACATAAGGCATGCAACCACAGCTTTATATTGCCCAAAAGCCAATGGTCTGGTGGAGCGAGCAAACGGGATCATTAACCCCTTTACTGCTAAGGCATTATTATTAATCTCATATAATTTCCATTGAAATCAATGGAAAGTCCATGACGAGTTACCCTTGTCATTAGCAGCCAAGAGGTTAAAGAAGGTATCCTGTTAGCTGCCATCAATGGACACGACATAGAGAACTCTCTGAGGGAATGTCTGTGGGCATATCATACGTCACCTAATAAAGTAACTGGGGTTTCACCTTACGTGGGAGGGAACCCTGTACCAAGTTTAATCCCAGTTGGCGAAGTGGTGGCAGCGTCAGGGGAGTAGATCAGGAGGAGGCAGGAGAAAAGGCCAGACAACACCAAAACAAATCTAAAAACAGTGGTACGACCAAAAACATGATGTTAAAGATCAAAAGTGGGAGGTGGGTGACATATGGTGCAAGCTAGAAGGAACACCAAGATGGGGACCACTCTCAGCAAATATCATTCTCCAAGTAAGATTGTTAAAGTGCTTAAGAATGTGGTTCAGCTTGAAAATGGTCCGTGGTGGAGTTTTAACAACATTGTAAATGTACATATGTAATGCCTCTTGCTGTGTTAACTGCTGCTGCTGCTGTTGTTCCTGGCAGGTTCTCTCCAGCCAATCATTGCTACCCCGGGTATCTTTTCCCTTTTTCCCTTTTTTCCTTTGGTCCTCTTTATAAGGAAGGGAGATTTGTTGCAATCAGTCCTGTTGGTATATTCTGTCCACCCCTACCTTTCCGTCCCAGTTGGTTTCTCCCACCCTGAAGCTCCTTGTGGAATGTTGGTGTGCTCTCCAGTGAGGAGAGTGGATGGTCAATAAACAGCATATTAATCTATCTCCAGAGTCCTGTCATTCTTCAAGAATTCCAACACCCATCTTCTCCCAGGGGATGTTCCAGGGCAGGTTCCAGGGCAGGGATGCAATCGGAATTTTAAAAACTCTTAGAACCTTGTGAGTTTCTGGATCTTAAAAATGTGACCACAGCCCATATCCGTCCTGCAAACAATCGGAGGCTTATTCTTGTTAAAAGCACCTTTCTGTGGTGGCAGTGGAAAGGGAACATACCCAAAACTGGTTTGGGATGTTGCTGTAAACAATTCCTCCCCACAACAAAATTTCCCAGTAGAGAGAAAAAATGATGCAGTCCTGCAAAGGCCTTTTCGCCTCAGCAGTTCTACACTTGGGACATCCTAGTTCATTGTCTCTCTATTTATGAAAAAAAATTCTACTTCGGCAGTGAAGTTTCGCATTCTTCCCATTATTAAAATGTTTTCTTTCATGACTAAGGTTTATTCGAATACCAGAAGGACAGTTTACAGTTTTGCTGTTAGATGAGCAGTGTGTATAACCAGATTGTAGATTCCAATTTTACATAATTACTGGAAAATTACAATAAAAGGGAATATGTATTTTTGTTACAGCGCTGCCCGCCTCTTTAGCTTCAAATTACATTTTCTTGTGGAACCTTGTGAACTTCTCCAAGGTGGTATTTTATTCTAAGTTTACTTGTTTATAGGTGAATTTGGAAAATTTTCCCACACTGTTTTCATGACCGACGCTGTCCTACAGAATGTTATAACATTGTGAATCCATGAAAGACGGGAAATGTGTGTCCTGTTTGTTGTCAGTATAGACTTAATGGTGTGTAAACCATGTATTGATTAAGAACCATTGTATTGATTAAGAAAGGAATTGGAATACCAACTTGAGAACTAGATCTGTAACTGGTTGATACCTTACAGTCCTACAAACTGAACTGCCCTACTTCCTAATTGGTCTCTTTGCTACCTTTTACTCCATGAAAATTCTCAACATGGCCACTCATAGCAGGTACCGCTCCTCATGTCGCCCCCAGTATAACATTCATTTGCCCCTTCTTTCACTTCACAACCAGGTGTCGGACTCCATGGACACATACGATAATGTGCTTATTCCTCAACCTAATCTTGCCTCATCCACGGCTACTTGAAGATCTTTCTTGCACATGTGTGTGCCACATTTTAATACCACCACACTGCGCCAGAATAAAATCCTTTTACCTTCTCCTACCTCTTCACTTTTACCTTTCAGTTGCAACACGAACAGCTGTATTACTCAACAGCATACATGCCAACTGCATGGTGAACATTTTTCTGACTGTAGTGTTTTGATTGTTACATTGCATTGGTATACTTGTGCCTTCTTTTCTGCATCCATTTCTAATTTGATTTGTCATTATCTGCATACTTGCTTATGTTTTGTTTCCATAACCTACATATAGTATTGTTTAAAAGCTCATTATTTTTGAACATTAGTCTTTTCCATCTTAGTTTGCCCAAATGTTTTCCCCACAATAGGCGTTGAGCCTTCTGTCTAGTACTGAAACACTTTAATCAATGCTATTTCAATTGTGTTTATTTTATCTGCTGCACTCTATTTGTTCCTATGTAAAGGATGATTACCTTTTTCGTTTTGGCTGTCACAGCAAGCATTCTTAAATAAAGTTTACTTTAATGTATCCTTGTGTGCTTTTTCGCATTGTATGAAAACACTCAAAAAGTGGGGGAAAGAGCAGTAAAACCAATGTTGTGATTTATAGTATGCTAAATAAGCATATTTATTTTTCTAACTTTTTCTTCATCCAGGTTGTTGCAGCAGCCCATTCTCTTTATCAAGCTGTTCTGAGCCTGAAAAACATTCCTGTGTTAGAGACTGCTTACAAGTTGATTTTGGGAGAAATGACTTGTGGCCTCAACAATCTACTGGAGTACCTCAAACTTCCAGAGGCCTGCACTGAAATCCAGCATGATGCTTATAAGGACCATACAATTAACGTGGATAATGCAACATTCATAGTTATTTTCGATCTAAGCGTATTGACAACAATTGGAAATGCAAAGAATTCCCTGATTGGAGTAGGTGTTTAACTTTGCTGTTAATGAAATTATGAATAAATATGTTTTTTAAATCTTACTATAATTCCATTTCTATTTGACATTTGGCCTAGTGGTAATGATTATGTAGATGGTGTTTTTTTCTTCAGGTAAAGCCTTTTATGATGTGCTACAAGTGCTTTTAGAGAGTGGAGCAAGAATATTTTCAATTGCATGATTATTGAAGTTGTATGCTAAATCAAGCAGCCCTCCCAAGTTACCGCTGGTTGATCTGCTACGATTTAGATTTTGCTGACCCTGATAAGTCTCAGTTCTCTGATAATGTAGCAAATACAAATTCTCAACTTTGATTGAAGATGCACAAGAGTTTGACAAATGTTCTTGAACCTCTGTTTTTTCCTTTTTTTACCTATGTTTCTATAGATGTGGGCACTCTCTCCTACAGTGTTTGCATTACTGAGTAAGAATTTGATGGTCGTGCACGGAGACATAGCAGTGCACTATCCTGCTGTGCAGTATGCTGTACTCTACACGTTATATTCACATTGCACAAGGTATGAAGAATCTATTGTGTTTTGCATTTTCTCGTTCATACTTTTGTGTGCATTTGGCATTTCCGCTAAAAAGAAATGCTAATTTTAATCTTAGTTAAAAAAGAAAATTGTAAAATCTGACCTACTTGGCTTTCAATAAAATCATAGATTATTAGTTTATTCAGATTTATATGAACCGTAAACGCAGTTCATAAAACATTGCACCACAATAAAACTGTGAAAGCTAAACTGTAATAATAAGAGTGAGCATATGTCTGTGTGGCCAGTAGTATATCCATCTATAGATGGTTTAATGAGAGACTTAAGCTTCTAATGTTCACTGTTAATGTTATTAGAGGGCATGTTTGTATGTTGTGTTGTCTACAAAAGGCATCCTAAGTTGGAGCTAATGGATCGCATGTAAGCCAGTAGTGAAATGAGGATGAGTGGTTTTT
This sequence comes from Lissotriton vulgaris, assembly GCF_964263255.1. NCBI lineage: Eukaryota > Metazoa > Chordata > Amphibia > Caudata > Salamandridae > Lissotriton > Lissotriton vulgaris. The sequence goes on from NC_141698.1 coordinate 195,724,177, forward strand.
ATGTATTGTCTCTAAGCAGTAGACCGGAGTGATAAGCCACTCGTTTATCCCATATCTTCAACTCTGTGGCCAAAGGGGTATAACCATAGTCTACCAAGTGAGAAAGTGATGTCTCCCAGTGTATAATGCATGATGAGGTGGATAACCGTATCCAAAAAGGGCTGTATTGAAACTTATTTTCCTCCAATTGAAGTTCATTAGAATTGGTGTAACCCCAATCTCATAGTCACCAACATAAGTAATGTTACTTGGTGCCCTTTGAGCATAGGGGGCACAGTGTAGTACCAACCTCGGATGCAAACCTAACCAGCTCCTTGAGGGTGGATAAAACACCTATAAGTCTCTAGTACTTTCAGTTTGCCTCTACTAACTCACATAATCTTATTTCAGCTTTATTCCTTTTTCAGCGACTCAAATATTAACTAACTATCCTCCTAATATGATGGGTCTGTATCTACTATAGTGAACAACCATGCGCCATAGGATTTTAGAGACCTGAAGAATTGAGGAAACTTATGTGGAGCACGGTTCTTCACATCTTTGGTGCCATGAACATATATAGTTCAGCAAAGTTTCATGTACTCTGCACTAGTTGACAGTGGCCGAGGGTGTTGTCACTGGAAGGGAGTTGCCATTAACTTGCTCCCAATGTTATTGACAAGGTCTAATACATCTGTTATATATTGCTTAGTCATTGGAAGCTCAACATAAGTTTGCTGGTTTTTGTTCTTTTCAAACAATCATTTTGAAAGTTTGCAGGAAGCTTGCTTTTTATGTGGTAGTGCCAATGTAATGACACACAATGCAAAGAGCATAGACCACCCTTATTGGTTTACAGGGCTTAAATTAATAATCCCAAGTGCTCTATTTATGGTAGTTTGGTATAACAATTTAGGCTTATCGGATATCAGAAGGTAGTGTTAAGCATTTGTTGTACACAAAGAATCATTGAATGAGACCTACACTGAAGTAGAAATCAGAGACCAATAAAAAAAAAAATATATAAGACTGATTTTTATATATTTTTAGAGACCAAAGCTCATCGAAATCAGCTACGTACCTTCAGAGTAACAGATTTTTGTAGAAAAACAGTCAAAACGATTTTGAGGGATGAGCCTTGGAACTTGGTAATATTCTATGGGAGAACCATACACCACATACATATATTTGCGAGCGGTTTTGAGGGTGCCTTTTCGGACTTAAAGGTGCTTATGTGCCAAGTTCCAAGAAGCCACCAGCTGTTTGGTTTTACCTGCCCTGTTGAGTTCAGGTGCAGAGGTGCTGGTTGCGTTGGTACCCTCGAGTGCTACACAGTAAAGTCAATGGCAAAAGTAACTGAAAAAGAAAGGCTACAAGAGGAGCTTTGGGGACAAGTCTGGCAGAACCCAAAGGGCGGCTAGCCTTTTGAGGGTCTCTGGAGCACAGGGAAACAGCTGGTTTACGGGACTCCGTGCTAACTGGCTCGGGTGTAGAGGGTTTTTTTCCGGCGGGGCGCTTGGAGGTTCTCACTTAGCTTTGATGACCTGGAGGAGGAGAGAAAACCGTACAGTAGGACCTCTCTGGGTGAAGATTGTATAGATTCTGAAGTCCCTCCATGACGGGTCGGTGTTGGAGTAGATGGTGCTCGGACTTGACACTCAAAAGCCTTGGTAGGTGCAAGGGCTCTGGTACCCAAGGTATTAGTGCTAAGAGGCTCCAGAAAAGTTCAGCAGATTGAGACTTGTTAAGAGCAACCGGGCTGGCCTTTTGGACTTATGACAACGTCTTCCTGGCGAGCTGCTTCCTCAGTGGGCCCAATGGCCAGCAAGACTGAGTACCAGATTGGTGCAGTCGGTGGCTGCAGATGCATGTAGACTGATCTTCCACCCCAAGGGAGATGCTGCTTGATTGTTGAAGGTTAAAACAGTCCTTCAAAGGTTTGGGGAGGCTGTTCAGTTTCTGGATGTGTCGGTCTTTGTCATTGTCGTGGCGCAAGCAACGAAACAGCGTTTGGCACCAATTTAGTGCAGAACCTCTGTTCTCATGACTTTGGTTCTTCTTTGTCCTCCCTTCAATTCCCAGTAGACTAATCTGAATCCTGATGTCAGGGGGACCTCTTAATACTGATTTTAGAGGTATTTAGGGGAGTGTAGGGAAGTAGCCAATGGGCTACTTGCACCTGGAGTGACTACAACCCTTATGTGACCACTTCCTGGGGAAAGTGGGAGTGAGCCTGACCCAGAGTTCCTACTTTCACCAAATTCAAAATTGTGAAACCCTTCCTTGGCTGTCCACTTCAGGAGGCCCACCTTTGGGGTGAGCGTAGCCTCAAAGTGTGACACGCCTCCTGACTAATTTCCTGCCTACTCTGGTGCCAGATGGGCCACCTGGCAGGGGGGGTTCAAATTTCCCAGGTCTGGGGGGAAGCCATTGTCACATATCTAAGGTGGCAGAGGCTTTGAAGCTTCTGGCCTTAACTTACTAATACAGTAGTTGTCCTGCTGGAGGAAGTATTGTTTGAGTTCTGAGAACGCTCAGCTGTCCCACAGTGGGTCAGCAACTCATCTGTGATGACAGGCTGGATGATACCATTCAGCCAGCACACTAGAGGACTAGTAGGTTTTCAGAGGGCACCTCTAATGTGCCCTCTGGGTGCATGTCATAATAAATCAAATACTAGCATCAGTACAGGTTTATTAAAACCTACCACCTTTGGTTTCAGTGCAGCCATCATGTAGTTAACTCAAAATTACAATGACCAGTGCTCAGTACATGTCCTTAAGATAGCTGCCTGATCACTTGCAAGATCTAGTAATGGAACTAGACATCACAGGGGCCTATCTGCTTGTGCTAATGGGCCTTTCCATATAATGTAATGTTCGAGGCATGTGGGCTGCTGAATTCATATCTGTGCATAGATCGCCGCCTAGTGTTGGGTCCGGATGATTGCACATTGTTGTCCTTGAAGAGTCTTCGAAGTATCACAAGATAGATGGCTCCTCCCTTGGACTAAAGTGTGCATGGGCATCCTCTCCATCCTTAGATTGTTTTTTTCCTCCATTGGGTTTGGATGCATTTTCCTGTACTCCAAGTTTGGAATCGAAATAAACTGATCTAAAAGGCCAAAAGGCCTTCGGATTCGTCGGTATTGTTTTCGATTGGTACCGAAAAGCTTTCTTCACAATCTACTTGCACTCCGGTCGTCGAATCGGGCCATTAGGCCTTCTCGACGCCACATGGACCGACGGTCGATGGAACGAAGTCCATTCAAATATTGCCCGCAGTGCAACTCAAAGTTTCCGCATACAGATAAGCATCCTGTATGCAACAAATGTTTATCACCAGATCATAATGAAGGCGATTGCCTAGCTTGTGCCCAGTTCCGGTCCAAGAAGACGATCCGGAATCGGCGGGCGGCAAGGCAAGAGATGCAGAGGTCGGTACTGGAGCCAGAGAATATCTTCGACGATGAGGAGGAACTAGTTGACGTCGAAGACCCTGATCAAGAAGAGGATCAAGACTCAGAGCACGACTCTGAATATTATATCGACGAGGAAGAACAAATCGTCGAGGTCGAGGAATACGACCAAGACATCGTAGCTGTCGAAGACTACTCCGATGACAACGGGGGGCGAGCCGTGATTACACCGCCCCACACAGACACTACACCAATACCAGAGACTCGGGTCGAGGCATCACCAACAGGCCTTAGCCAAGATCTAAACACTGATTCTATGGGCCAGCAATACAGCCTGGCTAAGAATATACAAAAAGAGTCTTCTGAGACGCGTAATCCAAGAGCAGTTCAACCGAAAGTCCTCGACACGACAGTCTTCGGACCGAACGTCGTCGAACCGAAGGTGATAAACACAAAGGGCGCCGAGCCGAAGGCCAGGGTTCCATATAAACCTTCGAAACCAAGGCTCGTCGACTCGAACAAATCCAGATCGACAGCCAAAAAGGGACAAAAGGTTGTCTACGAAAGCGAAAGGGCTACGCCCAAGCCGGTCGTCGAACCGAAAGCAAAACCAAAAGTAGACCAACCAAGAACGGTCGAGCCGAAGCCCATCGATCCGTAGAAGGGCATAGAGCCGAAGCCACAGGCTCCGAGGACACCTCTACAGCGGAACAAGCCAAGACACCAGATAAAGGTTATTGAACAAACAAAACCAATCGGGCCAAAAAAAGTGGTGCAACCTGTGAAATCCGTCGCACCAACAAAACCTGTCGGACAGCCACTGCCCATAAAGCCTCAAAAGCGGATCCAGGCACCGAAACCGGTCGAACCAAAGAAAGGCATCGAACCGAAAAAGGTCAAACCTAAAACATCGGCGCGAAGGCAAAAGACTGTGGAAGAGGAGCTCATCCATCCAGACCCCTCTACAGAAGATCAGTCTACACTATATATTGACCCAAATACTGGGAAAGTGACTGTTTACAAAAGGAAGAAAAGACCAGCGCCTGCTGAAGACTTTTCTATTATTCCACTAAAAAAGAAAAGAGACTCTGCAACCTCTCCTATTCTTTTCGAGCCTATTTCTCCAGCTATGCCTACTACTCCATATGCACCATACTCCCCTACACGCTCTGACTACGACCCAGATGTAGATCATGACACAGATATTAATTTTGGATATCCACAAAATCCAGATGTAGACCCCTACTCGCAGCCATGGGGGGATGACTCAGACCCTGATGAGGCTCAACCCATTACAGACACACCTGCATACCCAGCTAAACCATCACCTACATAAGACACAAATGAATTAATGAATACTTTGTTTGGTTACTCAAAACCATTACATTAAAACCAAAGTACAAGATTACAAAGTTACAAAAGTTAAAACCAGGAGAGTTTCGAGAGATCAGTCCATATGGTGGCTCCCCGAGCACTGGGAATACGATAGATAGAGTTCGTAGTAAGACATGGGCCTTCTAAGTCTCTATGTTCGAACCCTCAGAAGCCATCAGCAGGGACCGTGTCTGATGGATAAACTTTCCAAAAGAGGCCATGTGCTTTACCGTAGTCAGGGTGTAGAGATGGATGATCCCCTCCTTTGCGGTACATGACCCTGCTTGTCTTAGGATTGGCCTGAGATAAAGACTGCGGGCCATGCGCAGGGACGGACAGCAGAATAGAAGATGGGCCAGTGACTCACGTTTATACCTGCAAAGCCTACATTCCCGGACTCCTGAGCCAACCTGACCGAAGGCATATAATTCTTTGAGGGGCAACGGATGTAGTCTGTGGGCTAAGATCTTGTGAAGGGCTGCGCGGCTCACGGCCTGCGTGAGATGATGTTTAGGATTGTGCAGGATGTGCGGTAGGCACAGGGACTCATGAAAGTCTTTTCTTACGAGAGACTCCAGATCCAGTTCCCGTGACCGCACACGTACTTGTTTTTTGATAGAGTTTTTGATGGCGGTGTAATTGACGTGTTCGGGGTTCCAAGACTCGATGGCAAGGTTGAGATGATCATTTGCCGCATTGAGAGTGGCCAACCAGGGATTCCCTGGTTCAATGAAGATACATTTCAGGGCTGCCTTGAGTGTGTTCTCCTGTGCCGCCGTTGTTAGAAAGTAATATTTGCTTAGGGCGGCCATCTCTTCCAGATTTTGCTGGTTGAGTGAGAACTCCAGGCGGACAATGGTGTTTCTGGTGCACCTTGGTAGGTGGAATAGTCTCTTGTAGGCTCTACAATGAATTTTTTCTAGTTCATTGTTCAGTTTGCCCGGGAATGCCTGTAGAGCGTAATTGAGGGCCGGCATTAGCTTGGCTTTGAGTACTCTTTGGATGGCCTTTGTGGACGGGCTGTATAAGGAGGCTTGCAGCTTGCAGATGGCATAGGTGATGGTTTTACCTTTGCTTTGGATGGTCTTTAGATGGGCGCTTGAAAGCCCCGACTCCTGGAAGCAAATGCCCAAATAGGTGTACCGCTGTGTACTTTCCAGCAAGAGATGGCCAAGCCTCCATTTTAATGATTTTTTCTTTGGGTAATATCCGAAGATAATTACTTTTGACTTGGATGGATTTGCTACAAGTCTATTTTTATCGTTGTATGCGGCAAGTGCCATCAGCGCCTTTTGTAGCCCAATTCTCGTATGGACCAAGAGTACCAGGTCATCAGCATATTGCATGAATTGAATTTTGGTCCCACCGATCTTTGGGGTGGCCAAGGTTGCCCCAGTCAAAGCCCTCCATGTCCGCTGTGTATCAGTTAAACAACAATGGGGCTAGCACACACCCTTGTTTTAGGCCTCGATCTGTGTCGATCTTCACGGATGCGTGGTCCCTCGACAGTTTAATTCTCACCCACGTTTTTTAGTACAGGGACTGGATCGCTCTCAACAGGGATGGATTGATGTTCCATTGAACCAGCTTTCTCCACAGAATTGCACGATCTACCCCATCGAACGCCGCCGAGTAGTCAATAAAGCAGGCGAATAAGGGGAGGCTTTTGCGTGTCCGCGCGCGGTGGACCAAAAAAGAAAGTGCGATGATATTATCAACTGTGGCGGACCCGGGTCTAAATCCGGTTTGGCAGAGTGGAAGAAGACCTTCTGCGCTTGTGCAGTCTGCGAGGTCCCTCAAGATGGCACTAGCGTAGGCTTTTCCCTCGATGTCCAAAAGGGCGATCATGCAGTAGTTTGATGGTTAAGTTTTGGGGCCTTTTTTGTGGATTGGCTGCAAGAGCCATGAGTCTGGTACATCCCCCAGGAGCCAACATTCAGTATACAGGTGAGTCAGGTTTTTAGACCAAAAGTCGATGTTTGCTTTGAATAAGTGTCCAGGGAGGCCATTGGGGCCTGGAGCACCGTTTAGTCTGATGTTTTTTAGAATTTTGGACACTAACAATTTTCCCGACGGGGCTTTCTTCTCGGGGGTTGGGTCTAGATCGACTCCTGCGATGGATATTTTGTTTTGCTTATTAACAGGGCCGTCTTCGGTGTAGAGTTCTTTTACATGGGCGACCCAGATGGAGGCTTCAAGAGAATTTTCTCTATGGGTTGAGCCTCGTCCCAGGTTGCTTAAATAGTGCCAAAACTCTTGCGATTTTCCTGGGCTCAGCAAGTCAAACATTTTCAGCCATTGTGCTTCGCAAAAGTCTCGTTTTGCTGGCCCAAACCTTCTTTGAATTACTTTTTTTGGCCTCTTGTAATTGTTTCTTGTTTGGGCTTGTGCCAATTTTGCGAAAGAGTTTGCGTTTCTTGTTCAGTTGTTTGGCACTTATTTTAATTTCTGCGTTTATGTGGATAGAGGATACCTATGAGTTGTACTGTTTGAATTCCCGCGAAGACTCACCGCCAGGGTCCCTGTTATGGAGTTCCAGGTTGCTATTGCACCCTTTTTCTGTTCGCTCGGTGGCCAGCCTGTCCACTGGTTTGCCCAGTTGTTAAATTTAGTGATTGCCGTGCCACATGGCTAAATTAAAGAAAGTAAAACTAAACTGAAGGGGTCGCGGTGTAATGTTCAACCACTGAGAGGGAAGCAGGCAGTCAGGCATGCCGGAGATCAGACGTCGAAGGCTAGGCGGGAGCGGTCCCGTATGCGCCTTGAGCTCCGGCAGTCGGCCCGCGCCGTTCACGGTCCAGGTCGAGGAGGAGGTCGAAGGACCGGTCGCGGGGCCACAGTCATCGCAACTTGGCGAGTCTACACCATTCGTCGGGCTCCAAATCCTCAGGTAAGAGGCACAAGAAGTCGAAGAGACGACATCCTCTTTCGATTCCCCCCAGACGCTTGCGCGATCGGCCGGGGGTTCGGGCGACACCGCCCACGCGGCCCGGCCGGAGCAGATAGCGCCGCTGCCAGCTCCATACCCGCCGGTCCCTGGGCTGAACGCGATGCTGGAGGAGATCCATGCTTTCCTCATGGCAATGAGGTCGCTCTCTCGTCCGTCGGGTCCCGCTGTGGCACCTTCGGGCCCGTGGCCCCGACTGGGAGCCCAAGCGGGCTGGGTGCTTCGGCCCTGGCGCCGTCGACAACTTCGGTCCCGACACCGCAGGACCCCACAGGATCCGGATCCGGGTCCACCTTACGACCCCTCCACCGGCGCTGAACCCCAGGGTGTCGCCCCCGACGCCGTCCCCAGACGACGTCTTCCCCGGTCCCTCCCTCAGTCCGGATCCGGCGTCGGACCGGCATCTCTCGACGCCGAGAGAAGAGCAATTCTTCTATGATCCGGCCCCATCCTTTGCACCTGACTATCAGGAGATGGGAGGCGAGGGGTATTTGGAGGGGTCTGAGGGCCTTCTGGCACGGGAGCGTCAGTCGTATCAGGACTGGGCAGTGGATCCAGGGGAGGCCAGTGGTTTGGACACTTCGCCCGACACTGGCTTTGTCTCCCCTCCTACCGTGGCTACGAAGGAGAGGGCTGCTTACAGTGTGGTGCTGACAAGGGCGGCCAAGGCCTTGGCTCTTGAGCTCCCCGTCGCAGCCGTGAGGACTAACCTCCTCACGAGGTCCTTAAACCGCAGGCAAGCTCTTTGGAGCCCCTACTGCCTTTTAACGAGGCCCTTACCGACGTTCTGTTGGGCACTTGGTCCAGGCCCGCTACAGGTCCCCATTAGATCAGAACGTGGCCATGCGCCACCGCCCAGCCCCCGACGACCCTAGCTTCCTGTCCACCCACCCCACCTCCGAGAGCCTGGTTATCCAGGCCTCTTACTCCCAGACCGCATTCCCGCCTGATCGGGAATCCAAAAGGTATGAGCTGTTCTCCTCACTCAGTTTGGGGTTGCGGTTGGTCAACACCGCTTGCCTTTTGGTCCGTTATACCCACTCTCTGTGGGACACGGTCCCGGACGTGCTGCCGAATTGTCTGGAGGAGGCACGGGCCAAACTCGCTCAAGCCTTTGCGGAAGGGCGTGATGCAGCACGGTACTCTATCCGATGTGGGCTGGATACCACAGACTCGCTGGGTAAGGCGATTTCCACGACTGTGGCGGTTCGCCGCCACGCCTGGCTGAGGTCCGCCAACTTTTCAGCTGATGTCCAGAATTCCGTCATGGACATGCCGTTTGATGGCCGTTGCCTCTTTGGCGACAAGGCAGACAGCGCCCTTGAGCGTTTCAAGGACTCCAGGGCCAGCGCCAGCAAACTTCTGCCTTTCGTGGCCAAGGAAGGGGCGCCCCCTCATGTCCTGCCAGCCACGGGCCGTAGACTAACACCCAGCGCGGTGGCGGACGTGGTAACCGCCGTGGCGGTGCCAGGGGACAGCGGCGAGGCCAGGCAACATCCACCCCTGCAGCATCCGCCTCAAAGCCCTCCTAGTCCGAGCTTTCGGCCCATTTGACGCCAGTGGGGGGGGCATGGTTCGCCATCACCTCCTTCACTGGCGCACCATCACATCGGACAGGTGGGTGTTGCAATTCGTCCGAAGGGGCTACTCCCTTCTCTTCGAGGCGACCCCTCCAGCCATACCACTGCAGTACCACCGCCTGTCGCGGGATCACTTGCCATTTCTGCAAGAGGAAGTTATGGCCCTCTTGGCCAAGGGGGCCATCGAGGGCGTTCCTTGGCCAGAAGTAGGGTGTGGTTGTTACTCCCACTACTTTCTGGTTCCCAAGAAGGGCATAGGGGGACTACGCCCTATCTTGGACCTGCTCAACGTCAACGGCTTCCTCCGGAAGGAGAAGTTCAAGATCTATTGTTATACAAGTAGTAACTTGTGCTTTAAGCACTGTAAGCCAATATGGGTTGTCTGGACTTTCAACATAGTGTACCTCATTTTTGTACACTACATAAAAAGTCAGCTTCATACAGAGAGGACTGTACCCATTACTGGAAAGGAACCCCACTTGCACCAGAACAGAAAAAGAAACTCCTAGGGTTTATTAGCTAGCTTCCTGCCAAGCTTCAGGACCACCAAAGCTAAGTAAACTTGCACTCTTCAAGAGCGCAGCTGTGCAGTAATGCTTGGACGCTGACATGCCTGCTGTAAGACAGATTACCAACTTCACATGGTACGCTTAATTCTGGTAAGCCAGAGAACTCAGTCAGTGGACGTTGGTCCTCCCAAAAAGAAATATGTACTTGCCAGCAAAGAACTGCTGAGACTGCTGTAACGGGGAGACCAGGCGACTAGTGGAACTGAACCTGCTCTGTCCTTTCCTGCTGCATTGTGGAAGATAGTCTGGAGGCTGGCGATGACCCCTGGCATTCGTGGATGGCAGGGTTGCCCCAGGGGCACTCGCCACATCTCTTCAGCATCCTGAATGCCCATCATCAGAATGACTACTTTTCTGGACCGTGGTAAAAGATAATAATGCAGTGAGGACCCCAAGTCTGCCGGACTCAACTCGTTGTGATGCGTCCAAGAGCATTTTGGTGGATGTTTTAGCCAGTTGGCTAAAAACTGCTAAGACGCTTGCATAGATATATTACATTTTCACGACTGAATTAGTGATTTATTCTAATTTTGAAAACTTACATCTCAGGCTTCCCTAGATAGATTTTTGTTGTTTCAGGGTCTATTTTAGGATGCATATACTACATATTTTTGATAAGTTTGGTGCCATATTTCTGTTGTGTTGGTCTTTCTAAATGTTTTGCACTTGCTGCTTTGAATATTCCTGACTGCTCTGTGCAACAGCTACCAAGAATTGATCTAAGGGTTTTGTTAAAGAAACTAACTGCACCTCGTAGCAACTGTTCGATTATTTCATGGCGAAGTCTCACAACAATACCCAATAATAATCCACTATCTTACACACATGTACCTTTATTGCTCCAAACATATTTTTCCCAATGTTTGTTGGCTTGCTTTTACTTTTGTTTTGATGATTGTAACTCATAGGAGCAGTTGTATGTTTGGAACACTCTAATGTCGTATCCTTATAGTTCACAATTGTTGTTTGAAACTACTTTAACTGCAGTGCATGCCATGTTGTCTGAATGTAATAGAAACCTGCATTTGTGATGGCCTTGAGTACTCTAATCTTTTCCCGGTACTTAATGAATATCCATTTAATACTGAACACACTCAGAGCATTGATGAATCCAGACCTAGTATGAACTCATTTTTATTAAATGGTCTATTATTAGTTGGTTAAATGTACCAGACTCCTACATAAGTAGTAGGTGTGTGTTAAAGTTTGGGAAATTTGATGTCATCTATTGAGCTTATGCTTTTCGTTGGCATCCATTTTAAAGTATAGTAAAAAGCCTCATATACCCCAAAGCCCTTCACAAGTATTTAGCACATTTCACCTTTTAAGTACATTTGATGTGGAAATGTTATTAAAATTCAATGGGCAGTAATTCTTCTTTAATATTGAAATTCCCACTGGAAACTGCAACATGAACCTTAGTATAATTGCACTATTGTAGCAGTATAAGAAAGGTAAATTAAATATCTTGGATTGTAGTCAGTACTAACAGGCTTATTTTTTTTTTTTTAGGCATGACCACTTCATATCTAGTAGCCTGAGTTCCTCTTCTCCCTCTTTGTTTGATGGAGCAGTGATTAGTACTGTAACTACAGCAACAAAAAAACATTTCTCAATCATTTTAAATCTTCTGGGGACGCTATTGAATAAAGACAACCTCAGCCAAGATGTCAGGTAATTACCTGTTTTTACAATATTATTTAAAGCAAATAATGAGCCTTCTTGATTGGTCCGATTCTGTTGACAATATAGTTGAATTAAAAAATGTATGTTTCACCGTTATTTTGGATACATAATCTATATGTTAAAATGTTTGTGTCTGTTATGATGCACAATCTGCATTACTATTTTGTGATTTTGAATCCTTCCACTGGGCATCTATGCTTTCCATTTTGGTTTACAACAATACATTACCAAATTGCCCCCTTGAAATAGTCCACACCTAAAAGCTCTTGAGTGAACTCTTTGGTATAATCATCTTGACTGCTTGGTAAAAGCCTGTAAAAGTCCCATGTGTGAGTGGAGTAGAGTGAAAAGTGTGATCACGTCAAAGGATGTGTTCAAAATTGTCAATGAACTAACAAATCCAATCTGCAGTATTTCTCACAAATTCCACTGTCATGTGTGGGTGGGTTTCATAGAAAACGCGCAACTATGGATTCCTTACATCCATTCAGCTAAATGTCCCATGACAATTACTTGAATATTGCTTAAGTCTCATGAACAGCGATGAAACGAATGTTAGAAGAATCTGAATCCCAATTGCCAATGTCCTCCATAGTACTTCTAATGTTCATTGCATTCTTCCTTCAAACCTGATAAGTCATTACTAGGCCAATTGCAAGTAATGTACTATAGAATATGCCCATCACCTTTGCTTGCACACTGGCTAGAACTTCACTCTTTGCTCCTATATGAGATACAATATGACATATAACATAAACACCACTGTAAATTGTAATTGGGTGCCGAAAGTGAAAACAGCTCCTCTACTACCTAATGTACTATCTCCCACACTAGAACTTCAGACATGGCAGAGGAATCTTCAGCGGATATTGTTACAGAGGTGCATGCAAAGATCCTCGCACTAAACACCAATAATAAGGCCAACATTTGATCTTTCTTGGTACTCAACCGGGTTCAACCAGTGGCCCACTTCACCCTTGTTAAAACATTACTTCAACTAACACTTCTGATAGCTAATTATTTTTGAATTCTTAAGTGGAAACAGAAATCATATTTCTCCAGTATTGGGGTGTCTTTCATAGATTCACATGCTTGAATATTCCCCGTCGTCGAAGTGGGAGTCACACAGTAAATATCCTAGCAATAAGATGCTAATAACATAAGTATGTAAAAACATAACACATAAAAATACACAGTAGAAATGCATAGAAATACCAAGACATAATTCCTACATAGGAATACATGGCAGAGAGAAAAAACACTTGCAACATATCCAGTCATTATGTTAGTCCAAACTGCAGCCAATCAGGCGCAAGCACCGCTCCAGAACCTTCTCCTCAGAGCTCAGTCCCTCAGATTTTCTACCGCACGTCATGTGAAGGGAGTCTCCCTGAGCTCTGCTCAGTTTTTCTCAACTTTTCTTCTGGATTCCGGTGTTTGACATGTCTTCAAGTAATAAGTCTTTATTTAGACCCTGTACTTCCTGTGGGAAGCTGGGCTTATACTCTGAAGATCCCCACAGCACGTGTATATATTTTCTTTACCCAGACCATGAGGTGAGCAGTAAATTTTGCAGGACCTTTTCTACTAAGACCCTTAAAGACCGGGAAGGTAGTCTCCTCCTCTGGTTGCAGAGACTTATGGACAAGGATAACCCACTCTCTGACGCAGACAGCCTTATGTCTAGTACTTCTAAAGCAGCCAGTAAGCGTAGCGGTGTGCAGGATTTGCCTTCATTTTTAAAGAAAAAGAAACTCTTTCGCTGGCTCCTGCGGTGTCTTCACCTCCTGCTTCGCCCACGAGATATGACTCTCCGGCGTCTTCTGCTTCTTCCAGTCATGTTTCCACCAAGAAACATGTAAAATCGTCGACGGGAGCGTCGACGATCACCCCGACGATGAGATTTGCCGTCTCTGGCTCAGCAACGGTGACGACATCTGCTGCTGGCTCGTCGACGACGGTTACGTTGACGTCATCTATGTCGACGAAGATGTCTATGGGCTCTAGACCTGTCTTGTCGACGATTCCTATCCTCTCGTCGACTAAAAAGAAACAGAAAACTCACTCGTTGTCGACAACGTCTTCATCGATGAGACCTGTAAAATCTTCGTTGTCGATCCAGTCGACGAGTGCTTTGTCGTCGACGGTGTCCCCGTCGACGACTGAATCCTCATCTGCCTCCTCGTCAACGCTTCTGCCATCGTCATCACTTAAGTCGATGACGACTTCGCCGACGGTGACTACCTCCTCTTTTGCATCGTTGCCATTGCTGCCCCTTTCAACGTCCGGTTCTGGTCTTTCCAATGTCGACTCACTACACCAGCGTCGCCAGGTTCCGGTAGACCAGTTGTTTATTCAAGACAACAAGCAGCCACCTTCGCCATTGTTTGCCACTGGCTCTGAAGAGGACTCTGGTTCAGAATAGAAAGACGGTGGCCCTTTTGGGGCTGCACACAGTCCTTCGGAATTAGTCATTAAGTGCCAGGACTACGGTGAGGAACCTGAAAGAAATTATTTTCAGGATGAAGAACAAGAGGTGCAGGTTCCAACAGTTACACTGCCTCTGTCTCTCCTTTCTAACCTACAATATATGTTGGAGGATTATAACAGGCGATTTCCCCCATCCAATCAGGGTTCGACAGTACCAGCAGCACCTGTGCCTGTAGTACCTCCTCTTGTAGATCCGCTACCACCACCTTCTGCACCATCCCCACAAATCCAGACGTCAGTTCGGATACAAACTACTGTCTATGCCGATGACGAGGATGACATTCGCCCTGATCGTGAAGAGGGCGATGTCCAGGATGATGACAACGACAACAACACCATGGCCGATTGGGACGACTACCAAATCCAGACGCCGTCCCCTCCTTCAGTGACACCTGGGGATTCCCCACCAGTGGACATTGCCAGCTTCCATCAGTTAATGGACAGAGCGGCTCAACGGTTTAAACTGCCAAGAGTCCAAAGATAAGAGGACTGTTTTCTGCATGAGTTTAAGAATCAGCCATTTAAGCAGGTCCATACAGTCCCCATTATTGGTTTCATATGGAACGAAGGGTTTAAACTTGTGCAGACATCAAATACCATCCCTGCGCAACTGCCTCGCCTAGAAAATAAATATAAGGTACCCATTGGTTCCCCTGCGTGCCTGATTTCGCAGCCGATGCCTGATTCGGTGGTCACTCAAGCTGCTCAGCGACGCTCAAGGAACCCAGCATCACCAATTTTCATCAATGGCCTCTACCACGGTGAGAGCAGCGAATGCTTTAGCGATTCAAGGGCGATACGATCGTCAGATGTGGTCTGACATGTCTGCCCTTGTAGCCCTCATCCCGGAGATCTCCAGGGCTGAGGCCTTGAAATGTTTGCAGGACGGAGAAGGAGCAGCTGAGGAGATCATAGGCTGCTCAGTGGACATCGCATCGATTGGTTTCCGACAGCTTGCAAGGGCAGCTGTGTTGTGGCGACAGGGATGGCTCCGCTCCACTTTATTTCGTCAAGAGGTTCAGGCAAAGATCCTTGATATGCCGTACGATGGAGAGTCACTCTTTGGGGCACATGTTGATGAGGCTCTCCAAGCCATTAAAAAGGACACCAACACTGCTCGCTCTTTAGGGACCTTACAGTTCCGTAAACAACCTTTTCGTGGCGCACATGGACGCGGCACTAACTCCAATTTTCGTGGAGGATCTCGTCAACTATACTCCTATAACCAGGGCAATCAGCGTTACTCTTCCCAGCAGCAGCAGTCGTCCCGTCAGCAGTCCTCCAAATTCCTTCGAGGAAAGTCTGCATTTAGATGATCTACCTCTAAACGACAATGACTTGCCTTTCCCCCCCAAAGGTTGGAGGTTGAATCTCCCTGTTCTTTTCTCAATGGTCCTCCATCACCTCAGACCGTTGGGTTCTGGACATTTTAGCGAAGGGGTATGCTTTTGAGTTCGTCAAGATTCCTTCTCTCACTCCTCCATCCGGCCCGCCTCCACCCCACCTCAAGGAGTTGTTCCAACAAATTCGGATTATGATTACGAAGGGCGCCATCGAAGTTGTTCCAAAGTCTCAAAGAGGAAGGGGGTTCTATTACCATTTTTTTCTTATCCTCAAGAAATCAGGAGACTGGCGTCCGATTCTGGACTTACGAGCACTGAACAAATATCTCAAATCCCAATGTTTTCGTATGCTCACGCTCATGGAGATTTTGCGTCTTCTCTCCCAAGACGACTACATGACCACCGTCGACCTCCAGGATGCTTACTTTCATGTGCCAATTCTTCCATGTCATCGAAAGTACTTGCGCTTCCGAGTGGGATTGAGAGACTTCCAGTTTCGGGTGCTGCCTTTCGGCCTACGCTCAGCCCCTCGTGTCTTCACGAAAGTGGTAGCTCCTGTGATGGCCTACCTGCGGCTCCAGGGCGTCCAAATTTTTCCATACCTGGACGATTGTCTTTTCAAATCTGAATCTCGCAGCCAGGCGTTTCAGGACACTCCACGTTGTCAGGAGGTCTTCCGCTCCCTCTGCCTCTCAGTCAATGCTGAGAAGTCCCAGTTTGTCCCAATTCTCGGCAGAACCTTTCTGGGCGCTACCCTGGACACTTCCGTAGCCAAAGCGTTCGTGTCTCACGTGCGTCAGATGAAGATACTCCGCCTCGTGGCTCGTATTTGCGCAAAACAGTTTGTTTCAGTCCGGATCTTGAAGTACTTTCTGGGGATGGCATCGTCATTTCTCTGATCCCGAATTGCAGATTGAAAACTTGCCCTATTCAGGAAGAACTGGACGGGCAATGGCGTCAAGCCATCGGATCCTTCAACGACGTAGACTGTGTCACCGCTCGCATGAAAGCGGCTCTCCAGTGGTGCGCGCAACAGTCCAACATTGCTGCAGGGGCCCCTTTCCTCACCACCGCTCCGCCTTTGTGAGCTTCTCCAGGCCACTTGATGTACTCAGCAACTGGCCCCCATCAGTTCTGACCCCCACTTTGATGGGAAGACAGGCCGGAAACCCTAAGTAAGGAAATTGGGTGTGCTAGCCTCTGCCAACCCCACCCCTCTGGTAGGAGAGGCGAGGTGAAGCACAACTGCGGGCTCCCGCCATCTTAAGGATGAGGAGCCCTACCCAATCAGAGCTAGGTCCTTGCCCCCCTACCACTGGAGAGTGGCAGGATAAGGGGTGTACTCACCCCAGGACAGGGACCCATTGGTCCCTGCCCTTGCCCTACCTGTAACGCCTCTAAATTTAGTATTTAGGGGCACCCTGAACTTTCCTTCCTCAGATCCCGATTTTGAAACTAGAAGAAGAGCAAGAAGAAAGAAGACCTGCCGTGCAGCTGCTAACAAGTGGACGAGACCAACTGACTTGGCCCCAGTCCTACCAGCCTGTTGATACTTGAACCTCCTTGCTAAACCCTGGCTTCTCAAGTGGTCGGCAACCTCGAAAACCCTGGAGGGCCTGACTGCATTGCTCATCTAAGGACTGGGACTCCCATGAGCAGTGGTTCTGCTCAAACAGCAACAACCCCTGGTGCCAGCCAGGAACCGCGAATCCTGCAGACTCTGTACCTGCCGAGCCCGGCTTGTACCTCAGTGGACAAAGACCACGAGGACGTTCCCCCTGCGACTGTGACCCAGAATCCAGTACCCAATGACCCTCCTCGATGTCCCAGAGCCTGCAGCCTTTGTTCAACTACCAAGTCTCCCATTGAAATACATTGGGTGCCCGAAGGTCCAAAAGCCCCCCTGCACCCAGCTGCCAGAGTGCCACTAGGAGTGCAGCATCTAACCTACTCTACTTCTCCACTTGCCCTGAGTAAGTGACCAGGAGCTCAGCTCCCACAGCCACGTGGCCTGCCTGCTAGCAGCCACCAACCAAAGGCCCTCTATCCTCCATAGGAGAACATTGCACCCGGCTGCCCCTGTGGAGCTGAGGGTGTAACAACTGTACTTACCTGACCCTGGCAGACCCCGAGTCTACCCCCAGAACCTTAACTCTGCCAGCCAAGTACTTACCTAAAGACCGATAACTTGATTTTTCCTCTGGGTAACATTGGTTGGGTTTCACTCAGAATTTCTTCTAAGGTTCGAGTTTTGCAACTTTAAAATATTCACTAGCTGATCAACGAAAACAAACGTACTCACCTGTTATCAGGAAAGATCCCAGTGCTGTATCTTTTAGCCCAGCATTGAACCTAAAAGTAATTATAACCATGATTTACTGTTAACTTATTTCCCTAAGTAGCAATTTTCAAAACTTACAAATATTCCTTAAAAATCGCCTGTGTAACAAAAACGATTTATTTCAACTGTTTACAGGAAATGCACCAGGGCTGAATCCAGGATCCAGCCCTGAGTAAGAAAAACATTTGTAAAGTGATTTTATTGCATTTACTTAAAACCTCTTGAGCTCAATGTTATATTGTTTAACTTGTGTTATATATTGCAACAATTGTAACTATTGTATTCCAAAGTCTATTGCTATTTGAAAGCATTCAGTTGCAACATCTCATTCTGAGAAAGTATTTATGATTCCTACTGTGGTTCTAAAATAAACAACTATGTATTTTTATATACAAGACAATTGGCCTAGAGGTCAGTTCTTGAGTGTGTAAGACCATTTGCTGACTGAGTGTGAACAACAAATTCTTTACACTGTCCTCTGATACTGCCTTACTACTCGACCAAGCTACCACTTTAGAGAGTAAGGTTATATCTAACTTTAGCCTCAGCCACACCTCTGGGGACTGTGGACTCTGTGTACACTGAACCTTACTTTGATCCAGTATATACAGACCCTCTTTCTTACATGCACCACATTTAGTCTTGATCCTGGAATTAACCCCTACTTATGGAGCATTCAGCCCATTGTCGATTTCTCACGGTACATTCTCACAACAACCAAACCTTTTGCAATCTCCAATAGAACAATGTCTATCATATCCTAGAAGAAATGCAATCATTCTACTATTTCCTTTCACTTCACATCTGGGCTTAGAAATGTCTTTAAAACAATTCAGCAAATCGTTAACTGGATTTGAGATCATTGTGACCATTCATGAATAAAATGGTAAAATAACAGTAGAGTAAGCTGCAGGCATATAGAAGGGTCAGCAATAGATCATTTAGTCACTAATAAAAGTAAGAAGTAGTACTTTTTGGGCTCTTGAATCTTTTGACCTTTCCTCCTATTGTGCCTCTCTCAGAAGCAGCTTGTTCTTCTTGTAATGTCTGCTGATTTTACCGATAGGAGGAAGATATTTGCAGGTTTGATGTTCCAGAGGTCTTTGAAAGTGTTCCTATGGACCTTTTTTGTTGTGAGATTTTCTGTATAAAAGTACAATGCGAGTTGAAGATTCCACGAGATATCTGCAACAGGTGCATTCTGTTGACTAGGCTTGACATCTCATGGACTGATGTTTAAGTGGGAGCGTGTTGGCTTATGCCATGAAGAGGTTTTTCTGTGATTACATGATGTTCATGGATACAGAGCCGGCCTGTGTTTCAAATCCAAGGAGCTGTGGCCAGATTAAACTTTTTAATCGTAACTTAGATGTATTAAATATAATTTCTCTCATGTAGTTGATGCTTTAATAGGCCATTGGCTTTTGGGTTAAATAAGCATTCCATATTTAGTTTTGAATGGACCTTGTGCATTGTAGAAAAGCGGATTACTATTTAGGGTGGACAAGTGTCCACTTCAAAGAATAAGGCCACCACTTGCTATATGTCACATAGTTAAATTATATATACCTGTGCTCATACCCTGATAAGTTTAGGTGAAGCAGTCCGGCATAGATCAAAGGCAGCGTGTAAAGTATTTAAGCAATGGACACAGTAGAAAAAGTCGCACAAGAACCAATGAAAAGCCAATACCAGTTTTATAATAAAGTTAAAACTATTAGGAATAAAATAAGACCAAAATGACAAAAATCCAATAAGGGGAAATAAAGATATTACATTTTAAAGAGTGTGTGAAAATAGTGTCAAAAAGCACACCGCCCCAATGATAGAATATGTAAGCAGTAGACCTAGACAGGATTTGAGGCCGACTGCGACGGAGCCCTGGTTGGATACAATAAGTGGCTTGGTCCAGGTGGAAGTCGAAGTCAAAAAGTCAAAGACCCAAAGCAGAAAGGGACTTCGTTAATTTTGAAAATGTCACACATATTACACCCTTAAATATTATACACCCTATCTTGTGGGAAGCAGAGCGTGGTTAGGGGTGACTTATTTAATATTCTAAATCTGTTTTCCCTACCTATGAAAAGGGTTATTTTGACATGTGGGGATAGCAGGATTTAAGTTGCTGCTGTCAAGCTACACAGAGTAAGGCTGAAGTTATGCATTTGAGGCATGTGAGCTGTAGATCACATGCTTTGCATACTCCTGCCATCTAGTGTTGGGTCTGGATGATTGCAAGTTGTTTTTCTTCAAAGCAGTCTTTCCAGTCACGAGGTAGGGGAATCCTCCTTTCGGTGATAGTGCGCATGGGCATAGACTCCATTGTTAGTTTTTTTTTTTTTCCGCCATTGGTTTCGGATGTGAATTGCTGTGCTCCGGTTTGACACAGTTTCTTTGTTTTCCCTTGGTGCGCAGGACACTCGCCCTCAACTGCATTGTTTTCGACCATGAAATCCCATTCTCGCGTATCTTATTTACAACAAAAAAAATAACTCTTTCCATCGGGTAGCTCGTGGAAGTCCGTTGGGCCTACCCGCGTCTGTCCGCCTCGCAGTTGATGTAACGGACTCAATTTAAAATCTGTCCTCTGTGCCACTGAATTTCTGCGCACCAACTCGCATGAAGTGTGCAACCTGTGCTCATCTCCAGAGCACAGGGAACACGACTGTGACGAGTGTAAGGCTTTCCGGGTCAAAAAAACTATTTTGTGACCGTCAGGCTCGACGTCGTGAATGCAGAGCCAACACACAAGTTCCATTCCGGACCTCTTCTGAGAAGATTCGGAACAAGAAACTGGAGACGCCATGGGAGCCAAGAAAGAACAAGACTCCATCTCTGACTACAGCTCCTAGGGGGGACTAAGAAATTCCGAAAGGGCAGCGTACCGCCAGTACAGATACTCCCTTGCCCCAAAGTCCAACTCAGCCCATGAAGAAGGCTTCAGTCCACCCCCCGCCTCCGGGCCTCGGTCTGCATCAAGATCATGTTTCTGACGCCCTGCCCTCCGGCTTGGCACGGAAACACACCCAAAAGCCTTCCGGCTCCGAACATAGTTCAAAAACGTGCACCGAGCCGAAAGCTTCTGGATCGAATTCAGACAGGCTCAGCCCCATCCCCTTCGACGCCGAAAGCAACTTCGGATCCGAAATCCTCAACATCTAAAACCCTGGCCTCCATAATACCGGCACCGAAACAAGCGGATGTGCAGATTCTATCCAAGAAACAACATTTAGATGCTCCGCCTTCTTTTCCCCGATCCGAAACAAGGGTTCTATATATCGATCCAACTACTGGACATATCGCCACAAAAGTGACAAACTAAAACCTGAGTCAGAAGAGGTCTACCACATTCCTTTAAAAAGGAAAAATGTTGGTACTAATCCTTCTCCTCCTCCCCTGCCATCACCTCCAACTCCTCAGTTTCAGCCCTTACTAATTTCACCTGAGCACTCACCACCACATACACCTGAATATCAGGATGATGGGGCTGAGGACATTTAGCTAATACCCGCAGAACCCTGGACAGACTATAACATCAATTCCCCACAGGGAATGATCCTGATCTGTCCCCTACCAAGCCTTCTCCACCAAACAACAGTGTAAGATGCATAGAACTGTTGGGTAGAGCCACTAACTACCATGGGGTTCAGCTGCATAAGGAATCCCTAGAAAAGGATTTCCTTTTAGAGAATCTTAGCACCACACAAGTCCTCGCACACACTCCCCATGCTCAAGGGTATGGCCAGGCACATAGACGATATTTTTAATGACCTGGTCAAGACACGTATCCTCCCCCCTAGGGTAGACAAGAAGTATAAGTTGGCATCAGATTCAGCATATATAAGGGGGCAGTTACCATTGGATTCCTTGGTATTTTCCAATGCACGCAAAAGAGCCAATTCACAAACGTGAGATGCTCCTCCCTAGACACAGAATCTAAGCTGCGAGATGCTTCGGGAAAAAGGGTAGGTAGCCTCACGGGCTGCAAACTTTCGGTGCATCTCCAATACACAAGGTCTGTTAGCTAGGTACGATAGGGTGCATTGGGATGAAATAGAGCAGTTGCTCCAATTTCTACCTGATGAACACAAGTCCAATGCGCAAGACCTAGTGAGAGGACAGCTCATTTCTAATAATTCTATCAGGTGTTCCCTAGATGCTGCAGACACTGCTGCCAGAGCTGTCAACACCAGCGTCCTCTTAAGAAGGCATGCATGGTTACGTGTTTCAGGATTCAAACTAGAGGTTCAAACTTCCATCCTGAACACATCATTCTTAAGGAACACTTATTTGGCCCGGTGGTAGATTCTTCATTAGAAAAAATGGACAAAAGTGGCTAAATCTATGGGAGCCCTTCAATTAACACCAGGGTGTGGTTCCTTTTGGTGCTCCTTCCGTGGAGGGTCTAAGAATACCTCCTCAGATAGTACCACCACCACCACGTATAAAGGCAACAATCAATCCTCTGCCTCGAAGGGTTACTTCAGAAGGGGTTTCAGAGGCAACAATTGGAAAGGTAGTGTCAAATACACACGCCTCCTCTTCCAGTACCAAACAGTGACTTCTATACACTCCCCCATGAGCATTTAACATCTGTCGGGGGCAATCTTTCACATTTCCTACCCGTCTGGCAGTCCATAACTACAGACAAATGGGTACTGGTAATTATCTGTTCTGGTTATGCCTGGAGTTTACCAACAATCCTCCAAACATTCCATCACAGTCACTCAAATTGTCCCCAGATCTCTTGCACCTCCTCAAACAAGAGGTTCAATCTCTCCTTCCAAAGGGGGCTATAGAGCCCATACCACTACCATACCACGGGTCAGGCGTATACTCCATGTATTTTCTCATACCCAAAAAGGACAGTTCTGTGAGACCAATCTTGGACCTCAGAGAACTAAATCTTTACATAGTCAGACCATTTTTACATGGTAACACTTCAACAAGTGCTACCACTTCTGCAACAGGGCGACTTTCTGTCTACTTTAGACTTAAAGGACGCCTATTTTCATATTCCAATAAATCCCGGTCATCGCAAATATCACAGATTGGTGTTAGCTGGCCAACATTACCAGTTCAAGGTACTCCCGTTCGGGGTCACCACTGCTCCCATAGTTTTCACAAAGTGTCTGGCAGTAGTCGCTTGGGTCGGTCCATCACACGCCTGCCCACGTCTACCTTTCATTCCTTTCGTGGCCACGGAAAGGGCGCCCTGCCTGCTCGTTCAGTCCGAAACATGCGCAGAACCAACCTCCGCACGGCCAAGGGCTTGGAGCCGCCATGGGGGCACAGGGGACCAGCAGGCAGGTCAGCCCACCTCCGCTCCATCTGCATCCACCTCAAAGCCTTCATAGTCCGAGCTTTGGGGTGCACCACACGCCAACGGGCGTCGGGATTCGACATCAGCCCCCCCCCCCCCCCCCCCCACCCCCCCACCCCCACTGGCGTTCTGTCACTTCCGACAGGTGGGTGCTGCAGCGCGTCTGGAGGGCTTACTCCCTCCCCTTTGAGTCTACCACCTCCCTGCCCCCCCCCCCTTTTAACACCCCCCCCCCCCTCTCCGAGCCATGCCACCTCCGTTCCACCGCATGTCGGGGGATCACTTCACACTTCTACAACAGGAAGTCATGGCCCTCTGGGCCAAGGGTGTCATCGAGTGCGTTCCTGGGCCAGAAGTAGGACATGGTTGTTTTTCCCACTAGTTTCTTGTCCCCTAGATGGACAAAATGGGGCTTGCGCCCCATTTTAGAACTCTGGTACGTCAGTCGCTTCCTCCGGAAGGAGAAGTTCAAGATGTTGACTCTGGATCTGGTCTTGTTTGTCCTCGACCCTGGAGACTGAATGGTAGCGTTGGACATGCAGAACACATTTTCACATCCCCGTCCTGCCGGCCCCCCAGCGTTACCTGCAGTTCCTGGTATGCCAGGAGCATTTTCAGTTTGCTGTGCTCCCCTTCAGCCTTACCAGCGCCCCTCTGGTGTTCAGGAAGGTGATGGCAGTGGTCGCAACTCACCTGCGCAGGCAGGGGTGTCAGTCTTCCCCTACCTCGATGACTGGTTGTTGAAGGTGGGCTCGCGCCAAGCAGTTGTTACCCACCTTCAGACTACAGCCGACCTCCTACATTTGCTGGGGTTCTCCAATAACATGCCGAAGTTGCACCTGAGTCCCTCTTAGAATCTCCCCTTCACCGGAGCGGTTCTGGATTCGACACGGTTTCGGGTTTATCCTCCTGAGCAGTGAGTCCGGGATGTTCAGACTAGGATTCTGATCTTTCGGCCTCTATCCCGGGTTTGTCAGAATGACCCTCCGGCTCCTGGGCCGGACGGCCTCCTGCATCCTGCTAGTGCAACATGACAGATGGCATATGCGGGCTCTGCAGTGGGACCTGAAGTTCCAGTAGGCATAGCATCAGGGCAACCTGTCTGATCATGTCCAGATCTCGGAGGGTACTGCACAATCATTGCAGTGGTGGCTCACGAATCGCTATTGGGTCAATGGCCGTTCCCTCTCCCTTCCCCAACCAGAGCACACAGTGGTGACTGATGTGTCCCTCCTGGGTTGGGGCGGCCACTTGTGAGACGCGGAGATCAGAGGCCTCTGGTCTCGGGCTGAGTCCCGGCTCCATATCAACCTTTTGGAGCTTCAGGCCGTTCTGACTTACACTGAAAGCATTCCTTCCCTCTGTCTGGGAAAGTGTGGTGCAGGTGTTCACGGACAACACCACCGCCATGTGGTATTGCAACAAACAGGGCGGGGTGGGATCCAGGACCTTATGTCAGGAGGCTCTGCGCCTCCGGACATGGCTGGAACATAAAGGCATTACCTTGGTGGTTCAACACCTGGCAGGTTCTCTGAACGCCAGGGCGGACGAACTCAGCCGCCGGTGCATGATGGATCACGAATGGACGTTATGCATGATATCTTTCAGCAGTGGGGAGAGCCTTGGTTAAATCTATTCGCCACCGAAGAGTACGCTCAATGTCATCAGTTCTGCGCGTTTGAATTTCCAAGGCGGTACTCGCTCGGCGACGCTTTTAGTCACAAGTGGAGTTGTGGTCTACTGTACGACTTTCTGCCTATACCACTTCTGCCCACAGTGCTGAAGAATATTCGGCGCGACCGGGTCCAAGTCATTGTTGTGGCTCCGGATTGGGCACGAAGATACTGGTATCCCGAGCTACTCAACATGGCGATCGATCGAACATCCTCTTCGGGAGGATCTTCTGTTGCAGTAGCAGGGGACAGCCTTCCACCTGGACCTGTTCAGCCTCCACCTCCATGCGTGGAGATTGAGCGGCGACAGTTGACCGCTTTCGATCTTCCTCCCGAAGTCTGTGATGTCATTCTGCAAAAACCACAGGTGATGGACAGAATGCAGAACAATGTCATACATTCACCCCAGTACAGAGATCTGGGCCTAAATCCATCGTTTTGTTTGCACTCCACACCACCCCAGTTCAGACATGGCAATATGCAAATCAGTCTGACCCTGTGCCTCATGGAAACAGTCCAGCCCAAACTGCCAAGCCATGCCTTCCCTGGACCGGAAACAAGCTTCCGAGGACCGGTTTCTGGCATTCCAGCCGTCTTCAGCCCGCCTTGCTTGAATCCAGTGGTGTGGAATGCATGTGACTCACGTCTGAGCATACCCATCCCACTCGGGGTGACAAATGCAAAAACCACACGTGATGGACAGAATGCAGAACAATGTCATACATTCACCCCAGTACAGAGATCTGGGCCTAAATCCATTGTTTTTTTGCACTCCACACCACCCCAGTTCAGACATGGCCATATGCAAATCAGTCTGACCCTGTGCCTCATGGGAACAGTCCGGCCCGAACTGCCAAGCCATGCCTTCCCTGGACCGGAAACAAGCTTCCGAGGACAGTTTCTGGCATTCCAGGCGTCCCTCCACTAAAACAGTATACTCCTGCAGGTGGAACAAATTTGTGGCATGGTGCACAGCAAAATCTGTGGATCCCCTTTCTGCACCTCTTTCCGCAGTCCTGTTCCTTCTTTCTGTGGCCCAGTAGGGCTCTGCTCTGGACACTATCAAAGGTTATCTTTCGGCCATCTCCGCCTTTCTACGGCTTCCAGATCAGCCTTCTCTTTTTAAGCCCCTGGTTGTTAACCGTTTTCTGAAAGGCATTACGCACACATTTCCTCCAGTGCCGTTCATCATGCCTCAATGGGACTTAATTCTTGTCTTAACATATCTGATGTGCCTTTGAGCCCCTTCATAACTGTCCTTTCCATCTTCTTACTCTCAAGACAGCTTTCCTGGTAGCTATCACCTCTGCCAGAAGAGTGAGTGAGTTCCAGGCTCTTTCTTTTAAACCTCCTCTCCTGTCTGTTCATCCGGACAAGGTGGTTTTAAGAACCCGTCCTTCTTTCTTGCCAAAAGTTGTCACGCCCTTCCACATCGGGCAGATCATCACTTTGCCCACCTTCTTTCCACCACTGCATCCTTCAAAAGAGAAAGGTAGGCTCCACCATCTGGACCCAAAACCTGCGCTCCTGTTCTATCTGAAGCGCACACAACAGTTACGGGTGGATGACCAGCTCTTTGTTGGCTACATGGGCACCAAAAAAGGATTGGACCGTGCACAAATAGACCATCTCTCGGTGGGTCGGTTTCTGAATCAAAGCCTGTTACTCGTTGGCTAAGAAGGTGCCTCCTGTGGGGCTGCGTGCCCATTCTACCAGGGCAATAGCAGCCACTACTGCCTTGGGACGCGATGTTCCCTTGCAGGACATATGTCATGCACCTTACGTGGGCCTCACTGCACGTTTACCAAGCCTTATTGCCTTGACAGTCCAGTCCGGAGAGACTGCTTCTTTGGCCATTCTGTTCTCTGTGAATTTCTGGTGTAATCTTATTCGCAGACCCACCACCGGGGTTGGTATTGCTGGGGTATCTATTCTAAGATAAGGAATCTATCACTAATGTGTCTTTCAGATGCACAAGTTACTATTTGTGGAACGATATATCGGTAAGAGACATTAGTTAGTAATAGATTCCTTACAGCTCCACCCATCCCCCCAGTTCTGCAAACTGATTTCTAGGATTAAGGACATCCCTTTCAGGTCCCTAGTTTCATGGCACCAGTGGTCAGTTGCTTGCATGGCTCTGCAATACTGGCGAGGCAAGTAGTGTACAGAAATAACGTCAGCGCGCATGGGTGGCGCCTAAGTAGTCTCTGTGACGCCACCTACCGACTCGCAGGGGTACTTCTGACGAAAAGCTTTACGGATCCAGTCTGACTCCTGGCGATATTCTAAGGTAAGGAATCTATCACTAATTAATGTTTCTTACAGATAGATCGTTACACAAGTAGTAACTTGTGCGTCTTGTCATTTCTGGAGCTGAATGAAGTTGCTGTGAAGCTTCACAATACCAGTTACCAGTGTTCAGAAGAACTACCCTGGTTTCCTAGTCCAGTCTGATGCCTGAGAATTATTTACAAGGTGAGGAATCTGTGGTTCGATAGAGTTCCACCAAAAAGATTGTTTCGAAAGATAAGTAAATTAGGTAAGTAATTTGTTCTTAAAGTAGCATCTGCCATGTTTTGGGCTGTTAGGACCCAAAAAAAGCTGAAGGTCAGAACCTCCCTACTGTACCCTTTCCACTGGTTGGGTCTCTGCCATTTCTGAAAAGGCTCTGCACTACATTCTGTAGCTGCTTAGTGGTGCCTACTGGTGTTGGATCTCCTTTGTTCCTGGGTGGTTGCCATAAAATATTCTTTTGTTGTTTAATTATGCATCAAGACTCTGTCCTCCGCGTTTTAAAGAAATAAAAATAATGGACTTGTAAGAGGGCAATGTGGGTATCCCCTGTCTCTACCCATAAGGGAACCCACACACCTGTTGCTGAGTTTTAACATTTTTAAAGAGTGTTTGCAGCTTCTAGAGTGGTTTAAAACTGATGTGAAAGTTGTGGTAAGTTGACCTAACCATATTTCGTGACATTTCAGAGATTTTTAGATTTTTTTGCAACTATAAATGTAAATGGATGTAAGAAATAACACGTTTCACTTTTTTATTCCTTTTCAGCTTTTAACTTTTAATTAGTCTTTTTTTTTTTCTTTCAGCGATTGCCTATTGATATGTTTAATATTTGAAATATTGTGCATCGAGCTGAATTAATTAGGGAATTAATATCTAAAAAAAAAAAACTAAATGTATGTTTCAACTAAAAAAAGCTAAGGCATTTTATTGCTATATAGATTTGTTTTTGTTTAAAATGACTACATTTTGTAAAATCTGCTTTTAGGAAACTTTTGATGACGTGGGCTTTGGAAGTAGCAATTCTCATGAAGAAGTCTGAAACCTATGCTCCTTTGTTCTCCATTCCATCTTTCCATAAATTTTGCAAAGGGCTTCTGGCAAACAGTAAGATTTAAATGTTTTCTGCACGTCCTAAAATACAAGTTATGTTATTACTTATCTTAAGATCATGTTTTGTTATTATGAGCTCATCTACTTTGGAGTATGTTGCCACTTAATATATACATTGTGCTGTTAAATTGCCATGGAGAGGTCTTCTCACAGAAACAGTGAAGGGAAATGAATCCCATGAATGCCAGGGACGTGGTTGTTGCATCGTCTAGTTATTAGAGCTGATGATGTGACCTGCACTCTTGTTAACCAGCCTTTGATGAACACCTTGTGTAAACATTTGCCTTTAGTTGTTAGAAACATTGAAATTGCTGCCTGTGTTTTGTTGTTACTGTTTGAGTTCCGGACCCACACCATGCCACCTCTTGGAATAAAAGTTGATATCTGAAAGAGACATGTTAGTGATAGATTCCTTACCTTAGAATATCCCCAGGCGTCAGACTGGATCCGGAAACTTTTGCGTAGCAGTACCCTTGCGCGTCGGTAGGCGTTGTCTGCGACTCCGCGTCCGTCGTCGGCGCCGTGATGACGTCGTCGGAGTACTTAGACACTGCGAAACAACTGCAGTGGTGGCTCACGGACCGCGACTAGGTCAGTGGCAGATCCCTCTCCCTACCCCACCCGGAGCAGGTGGTTGTGACGGACGCGTCCCTCCAGGGCTGGGGAGGCCATATGGGAGAGGCGGAGATCAGAGGCCTCTGGTCTCCGGCGGAGTCCCGGCTCCATATCAACATGTTGGAGCTGCGGGCAATTCGTCTAGCACTGAAGGCATTCCTCCCCTCTGTCCGGGGGAGTGTAGTGCAGGTGTTCACCGACAACACCACAGCCATGTGGTACTGCAACAAACAAGGCGGAGTGGGGTCGTGGACCCTATGCCAGGAGGCTCTGCGCCTCTGGCAATGGCTGGAACTTCAGGGCGTGACCCTGGTGGTTCAACACCTGGCAGGCTCTCTGAATGCCAGGGCAGACAAACTCAGCCGTCGGTGCATGATGGATCACGAATGGCATCTGAACTCTGACGTGGCGCAAGGTCTCTTTCAGCAATGGGGAGAGCCTTGGTTAGATCTATTCGCCACAGAAGAGAACGCGCAATGTCATCAGTTCTGCGCGTTGGCGTTTCCAAGGCGACACTCGCTCGGGGACGCTTTTCGTCGCGAGTGGAGTTGCGGTCTATTGTACGCCTTTCCTCCTATAACACTTCTGCCCAGAGTGCTGAAGAAGATCAGGCGCGACCGGGCCCAGGTTATTCTTGTGGCTCCGGACTGGGCACGAAGATACTGGTATCCCGAGCTACTCGGCATGTCAGTCGATCCCCCGATTCGCCTGCCTCTTCGGGAGGACCTTCTGTCGCAGCAGCAGGGGACGGTGCTGCACCCGAACCTGTCCAGTCTCCACCTACAAGCTTGGAGATTGAGCGGCGACAGTTGAGGCCATTTGACTTGCCTCCTGAAGTCTGTGATCTCATTCTGGCAGCCCGGCGTCCCTCCACAAAGTCGGTATACGCCTGCAGGTGGAACAGATTTGTGGCATGGTGCACAGCAAAGGCTGTGGATCCTCTCTCTCCCCCTCTTTCTAGCATCTATATGCTTGCATCTCGCTGCAATAGCTACATACCTTCAGAATAGACATCTGTCTCTTTTCAGACTGCATGTTATTAAGGCTTTTATGGAGGGACTTAAGAGTCATTCCACCAAGACTTCCACCTGCCCCAGCGTGGAATGTTAATATTGTCCTCACCAGACTAATGGGTCCACCCTTTGAACCATTGCATAAATGTGAATTGCAGTTTCTCACTTGGAAAGTTGCTTTCCTCATTGCAATTACATCACTGAGAAGAGTGGGTGAGCTTCAGGCACTAACCATAGAAAAAACATTTTTACAAATACACCAGAGCAAAGTGGTTCTTCGCACTGACCCTAAATTTCTACCAAAAGTAGTATCTGCCTTCCACATCAACCAATCTGTTGAGTTGCCGGTGTTTTTTCCTCAATCCAGATTCAGCGGCAGAACGAGCTCTGCACTCCTTAGATGTTAAACGAGCTTTACTCTGTTAAATGGAAAGAACAAATCCTTTTCGATAAACTAAACAACTCTTTGTTGGTTTTGCCATACCACACAAAGGCAATCCCATTCCTAAATCTGGTATTGCCAGGCGGATAGTCAAATGCATTCAAACATGCTATGCAAAAGCAAAGAGGGCTTTACCAATTCCCCTAGAGCGCATTCGACTTGCAAACAAGGGCCTTCTATGGCTTTCTTAGGAAACATTCCCATATCTGACATGTAGAGCTGCAAGATGGTCTACACCACACACCTTTACAAAACACTATTGTGTGGATGCGTTGGCCATACAACAAGCTAATGTAGGCCAGGCAGTTCTACGTACACGTTTTCAAACATCTGCAACAGCTACAGGTGAACCACCGCTTTGGGAGGTAACTGCTGTATAGTCTAAGCAAAGCATGTGATCTACAGCTCACATGCCTTGAACTGAAAATGCTACTTACCCAGTATGCATCTGTTCTTGGCATGTAGAGCTGTAGATTCACATTTGCCCACCCTCCTCCCCGGGTACCTGTTCCAGTACTATCTTACTTGCATACATACACATGGACATTTCAATTCTCTTACTAATTCCATTCTCGCCCTCTGCGGGAAAGCAATCTAATAATGGAGTCGATGCCCATGCGCTCTATCACCAAAAGGAGTCACCTACCTTGTGACTGGAAAATATTTATTCGAAGAAAAACAAAGTGCAAACATCCAGACCCAACACTAGATGGCAGACTATGCAATGCATGTGAATCTACAGCTCTACATGCCAAGAACAGATGCATACTGGGTAAGTAGCATTTTCCTTTCTCCAATATTATGCAAAAATGATTCATTATCAAAAATCTCTAAGTTTTGCAGCATGATCCTTTTTCTGGATTCAATTGCTGTGCCTTATTCTGCCAACTAGTGGTTGGGTCTGCAATTGTCAGTTTACTTTTCTTTTTCCGTGGGGCATCATCAACCACCATTTGGTGTTAGGTCCATCCCTTGTCTGATGTCAGACGGTGCCCTGGAAGTTCCTGTGCATGGTAGCCATCTTCAGATTCTTTTTTCTGCTGTTGGGTCTGGAAGTACGGGGAGACACTCTGAAGTTTTGCACTGCACTTTCCTCACAAAAGGAGGAGTTCTAGGTGCTAAAGTGGTTCAGGATTCCCGCTAAGCCCTCCACTACCACAGAGGCTGAGGAAGAAGATGATACCCATGAAGCTCCGGCACTGGAAGTACGGGGAGACACTCTGAAGTTTTGCACTGCACTTTCCTCACAAAAGGAGGAGTTCTAGGTGCTAAAGTGGTTCAGGATTCCCGCTATGCTCTCCACTACCACAGAGGCTGAGGAAGAAGAGGATACCCATGAAGCTCCGGCAACCCCGAACCTCACGAGAAGGACGTTGAAGAGGAACTACATGTTCCAGTAGAGAAGGAATGCAACAAGAACTTTCGAGGAAGAATGGAATGACCTTGACACAGTGTTGAAAAAGAGGTCTGTAGCTATCCCTCAAAGCCTTCTGCAACAGCCTCATAAACAGAGCAGCTGATACCTTCAGGGTCACCTTAGAGGAGGAGAAAGGAGACTCCTGTTTCCTCCTATAAACTTTAGCACTATCCATGAAAGGTACACAATACATTCCAATGCTTTCTAACATTCTTTACCAGGACAAGGAGGCTTTCAAGGACCCTGCCTCTGCAAAGGTAGTAAACCCAAGGGTAAAGAAAAAATACAAACCCTACACAAGGAACCTTAAATACATTAAAGGGAACACATTGACTGACTCATTGTTACGACAGCAAGGAGGAGCAACGCTCATTCCTCCACAGGCCCACCTCCAGGCAGGTAAAGTAAGAGAATGACCAAGGTGGGAGAAGGAGGCAGCAACGCAATGACGCATTGCGAACTCTAATGCCCTCCTCAATAGGTATGCCCCTCACCAATAGGCTGACATTAAGGAACTAATGAACAAGCTCCAAAATCCATCATAAGTGAGGTAAAAAACATAGCTAACGCATGTCTGAAATCAGCTCTAGATGCAGCCGATACACCCAGAAGACAAAAGTGCACAGGCACAACATTAAAACGGCATATCTGGCTCAGAATTTCAGGCTTCAGACAGGAAGTACAATCTTCCATTACCAATAAACCTTTCACAGAAGAGGCCCTGTTTGGAAGTGAGGTAGATTAATCCCTACAAGAAATATAAAAGGGCAGTGAGGCGGCCAGGGCTATGGGGACCCATGCAACGCAGGGGACCCTTCAAGAGGAGGATGTAACCTCAGAAGACCCACATGAATAGGGGGTCTTCTCAACAGGTCAATAACATCAACTACTAGGCCACGGACAGCAGACACACCAGCATTCTGGATACCTTCCTGGCAACAACAACCAAAGCAGTCCTTTCGTAGCAGAGGAAGGGCCAGGAGACAACCCTCAAAAGAGGGAGGAGAAACTCCAAGTGACTTGCCCAAAAAGGAGGACCTCCACACAACACCAGTGGTGGCAGAATAGCGCATTACCCACTTCAATTGGAAAGCATATCACCAGACAGTTGGATTCTGAATGTGGTATGCCACAGCTATTGTATAGAACTAACAAAGAAACCTCCACCAAGGAAGTAAAGGTGCCAAAGAACAGAACTCTTACAATTTAGGAAGGAAATAAAGTAACTCCTAGAAAAACAAGTAATAGAAATAGTACCAACAAGGGAGCACAACAAGGGAACGACTCACCTTAATTCTTGATGCCAACGCAAGATCGCCAGCTAAGACCGGTCTTGGATCTCAGATACATAAACAAATTAATTTGCACGCAGTATTTCAAGAGTTCAAAACTACAAGAATTAATCTCACAACTACAAAAATGAGACTTCATGGCAACTATAGACCTAAAGGATGCCTAACTGCTCATCCCCATTGACCAAGCACACAGGAGATACCTCAGATTCATCCATTTCAAGATCTTGCCCTTCAAAATGAAATCAGCACCAAGAGTTTTCACAAAGTGCCTAGCAGCAGTAGCAGCGTCCTTAAGGAGAGGAATCAACGTCTATCCCTATCTAGATGATTGACTGGTGAAGGCAAGTTCAAGGCAAAGATGTTACTCTAGTTCATCAGGTGATCACAATGCTGCAAGGATTGGAATTTTCCATAAACCGCAAGAAATCCTCAAGACCGGAAAAAGAAAAAAACCTTCCTAGTAGCAAGATTACATTCCAAGATCGCAGTCCTATACGACCTAAAGGATGATACAAGCTATCAAACAGCAAAATCGCCTCTACCAGAAGGGACAGTCTCTGACAGTGAGTCCAGTTATGAAACTCATTGGCATGATAGGATTATCCATTCCCCTTATAACCCATGCAAGTCTGCACATGAGCCCTCTACAGGAATGGCTGTGCAACAGTTAGTCACAAACCACAGGGAGTTTGGAGGATCTAGTGGTTGTAACCGAAAAGGCACAGAAGGAGATACAATGGTGAATATCCAACAACGTAACACTAGGCAGACCTTTCAAATTACCAACTCCTTCAGTAACCATCACAACAGTTGCGGCCCACAAATGTTAGGGAGGACATTCAGGAAACCTGAGGTTATGGGGTCAATAGAAAGGTGCAGACTCCATAAAACAACAGTGGAGACTCCATAAAACATATCCACTTCGTAGAGATGAAGACTGTGTTTCTGGCAGTGTTGTATTGTGTTTTAGATTCTGAATGGATTTTCCCGATTCATGCCCTTATATAGGTGCAATTCTCGTTGCCCTTATATAGGCATAAGAAATCAAGCCCTTATTTAGGCATAGCCCATGCTACCCAAATACAGGCATGGCTACTTCCATCCGTTCACCAAACATCACGATTTCTTGGGAAAACCAGTTTAAGCCGTTGGGGACTTCCCCATGCTTGAATATTGATTTCACCAAGAACTCAGTTACTTTACAATAAACAACTATTCCCCAGGGGTTCATTCATGACTTTCATATGCGCGACCTTACGTCAAACATGACATTCCTAAACACTTTCAAGGTATAAATATACCTTCACTTGCTATAGCAAGGCACGGAGGTTCGGAGCAGTTCGAAGACCTACTTGCCCTATGCAGCTCGCTACAGAAAGTGCCGAAGAAAGCCGACTCTCCAGCTGATGCACTGATCAGGAAGCTTCCCCTCTCTGCCGAGAATCCAGCTCCAGTGTTTCCGGCTCCCCTTGTGGGGTGTTGGGAAATCGAGTCGGGAGACAGATACCAGACCTCCTTCATTCTAACAAGGTATGGAGCTGATTAGAACCTAGAGAAACCTTTGGTAGATTCTTGGCAAAACTAAACCTATGCAAAAGACCATACTTACTTCTTCCCACGTACTAGACTTAGGTTAGGTACATTGGGTTAGGCGTATTTTAGAAGCACTTACAGTACTATTTCATATTACTATTTCCGCTGTACGCATTATACTTCGCATTCTCCCTAACGATTGTAGCAGTTCACCTCTCTTGCATGAGAAAGAAGACTGTTCAATAAATCTTTTATTGAAAACGCCTGTCTCACTATTTCTCTGCAACTCTGTAGAAAAGAAGCATGCAAGATTGACTGAGTAAAATAGTTATCTATTGTTTCCACGACTCTGAGAGATATGTTCTTATTCTTGGGGAACCAAAGTTGTCATGTTTTATGCGGTTGTCAGAAACGAATCCCTTCTTGTGTATTCGAGAAAGTTTCTAGTGACCTCTGAGCTAGCTGACACTCACTATTAAGTTTAGTATATTCAGTAGAGACCTATTGACTTAAGTCCTACGTCAAATCTATAGGATATTTTATTCCAATGTCCAGAGCCTATTGGGAATATAGGAACGGCATTCCAAGCCCACATATGAAGAGGAAACCTATTGATCCAGACTGACAATACTACGACAATATTTTACCACAACAAACCAGGAGGAACAACATCATTTACCCAAAGCAAGATAGCTCAGTAAATATGACAATGGGCCAATTCAAAGAGAATAAACTTGCAGACAATTCACCTGCCAGGAAAAGACAACACAGATGCAGATCAGGTCAGTAGGCAAAACAGCAGCTCACACGAATAGGAGATAAAGAAAAGGAGTCTCCAAAGAGTCTTCAGCTTCTGGAGGACAACAGAAATAGACGTATTCCCAACATGGGAGAACAAGAAATGCTTATTCTTCGTCTCCAGGTTTCAACACGTCCTATCAAAAGAGAATGCCCTGTCGCTAATCTGGTCAGGAAGATTTGCATACACTTTTCCTCCAATTCCTCTACTACAAAGGGTACTGGAAAAAGCCAGACAACCAGGAACAGACCTAATTTTCATAGCACCTCAATGGGCAACACCAACCTGGTACTCAAGCCTACTTGAACTGTCCAAGGGACAGATGATCAAATTCAAGACTGAAAAGTACATTCTCACAATGCAGGGGGTCAAATAGTTCACCCAGAACCAGCTACACTCAGTCTAGCAGCCTGGCGCATGAGTACATAGAGTTCAGACATTTAAACTTACCGCAAACAATAATGGAGATACTAAAGGGGGCAGAAAAACAAACTACAAGACAATGCTACGCAGCTAAGTGGAAACGGTTCATCATATGGTGTACGGAGAATAATACCCTAAATTAAATATCCACACAGGAAACCGTGCTCATATATTTTACGCCCTTGCGAGACAGCAAGATCAACTAGCTTCAAGGTGCACCTGAAAGCGATATTAGCTTACACCAGGGGAGCTTCATGTAAACGTTTTTTCACATCACAAGTCATCAAAAGATTCCTGGAACTCTCCAAGAGATTTGCACCCCAAGGAAGGCCCCAGCCCCAATGTGGAGTTTAAACACAGTTCTAAGAAAGCTTATGACAGAACCGTTCTAACCCATGCACAAAGCAAACTTCGATACATCACGGTAAAGACTGACTTCTTAATAGCTGTAACATCTCTATGGAGAGTACTTGAACTATAGGCAGTTCGAGGCATGTGGGCTGCTGAATTCATATCTGTGCATAGATCGCCACCTAGTGTTGGGTCCGGATGATTGCACATTGTTGTCCTGGAAGAGTCTTCGAAGTATCACGAGATAGGTGGCTCCTCCCCTGGACTACAGTGCGCATGGGCATCGCCTCCATCCCCAGATTGTTTTTTTCCGCCATTGGGTTCGGATGTGTTTCGGTTCCCTCTGTCGGAACCGATAGTTGTTCAACTTCTACTCGAGACCAAAAGGTCTTTAGGCTGGGCGTCGGTATAGTTGCGTACGGGTTTCTTTCTGACTCTCAGCTCCGATCTCTTGCTGCCCTTCCACGTGCTTTCGGCGCGGTCGGGCCTATACTACACTCTTGCTATGGAGCGAACTCCGTTTAAGAAGTGCCCGTTGTGTCACTCTAAATATTCACACCTCGACGTGCACCCGGTGTGCAATACCTGCTTGTCGCCGGATCACCGCGAAGACACCTGCATGGCGTGTTCGAAATTCCGGAGCAAGAAGCATTTAAAGATTCGTCGGGCCAATAGGCTCCAGGCTAGGTTATCGGCCACGGCGCCCCCGCCAGACGACATTTTCCAAGAATATGTCGAGGGAGAAGACGACATGCAAGGTTCGGACTCTAATCCCGCATCCGAGGGAGAGACCTATGACGCGGGTGAGGAGAACTTTGACGAAGTCACCGACGAGGTAGGGGACGACGATCAGGCTTTTGCCACGATGGGTGATAGCTCGGAGGAAGAGCATCTCCAACCTGACTCAGGGGTTGTTCCCCTTCATACGACCCAGGTCGAGGGATCGCCTTCGGGCCTTACCCAAGATCTAACTATGAGTCCTACATCCCCGCCTCCGGGCCCGGTCACGGACATTTATGAACCATCACTTACGTCGAAGAAAACGAAAGTGAAGCCAACTGGTCACGCATCCTCGGATGCGAAACCGAAAGTGAAAGTGGCGCTGGTGAAGAAGGTTCTGGAGGCGTCAACTTCCAAGAAAACCAAAATGGCCAACTTGAAGAGCCACGCCAAAATGGCCGACCCGAAGCCCTCGGGGTCGGCGCCGAAGGCGAAGTCCTCCGACGCGGCTGCGTCGGCGCCGAAAGGGGTCGCGGACCCGAAGACTGCTCCAAAGAAGCGTCAGGGCGACGACGCGCATAGGCATGGGGCGTCGGCCCCGAAGAAGGTGCCTGCCGGCGAACAGGCTCTCGACGATGAGGGGTCGCCCGAACCGGTCCAGCCCTCTCCGGCCTGGACAAAGAAGGTAGCGGAATCCTTGCAGCGGATTCGAAAGGCCAGTGTGGTTCCCGCTCAGGACGCCAGTACGCCTAAGCTCACGCCTAAGCCTGCGAGGGAGCAAACGCCTATCCGTTTCACCCTACCGCCCAAGTCGGCGCCGAAGGCCTTCGCGCCGAAACAGGGCGGACCCTCGAAGGAGGCATTAACGCCGAAGCTGCCTTGGCGGTGTCGAAGCTTCGTCTCCAGCCACTTGCGGAAGAGGAACGTCGTGAGGTAATCATCGACGCCAACACCGGAAAACTGTCGCTCCTCAAACGGAAGATCACGACGGAGCCGGCGTTGGAACCCTTTAAGATCCCTCTCAAAAACAAAAGGGACTCCGAGGACTCTTCGGCTTTGGTGGAACCTGTGTCCCCACAAACCCTAGGACACTCGCCGACGCATTCCGCCGCAGCCGATGCGGACGAGGAAGGTGACGAGTACAATTATCCGGCGTACTCGGATCCGGAGGAGGAGCACGTACCGTGGTCCGCCGGAGGCGACACGGAGGACCCGCAGTCGGGTCAGGACACAACTTTTCGCGGCCAAGACGTCCCCGACTGAGGACTCGGCGGCCTTCAATGCTCTGATGGAGAGAGCTGCTGCTAACCACGACGTCGAGCTGCACTCGGACCCCGTGGATGTGGACTTCTTGTTCGACACCTTCTCGGTAGCCGTAAAGTCTGTCAAAACGCTACCGATGCTTAAGGGGGTGCTTAAACATGCAACAGAGGTTTTCAAGGAGCCCACCCGAGCGCGTGTGGTCAACCCTCGCATCGACAGGAAATATAAGGCAGCGCCCACGGATCCTACATATATCAAGGGACACTTGCCATTGGACTCCTTGGTTGTTTCCAACGCTCGGAAGAGGGCGAACTCTCAAACTACTGGTGACGCTCCTCCCCCAGACAAAGAGTCCAAGATCTTTGAGGCCTCAGGCAAACTAATTGCTGCACAGGCAGCTAATATCTGGAGAATATCTAACACCCAAGCCTTACTTGCACGTTATGATAGGGCCCATTATGACACATTAGAGGCCATACTGCAACACTTGCCTGACCAATACAAGGAGGCAGGAGAGATGCTGATTCAGGAGGGTAAACTCATTACGAATGCATCCATCAAGGATGTGGCAGACACAGCCTCCAGGGCTATCAATACCAGTGTGCTGCTTCGACGCCATGCCTGGCTTAGAATTTCGGGGTTCAAACCCGACATCCAGACTACGATCCTCAATCAAACAGTGAATCCTGACCACCTGTTTGGCCCTGAGGTGGATGCCACACTGGAGAAAATGAAAAAAGATACGGAAACTGCCAAGTCTATGGGGGCTTTACAAAGTCAGCAGTTTCGAAGTGGTTCCTTTCGCCGCTCAAACTCCAGAGGCACCTCAAGGGGACAGGCATCCCAGTCAATCCAATATTACAAGAGTAACACCCAAGCCTCGTATAACAACAAGGGTCGGGGTGGTTACAGAGGCAATAATGTCAAGGGCAGGGGACGTGGAAACAATAGCTCCAGGTCCACCACCACCAACAAACAGTGACGTCTTGTCACTGCCCCCCGACCATGCAACACCGGTCGGGGGGAGACTCCAGCAGTTCCTGCCGGCGTGGAAGTCCATCACCACGGACAGGTGGGTGAGGTCTATTATCCAGTACGGGTACTGTCTAGAGCTTACGTCCATTCCACCGGACATACCCCCAAGGAGCCGTCCTATGTCAAGCGAGCACTTGACCTTGTTGCAGCAAGAAGTTCTAGTCATGCTGCAAAAAGGGGCGATAGAGCTCGTTCCATTGCAAGAGCGGGGAACAGGGGTTTACTCCCTGTATTTTCTGATTCCCAAGAAGGACGGATCCCTCAGGCCGATCCTGGACTTCAGGCCCCTGAACCGGTACATCCTCTCGGAGCACTTCCATATGCTCACGTTGCAGCAGGTGCTTCCCCTGCTTCAACAGGGGGACTTCCTGGCTACGCTGGATCTGAAAGATGCCTATTTTCATATCCCCCTGCATCCTTCCCACAGGAAGTATCTCAGATTCACGATCTTAGACCAGCATTACCAGTTCAAGGTTCTGCCGTTCGGGGTCACCACGGCACCGAGAGTGTTTACCAAGTGCCTAGCGACTGTGGCAGCGCATCTCCGTCGCCAGCACGTCCACGT
Source organism: Lissotriton vulgaris (assembly GCF_964263255.1). Lineage (NCBI taxonomy): Eukaryota > Metazoa > Chordata > Amphibia > Caudata > Salamandridae > Lissotriton > Lissotriton vulgaris. The sequence goes on from NC_141698.1 coordinate 195,763,779, forward strand.
CTTTTCCTACCTGGACGACTGGCTCATTCAAGCAAGGACAGAACAGCAGTGCGTCGACCACGTGTCACGCACCATTCATCTCCTGCACGATCTGGGATTCTCTCTGAACTACCCAAAGTCCCATCTCCAGCCCGCCCACGTGCGACAGTACCTGGGCGCGACAATCAACACTCTGGCAGCCACCGCGCAGCCAAATTCAGTGAGAATCGCCAGTATCCAGGCGCTGATCCAACGATTCAGACCCCAACACTCGCTTCCAGCGAAGGTGTTCATGCAGTTGATAGGCATGATGGCCTCCTGCATCTCCATTGTCCCGCACGCGAGACTACATATGCGTCCGCTTCAGGAGTGCCTTGCACGTCAGTGGACTCAGGCTCATGGGCAACTGACAGACCTAGTGTTGGTGAGCGGTCGGGCATACAACTCTCTGCATTGGTGGAATCCACACAACCTTTGCAAGGGCCGACCATTCCAAGAGCCTGTCCCACAGATTATCCTGACGACGGACGCCTCTCTCCAGGGATGGGGAGCACATGTACTCCATTACACTGTGCAGGGACTATGGACACTACAGCAAAGGAAGATGCACATCAATGTGTTGGAACTGATGGCAATCTTCATGGCCTTGAAGGCGTTCAAAGTACATCTGTGCAACAAAGTCGTGTTGATCCGGACGGACAACATGACGGCCATGTACTACATCCAGAAGCAGGGAGGCACGCACTCTCCACAGCTGTCTCATCTGGCTCAGAGCATGTGGAAGTGGGCCATTCAGAGGAACATCTTCCTCATGGCAGAGCATCTCCCGGGCAAGGACAATCAGATGGCGTACCTGCTCAGCAGGCACAGCCACCAAATGCACGAGTGGGAGATACACCCATCAGTACTCCAACCGTACTTCCAAAGGTGGGGTCATCCAGAGATAGACCTGTTCGCCACAAAGGAGAACGCAAAATGCCAAAGCTTCGCCGCCAGGTTCCCACACCCGCAATCACAGGGCAATGCGATGTGGATGAACTGGTCAGGCAAATTTGCGTACGCTTTTCCCCCAGCACCTCTGATACCGCTGGTGGCACGCAAGCTCAGGCAGCACTCGATGACTCTCATCCTGGTTGCTCCAACGTGGGCTCGCCAACCGTGGTACACCACGTTTCTGGAACTCTCCGTGGTACCGCATCAAAGGCTTCATCTCACTCCCAGCCTTCTGACGCAGAGCCATGGCGACATTCAGCACCCAGATCCGCAACAGCTCAACCTGGCGATCTGGCTCCTGAAGTCCTAGAGTTTGGCTACCTCAATCTACCTCCCGATTGCATGAACATCATTCGGGAGGCAAGGAAGCCCACTACTAGAGCTTGTTATGCGGCTAAATGGAAGAGGTTTGTCATCTACTGTGTTAACCACGATATTGACCCGCTAGATGCTTCCATTCAAAACATCATTTGTTACCTGTTCCACCTGTACCAATGCAATCTGGCATACTCTTCCATCCGCATTCACCTGTCTGCTATGGCAGCATACCTCCAGAATAGGCAGCACCTGTCACTCTTTAAGGTCCCTGCTATCAAGGCCTTTCTGGAAGGACTCAAAAGGGTCATTCCACCAAGGACCCCACCAGCTCCAGAATGGAACCTCAATGTGGTTCTTACGAGGCTGATGGGTCCTCCCTTTGAGCCACTGCACTCTTGTGAGCTTCAGTTTCTGACTTGGAAGGTTGCGTTCTTAGTAGCAATTACATCGCTACGGAGGGTTAGCGAGCTGCAGGCGCTCACCATCCAAGAACCTTACTTCCAGGTACATGCTAACAGGGTGGTGCTCCGCACTAACCCTAAATTCCTACCCAAAGTGGTATCCCAATTCCACTTAAACCAGACAATTGAATTGCCGGTGTTTTTCCAAAACCCAGAGACACTGGCGGAGCGCATGCTCCACACCCTTGATGTTAAGAGGGCCTTGATGTATTATGTAGACAGGACAAAAGATTTTCGCAAAACCAAGCAGCTTTTTGTTGCTTTTGCCACACACCACAAGGGAAACGCTATCTCAAAAGCAGGGATTGCTAGGTGGATAGGAAAGTGCATTCAGATCTGTTACGCTAAAGCTAAGCGCACCCTCACTATCCCACCGAGGGCCCACTCCACCAGGAAGTTGGGGGCCTCTATGGCTTTCCTAGGTAACATTCCCTTAGAAGATATCTGTAGAGCAGCCACATGGTCTACCACACATACTTTCACTAAGCACTACTGTGTAGACGTGCATTCCAAACAGCAGGCAGCTGTTGGTCAGGCTGTTCTAAAAACACTTTTTCAGACTGCTGCAGCTGGCACGGGCGGCCGCCGATAATGGAGGGACTGCTATGTATTCTATGCACAGATATGAATTCAGCAGCCCACATGCCTCGAACTGCAAATGCTACTTACCAGTATGGATCTGTTCTTGGCATGTAGGGCTGCTGACATTCATATCGCCCACCCTCCTCCCCGGCGCCTGTAGCAGCTGCAGTATTCATTCATATATATATATATGCTCGTAGCATGGTCATCACTCACATTCTTCACTCCATCTCTGCCAATGGCTAAAAACAATCTGGGGATGGAGGCGATGCCCATGCGCACTGTAGTCCAGGGGAGGAGCCACCTATCTCGTGATACTTCGAAGACTCTTCCAGGACAACAATGTGCAATCATCCGGACCCAACACTAGGTGGCGATCTATGCACAGATATGAATGTCAGCAGCCCTACATGCCAAGAACAGATGCATACTGGTAAGTAGCATTTGCATTAACTATTGAGGAACCATAGATGTAAATCCACAAGGGCAAGGTTTTCCTAAGGGCCAACCCTCAATTCCTACTTAAGGTAGTAAGCAAATTCCATATGAACCAAAGCATTCAGCTAGCAGTTTTCTTCATAAACCTACAAACACTGCTCAAAAGAAACCTTCATACACTGGATGTAAGAAGGGATTTACTATACTATCTACAAGAGATTAAACAGTTCTGTAAGGATGCCAGATGCTGCATTATCAGATAAGTATGCACTGGTGTTGTCCTTCACAGACTCCCTGAGATGAGATAACCAGATTTTAGGGTGATTTCCAGACGTCACTAATGGATGTGGTCTTTGATGGGTCTATCCTACTTAGGAAGCAAACAGACTCGGTTTTAACGATATCAGTGCTACAGCACATTGCTTGTAGCTGTTGAGCCCCACCCAAGCCATTTCTTCACAATCTCTGAATGCTCTGTGTCAAATGCAAGAAGAACAATTTGTTTGTGTAGCACTGTCTGTTCCAGGCACATGACATAAAAGCACAGACAACCTTCCCAGCCAGTGATGCATTAGGCATCCCATTCTATTTGGGGCTGTTGATATATGGAACCAGCAGGCAGTATGCAGGCCAGCATGGGCACCAGTCTTCCAACTCCTCTTCCACTTCTACAGTGGTCATGAAAGCGCTTTAGTTAACCATCTGCAACACATGCCCATCAAATGGAGGAAGGATCCAACACTTTCTCCCAGGTTGGCGATCATTCACATCTGAAAGATGAATTTTGGAAATTGTTCATGAAGTCTATGCCCTTCCTTTGTATTATCCTTACTTAATATCCCTTCCACATCAGAACACACATCGGATTTACATCTATCCATCCTGCTACAGGTGAAGGTATGTTTCCTAAGGGTACCATAGACAGGATACCAGACTCTGAGAGAGATTTGAGTTTTTAGTCCCGCTACTTCCTAATCCTGAAGAAGGATGGTGCCTCACACCTATTTTGGACTTTTGACTCCTGAATTGTCATATTGGTTCAAATCATTTCTACCTGCAAGACTTGATGGGCACCGTGGACTTGAAGAATACGTATATTTCCATAAACCCGTCATGTAGTCTAAGACATTTCCTGGATTTTGGGATGGGTCGGGAACATTTTCAGTTTGCTGTGGTCTTCTTTGGCTTCACCAGCAACCCTCTGGTGTTTCACAATATGATATCCTAGGTCACTCCCATCTTTGGAGGTATGTAATTGCAGTATTAGTTTACTTCAACAACTGGCTGCTGAAGGCTGGTATTCTGCCATCCGTCAAGGACCATCTGTGGACAATAATGGAACTCCAAACATCATTGAGCTGACTAAACAAACAGAAGTCCCACCTGATTCTACATGAGGCTTCCATTCATTGGGGCAATCCTGGATGCTGTGGAGTTAGTTCAAGACTTTCCCTATGTCATAAAGAGTGACATTTGGACTATAATTCTGATGTTTCAGGATCCAGTTGAAGGTAGTTCCTAGGCTTCTTGGATTCTTAGTCATTTGCATCCTCCTCAACTATGCCCATGATAGTTCTACAATGGACCTTAAAGTCCCAGTGGATGCATCATCAAGACCTTTCCAACACTATCCAGGTCCTGGAGGAGATAGCCCATGATTTGCAGTGGTGGCTTTATTGATCATAATCTGTCCTGCAGAAGGTCAGTATTCATCCCCTCTCCCTCATCCAGAGCTGACGGTGGAAACAGATTATTTGCTTTCCGGTTTGGAGGTGTGTGATGATCAGTGGGAAACAAAGCTCTGAGACCTCTGGCCTGCTTCACACCAACCTGTTTGAACTACGAGCCATTTGTCGCTGAAGGCTTTCATGCTGTCCATCAGGTGGATGCTAGTTCAGGTTCGCATTGGCAGCACCACTGCCATTTGATTCTGCAACAAGCAGAGTGGCGTGGGGTCCTATTTCAAGAGCTTTTACTTCTCTGAAGGTGGTTAGAGCAGTAGAACATCTTCCTGGTTGTCAACCACCTTGTGGGCTCCCTGAATGTCAGAGAATGAACTGAGTGAATGTCTGGCAAATCACAAGTGGCACCTATATTCTGAGTTTGCATAGGGTGTCTTCGAGCAGTGCGGAAAGCTCCGGCTAGACTGTTCGCCATCGATAATTCACAGTGTCAACAGTTTTCCGTACTGGAGTTTCTACAGAAATACCAGAGAGGAGATGCATTCTGGCTGGAGTGGAACAAAGAACTTCTCCATGCCTTTCTAACACTACTGCTTTGTCCCTAAATTCTGATTAAGATCAAACAAGACCCAGACCCAAATCATTTTAGTAACCCCGAATTGCACCAGGAGTGTTTGGTACCCGGAACTTTTGAGCATTAACATCTGCCCTTGAGCATCATTTTGGAAGGACCTCCAGTCTCAATAGCATGGCAGTATCCTCCATTCAAATCTACGCAAATTACACCTTTGTGCTTGGAGATTGAGGTGCAGCAGTTGACTGCTCTTTGTTTCTCGTCTGAAGTTATGGATGTCCTCCTTGCAGTCAGACACTCCTCCATGGAATCCATCAATGCGTAGGGTAGTGGCACGTTTGTAACCTGGTGTAGTGCCCAGGACACCAAGCCCTTACAGGCAAAGCTGTTAGACATTATTTTGTTTGGCCTTTATCATTGTAAGTACTTGGGCTCTGTAAAAGGTTATTTGTTGGGCCCTTAGATACTTCAACATTTGCTTGACCAATTGCCTTTATTTAAATCACCTGTTGTGGTGAGATGTATTCAAGGTTTGACACATAACCTCCAAATCTACATGTGATGATCTAGTGGGACCTTAATTTTATTTGGAAATTGCACATGCGAACACACTTAAAGTCTATGTATACTTGCTCGCTGTGCTCTCTGACCTTGAAGACTGTTTTTCTCATTGTGATTGTCAGCTCTGGGTACCTTTTCACCAAACGTTGAAGCTCTTTTATATTGGCCAGTCTATTACTCTGTCAGTGTTCTTTGCTCTTCCTCACCCCTCGAAAAAGGAGAGGCTCCATCAGTTTGACTCTAAAAGGGCTTTAAAATTTGCTTAATACCAAGAACCATTGCCTAAATTATCAACTTTTCACCAGTTTTTCTGGAGCAACGAAAGGTAAGGCTGCGCAGAAAAGACCGTATTAAAGTGGATAGTTCTCTGCATTGGCAAAGAAGCAGCACCCGGAAGGTCTGAGATCCCATTTCTCCTGAGCTAAGGCTGCTATCATTGCGTTGGTGCAAGGACTACCTGTACTTGATTATCTGCCAGTTGAAGATGCACTACTGTTACGACAGACAGGTCTAGTATTAAGAACTCTTCACTCTGTTTATTTGTTTTGAGTTTTATATAGCCCAAACTCAACCTGAAGATATATCGGGTATCAAAGCGCTTACATGATCAGCAGTTTTGTTGCAGACTGACACGTTCATTTTTGTTAGGCTCTGTGTGATTAAGATGTTTGCCCAGAATCATAGGATGCTGAACGTCGTTGCCAAGACTCAAACCCTGTTCCCCAGCTTTTAGGTCGACTGGTCTAGCTGTTAGACCACATTTGCTCACCAATTTTGTTGATTCTGCAAGATTTTTTTGGTCTGAGCGCCCCCTCCTCAGATCCACCACCTTGGTGCATTACTGCTTTGGTATCTATTCTAAAATGAGGAATCTGTAGTTAGATGTGTCATCAGAAGAACAAGTTGCATTCCTTCAGTGCCGCTCTTTTTGTGGATGTTAAGTTTAACCACAATTTCCTCACGGCCCTCTTGCTTCCCTGTTCTATGGAGTGTCATCTCTTTACGTCTAAGTGCTACCAACAATTGTTCACGCTGCATGTCTCTGAGCACGGAAAGAGAAATGATAAAAAACGGACTTCAGTCACAGAGGTGGTGCTTATAAACAGCTCTGCTATTTTCGGGGTGGCATGTAGTCGACAAGCAGCTGTAAGATGCCGCTGCAACACTGCTACAAAATTCTCCAGGTCCAGTTTGGCGGATATTCTAAGATGAGGATTCTGTGGTTATCCATTGTAATAAAGAGTACTAATGTTCTTGAAGGTAAGTAACTTGCTCTTCTGCACCCCGTTTTACCTCACGAGTATGAAAAATTGGTTTAGAAGCCCATTTATCTCTTGGCCTAGATTTAGTCTATGCAACTATTCCCAGTGGAACCACAAAAAATGTACTGCCATTCATATTTTTAAAGAGGTTTCCTTAATATTTCATTGTCTCAATTGGGAATTAATTGGATGTACAGGCACTAAAGAGAACTGTTGTGTTGCTCATAATTGTCTTCACGCTTCAAATCTTGATTTTGTTTTGATTTCCTCACATTGGGTCTGTTAAACATTCTCAAACTGCTAATATTATTTCAGTCACATAATGAAATATATGTGTGCCAAATCTCAGTCATGATTCTTAGAGTTGGGAATGGTGGACTTAAGAGACCAAATTAGCATTTTGGAGGAAAGTTGCCAAACACGTAGAAATCTACTGTTACGTTAAGGAAAATAGCTGAAATAAGAAAATGTGAGCTTTCCCCAGGTAACTGGCAGTAAACAGCAGACGTTTCCTCAGAAATGTGAGGAAAGCTTTAAGCAGTGCTAAAACATTAAAGAAGCGAGTCAGTGTAGTGAATTTAATGATTAATACAAGATCCTGAAGACAAGAGTTTGCAAAGAGAATCCAGTGACATACATTTTTGAAGTATGTGACACACTTAGAGGTTTATCCCCCCGAGCAGCGGGTTTGGGATATTCAGGCTCTGATTCAGATCTTTCATCCTTTATCCCGTGTCTCGGTCAGGTTGACGCTGTCGCTACTAGGTCTGATGCCTTCCTGCATCCTTCTGGTGCATCATGCCCGTTGGCGGATGCGGGCTCTGCAGTGGGACCTGAAGTTTCTGTGGGCCCAGCATCAGGGCAACCTGTCCGACCATGTCCTGATCTCGGAGGGCACTGCGAGACAGCTGCAGTGGTGGCTCACGGACCGCGATTGGGTCAGCGGCTGATCCCTCTCCCAACCGGAGCACGTAGTTGTGACGGACGTGTCCCTCTAGGGCTGGGGAGGCCACATGGGAGAGGCGGAGATCAGAGGCCTCTGGTCTCCGGCGGAGTTCCCGGCTCCATATCAACCTTTTGGAGCTGCGGGCGATTCGTCTTGCACTGAAGGCATTCCTCCCCTCTGTCTGGGGGAGTGTAGTGCAGGTGTTCACGGACAACACCGTCGCCATGTGGTACTGCAACAAACAGGGCGGGGTGGGGTCGTGGACCCTCTGCCAGGAGACTCTACGCCTCTGGCAGTGGCTGGAACATCAGGGCGCAACCCTGGTGGTTCAAAACCTGGCAGGCTCTCTGAACGCCAGGGCGGACGAGCTCAGCCGTCGGTGCATGATGGATCACAAATGGCGTCTGAACTCTGACGTGGGGCAAGGTATCTTTCGCAAGTGGGGAGAGCCTTGGTTAGATAGATTCGCCACCGAAGAGAACGCGCAATGTCATCAGTTGTGCGCGTTGGAATTTCCTAGGCGGCACTCGCTCAGAGACGCCCTTTCGTTGCGAATGGAGTTGCGGTCTGTTGTACGCCTTTCCGCCTATACCACTTCTGCCCAGAGTGCTGAAGATCAAGCGCGACCGGGTCCAAGTCATCATTGTGGCTCCGTACTGGGCACGAAGGTACTGGTATCCCGAGCTACTAAATATGTCAGTCAATCCCCTGGTTCATCTGCCTCTTCAGGAGGACCTTCTGTCGCAGCAGCAAGGGACATTCCTCCACCTGAACCTGTCCAGTCTCCACCTCCATGCTTGGAGATTGAGCGACGACAGTTGAGGCCATTTGACTTGCCTCTTGAAGTCTGTAATATCATTCTGGCGGCCAGGCGGCCCTCCACAAAGTCGGTATACGCCTGCAGGTGGAACAGATTTGTGGCATGTTGCACAGCAAAGGCTGTGGATCCTCTCTGCCCCTCTTTCTGAGGTTCTTCTCTTCCTTCTTTCTCTTGCCCAGCAGGGCTCTGTCCTGGGCACTATCAAGGGCTACCTGTCTGCCCTTTCAGCCTTTATAAGGCTGCCTGATCAACCATCTTTGTTCAAGTCTGCTATTGTAACTCGTTTTCTGAAGGGCATCACACACATGTTTCCACCTGTTCCATTCGTGATGCCTCAGTGGGACTTGAACCTGGTTCTTACTTATCTGATGTGCGCTCCCTTTGAGCCACTTCACAACTGTCCTCTTCGCCTTTTTACTCTGAAGACTGCTTTCCTGGTGGCCATCACCTCTGCCAGGAGAGTGAGTGAGCTTCAGGCTCTTTCCTCCAAACCTCCTTTGCTTTCTGTCCATCCGGACAAGGTTGTGTTGCGGACTAGAGCCTCTTTCCTGCCCAAGGTTGTCACGGCCTTTCACATCAGGCAGTCTATTCTTGCCCACCTTCTTTCCGCCTCCGCATCCCTCAAAAGAGGAAGATCGGCTCCACTGTGTGGACCCAAAACGTGCGCTCTCGTTTTATCTCGATCGCACTCGCCAGTTCCGGGTGGATGACCAACTCTTTGTTGGTTACGTGGGCGCTAAGAAGGGACGGGCGGTACACAAACAGACCATCTCTCGGTGGGTCGTGTTGTGTATCAAGTCATGCTACTCCTTGGCTAAGAAGGAACCTCCTGTTGGGCTGAGGGCCCATTCCACTCGGGCCACAGCAGCTACTACTGCCCTGGGTCGGGGAGTCCCCTTGCAGGACATTTGTCAGGCAGCTACGTGGGCCTCGCTGCACACGTTCGCAAGACACTACTGCCTGGACAGTCAAGTCCGGAGGGATGGCTTCGTTGGCCGTTCCATCCTCCAGGACTTTCTGGTGTGATTATTGGTTCGCAGACCCGCCACCGGGGTTGGTATTGCTGGGGTATCTATTCTAAGGTAATGAATCGAATACTAAGCTGTTTCTTTCAGATGAACAAGTTACTTACCTTCGGTAACGATATATGTGTAAGAAACAGTGGTTAGTATTAGATTCCTTACCGCCCCACCCATCCTCCCCGTTCTGCGAACCGATATCTAGGGTTAAGGTCATCCCCTTTCAGGGCCCTAGTTTCAATGGCACCAGTGTTTGTTTTTAACATGGCCCTGCGTTTCTGGCGCGGAAAAGCTGTGTCTAAGAACTGACCTCAGCACGCGGAGGCGGCGTCTAAGTACTCCGACAATGTCATTACGGCACCCACGATGCCGACGACTGACGCGGAGCTGCAGACGACGCCTACCAACGCGCAAGGGTACTGCTACGCAAAAATTTCCGGATCCAGTCTGACGCCTGGGGATATTCTAAGGTAAGGAATCTAATACTAACTACTATTTCTTACAGATATATCGTTACTGAAGGCAAGTAACTTGTACTTTAAGTTTATTAGTAAGGCAGATGATGCAGGCATAGATAAACAATGTTCAATAACATGTTTGCAAAACAGAATAACTAAAGAAAGAAGGATGCGAGCGGGAAAAAGTAGTGTCCTGAAACACACAAGTGTACGGTGAAAACCAATATAAACCTTTTAAAAAGAGGTATATAAAAAAGTGCAGCAGTGAAGGAAAAATAGTGCCTAAATCGCAGCATGTGCAGCAGATGGGCACTATTTCATATGAATCAATCTGTGATTGGTCCATGCTCCACACAAAGAAAAGGAAGTGATGTCTGGCATGCAATGGTCAATTAGAAGCCACAAAGAAGACTGATGTACTACTGGGCTATATAGTCCTGTGTTAATGTATCCTTATTAAATTGTCAGAAGTACCATTTAAATTTAAGTATTTGTTGCATGCACATGCCCCGGTCTCTGTTTAATGTTGTTCCAGTGTATAGGAATAACCCATTAGGGGGAAATTGCAAACATCTTTTTCTCCAAGCACTTTTGTGAATTTCCCATTTCATCCCATCACTGTTAGTAACAGAAATCTAATGATAAATGGAACCACATTAAATAATCTTTACAGTCACAGTTGTGACTTAACTTAATAAAATATAACACAATCTTATTTGCCTTTTAATAGCCCTTGTTGAAGACATGACAGTCTGCCTCCAAGCATGTAGTAGCTTGCATACTCTTTCTTCATCACTGCCTGAAGATCTCCTTCAAAGGTATGACGCTTTGTCAAATTATAATTGCTTCATTCCATGTAGGACTAAATTCATTTCCACTGTACAAATGGTTTCTTTCTGTTTTCATACAGGTGTGTTGATGTATGCAGAGTTCAGCTTGTCTACAGTGGAAGTCGTATCCGACAAGCCTTTGGGAAACTCTTGAAATCCATTTCTCTTGATGTTGTGCTGAGGTACATGAGCAATTTGCTTAATATACCTATTCCATAGTGTATTTTTACTAAACCTTTTTAAACCAACTCTTATTTTTATCGTTGTAACAAATCAAACTTTCCCAGGTTTTCCTTAAACACTTATTTGTCCTATTTTACTAAAGGTATTCCTAGATTTGTTGTTACCACGCTTGGCAGACCAGTTTAGTTGAAGCATGTTTTTGCATAAATAAGGCCTAAGACAGTCTGGAGGAAAAATGTGAAATTAATGCTTTGGACAAAGTGTTTTGTACAAGGTACTAATACATCAATGTGATCGCTTGTTTCTGGTCCCGCTAACTTCCAGTGCTTTCAAGTAAAAACTGTTTATTCTATTGGTTGAACTAGGAGTCAATGACATTCAGGTTTGTTACTTTGAATAGCATTTTATTTTCTTCAAGGGATGCTACATACATGGAAAAAAATAAATTTGCTGTGATTACACCATTGACTAGGTGCAGTTGTGGTACAAGTGACCTTAAGGATTGACTAAGTTGTCTGTGAATGATCTTTTTAATATTTTGGATTGTAAACCTCCCATTGCTAATTTTATATTTACAGTAACAATAACCATACAGAAATACAAGAGATCTCCTCTGCTATACGAAGCCACATGAGCAAAGCTCCAAGTAACACTTTCCATCCACAAGACTTTTCGGATGTCATTAGTTACATTCTATATGGGAACTGCAACAGGACTGGGTAATGCAAGATTTTAAGTTATCAAACATGCCATTAATGCCTTTAAGTAGTCATTTATTTTCATTTTTCTTTAAACAATGATTTGTTGTTTGGTAAAAGTTTTGAAGTGAAACGAGGAGGGGATCATGTCGACCACAAGAGTTGATGATCATTTTGTTTAAGGATCCAGCATTGTATTATGGATGTAGATGTTTCTTTTTGAAAGAAGGCTTGGAATTCCATATCTTAATGATTCCCAATTGTCTTAAGATGTACAGTTTGATCACTTTTGTATAACTGAGTTGCCTCATTATTTTGCATTTTCACATGCATTGAGTGTCTTCATTGATTGCCAGACTCCAATGACATTTTGTTGATTGAGCATAGTCCTCATTGTGGGCATCAACTCCCACTGTCTCAAGTATTCCACTTATAACTAAAGAGATCAACTCCTCAAATAACCGGCAAATTAAATGGGAGCGAGTTGCAATTGATGTAGCGGAACTCAAAAATATAAAGATCAACTTACTAGATAACTCCAGTGCGTTGGGAAGTTTACTTGAGCAGCATGATGGGCTTTCTAAGATCACGGAGCGCCACTCAGCCTTTTTCATACTACGGACGTCCTGTTTTATTATGTCCCACTAGTCCAAATCAGTCAGAACGTGCTCCCCCTGGTTAAACTAGGTGTGCAGGATTACAAGACCTAAACTAACTGCTGCCATCAGAGTAAATATTCGGCCCGAATTAAGAGAAGGAAGAAAAAATAATAAGGTAGCAATAGTGAAGGCAAAAAGGGCTTGGGAGGAAGACCAAAAGCTCCAGTTTAGTGGGGCATGTATGAGGAAAGACTCGCAACAGTTTTGGCTTCTAGTGACTGTGGGGGAGGGGGCAGAAAGACCGAGTCCATGTTCCAACAATATGTTAGAGGCATGTGGGCTGCTGAATTCATATCTGTGCATAGATCGCCGCCTAGTGTTGCGTCCGGATGATTGCACATTGTTGTCCTGGAAGAGTCTTCGAAGTATCACGAGATAGATGGCTCCTCTCCTGGACTACAGTGCGCATGGGCATCCTCTCCATCCTCAGATTGTTTTTTTCCGCCATTGGGTTCGGATTTACTTTCTTAACTCAAGTTCGGAATCAATATAAAACACTTTTTCACAAGGCTTCTGTATTGTCTTTTCGTTCGGTGCCACGTACTTGTTCCAGTTCTTCGAGCTGGATGTCGAAGGCCGCTTGCCTTTTTCGACACCAAAGGCCCCTTCAACGATCGACAATGGAATGGAGCCCGTTCAAACGATGCCCCGTTTGCAACTCTAAATACCCTCACATCGATGTGCACCCGGTGTGCAATAAATGCCTATCCTTGGACCACGACGAGGCCAGCTGCATGGCCTGTTCTCGGTTCAGGTCGAAGAAAACACTTCGGCTTCGACGTGCTGCGAGGCAGTCGGTGCAGAAAACGGCGCCCGACCCGGAGAACATCTTCGAAGCTGAAGACGACTAGGGCGTCGATGAGGAGGATCCTGAACAACAGTCGGATCCTGCGTCGGAGCAGAACTCTAACTATGATGAGGACGAAGAAGAAGACTACGTCCATGATGAAGACGTCGTCTAGGTAGGAGACGAGGCAGAGGCCATCGGAGCCGTCGATGACGACTCGAGCGATGAGCAAGGCCCAACCGCACTCGCGGGGGCCGATAATGACACTGTACTTTCAAAGGCTCAGGTCGAGGCATCGCCTGAAGGCCTTAGCCAAGATCTTCCACTACATTCTATAGCCCCGCGTCAAGGCCCGGCTAAGAATATTTCTAAGAAGCCATCGGTCGATCAACCACAGTCAGCGGCGAAATCGAAACCGAAACCAACAGACGCTAAATCGAAACCTAAACTGCTAAAGACAGTCCTCGGATCGACGACTTCGGATTCATTGGATCCAATCAAATTGAGGAGTGTCATCGACCCTTCAGGGTCACAAGGGCGTGTCGGCCCGAAGATCGGGGCGCCGAAGCCTGTAACTAAGGTCAAGCACGTTGCACTGACGCTGTCGACGTCTAAAGATGGCGACACTAATAAAGGACTCAAAGCTCAGAAGACTCTCGATCAGAAGCCTCCAGCCTCCAAGCCACTGTTGGTCAAGGCCTTCGAGTCGAAAACCAAAATCGTCCCGAAAGAGCATGTCAAGTTGAAGCAGAAGAGCGTGCCTGCTGCGCACCAAGAGCTCGAGTCGACGCAAGGCTAATTAAATGGGAGCGAGTTGCAATTGATGTAGCGGAACTGGTGATAAGTCGAAGTCGGTCGGATCGAAGACGGCACCACCCTCGAAGAAGGTCTGCCCGTCTCCAATGCTTACGCCACCAATAAAGTACAGACTGCACCCGACCGCACGACCTAAGGCGTTCGAGCCACAACAAAGCACCGAAACGGCCAAAAAGGGGTCAGTAGTATCGAGGAATCAGCCCATAGAAGAGGACATTGTGTTCCAAGCGCCCTCCTATGAAAATCAGTCGAAACTGTTCATCGACTCGGATTCTGGCAGACTCACTATTTATAAATGAAAAATCATTCATGAAAATCCTATGGAGTCATACAAGATCCCACTCAAAACGAATAGGGACTCTGCCACCTCACCTTGAGCCTGTAGAGTCCTATGGACAGGAATATACCTATTCTCCCACACGTACCAATGAGGATGTGGGGGAAGGTTACAATTAAGAAGAATTTAATTATCCTATTGACGCAGATCAAGAGGAGTCTCAACCCTGGACTGACCCTGTTGACCCTGGTGAGCCACACACCACGCCTGACACTCAGTCTTATACGGTCAAAACCTCGCCTACTGGAGATACAGCTGCCTTTAACGCGTTGATTGAAAGGGCACCCAATAATCATGATGTAGAAATGCACGCTGACCCGGTAGAGGAAGACTTTTTGTTTGACACTTTCTCAACTTCAGAAAGATCAGTTAAGACATTGCCTATGCTAAAGGGTGTCCTTAAACACGCTGGTGACATTTTCAAAGAAACCACAAGGGCAAGGGTTGTGAACCCAAGAATTAAAAGGAAATACCGGCCTCGCCTGTAGACCCTATGTATATCAAAGGCCAGCTACCATTGGACTCCTTAGTAGTGGCTAATGCTCGTAAGAGAGCGAACTCTCAAACAAGTGGTGATGCTCCTCCGGACAAAGAATCCAAGATCTTGGAAGCTTCTGGCAAAAGAGTAGCGGCTCAAGCGGCAAATATTTGGAGAATCTCCAATACACAGCCCTATTAGCCAGATATGATAGTGCAAAAAACAAAAGTGGGATAGGCAATGCACTGCGTTGTTGATAAGTAAGGTGAAATTGAATCCTCACAAATATGTTCATGTGAGTTTAAAGGTGCTCCAACTGGTGGCGTAACCGTCCGTTTACGCCAGATTTAAGACTTAAATACGTGTGAACATTGGAAATGCGCACATCCCAGTATTGAATACGCTATCTTGATAACATTACTATGATGCCAATATAGATCGTTCTTCTTTTTTGCAGTGCTCCTTGAGAAAGGGTTTTGGACCCGAAATGCATCGGAGCAATGATGATTTTGTGATAAACATGGAGCAATGATGATTTTGTGATAAACACAGTTAGTTGGATGAAAATAATCCTACTGATGAACTTTTGAAATAAGAAATAACTTTAATCGAATAAATTTATAAAATCACATGGAGTCAAACGATTCTTTGAACCAGAGGGAGTGCCCAAATACTGGGATGTGCGCATTTCCAATGTTCACACGTATTTAAGCCAGATATGATAGTGCTCATTACGACACGTTCGAGCAGCTACTACAGCACCTGCCTGATGCTTATAAGGAGGGAGCAGAAATGCTAATACAGGAGGGGAAGCTGATATCCAATGCATCCATTAAATGTGCGCTAGATGCAGCAGACACAGCAGCTAGGGCCATCAACACAAATGTGATGCTCAGAAGGCATGCCTGGCTACGCATCTCTGGTTTCAAGCCAGAGATCCAAACCACATTACTCAATCAGTCGGTTAACCCTGACTTTCTATTTGGTCCTGATGTAGACACGACCCTAGAAAAAATTAAGAAAGACACTGAGACAGCCAAATCCATGGGAGTTCTGCAGTCACAGCTGTTCAGGGGAGGTTCCTTTCGTCGCTCTGGTAAGAGGAGCCTCTAGAGGTCAAGCATCACAGCAAGCCCAATACAACAAAGGAGGCACACAGGCCACCTATAACAAGAACAATAGGGGTGGATACCGTGGCAACAGCACCAAAGGCAGAGGACGAGGAAATAATAATTCCAGATCCTCCGCCACCAATAAACAGTGACGTCTTGTCACTGCCCCCAGACCATATAAGACCGGTCGAGGGAAGACTTCAGCAGTTCCTGCCAGTCTGGGAAGGCATTACCACAGACAGGTGGGTAAGACAACTTATCCAATACGGCTATTGTCTAGAACTAACCTCCACTCCACCCAACATACCCCAAGGCACCATCCTATGTCTGCAGAGCACATGCACTTATTGCAGCAAGACGTCATCTGCATGCTGCAAAAAGGGGCCATAGAACTTGTGCCTTTAGAACAACAGGGTATAGGGGTGTACTCGCTGTACTTATTAATCCCAAAAAAAGGACGGGTCTCAGGCCCATACTAGACTTCAGACCCCTGAACCAATACATCTGAAAGAGACACGTTAGTTACCTTAGAATATCCCCAGGCATCAGACTGGATCCGGAAAGTTTTGCGTAGCAGTACCCTTGCGCGTCGGTAGGCGTCGTCTGCGGCTCCGCGTCCGTCGTCGGCGTCGTGGGCGCTGTGATGACGTCGTCGGAGTACTTAGACGCCGCCTCCGCGTGCTAACGTCAGTTCTTCTTTTTTCCACGCCAGCCAGCGCAGATCTGGAAAGAGCAGTTCCCTAGTCACTTTTTGACTCAACTTTTGTGATCTTTTGATCCAATTTCGAAGTCTTACGACTCCGGTGCCGTTAGGGATTAGTAAAAGTACCAAGGCACATCCCTCTTAGTTGCTATTCTCCAAATATCATGCCGTTAGGGATGCCCGGATTCAAGCATTGCGACGAGTGCGACCGTACCATGTCGGTCACGGATCCCCACCTCTTGTGCCTGATGTGTTTGGGCGTCGACCATGACGACGAGGCCTGCTCCGACTGTCGGGCCCTGTCGAGGAAGGCGAGGCGGGAGCGGTCCCGCAGGCGACTCGAGATCCGCCAGTCGGCCCCGCGCTGTGTGAGGTCCCGGTCCCACGGGAGGTCGAGGGACAGTTCGCGGGGACGGAGCCGTTACAGCTCCGGGAGTCGGCGCCACTCCTCCGGGTCCAAGTCGTCAGGTAAGAAACACAAGAAGTCGAAGAGACATCATCGCTTTTCTGACTCCCCCCGATGCTCGCGCGACGCGGCCAGGGGTTCGGGTGACACCGCCCACGCGGCTCCTCGAGAGTCGCGGGCGCCGCGTTCGGCTCCATACCCCCCGGTCCCTGGGCTGAACGCGACGCCGTAGGAGATCGAGCGTTTCCTCATGGCCATGAGGTCCCTTTCTCCTCCGACGGGTTCCGCGTCGCCTTCGGGCCCAGTGAACCCGTCTGGGGGCCCTAGTGGGTCGGGGGCTACGACCCCGACGCCGTCGGGTGCTTTGGCCTAGACGCCGCCGGCGCCTTCGGGCCCGGCGCCGCAGGGCTCCATGATCCCGACACCGCCGGTGCCCTCGGGCCCGGCGCTGCAGGGTGCAGCGGTCCCGGCGTCGTCGACGCCTTCGGGCTCGGCGCCGCGGGGCACGGCTGGACCCTCCTCGGGCGTTGGATCGTCACCGGTGGACCTTACGACCCCCCCGGCGTCGGTTCGTGTGGTGTCCCCTCCGGCGTCGTCCTCGGGCGGCGCCGTCCCCGATGCCTCCTCTCAATCGGTTCCGACTTCGAGTCGACGCCTATCGGCGCCGCTCTCGCCGCCGTTCGGAGATTTTCATTTCTATGAACAGTCCTCATTCGCTTATGACCCTGAATCTCAGGAGATGGGGGAAGAGGAGTATTGGGAGGGGTCTGAGGACCCTCTGACAAGAGAGTGTCAGTCTAACATGGACTGGACAGGAGACCTAGGGGAGGCCAGTGGTCTGGAAACCTCTCCAGAAACTGGATTCGTCTCTCCTCCTACCGTGGCTTCGGAGGAGGGTGCTACTTATGGTGTGGTGTTGATGAGGGCTGCTAAAGCCTTGGGCCTTGAGCTCCCCGTCGCGGCCGTGAGGACTAACCTCCTCACTGAGGTCCTTAAGCCGCAGTCATGCTCCATGGAGCCTCTGCTGCCGTTTAATGAGGCCTTGACGGACGTTCTTTTGGGCACTTGTTCCAGGCCCGCTACAGGTTCGCCTGTAGATAGGAACGTGGCCAGACGCCACCGCCTGGCCCCGGGCGACCCATGTTTATCCAGTATTTGGGTGTCTTTCATAGATTCACATGCCTGAATCATTCCCCGTCGCCGAGACGGGAGCCTCCGGTACATAAAAAAGTAATGTCCTAAGGACATACATAGAGAATATAGGCCGAAGGGCCTCCCCTTTTGGGGCCTTTCCACGTCCTTATGTAAAAGGACCGAACTCTCATCGTTAGCCAATCAGCTCCGACCTCCTTCTAGAACCTTCCCGGGAGGAGCCTCCGTCCCTCAGATTTTCTACCGCACGTTGTGCTAGGGAGTCTCCAACCTGAGCTCTTCAGGTTTCCAAACTTCGAAGTCTCAAACTTCGCCGAAGTTCACTTTGTACGAAAAGGATTTTATCCTATCATCGACTACATGTCGGAATCTAATAAGAAAACTTCGTCCATGGCGGACTCACAGAAGAAAGCCCTCCTAAGGGCCTGCTCCTCCTGCGGCAAGCAGCGGATTCAAGCGGAGGACAAGCACGACCTGTGCTTATATTGCCTGTACCCTGACCACGTCACTGACAAGTGTAGGGTGTGTAGAGCCTTCCCAAAGAAGACGGTTAAGGAAAGGGAAACCCGCCTTCGCGAATGGCTCGACAGGCTTAAGGTCCGAGACACTCTGGAATCTTCCGAGGGTAGTGTCTCCGCGACCTCCAAAGTCTCCAAGAAGAGACCCAGGGTGCAGTCCCCTGGAGAAACAGACACTCCTCCTAAGAAGGCGCACAGGAAGCCTTCGGAGGCACGCTCCACCACCTCCTCCGTGTCTGTTAAGGATGGCCAGAGGTTCAAGAAGCCCGCTCCATCTACTAAGCGGACCACCTCAGTCACGACCACTGTGTCGACCACTACGGCCTCATCGCCCTCCGCGGCGGCCACGACGACCACCACTGCGTCCTCAGGCGCACCGGTCTCCTCGACCATTCCTCTGAAACCTTCATCCAATACGAAGGCCGCCTCTTCGTCACCTAAGAGGTCTAAATCTACAGGTACGCCTTCGCCGAAAACACCTCATACCGAAGGCTCGTCACCCAAGACGTCGAAGTCAAGTTCGTCTCCTAAAAAGTCGAAGTCAAGTTCAAAAAGCACACCTTCGACAAAGATATCTCAAGTCCAAGACCCTACCATCAGTAAGGCGGCGAAACCCTTATCCCCGCAAAATTTGATGCCATTGACCCTGACGGAGGTGCCCAAATCACCAACACACATGGCGGGAGCGCCATCTTCACGCACGTCGTCGGAAGAGACCCCGGCGCCATCTTGGAAAGAATCGAGATTGGTCGAAGTCTCTATTCACTCGATTCCAACGCCCTCGGTTCGCCCAACGGTGGAGTTGGCACCCGAACAAGAACAGGACACACTACAGAGTGAGGAGTCGGACGAAGAACAGGAGGTTCACGAAGAACACCAGGACGTCCACGAGATCCGGGACGGAGTGATGTATCAAAGCAGCTCCCTGACCGTCGACACGGTGAACACCCCGATGATCTGTTTGCCACTGTCTCTGGTCAACGATTTGAAATCCCTGGTGCAGGACTATAAACAACGGTTCCCGGACGCCGACAGCGGTGCCCAGGTACCGGTCACCCAAGCGCACCCATCAGCCTCGCACCCTTCCGCTCCCCCGGCCCGTACTCGGAGCCAACTCCGACCGCAAACCCAGGCGGAGGACTCATCGGAAAGCGAGGAGGATGACACGGACTTAGAGGAAGGCGAGGTGCAAGACGTCGCCTCGGACCACAGAGACGACGATGCCGATGCTGCGTCATCACACCATTCGTCTACCCCGGCATCCCCGCGACCGCGCCACTCTGAAGCGGCGGACGTGGGAGGTTTCCACAAACTGGTGGACAGAGCTGCAAGGAGGTTTCACATGGCAGTGGAATCCGCGGAAACGGAATGCTTCCTCCACGATTTCAAGGAGCACACACAGAAATCGACCAAGTCTATTCCTCTTATAGACTTTCTATGGGAACAAGGCAAGAAGCTGATGCTCACGCCTGCTTCGGTGCCGGCGGTGGTTCCGCGCCTAGACAAAAAATATAAGGCCCCGAACTCCGCACCTGCCTGCCTGACCGGCCACCCCAAACCGGACTCGGTTGTCACTCAGGCGGCCCAAAAACAATCCCGAAACCCCTCCTCGCCGCTGTCCGCGCCCCCGGACAAGGAAGGAAGGAAGCTGGACACCATAGGCAAGAGGTTCTCCACCACATCCGCCATGTCCATCAAGGTGGCAAACTCCATCGCCCTCCTGGGCCGCTACAACCGCCAGCTATGGGAAGACATAGCTCCCTACCTGCAAGGCCTGCCGGCCACGGTCCAGGATGAGGTGAAAGCTCTTCTGGCGGAAGGACAAAACTCAGCGGCAGAAATTATCGACTGCGCCATCGACGCAGCCATGACGGGATTCCGCCAGTTGGCCGGGGCTGCCGTGCTCCGCCGCCAAGGCTGGCTCAAGGCGACGTCTTTTCGGCAGGAGGTCCAATCTAAGGTACTGGATATGCCGTTCGATGGTCAATTCCTCTTTGGGGAGAAGATAGACGAAGCACTCCAGGCCATCAAAAAAGACACCGACACGGCGAGGGCTCTGGGCTCCCTCCAGTCCCGGAACCAATCCTTTCGGGGAGGCCGCTCCAGAGGTCAGTACTCCTACAGAGGTTCCTACCAAAATCGGTCGTCCTATTCCTACGGCAACAGGAACCAGCCCCAGCAGAAACAACAGTCCCGACAGTCATCCTATGGGAGATCGTCCTTCAGAGGCAAATCCGCCAAGAAGGGCACTGGCGGCCGCCAGTGACCATTTACTCCAGCCAGTCCCACCACCGTCTCAATCCTTTCGAATTGGGGGAAAACTGACCCACTTCCTCCACAATTGGCGAAAAATCACTACGGATCGGTGGGTACTACAAATAATTCAATTTGGACATTCCCTCGAACTGGTCAACACCCCTCCCAACACCCCTCCGCTGAAGCGTGCTCACAGACACCTGCACCTCCTTCTCCAGGAAGTCTCCGCCATGTTGGTCAAAGGAGCCATCGAAAGAGTCCCGGAGTCCCAGAAGGGGAAGGGTTTTTATTCCCACTTCTTCCTGGTCCAACAGAAAGGGGACAAGTGGAGGCCGATCTTAGACCTCCGGGCGCTCAACGCCTTCCTGCGGAGTCAATCCTTCCGGATGGTCACAATCCAGGAGATCCTAGGAGCACTGGAAAGGGGAGACTCGATGGTCTCCCTGGACTTACAGGACGCCTACTACCATATTCCCATCCTCGTCAGGCACAGGAAATACCTAAGGTTCGAAATAGCGGGCAGACATTACCAGTTCAAGGTCTTGCCGTTTGGCCTCAAATCTGCCCCACGTATCTTCACAAAGTGCTTGGCGCCAGTAGCAGCCTTCCTGCGACAAAGGGGTCACCAGGTGTTCCCCTACCTGGACGACTGGCTGGTGAAGGCTCCTTCCCCGGAGGACGCGCTGGCTTCCTTCAACGCCTGCAGCGCTCTTTTCCAACAGCTGGGTCTGACGATCAACCTCAAAAAATCATGCACTACTCCGTCAACGAGGATCACCTTCCTAGGGGCGACCCTGGACACGGAGCGTGCGAAGGCTTTCCCCTCAGAGGACAGGATCAGCAAAATACTGTCTCTGGCCGCGGCGGTGGCCAAGAGGCCTCGCATCAAGGTCCGGACGTTCACCTCCTTGCTAGGGATGATGTCTTCATGCATTCTCCTCGTACCGCACTGCAGGCTCCGCATGCGCCCCCTACAGGAAGCGTTGGCGAGACAATGGAAACAGTGTTCAGGCTCATTCGACGACATTCTCACAATCACACCGGCCATCATAAAGGCCCTGCTGTGGTGGAGAAACAGGACTCACCTGACGGCCGGCTTGCAGTTCCTCCTGCCGCCGGCACCACTGGTCATCACGACCGATGCCTCACTGGAAGGCTGGGGCGCAGTACTGTTAGACCTTCGAGTCAGCGGCAAATGGGACGCCCAGGAGAAACAACTACACATCAACCTCCTGGAACTGAGAGCAGTGTACCTGGCTCTACAGGCCTTCCTGCCACGTATCGGCTCTTCCCCTGTGCTCGTCAAAACAGACAACACCACGACGATGCACTACCTGAACAAACAAGGGGGAACGCGATCTCTCTCTCTCTCACGAGAATCGCAAAAAATCTGGAACTGGTTGGTGGCGCACGGCCTCTCCCTCAAGGCGGAGTACGTTCCAGGGAAGGACAACACTATCGCGGACGCCCTCAGCAGGCAGACCTCTCTCTCCCACGAATGGGAGCTCAACAGCGACACGGTGGCCCACGTCTTCTCACAATGGGGCACCCCGAGGATCGATCTCTTCGCGACGGCAGGGAACACCAAATGCCGGAGCTACGCAAGCTGGCATCCCCAACGGGGGTCGCTGGGAAATGCCTTTTCCATCGGCTGGTCCAGCGTGTTTGCGTACGCTTTTCCTCCGTTCCCGATGATACCGAGGCTCCTCCGGAAGATGAGGACGGAACCGTGCACGCTGATACTGATTGCTCCGTACTGGCCGAGACAACATTGGTTCTCGGATCTACTTCGCCTGTCCATCAGGCCCCCGATTCACCTGCGACAACTCCCGAACCTCTTGACAATGTCCGGAGGCCAAGTACACCACCCGAACCTCCGTTCGCTCAACTTATCGGCTTGGCTCCTGAGCACCGTGAGTTCGGAGACCTAGACATACCGCAGGACTGCAGGGCAGTACTAGCCAAAGCGAGAGCGAGCAGCACGACCAAGACCTACTCGCTGAAGTGGAAGAGGTTCTGCTTGTGGTGTTCGGAACAAGACTTACACCCGCTCCGGGTCACCCCAGTACAGCTGCTACCGTACCTACTGCACCTGGCTCAATCGGGACTGGCTCACGCCTCCATTAAGGTTCATCTGGCTGCGATTTCTAGGTTCACCAGGACCCCATCGGGACCCTCCCTCTGGTCCAGTCGACTGGTAAAGCAATTTCTGAAAGGGCTTTACAGATCCTTTCCGAGGCCTCGGAAAGTCCCTCCAACCTGGCAGTTGAACTTGGTGCTCAACCAATTAATGAAACACCCATTCGAGCCCATACACCGGGCCTCGCTCAAGCATCTTTCCTGGAAAACGGCTCTCCTGCTAGCCCTGACGTCAGCCAGACGGGTCAGCGAACTTCAGGCGCTGTCCATTCAGGAACCGTATCTCCAATTCAGGCACGACCGAGTGGTACTCAGGCCCAACCCTAAATTTATTCCTAAAGTACCGTCAGACTTTCATCTGAACGAACCAATTGTCCTCAAGTCGTTCTTTGCGGACCCTTCCACAGCAGCGGAAAGGGCGCTGCATTCCTTGGACCTGAAAAGGTGTCTCAAATTCTACTTGGACAGGACCAAAGACGTCAGGAAGTCTTCTCAACTCTTTGTAGCCTACAGCAACCCGCGCATGGGGTTGCCCTTGACAAAACAGAGCATCTCACGCTGGATTTCTTCAGCAATTGCTTTCTGCCATGATCAGGCCGGACGGCCTTTGACAGACCGAGTGGCTGCCCACTCGACCAGAGCGATGTCAACGTCAGCGGCGCTGTTCGCTGGAGTGACGATCCTGGACATCTGCCGAGCGGCGACATGGAAGTCCCCGCATACCTTTTCCAAGCACTACTGCCTGGACATCGAACTGCAGAAGGACGCTGCAGTGGGACAAGCGGTGCTGCGCCATCTCTTCCAATAAGGTGAGCCTTACCTCGTCCCGCCATCCAGGTATGCACATTCTTCATGGTTTTCTCTGCTATATGCATGACTGTATATTACCATGTTTCTCTCATGTTGTCTGTACTTTATGCAGGCCTGCTAGATGTGAGAATGTGCTTTACCACTATGCATGTATAACTGCTGGCTACTCTGATTCAGGCATGTGAATCTATGAAAGACACCCAAATACTGGATAAGAAATGCGTTACTTACCTGTAACAGCAGTTATCCAGTATTGGTGTCTTTCATAGATTCACATGCAACCCTCCCGCCTCCCCGGTAAGGACTCACGTACCTCTAGGTCTACATTGCGACACCCTAGCTGGGTGCGTACGAAAATCTGAGGGACGGAGGCTCCTCCCGGGAAGGTTCTAGAAGGAGGTCGGAGCTGATTGGCTAACGATGAGAGTTCGGTCCTTTTACATAAGGACGTGGAAAGGCCCCAAAAGGGGAGGCCCTTCGGCCTATATTCTCTATGTATGTCCTTAGGACATTACTTTTTTATGTACCGGAGGCTCCCGTCTCGGCGACGGGGAATGATTCAGGCATGTGAATCTATGAAAGACACCAATACTGGATAACTGCTGTTACAGGTAAGTAACGCATTTCTTCCATTCCACCCACCCCACCCCGAGAGTCTCGTTATCCAGGCCTCTAACTCCCAGACCGCATTCCAGACGGCTCCCCCCGATCGGGAATCCAAGAGGTACGAGGCCTACGGCAAGAAGGTGTTCTCGTCCCTTAGCTTGGGACTGCGGTCTTCTAACACCGCATGCCTCTTGGGCCGTTACACCCACTCTCTGTGGGAAACGGTGGCGGAAGTGCTGCCAGAGTGTCCGTTGGAGGTACGGGCCAAACTCGGCCAAGCCCTAGTGGAGGGCCGGGACGCAGCGAAGTGTTCAATCAGGTGCAGACTGGATACTACTGACTCGCTGGGCAGAGCGATGGCTACGACGGTGGCGATACGACGCCACGCCTGGCTGAGATCCGCCAACTTCTCAGCAGACGTCCAGAATACGCTCATGGTCATGCCGTTCGATGGCCGTCGCCTCTTTGGCGACAAGGCAGACCACGCGCTTGAGCGCTTTAAGGACTCCAGGGCTACGGCCAGGTCCTTGGGCCTCTCGGCCCCACGCCAGCAAATGGGTGCCTTTCGCTCCTTTCGTGGCCAAGGAAGGGGCGCCCCCACACGTGCCGCCAGCCACTCGCCGCAAACTTTCGTCCAGTGCGGCGGCGGCCGTGGAAACCGCCGTGGAGGCGTCCGGGCGAACAAGCGGAGCCAGTCCACACCTGCCCCCGCAGCATCCGCCTCTAAACCCTCCTAGTCTGTGCTTTTCGGCCCATGTGACGCCAGTGGGAGGCAGGGTTCGCCATCACCACTCTCACTGGCGCACAGTCACTTCGGACAGGTGGGTGCTGCAGATCGTCCGAAGGGGCTACTCCCTCCCCTTCGTTACGACCCCTCAAGCCATGCCACCGCACCACCACCGCGTTTCTGGGGATCACTTGCGGCTCCTGCAGGAGGAAGTTTCGGCCCTCTTGGCCAAGGGGGCCATCGAGCGCGTTCCTGGGCCAGAAGTAGGTCGTGGTTGCTACTCCCACTACTTCCTGGTACCCAAGAAGGGCAAAGGGGGCCTACGCCCTATCTTGGATCTGAGGAACGTCAACAGCTTGCTCCGGAAGGAGAAGTTCAAAATGCTGACACTGGCTCAGGTCTTGGCTGCCCTAGACCCAGGAGACTGGATGGTAGCGTTGGACTTGCAGGACGCGTATTTCCACATCCCCGTCCTGCCGGCCCACCGGCGTTACCTGCGGTTCACGGTAGGCCTCGAGCACTTTCAGTTTACCGTTGCTTCCCTTCGGCCTTACCAGCGCCCCACGGGTGTTCACGAAGGTGATGGCGGTGGTCGCAGCTCACCTGCGCAGGTTGGGGGTATCAGTCTTCCCCTACCTAGACGACTGGTTGTTGAAGGCGGGCTCGCCCCAGACAGTCGTCAGCCACCTCCAGACTACGGCGGATCTCCTGCACCAGCTGGGATTTTCCATCAATGTGCCGAAGTCACACCTGTGCCCCTCTCAGAAGCTCCTTTTCATCGGAGCGGTTCTCGACTCGGCGCAGTTTCGGGTTTATCCGCCCGAACAGCGGGTCCGGGATATACAGGCTCTGATTCCGGTCTTCCGGCCGTTATCCCGGGTTTCGGTCAGGTTGACGCTGCGGCTTCTGGGGCTGATGGCCTCCTGCATCCTTCTGGTGCATCACGCACGGTGGCGGATGCGGGCTCTGCAGTGGGACCTGAAGTTTCAGTGGGCCCAGCACCGGGGCAACCTGTCGGACCATGTCCTGATCTCGGAGGGCACTGCGAGACAGCTGCAGTGGTGGCTCACGGACCGCGATTGGGTCAACGGCAGATCCCTCTCTCTTCCCCAACCGGAGCACGTAGTTGTGACGGACGCGTCCCTCCAGGGCTCGGGAGGCCACTTGGGAGAGGCGGAGATCAGAGGACTCTGGTCTCCGGCGGAGTCCCGGCTCCATATCAATCTGTTGGAGCTGCGGGTGATTCGTCTGGCACTGAAAGCATTCCTCCCGTCTGTCCGAGGGAGTGCAGTGCAGGTGTTCACGGACAACATTACCACCATGTGGTACTGCAACAAACAGGGCGGGGTGGGGTCGTGGACCCTTTGCCAGGAGGCTCTGCGTCTCTGGCAATGGCTGGAACATCAGGGCGTGACTCTGGTGGTTCAACACCTGGCAGGTTCTCTGAACGCCAGGGCGGACGAACTCAGTCGTTGGTGCTCGATGGATCACGAATGGCGTCTGAACTCGGACGTGGCACAAGGCCTCTTTCTGCGTTGGGGAGAGCCTTGGTTAGATCTATTCGCCACCGAAGAGAACGCGCAATGTCATCAGTTCTGCGCGTTGGAATTTCCAAGGCGGCGCTCGCTCGGAGACGCTTTTTCGTCGCGAGTGGAGCTGCTGTCTTTTGTACGCCTTTCCGCCTATACCTCTTCTGCCCAGAGTGCTGAAGATCAAGTGCGACCGGGCACAAGTCATCCTTGTGGCTCCGGATTGGGCACGAAGGTACTGGTATCCCGAGCTACTCAGCATGTCAGTCGATCCCCCGGTTTGTCTGCCTCTTCAGGAGGACCTTCTGTCGCAGCAGCAGGGGACGGTCCCCCACCCGAACCTGTCCAGTCTCCACCTCCATGCTTGGAGATTTAGCGGCAACAGTTGAGGCCATTTGACTTGCCTCCTGAGGTTTGCAACATCATTCTGGCAGCCAGGCGTCCCTCCACAAAAACGGTATACGCCTGCAGGTGGAACAGATTTGTGGCATGGTGCACAGCAAAGGCTGTGGATCCCCTCAATGCCCCTCTCTCTGAGGTTCTTCTATTCCTTCTTTCTCTTGCCCAGCAGGGCTCTGCTCTGGGCACTATCAAGGGCTATCTTTCGGCTCTTTCAGCCTTTCTGAGGCTGCCTGACCAGCCTTCTTTGTTCAAGTCCCCTATCGTAAACAGATTTCTGAAGGGCATCACTCATACCTTTCCTCCTGTTCCTTTCGTGATGCCTCAGTGGGACTTGAACCTGGTTCTTACATTTCTGATGTGCACTCCCTTTGAGCCACTTCATAACTGTCCACTTCGCCTTCTTTCTTTGAAGACTGCCTTCCTGGTAGCCATCACCTCTGCCAGGAGAGTGAGTGAGCTCCAGGCCCTCTCTTGTAAGCCTCCTTTCCTTTCAGTCCATCCGGACAAAGTTGTTTTGAGGACTAGGCCCTCCTTCTTGCCTAAGGTGGTCACGGCCTTCCACATTGGGCAGTCCATCACATTGCCCACCTTCTTTCCGCCTCCGCACCCCTCGAGAGAGGAGGAGAGGCTCCACCGTCTGGACCCAAAACGTGCACTCTCGTTCTATCTGGATCGCACACGCCAGTTCCGGGTGGATGATCAACTCTTTGTTGGGTACAAGGGCGCTAAGAAAGGGAAGGCGGTGCACAAGAGGACCATCTCTCGATGGATTATCATGTGCATCCAGGCGTGTTACTCCTTGGCTAAGAAGGAACCCCCTGTTGGGCTGAGGGCTCATTTCACTCGAGCCACGGCCACTACGACTGCCTTGGGCCGAGGTGTGCCCTTGCAGGACATTTGCCAGGCAGCTACGTGGGCCTCGTTGCACATGTTTGCTAGGCACTACTGCCTGGACAGTCAAGTCCGGAGGGACGGCTACTTTGGCCGCTCCGTTCTCCAGGACTTTCTGGTGTAAATATTGGTTCGCAGACCCTCCACCACGGGGATGGTATTTCTGGGGTATCTATTCTAAGGTAAGGAATCTATCACTAACGTGTCTCTTTCAGATGCACAAGTTACTATTTGTGTAACGATATATCTGTAAGAGACATTAGTTAGTGATAGATTCCTTACCGACCCACCCATCCTCCCCGTTCTGTGAACCGATAATCTAGGGTTAAGGTCATCCCCTTTCAGGGCCCTAGTTTCTTGGCACCAGTGTCAGTTTTTGTCATGGCTCTGCGCTTCTGGCGCGGAAAAGCTGTGGCTAAGAACTGACGTCAGCACGCGGAGGCGGCGTCTAAGTACTCCGACGACGTCATCATGGTGCCCACGACGCCGACGACGGACGCGGAGCCGCAGACGACGCCTACCGACGCGCAAGGGTACTGCTACGCAAAACTTTCCGGATCCAGTCTGACGCCTGGGGATATTCTAAGGTAAGGAATCTATCACTAACTAATGTCTCTTACAAATATATCGTTACACAAGTAGTAACTTGTGCATTAATCTCAGGCATGGTCATCACTTACTGTATCATACTACATCTCTGCCGCAATGGCGAAAAACAATCTGAGGATGGAGAGGATGCCCTTGCGCACTGTAGTCCAGGGGAGGAGCCACCTATCTCGTGATACTTCGAAGACTCTTCCAGGACAACAATGTGCAATCATCCGGACCCAACACTAGGCGGCGATCTATGCACAGATATGAATGTCAGCAGCCCTACATGGCAAAAGCAGATGCATTCTGGTAAGTAGCATATTTCTTCTATATCTACCTGGTATGACCACTTTTCCTCAGTATATGCTAGATTAGGGGATTTGGCTACTGAAGCTTTTATTATTGACCATAGCAGCCGCCAGACCTCCAAGCTACTTTCCTTAGCTGAAGTCACAATTAGCATAACCTCTATTGTAAGGAGTAAAGCTCCGGGGCCTGCCGGCATCCCTCACTATGTCTTAAGTGATATCGCCAATTGGTCTAAATAGATCTGGGCTTTGACCAATGGTATTGCTGCAGGGGCTCTCTTACCACCTTCATGGAAGGGTGCTGAGGTGATCCCAATCTTTAAGAAGGAGGATCGCTCCCTAGCAATCAACTATAGGCCTATCATCCTGATTGATGGTGCACAGAAAGTTTTCTCTTCGGCACTTCTAGCAGAGATCACTGCGTTGATGGAGGAGAAAAATAATCTGTCCCCCTTCCAGGCAGGGTTCAGAAGGAGGATTAGCACCTACGATCAGGTATTGAAAAGGGGAGCCTGTACATTGCATTCATTGATCTGAAGTCAGCTTTTGATCTCATCTCCAGGTGCAAACTGTGGTATGTCCTGCAGGAGTTTGGTCTTCCCCCTGAATTCCTGGTGCTGGTTGTCCGCCTTCATGAGGACAGCTACGCCAAGGTCCGCTGGGGAGACCAGGGCCAGTTGACAGACCTGATCAGTGTGGCCGGGGGTTAGACAGGTTTGTTTGTTGACCACCACTCTGTTCTCACTGTTTATCAATGGTGTTGTCCAACATTTAGTGGAAATGCCAGCAGACGTCCCTGTGTTGGGGAGATGTAAAGTAACAACCCTAGTGTTTGTGGATGACACATTGATAGTGTCCAAAACGCCCAGTGGTCTGCAATTGCTCTTGGATCGGTTCAAGGCCTTTTGTGGTAAGAGGCCTCGAGGTGCATACCTTGAAAAACTAAACTTGTGCTAATGAATCCACATAGAACGTTCAAAGGCAAAATGCTGCTAAGGTGGATCCTGCTTAAGAGAGTGGCTACCTTTGATTAATTGGGCATTACCCTATCCGAAAATGATATGGAAAGATCACATTATGAAGCGGAATCTTCAGCAGAAACAGACCTTTGGGGCACTGAATATGGAGCATAGAACTTCTCAAACTAAGCCAGTAGTTGCCCCTCTACAGAGCGATGACCACAAGGTAGCGAGTTCCTCTCTGTATGGGACTGAACTCTATGGATTCAAAAACATTGAAAGCCTGTTAATCATAGAAAATAAATTTTTAAGATCTTTATGTAGTCCCCCAGGGTACACCACTCCAACCACTGCGACTAGGTATGGGTAGACACACAATTGTGGACAAAGCTATGCTGCACCCCATACTGTTTTGGTTGCGCCTTAGGCTAACCCCTGAGCTGTCCCACTATGTGGCAGCACTTGAGGAGGTTTCCAAGCTTGACTGTTTTAAAAATATTGGGTGGTTTAATGAGGTTAGATTACTACTAACAGTGATGGGTCTGGGGATTTCTTGGGAAACTAAAGATGTTAGCCAACTGCCAAGCAAAGAAGTGGTTAAAAAACAATATTGGAGAGGGGTAGCACAATCTTTTGTTGCTCAATCTGTGGGCCACCTCACACCAGAATTCATGGAATCCAAATTACAAAGCACATTTTATAAGAGTATATGGAGCTTATTACCAACCCGCTGGATAGGAAACTTAATATGCAATTAAGATATGAATCCCTTCCTGTGAACTCCTTTACAGCTGCTTGGCAGCAGCCTCTGACCGCCAAACAGCACTGTCCGGTCTGCCCCACAATGATTGAAACAATTGGCCACATTTTCTTTGCTTGCCCTCTGTATAGCTTCCTGAGACATAAGTGGCTAGCCCCTGTTTGCAGACTATTGAGAACTCGTTGCCACCAGGAAGCGCTCCGCATCCTTAAATCGGATTGTAGGCCTTCTGTAGCATGTTGAGTTGCAAAGTACTTTGGAAAAATGTGGATTATCAGAAGGTATGCGTCCATGACCCAATAGTCAGCATCCTGTAACTGGTCCAGATAAGTATTTCCAGGCTATGTAACACCCATGCAATGTTTTATCTCTGTAAATTGATCAAATTCTGACAGTCTGTGGATTGCCTTTCTTAACATGGTATACGTTTTAAAAATATTAATAGATTTTATCTTTTTAAAATTATTATATTTTAACAGTGGCGATTTCAGATTTCTGCCGACAGACGTGCACTATTTAATGATTCTCTAGTTTATATATAAGGTTGGATCATTATATTGTAAGCACCCACACTTTAATGATTGTAATGGCCGAATAAAGTAAAGTTTAAAAGGATGTAGAAGTTTCTTTTTTAAAGAAGGCTTGGAATTTCATAGCTAAATGATTCCCAATTATGTTAAAATGTACATGTTTGATCCCTTTTGTATAACTGAGTTGCCTTATTAATTTGCATTTTCGCATGCATTGAGTGTCTTTTCCAGACTCTTAATGACATTTTGTTGATTGAGCAATATTTTTTGCACTTGATACTTCTGATGGCTATTACCAACCGCAGATTCCTCATCTTGTGTCAGTCAGTCAAGAATACTTTATTCAGCCACTAAGACATAAAAGCAAAACATAAAACCACATTTAAATATACAGTAACATAAAAAGGTTCCACATGTGCATTTAAAAAGCCAAAAAATGGCCCAAATGAATTTAACTGAGGCAAAAATCACAGGCAGATAAAAACTCATCATTAAAAACAGTAACCAAATGCCACTCCAGGAATAAAGTGCAACAAATAAAGTGCAGAAGTGATAAGGCTTTAGCTTGTTAAGCGGACTGCATGGTCACACCAGGTCAAGAACATATATTATCTCGGAAAACATTAAACGGCTACAGCCTAACTACTGCATAGGCATCCTCTTCTTTAGTCTTCATTCCCCTGTGAAAAAAACTTGCAACCTCAAAGCAGCCCATGGGGAGGAAATCATTTGTAGGTATGATAATGCAGGCCTTACTTGAACAAATTGGCCAGGCCTGAGTAGCGGGAGAATCATTTTTTTATGCAGGAAGACCTAAAATTCACAGAAAAAAAAAAATGTAAAATTTCCTGTTCAGAGAAATTATCACAAGGACATGACTTTAAGGCCCCTGACTTTGTGTAGTCTTTAGGAAAGGCTAATAGCCAGTGTACCAGGTTCAATCTGAATCTGGTTAATACAAAGATGGTGCACATTAGAAACCAGTGATAGATATGGCTGCACCTGTGGATTCAGGCTCAGTAAGACATATTTCCGCACCGTGGGCTTGGCTAATTCCCTGCCCTCCCTCAATACCTGCTGTTTACCCAGGAATAGATGTTTGATGTTCCTGATGGCCGTGACGCCTAAAAGGCTTGGGGTTGGTATACAAGTCAGGGCAACCTAGCCACCTTGTTTGCTCCATGATGTACTTTAACCAGGGGATACGTAGGGCCCTCTCGAGTGCAGTACAGTCCTCTACAACAAGTTGGCTTAAAGTGGTGGTTGGACAAGACCAAATTCTCAGCCAGTGTAGTATTGGAGCAACTGCTATAAGGTCAGAGATCTAGCCCATGCCAAGCTCCTCGTGTAGATTGAACGGACTCCATTTAAATTATGTCCAGGGTGCCGCACCAAATGTCTGCGCACAGACTTGCACGAGGTGTGCAACTTATATCTGTATCCTGAACACAACGAACAGGACTGCTATGCGTGCGATCTTTTCGATCCAAGAAGATGCTCTGTGACAGTCGGGCTCAATGTCACAAAATGCAATATAGTGGCCCGCTCCGGATCTCTTCTGAGAAGATTCCGACCACGAGGTCTTCAATGCACAAGGAGCCGAGGAAGAAGAACACATCTCCGTGTCCCAAGCCGATTCCGACATGGAAGACGATGTTCCACATGGTCAGGGTACCGTGAGTACTGATACTCCCTGTAGGAAGGTACCTCCTGACTATGGTTGCCCCCAACTTTTTGCCCTGTGTTTTAGCTGGTTTTTGACATAGTCGACCTGGGATCCTGCCAATCAGGACCCCAGGCCTACTGCTCTCTCTGTAAAATGGATTCCATGTACCCTAGGTACATTTCCAATCGGTACTGGGCCACCTTATCAGACCCTGTAACTCAGGGCATAGGTGTACCCAGGGCTGCCAGGGGCTGCAGCATGTATTATGCCACCCCTGGCTGGCCTCTTAAATTTGACACAACTGGCTGCATGACAGCTGGGGCAAAGTCGTGTAACCACACTTTGCTGTAGGTGTAGTATACCTATACCTAACCCTAAAATGGACACACAGATTCCTATCAGTCACTCCTATGGCAGGCCTTGACAATCCTGAAGGCAGAGTGCTTGGAATCGTGTGAGATGGTTCTCTGGCATGAGCTGAGCCTGTCTGCAGCTTGCGGAACCAAGTCCTAATAGCTGTTCCATGATATCGCATACCATATACTCTTAAGTGCATTATAATCCTCGCGGTTAAATGCTAACTTTGGTATTGCTTTATCAAAACATGTCGAGTAAGGTGTCATACGAATTGGAATACTAACCCCTCGCCAATTCTGGCGACGGGGTTAGCCTTCCACCCTTCTAGAGGGACACGACACGACATGTATGTAACTGTGAACCCCGGTTAAAGTTAACTGAAGCCTCAGCTCCACAAAATGGATGCTGAGGCTTCAGTTAACACGAGTCTGACCCCCTGCAGCTGGGAGTCCTTCCAGCGATGGGAGCCTGGACAAAGGGTTTCCTGTCAGGGGCGGTGCTAACACCGTCCCAGACATGGTTTTGTGTATCCTGGGTAGGCAGGGCTTTACAGGAAGGTGACTGCTGAGTGGCACCCCGGTGCTCACTACGCATAGGCCGGTCTGAACCAGTTCCAGGGGCACACCAGCCCCTGGCCTGGGGAAGTCCGGCATGGCAGAGGGGTGTAACCACCCCCCTCCTAGTCCCACCCATAGGCAGGACCTAGTCACCGGGTCAGCCCCCTTTTTTAGTATAAAGATGGGAGCGGGCCCCCTGTTCAAATTAGATCATCTTTGAATCAAGAAACTACTTTCTGCGAAAGGACTTCAAGATTTCTTCCTCAAGATTCTCTCTTGTGGCTAAGGAGTAGTCACCCTGCATCAAGCGGGCACCATCCTAAGAACACTGCGGTCTGCTGCAAGTCCTTCGTCACGAATCCGACGACCCAGCTCGACGAGACCCGGCTTCCCTGGCACCTCTGACCTCTACTCACCTCTACAACAAAGCTGAGAACCGTGAGTGCGACGAGACCTCGAGGGACCGACGATCGCCAAGACTGCACGACATCTTTACAACAAGCCCACCGTGTCCTCCACTGGTGAGTGCTTTGGGGTCCGAGAAGCCCCAACCCTGCGCAGCTCCAGCACCCAAGATCAGCCTCCCTGCATCTCCACGATCTGCGTGGGGCCCTTCTGCTGTTTGCTGTGCACCGCGTTGTTTGGCTACTAGCCGGCTGGCTTGTGGCCTTCTGAACGACGCCCGACAACATCACTGCTGCTGGTCTGGTTGCTCCAGACTGACCCTTGCTTCCTTCTTTAAGAGAGGCACCCCGGACCCTCCTGGTCCACTCCAGACGCCATTTTAGGTCCACCGCGTGGGCTTGAATTTGCCAAGGCTTTGTTGCCCAATCCTGGGTCCAGCGACGCCAACAGCTTCTATCTTCGTGGGACAGTTCGATCCTCCATCCTGGTCGCCGACAACGCCTCCTGGTCCGTGAGATCTCCGAGCACAGCATCACCCACTCGCCTTGTCGAGGTGGCTACCATCCGGTGCCCTCCTGGTGCCCACATACTACTGGCTAGTAGTCTCGAACTTGGTCCCCTCTGCTTTCAGGTGTCATCTTCCATCGATCCAGGCTTGGATCCACCGAACTTTCTTCACTGGTCGCCTGCCAGCAACTTCTTTCTTCCAGGCTCCTGGTCCGGCAACGAGGATTCCCGACGTCTTTTGAGTCCTATGCAGCTGCAGCCCCTGGGCTAGGTAACTTCGGCATTTCGGTGCCCCAGCATAGCCTCACTATCCAAGGGTCAGGATCCACTTTCGTTTTCTCCCTACCAGGTCGGGTTCGCCCGAGAACACTAACTTTGCAATTACTAGCTACCATAGACTTTGTCCCGCATCTCGCGTGAGAGTGCACACACTGCACCCGAGTCCCCTAGGCCTCCTAGAAGTAATCTGAAGGTTCTATAGTTAAGTCCTAGCGATTCCTAAGCCTATTAGTACTGTACTTACCTGCTAGTAATTTCGCATTCCACTTTTCTAGTATATGGTTTTCCGTGCCCCTCGGGCATTTGTATATACTGTGCTAACTTAAGTATTTTTGTAAGAGTTTTGGTTTGTGCTTAGTACCCTGTCCTCATAAAGAGTACAGGGCTGTTGTGATTCTTAATAAATAACTGTTTATTTTCATAACACTTGTGTGGTGTCCTTTCACTTGGTGTTCAAGGGGTATATGTGGTATAACAGCTGGCTTAACACGCCCTCTCGAGTCTTTAGCCTTAGACTGCTCGTATCCACGCTACTAGGATAGCTGGTCTATAAGGTTGACTTACAACCAATCATCAATAAGGGTTGCTGGACTGATACATAGTGTTCACTAGAATAGTGACCACTGCATATCAGGCCACCTTCTCACACTCCCCTGCCCCAAATTATGCCCAAGAAAAATTCTCCGGTCCCTCCTCAGCCTTCGGGCCTAGGTTAGCACCGAGAACACGTCTCTAACACACCACCTTTGGGCTCTGCACCATTCGGCCCCATTCGGGCACCAAACCGAAACCTTCGGTGCCGAAATCCAAACTTGTCATTGTGACTATCCCTTCGGCACCGAAACATAAATCTTCGAATTAGAACATCTCGGCTCCAAAACCTTTGGGACCGAAAATTCTGGCACCGAAAGGAAAACCGGCTCCTCCTCCATCCAAGGAGCCTTGTATCTGCGTCCCGCCTTCCAACATGGATCCAAAACAGAAAGAACTTGTTATTAATCCTACAACTGAACACATTTATGCAAAACTGTCAGTTAAACGCAAGCCAGAAACTGTGGAAGCTTACCATATTCCCCTTCCCCACTTAACCCAAATGTGCTGATCACACCTGCAAATTCACCACAGTCACATGGCCACCAGGATGATGGGGATGCACCAGATGACATTAGTCCTGATCCATGGACTGATTATAATACAGATCCTAACACTGATCATGACCCAGGTCTATACCCTTCAAAACCATCTCTATCTAACGACAATGTCGGGTACATAGACTTAATAAATAAGGATGCTAAATATAACAGGGTGCAGCTTCACAAAGAAATTCTTGAATAGGATTTTCTCTTTGAGACTTTGTTCTTCTCAAATGACAACTCCTACACTGCCCATGCTTAAGGGTACGTTCAAACGTGCGGACAACATTTTTAAGGACACAGTGCATGTGAGAATTTTAACACCAAGGGAAGATGAATATAAACCTTTACCTACAGACCACATCAACATCAAAGGTCAAGTTCCCTTGGTCACCGTAGTGGTTTCTAATGCTCGCAAAAAGGTAGACTCACAAACGGGAGATGTCCCTCCTCTTGATAAGGAATCCAAACTTATAGATGCCTCTGGCAAAAGAGTAGCTGCACAGGCAGCCAATCACTTGCATATTGCCAACACACAGGCTCTTTTAGCAGTATATTACAGGGCTCACTATTACGAATTGGAACAATTTCTCCAGTTCTTGCCAGATGAACACAAAACTAAGGTGCATGACTTAATTCAGGAAGGAAAACTCATTTCCAACACTTCCATTAGGTGCGCTTTAGACGCAGCTGACACTGCTGCTTGCGCTGTTAACACCAGTGTTCTTTTAAGAAGGCATGCCCAGCTCAGTATTTAAGGGTTCAAAACCGAAGTCCAGCCCTCTATTTTATACCTACCCATTGATCAGGAACACCTATTTGGACCTGTGGTAGACACTTATTTAGAGAAAATGAAGAAAGACAGATGTCGCAAAATCCATGGGCGCTTTGCAGTCCCCATCCAGTCGGTGTTCCTTTCGCCGCTCCTTTTACAGGGGGTGGTGGTTCAAAGAATATATCCACGGACAACACCTCTAATTCGTATAGAGGCAACAATCAGTCACCCTCTTCTAGCAGTTACTTCAGAGGAGGATTTCAAGGCAATAATGGCAAGGAAAGAGGTACAGGTAACACAGTACCTCCCCTGCAGCAAGCAAACAGTGACTTGCCTCCTCTTCCTCCGATCATTCCACACCTCTCGGGGGACGTCTCTCTCAATTTCTTCCTGTCTGGAATACAAACACTTTAGACAAATGGGTCCTAGAAATGATCAAATCTGGTTATTGCCTGGCGCTTACTGACAATCCCCCAAACATTCCTCCACAATCACACAAAATGTCACCAGAGCATCTGCACTTTCGCAAACAAGAGGTTCACCTCTACTGCAAAAGGGAGCTATAGAGCCCATACCATTACAATGTCAAGGGTCCGGCGTGTGCTCCCTATACTTTCTCATACCCAAAAAAGACGGCTCTCTCAGGCCTATACTAGACCTCCGAGACCTAAATCTATATATTCAAACAGATCATTTTCACATGCGACTCTCCAACAAGGCGACTTTGTCTACTTTAGACTTAAAGGACGCATACTTGCATATTCCAATACCTCACAGCTAGTATCTCAGATTTGTGATAGAGGGACAACATTACCAGTTCAAAGTGCTTCCATTCGGAGACACCACTGCTCCCAAATTATTTACCAAATGCCTGGCAGTATTCGCTGCTCACTTGCGAAGACAACATATTCACGTCTTCCCATACTTGGACGACTGGTTCATCAAAGGCAGTTTTCTCACA
This sequence comes from Lissotriton vulgaris, assembly GCF_964263255.1. NCBI lineage: Eukaryota > Metazoa > Chordata > Amphibia > Caudata > Salamandridae > Lissotriton > Lissotriton vulgaris. Next base: position 195,801,699 of record NC_141698.1, read on the forward strand.
AAGTGCCTATAGCCCACACAGAGAACAGTACAATTACTGCGCAATCTGGGGTTCACAGTAAATCTGTTGAAGTCCCATCTCTTACATGCAAACTTACTTGGGATCCACTCTCGATACACAGAAAGCTCTAGCATGTCCCAATCCTATCAGGATCCGCTATATTCAGACTCTAATTTCCCAGTTTCATCCAACCACTTATTAGCAGCTTGAGTATTTATGCAGCTACTAGGAATGATGGCATCTTGCATCAGGATAGTTTCTCATGCATCAGGATAGTTCCCCATGCAAGACTTCAAATGCGACCCCTTCAGGAATGTTCAGCACGTCAGTGGGGTCAGTCTGAGGGTCAATTGTCAGATCTAGTGTTGTTGGACGGCCGCAATCATCGCTCTCTGCAGTGGTGGAGTCCACAAAACCTATCCAAAGGATGCCCCTTCATCGATACTGTTCCACAGACAGTGCTGACAGCAGAGGCATCGATCACTGGTTGGAGAGCCCGTCTCCAAACTCACACAATTCACGGCATGGGGAGTCAAGAGCAAAACCAACTTCACATAAATTATCTAGAGCTGCTAGCAGTATTTCTAGCGCTCAAAGCCTGCCAGACTCACCTTGTAGGCAAAGCTGTCCTGATACGCATGAGAACATGACAGCCCTGTATTACATACAGAAATAGGGGGGGGGGACACACTCTCTCCAACTGTCACACCTTGCACAAGCCATTTGGAGGTGGGTTGTTCATCACAAAATGTATCTCCTAGCAGGACACCTACCAGGAGTGAACAACCAGATCGCAGACAAACACAACAAATCCACGAATGGGAACTTCACCTTCAAGTTCTTCTCCCGCTCTATCAAATGCGCGGCTTCCCAGAGATAAATCTGTTCGCTACACACCAAAACGCAAAATGCCCAAGTTTCGCTTCCAGGTATCCACACCCATTATCCACAGGCAATGCACTATGGATGAAATGGTCAGGGATATTTGCCTACGCTTTTTCGCCTCTCCCACTAATTCCACTAGTGGTTCAGAAGCTCAGGCAAACGTACCTCAAGCTAATCCTGGTAGCTTCCACATGGGCCTGTCAAACCTGGTTCACTACCCTCTTGGAACTCTCAGTAGTTCCTCATCAAAAACCACATCTCACATCCAGTCTTCTTACTCAGAACCATGGAGAGATAAGACAGCCAGATCCCAAACATCTCAACCTTGCGATCCGGCACCTGAAATCATAGTTTGGTTATGTGAATCTTCCACCAGACTGTATGAATATTTAAAGAGGCCAGAAGACCTACTACAAGAGCTTGCTATGCAGCAAAATGGAAGCGGTTTGTTATATGTAACAACCATATCAACTCTTTAGATGATTCCGTTCAAAACATTTGTTATATACTTCATTTACAGCACACAGTTTTAGCGTACACATCCATACACTTATATCTCGCTGCAATCGCTGCATACCTTCAAAATAGACCGCATCTGTCCCTTTCAGAGTACCCATTATCAAAGCTTTCATGGAGGGACTCGAGAGTAATTCCAGCAAGACTTCCACCTGCTCCAGCGTGGAACCTTAATATTGTCCTTATCAGACCAATGGGTCCACCCTTTGAGCCATTGCATAAAAGCGAACTGCAATTTCTCACTTGGAAAGTTGCTTTCCTCATTGCTATTACTTCACTGAGGAGAGTGGGTGAGCTTTAGGCTTTGTGTATAGAACCATTTTTTCAAGCCCACCAAAACAAAGTGGTTCTTCACTCTAACCCCAAATTCCTACCCAAAGTGGTATCTGCCTTGTCCATCAACCAATCTGTTGTTACCTGTGTTCTTTCCTCAGCCATATTCAGTGGCAGAGCAAGCTCTACACACTTTAGATGTTAAACGAGCTAGCACGGTTATATTAAATAGAAAGGACAAAACCTTTTTGTAACACTAAACAACTCTTCGTTGCTTTTGCTCCATCACACAAAGGTAATCCCATTTCAAAATCCGGTATTGCACGGTGGATAGTTAAATGCATTGAGACATGCTATGCAAAAGCGAAGACGACTTTACCAATTCCCCCAAGAGCACATTCCACCCGCAAACCATGGGCTTCTATGACTTTTTTAGGAAACATCCCTATAGCTGACATCTGTAAAGCTGCAACATGGTCTACACCACACACATTTACAAAACACTATTGTGTGGATGTTAGCCAGACAACAAGCTAATTTAGTCCAAGCAGTTCTTCGTACACTTTTTCAATCGACCGCACCAGCTACGGGTTAGCCACCGCTTTGGGAGATTACTGCTATATATTGTCTATGCAAAGCATGTGATCTACAGCTCACATGCCTTAAACGGAAAATGCTACTTACCCAGTAAGCATCTGTTCTTGGCATGTAGAGATGTAGATTCACATGCCCCCCACCCGCCTCTCCGGGTACCTGTACCTGTAGCAGTTCTTTCTTACTTTATATACATGCACATGGACATCTCTATTCTACTCCATTCTCACCCTCTGCTGGAATACAATCCAACAATGGAGTCGATGCCCATGCGCACTATCGCCATAAGGAGGGGTCACCTACCTTGTGATACCACATTTTTCCCTGTACACCTTTAGTAGGGCGGGTATGGACTTTGACCCCAATCTTTTTGCAAAGTCCAAGCTTGCCCCTGCTGCTCTTGCAAGAACATTCTTTGTGTGTGTTCTTTGTGCTACCCAGTTCGCTCAGTCATCAAACACCACCCCCCCAGGTAGGGGAAGGTTGACACTTTTGTTCTGCCCCACTACAAAGAACTTACACCTAGCAGCCTTCTGAGTGCCAATCGTCATAGTATGGGATTTCGTGAAGTTAGTGGCTAGAACAAGGAAGTTCATGAAATCAATAAAAATATGTAAAGGTTTTTGGAGGCCTACAGCAGTCCTGGCAAACAGCACCACATCATCTGCATACCAAAGTGCAGGTATCAGTTTTGAGCCAGCTCTCTGGATATCTTTGCTACTGGACAAGAGAAGGTCCCCAACCTTATTAATGTAAAGCGTGAACAGTAGGGGGGGGGCAAAAATGCATCCCAGCTGGACCCCTCTCCTGATTTCCCAGGAGACCATCACACCACCATCCTCATTAAATCTCACCGCTGCAGTAGTATTGTTATGGGCAGAGTGTAGAAAAGCTACCAAGTCTGCGTCCAGACCCAGGTCCCAGAAGATCAGCCACAATTTGGATCTGTTTACACGGTCAAATGTAAATGTAAATGTATTTGAGCTTATATAGCGCACAGCTACCCGCAGTGGGTTTCCCGGCGCTTGCTTAGGGAACCCGTCCTGGTATTCCCCTGTGAGATCGCCCCGGCAGGGTATCCACAAGGTGAAAGCCAGGCATCCCGCCGCGAGGGGCCATTGTGGAGATTAAGCAAGCTATTGCCCAGAGTCGCAGAGTGTAAACCCGTGAGTCGAGAAGGCACCGGAGCGAGAATTATCGAGTCCGTTGAATTTTTAGCCCAAGACCCGCCGAGGCGGGGAATTGAACCCTGGTCCAGGGCCGATCTCAGCTTCCGGGCCTGCCGCCTCTAACCCCTGAGCCACACTAGAGGTTAGGCAGGTGAAAGCCGTATGCAGGCAGCCCTTATTTGTTATTGTATATTTTCCTACCACTAGATGCTGTCCCAAGGCACTGCAGGCCCTCCATTTGGACTTCACCCATGGGTCCGTCTTCTGCACAGTCTTTGCTCCTTAGATTTACATCAGATCCAGCACAACTTTGATGCCTGCTTCAGCCACTCCTTGTACTAGTCTCATTAACACTGACAACATTAATGCAGGATGAGGATCTACAGCCTATAGTGCCATTCGACTCTGAACTCCTTCTATGAAGGCTTAAGAGAGCTTTAAAGGAAAGATACAGAATGGAAAGTGAAAGCAGTAATCCGAGAAAGAGGAAAAGAGGTCGTTAAGGCGTTGAGGTAGAGAGAGTTATGGATTGGAAAAAAAAGGAATGAAGGGAAGGGGTGAGGTACAGGAGGGTACAGTAGAAAGATAAGCGAGTCAGAGATTGAGCAGCAGAGAGATGTGAGGTAGTCAGAAGTATACAGAATGATGAGGCGGGGGTGGTATGAAAAGGATAGAAAGACATAATTTAAAGAGATGTGAAGCTAAAACAGCACACTGAAGAAGGATAGATAGATGAGTTGTAGGTAAAATATGTGAAGCTAAAGTGATGAGTTAGAGAAGTCAAATTAAAGGCATAGAAATTGTGATAGAGAAAGGTAGGCAGGTGTGATAGTTGTGTAAAAATGATTCAGGAGGGGTGATGTGGAGATACTAAGTTGCAGCAGAGGAGGTGTAAAGGATGATGGAAGAATGAGAATGGAGTGATGAATGGAGGAGGTAGCGAGAAAGGAGTACAGGGTGAGAGGTAAGTTTTGCAGCGTGAATCTTTATGGATTCACTATGCTGTGCATTATTCTGCGGTCTAGTGGTTGGGTCTGGAATCGTAATATATATATATATATATATATATATATATATATATATATATATATATATGTGTATATGTATATATATATGTGTATATGTATATATATATGTGTATATGTATATATATATATATATATATATATATATATATATATATATATATATATTTATTATTTTTTTCGTAGGCCAGGTGGGTGACGACATTCCACCATTTGGTGTACTCCCATGACGTCTGCGCCTTTCCCTCGGAAGCTTCCACCTTTGGGCGCCATCTTCAGATTCTTTTTTCCGCCGTTGGATCTGGATAGTCACCGAGATGTTCCAGAGTTTTTGGAGAAAAGAAGAAAATAAAGACGGAAAACCACCGAAAATTTGGAGAAAACATCTCGCAATCAAGAACACAGAGCCGGGACGACGAAGGAGGAGAGGAAGACCGAAAACTTAAACGTCCAACGGAAAATGCGGATACAGGGGGCCCCCTGAGCTCAGGAATGAAAAAAATACCTTTTAAATGTTGCCGTAATTGCCACCGCAAGTACGAGGAGAAGGATCAGCACTCGGTTTGCAACCTCTGCCTGCCCGTCGACCACGAGAGCAAGGTTTGCAAACCTGCTCGGTATTTACCCCGAAGACTCTCAGGGTAAGGGAAAGACAGAGGAAAGCCAACTACAACATGCAAGGCCAAGGTCAACCTCCGTTGCTCCGGGACTTGGGCCTCTCCAGTGGGGAAGAGGACAACATCGCTGAGGGACCAGAGGACTACGCGGTTGTAGAGACCGATATGAAGTCGACAAAGGAGGTAAGAGACCTCGACCCCTAAAACCGCGACAGACTCTTGAAAATCAGTCAGACTCTCGAAAATCAGAGTAAGTCCTCGAAAGGAGCACTGGCGCCGAAACAATTGACGGCCGCAGCTGCATCCAGGGACAAACAGCCCAGAGGATCCTTCAAAAAGGATTCCCAGTCAGCGAAAACCCTAGACAAACCTAGGTCGTCGCAGCATGTCCCCGAAAAGGCTCGCTCGATGCCGAAGGAAAAAGACCCGAAGGCAACTACGACATCGACATCGATGAGATCTGCTGATATTCTCGCCGCCGAACAGCCTGCTGAAATGGAGAGGGAAAAGAGAAGGCTCGAGGCTGAAATGGACAGTATCCTCCAAAGGAAAAAAGGATTTGGACGAACCGATGAAAGGGTACACCATCCCTTCGAAGCCCTACGACGATTGTCGGGGTTGTTGAGGACAAAGAAAGGTTTGACGCCGAAGAGCCGCCGAAAACTCCGGAGCCCCAGGAACAGCAGGAGGAAGAGGGCTTATATTATTATGAGGGATAAGGTGTAGAAGACCAACAAACAAGTTTGGGGTCGGCATCCTCGGTGGCGCAAGACCTGGATTGGCAGGACCTCGACGCCGAAAGCCCGGAAGAGGCCGTAGAAACATCCTTCGAGGCCTTCGCCACCAGACGACATTGGCATCTACAATATGGTGGTCAAGAATGCGGCTGCAGCATATGGGGTGAAACTAGAGTAAGAGAAACCAAAAGCCTGCTTCCTATTAGAGACCCAGCTCCCCACTCAAACTAGGAGCCAATTCCTGCCCATGCTCCCAAGTGTCCTGGACCAGGGCAGGGAAGCATTCAAGGAGCTATCAGATCTCACACCTAGGACAGAGAAAAATATAAACATTCCTCTGAGGACCCCCCTTACATACAGGGATCCGTCACAGCTGACTCCATCAATGCAGCAACAGCCAGAAAGAGGGCCAACACTCCCACGAACTCCGGGCCACCTCCAGACAAGGAAAGTAGGAGGATAGACCTCACAGGAAGGAAAATAGAGAAGAATGCAGCAATTCACTGGTGCATTACTAACTCTAATGCCCTATTCAACAGGCATACACACCAACATTGGGAAGAGGTCGTACAACTACTCAAACACCTCCCTGAGCAATACCAGCAGAGAGCAGCACACCTGGTGGAGGAAGGCAAGAACATGGCAAACTCCTGCCTCAAATCAGCCCTGGATGCGGCAGACACATCCAGAAGGCTCATGATGATTAGGATAACTGAGAGGAGGCGTGCCTGGCGTGCCTGGCGTGCCTGGCAGAGAATTTCTGGATTCAAACCAGAAGTCCAACATAATATTCTAAACACACCCTTCAATGGTGAAATGCTGTTTGGAGCGCCAGTAGATGAAAATCTGACGCAGCTGAACGAAACTGCAAGGTCCATGGGAGCGTTGCAGTTCAGAGATATGAGACGGGGCACCCCAACACAGAGACCAAACTGCAGAGGGGGAAACCAGCCTGGAACGTCACACCAGACATTCCAACAAACATACCAGGGCAACAACCAAGCGCAGCAAGGTCAGCAACAGCAGACCTGGCAGTACCAACCTAGGGGCCAGTCCTTTCGCGGGCAATCGAATGGACGAGGGCAAACAAGAAGAGGGGGCCAGCAACCCACCTTAAAGTGACTCCGCTGCACCGAACGTGCTCACCCACACAACACCTCTAGGGGAGCGGCACGACAAAAGACTAAAAAAAACAATTACAAACACTCAAATCAGGGATCAGCGAACATTTAACTCCGGTAGGAGGCAGACTAAAACACTTCTTCCTGGAGTGGAAGAAAATAACAGACAAATGGATACTGAACATCATACAGTTCGGATACTGTATAGAACTGGAAAGGAAGCCACCAAACAGGAGGCCAAAAAAGCAAGGCACGCTCAGCAAAAGAACAGGAAACACAAGAACTCCTCCACAAGGAGGCGATAGAAACAGTACCGTTCAAAGAAAGAAACAAGGGAGTGTACTCAAACTACTTCCTCGTATCAAAGGTGGACGAAACTTTAAGATCCATCCTGGACCAACGGTTCCTAAACCAATACATAAAGACCCAAAAATTCAAAATGACATCCCGCCAGGAGGTTATTCCTCAGATAGGGGACGGAGACTTTATGTCCACCATAGACCTCAACTCATTCCCATGAATAGACAACACAAACATCTACTAACATTTGCCATCAACAAAGCGCACTACCCAGACCCCCCAGGATATAGCGGCATGGATTCTCAAATTTAGCGGCACAAAAATTGAAATTTAGCGGCACAAATATGGAAATTTAGCGGCAGTTTTGCGGCATTTTATTTGGCCATTTTTCCTACAACAAACACAGATATCTTTGCTTTTTTAGTTATTTAACAACATGAAGCTATATCGCTATATTGAGGTGTTAAACTGGTACTAATGAGGTGCATCCAATGCCCATAGAGTGTTACCAAGTTGAAAAGTACCGAAATAATGACATAATCCAATGACAAATTTGCTACATTATACCGCAAAATTTGCCCTTTATCGCCAACAAAATTACTCAACCCTACTGCATAATTTAGCCTTCTACTGCCACATCATTCCAGTAACCCTGATTATAAACTTCCTTTTAAAAGCTTGGTCCAGGATGGATGAAATAAATTTAAACCATTCACCGGCTCACAATTCCTTCTTAAGTTGTATCTCTTTTACTCTGTTCCTCACAGGCAGATACCCCGCTTCAGCACCCTCTGCCACTCGGAGCACCTACTTTTCCACTTCCCACTCCAAATATTCATTTGCATTACAGAAAACAGCAGCATCACTTCATTTACACAAATACTATTACCCTTAACTAAATGTTAATGCAAACTAGAATGTGGCACGTTTCTTGATAGAGTACATTAGTTCACAAGGCTGTACATTTCAGAAATGCAGTTCATCTGTTCGTGAGCCGGACACATTTTTGTTGGGCATTGGAACTTCGGCGCAGCCTCCACACGGATATCTGGTGATTTGCTCAAGATCACACAATTGGGTTAAGTGGTGCTTTCCAATATAAAAGCTGAAATGCGCACTTGACCCAGCCACAGATGTAGAAGCCACTTGCCAAAACCCATAGTTTCATCTTTGCATCCTGAACGACCCTCGGCAGGGTACCTTTCCCACCCCAGCCCGTTGCATTTCCTGCCAGCCTTTCTGCCCAGCCCTCCTTGGGTCCGAGGTAATCAGCCCCACATGATAAACTCGGCACACGGAGCGCGTAGAAGGCCCTGGCCCATCTCAGGGCGCTACTGTTTATTTGAACTGCGCCGTCCCCACTATGCGCGGGTTCAAGAGGTCAGGGGTGTTGAGGCGCATTAATGGCCCGGGCGCTGACGTGGCAGTGTTTGGGCAGAGGGCTCTCTGGATGGGCCCCGCTGCACCCCACCCACCGGCCTGTCAATCTCCCTGACCGAGGGGGTCACAGGATGCCTTGAACCCAGACATGTTGTGACACGTGCTTCCGATGTGCTCCGCTTCGTGAGCGCCTTTGACCTCTTTTCGGGGTGCTCTGCTCCTCACGAGCCAGGTCACTTCAGGCCCAGAAGGATTCTTGTAAAATAACTTTTTCAGTAATTCTTGTAAAAAACAACTTAATCCGTAATGCTCTTCATAATCCTGATTTATGTTCACGCTGTTGACCTATGTGATGTGCGGTGAACTGTGTTAATTATATAAACATATTTCTCGTGGTTTGGCTGCAGGTGAAGTTATTTGGGGTGTGCCTGCGTCACTCACATCCTCAGTGGGGTCACAATCTTTCACTTCTTCCTCTAGACTACAGGACATGGATTAGCTTTTGTAAAAATACCGTGATTTCTACAAAAGTGCCGATTTCGCTGGCACTTTTGTAAAAATCGCGCCATTTTTACAAAAGTGACGATTTCGCGGCAAATCGCGAAATCGCGATATCCTGGAGGGTCTGACTACCAGTTCACAGCCCTAGACTTCGGACTAAAATCTGCACCAAGGGTCTTAACAAAATGCCTTGCAGCGGTAGCAGCGCACCTGCGGAGGGAGGGGATTCTTGTATACCCCTACCTCGACGACTGGCTAATAAAAGCAAGTTCCTACAAACTATGCCAACTACATGCACAGAGGGTCACACAGACGCTGATAGAACTGGTATTCTCAATACACTGAGGGAAACCTCAATGGAACCAGAACAGGTGAAGATCTTCCTGGGTGCACAGATCAACACCATTCAGAGCAAGGTGTTCCCCGGCGACTAAAGAACACTCGCCTTGCTGAAGGAGACACATCAATACCAGAAGGGGCAAGCTCTGACAGTGAGGACATCGGGCAAGATCATGGGGATGATAGCGTCCTGCATACACCTAGTCCCCAGTATACGACTCCACATGAGACCATTCCTAGAACGGCTACAACAACAATGGTCACAAGCTACAGGGAGTTGGGAAGATCTAGTGGTTGTAACGCACGCAGTGCAAGAGGAGATAGCCTGGTGGAACAAAGAGAACATAACAAGGGGGAAGCCTTTAACACCACCAAACTCAACAGTGACCATCACCACAGACGCAACCCAGAAGGTATGGGGGAGCACATATGAACCAGCTCAAGGTGAGGGGTCTGTGGACTCCAACAGATGCGATCAGACACATCAACTACCTAGAACTAAAGACTGTGTTCCTTGCCCTTAAAGCCTTCCAGAAACAACTGTACAGGCCGAGAGTGTTGATACAAACCAACAACACCACAACGATCAGCAAGAGAAACACACTGGACGGTGGACTACCCTTCCTGCACTGCTATACCAGTTTCCTGTTTTGTAAATGTCCCACGCTAAAAACCCAGGCACCAACCGCCCTATGGTGCCACTGTTTTCCAGATCATAGAGCAATGCTGTTATGCTTAAATGGTGTGCGTAGGAATATAGAAAATGTCCAGGAATTTGCTTTGAAAATATCCAAAGTTTCTTTATTGTTCAAATATAAACGGTTCACAGAAAAACAGGGAAATTCCCTGTTTTTCTGTGAACCGTTTATATTTGAACAATAAAAAACTTTGGATATTCTCATAGCAAATACCTGGACATTTTCTATATTCCTATGCACACCTTTTAAGTAGAACACCACAACAATGTTCTACATCAACAAACAGAGAGTAACACAATCAGTAGCGCTATCCAACCTAGAGCAGGAGATATGGAGATGGGCCATCCCACTAGAAATAGACCTCCTGACAATACACCTACCAGGAAAGGACAACGTGGAGGCAGACAGGCTCAGCAGACAGACATCTGCATCTAACAAGTTATTCAGCTATTCAGGAAGTGGGGGACCCCAAAGATAGACCTATTTGCAACACACCAGAATGCAAAATACCAATACTTCGCTATCCGACAACCAGGGGATCAATCCCAGGGGAATGCCCTATGGATAAGCTGGTCGAAGACATTTGCCTATGCTTTTCCCCCCAATTCTACAGAGTGATAATCAAATGCAGAACCAGCAACATGACACTGATTTTGGTGGCACCACAGTGGGCTAGACAGTCCTGGTTCTCACAAATAGTGGAGATTGCACAGGGACCACCACACAAGTTTGCAAAAAGAAAAGACTTGCTCTCCATGCTAAACGGGGAGGTACTTCACCCAGAGAGCCTCTGCCTAGCTGCCTGGCTCCTGAAGACGTAGAATTTGCACACCTAAAACTCCCAGAGTGCACACTGCGGGTGCTGCGGGAAGCAAGGAGGCCTACCACACGGAGGTGCTATGTGGCAAAATGGAAACAATTCACACAATGGTGCATCAGGGGAAAACTACACAAGAAAATCACCAAGGAATCACCAGTGCTAAAATACTTAACACACTTGCTAAAAACAAACCTAAGCTGTACCTCGCTGAGAGTACACCTAGCAGCAATAGTAGCCTACTCATGAGGGGAGACTGGAAAAAGCTTCTTTACATCCCAGGTAGTAAAGAGATTCCTAGAAGGGGCTAAAAGGATCGCACCCCCCAAGAGGTTGCCGCCGCCGCCGGCATGGAACCTTAATATAGTTCTAACAGAGCTTATGAAAGCGCCTTTTGAACCCATCCACAAGGCCTCACTACAGATGCTCACAATGAAGACGGCCTTTCTGGTAGCAATAACCTCGCTACGCAGGGTAAGCGAGCTACATGCGCTAACACTAGAGGAACCCTACATTCAAATACACAATGACAGGGTTGTGATGAGAACAGACCCACACTTTATGCCAAAGGTGGTGTTGAGGTTCCACATGAACCAAACAAAACAGATACCAAGTTTCGTTCAGAAACCATCCACAAGCGCGGAGAGGGCACTGTACACTCTGGATGCGAGAAGGGCAGTAATGCATTACGTTGAAAGAACTAAAGATCACAGGAAAACAAAGCAGTGTTCGAGGCATGAGGGCTGCTGAATTCATATCTGTGCATAGATCGCCGCCTAGTGTTGGGTCCGGATGATTGCACATTGTTGTCCTGGAAGAGTCTTCGAAGTATCACGAGATAGGTGGCTCCTCCCCTGGACTACAGTGCATCCTCTCCATCCCCAGATTGTTTTTTTCCGCCATTGGGTTCGGATGTCTAATCTTAACTCCAGTTAAATAACTTGTACTCTTTCTATTCCTAAGGCCAAAAGGCCTTCTTAACGTCGGTATTGTATCGTTCGGTGCCTAGCCCTTTCGGTTCTTCAATCGGCGTCGACAGAAGATTCTCTCGACTACATAGGCCCAGACTACATCGACGATGGAACAGACCCCGTTCAAGCGGTGCCCCGTTTTCATTCAAAGTATTCGAACTTGGATGTGCACCCAGTGTGCAATACCTGTTTGTCCCCCGACCACGACGAGTCGAAATGTTTTGCCTGCTCACGGTTCCGCTCAAAAAAGACCATCAAACTTCGACGCGCAGCACAGCAGTCGGCCCAGCGGTCAGCACCAGCGCCTGCAGACATCTTCGAGGCCGGGGACGAGGAACTCTTCCAGGATGAGGAAGAGGCGGAAGACGACGTTCCTGAAGAACTGTAGGAGCCGGCGTCCGAGCAGGACTCCAATTTCGAGATGGACGAGCCAGATGAGGAGTTCGCCCACGACCAAGGCGTCGTCGAGGTAGGGGACGACGATGAGGCCCTTGCGGCCGTTGATGACGACTCCGGTGGAGAACCGAGTCTGCCCGCAGTTCCGGGGCCTATCATTAACATTCAGCCCTCTCCGGCTCCGGTCGAGGCATCGCCGAAAAGGCCTTAGCCAAGATCCATCCTCTCGGTCTACAGCCCCGCGACATAGCCAGGCTAAGACCCTTTCGAAGGAGCCATCGGTCGATTCCGTGAAATCGAAACCGAAACAGACAGAGCATGAATCGAAACCGAAACTGCTCAAGATGGTGGTCGGTTCAACGTCCTCCTCGAAGGCTGTCGACGACCCTTCGACGCCGAAGATACCTGTCGGTGCCAAGACTGGGGCTTCGAAGCAGGGTTCGGCCACCAAGACGGACGCCTCGAAGGCCTCGACGTCGGTGCCCGCGTCGACTACCACACATGGCGAGAAGGGCAAAGGACTTCCGTTTGGAAAAGGTCTACAGCCACCCCTCTAGGGGCTCAAGACTGGGCTGGCTAAGAGGGTCGAAGCCACGGGCAAGGACGCCCCGACTTTGTCGTCGACGCCCAAGGATGGAGGCGCACCGCGCCGGGAGCTCGATTCGACGCGGTCGAGTGAGCGGCCTACACAGGCGTCGAAGAAACCCGAAACGAGCGCTTCCGGTTCGAAGCATGCGGACTCTACACCACTTAAGTTTGGCCTTCCGCCCACGGCCCGTCCAAAACAGCTCGAGGTTTCAAAGATGGCGAAGGTGTCCTCCCATGCACAGGTCGTCTATCATGAGCCTTCTTACGACAACCAGGCAAAACTGTTTATTGATTCGGAGTCGGGCAGGCTTACCGTCCACAAGCGGAAGATCGCGCCTGAACATCCCTTGGAAGGTTACAAGATTCCCCTCAAAAGGAAGACGGTCTCCACCACCTCTCCAGTTCTTGTTGAACCTATTCAGGACTACTCACACCATGCTGTTCAATCTCCAACACAAAGTGAGGAGGACTTAAATGCGGACTATAGCCAAATGGGCTTCTCTTACAATACTGACACTGATCAAGATGTCTCAAATCAATGGTCAGGAGCAGGAGATCAAGGTGATGACCCTGATGACCCCCAAACCGCACCAGACTCTCAGACCTACATTGTGAAACCATCACCAACTGAGGACACTGTTGCATTCAATGCTTTAATTGAGCGGGCAGCCCTCAACCATGACGTCGAGATGCATGCTGAGCCAGTGGATGAGGATTTCTTGTTTGATACCTTCTCCACGTCTGAACGCACCACCAAGACTCTGCCCATGCTTAAGGGGGTCCTCAAGCATGCCACAGCCATTTTCAAGGAGCCAACCAAAGCCAGGGTTATAAATCCCCGGATCGACAAAAAATATAGGCCTGCCCCAGTGGACCCAACCAATATCAAAGGCCAGCTCCCTTTGGACTCCCTTGTGGTGGCTAATGCACGCAAAAGGGCTAACTCTCAATCAACTGGTGACGCTCCCCCTCCGGACAAAGAGTCAAAAATCTTTGAAGCGTCTGAGAAGCGCGTGGCGGCCCAAGCCGCTAACATTTGGAGAATAGCCAATACACAGGCCCTGTTGGCTAGGTACGACAGGGCGCACTACGACACCCTAGAACAATTAATGCAGCACATGCCTGACATGTACAGAGAGGCAGCAGAAATGGTTATACAAGAGGGGAAACTAGTCTCCAATGCGTCCATCAAATGCGCACTGGATGCAGCTGACCCTGCAGCAAGGGCAGTCAATACTAGCGTGATGCTACGGCGCCATGCCTGGCTGCGCATCTCAGGGTTTAAATCCGAGATCCAAACTACTCTTCTCAATCAGCCGGTTAATCCGGACTTCCTGTTTGGACCCGAAGTGGACACAACACTTGAGAAAATGAAAAAAGACAGTGAGACGCCAAAATCCATGGGGGCTCTTCAGTCACAGCAGTTTCGGGGCGGTTCCTTTTGTCGCTCCGGTAACAGGGGAGCAACAAGAGGACAGGCTCAACAGCATTCACAGTACGGCAAAGGCAACACACAATCTGCCTACACTAAAAACACCAGAGGTGGATACCGGGGGAACAACACCAAGGGGAGAGGCCGCGGCAATAACAGCGCCAGGTCTTCCATTCCCAACAAACAGTGACTTCATGTCACTGCCCCCCGACCATCTAACACCTGTCGGGGCGAGACTCCAGCAGTTCCTGCCACTCTGGGAAAACATCACAACAGACAGGTGGGTGAGACAACTTATCCGTTACGGCTATTGTCTAGAGATAACCTCCACCCCCCCAACATACCCCCAAGAAACCATCCTATGTCCGCAGAGCACTCGCTCTTATTGCAGCAAGAAGTACTCTCCATGCTGCAAAAAGGAGCCATAGAACTCGTGCCTGCCGAGGAAAGGGGTGCAGGGGTTTACTCCCTGTACTTCTTGATTCCAAAAAAGGACGGGTCCCTGCGGCCCATTCTAGGCCTCAGACCCCTCAACCAATACATCCTTTCGGAGCACTTTCACATGCTAACTTTACAACAAGTCCTGCCGCTGCTCCGTCAGGGCGACTTCCTGGCCACCCTGGACTCAAAGGATGCGCATTTCCACATTCCCATTCACCCCAGTCACAAGAAATATCTCAGGTTCACAATCAACGGTCAGCATTACCAGTTCAAGGTTCTGCCGTTCGGGGTCACGACTGCTCCAAGAGTTTTCACCAAATGCTTAGCAACTGTGGCAGCACACCTTCGCAGAGAAGGTGTTCACGTGTACCCCTACCTGGACGACTGGCTCGTGCAGGCCAAATCTGCCGAGCAGTGCGGTCGCGACATGTCACGTACAATTCACCTCCTTCACAGTCTGGGGTTCTCTCTAAACTACGCAAAGTCTCACCGGCAGCCGGCCCATGTGCAACAGTACCTGGGGGCGACACTAAACACCCAGTTGGCCTCGGCGCAGCCGAACCCAGCCAGGGTCAACAGCATGCAAACGCTCTTCCGGAGGTTCCAACCTCAGCGATCCCTCCCAGCGCAAGTTTTCATGCAACTGATCGGCATGATGGCATCCTGCATAGTCATTGTCCCGCACGCGAGGCTGCACATGCGACCCCTTCAGGAATGCTTAGCCCGTCAGTGGAACCAGGCTCATGGCCATCCAAAAGACCTAGTGTTGGTGACCGGTCGTGCTTACAGCTCTCTGCATTGGTGGAACCCACAAAACCTTTGCAGTGGACGACCGTTCCAAGAACCTGTCCCACAGATAGTGCTAACGACGGACGCATCTCTCCTGGGTTGGGGGGCGCATGTCCTCCAGTACACAGTGCAGGGACTATGGACAGCACAACAGCAACGGATGCATATCAATGTGTTGGAACTCACGGCCATCTTCATGGCACTGAAGGCATTCAAGCTGCACCTGTGCAACAAGGTTGTGTTAGTCCGGACGGACAACATGACCGCCATGTATTACATCCAGAAGCAGGGAGGCACGCACTCCCCGCAGCTGTCTCACCTAGCCCAGAGCATGTGGAAGTGGGCCATTCAAAGGAACATCTTCCTCATGGCGGAGCATCTCCCGGGTGTCGACAACCAGATGGCGGACCTGCTCAGCAGGCACAGTCATCAGATGCACGAGTGGGAGATCCACCCGTCAGTTCTCCATCCGTACTTCCAACAGTGGGGTCATCCGGACATCGACCTCTTCGCCACAAGCTAGAACGCAAAATGCCCAAACTTCGCCACCAGGTTCCCACACCCGCAGTCTCAGGGCAATGCGATATGGATGAACTGGTCCGACAGATTTGCGTACGCTTTTCCGCCAGCCCCCCTCATACCTCTGGTGGCGCGCAAACTGCGACAACACTCCATGACGCTCATCCTAGTTGCTCCATTGTGGGCACGGCAGGCTTGGTACACCACGTTCCTGGAACTTTCAGTGGTGCCTCACTAATGGCTTCGTCTCACTCCCAACCTCCTCACTCAGAGCCATGGAGACATTCAGCACCCAGATCCCCAGCAGTTAAACCTTGCGATTTGGCTCCTGAGGTCATAGAGTTTGGGTACCTGAACTTGCCTCCTGAGTGCATGAACATCATCAAGGAGGCAAGACGACCGACTACCAGGGCCTGCTATGCAGCCAAATGGAAGCAGTTTGTTATTTACTGCTCCAACTATAACATTAATCCGTTTGACGCGTCTACGCAAAACATCATATGTTACTTGTTGCATCTGTACCAATGCAACCTTGCGTACAGTTCCATCAGGATCCATCTGGCGGCCATAGGCGCTTACCTTCAAAACAGGCAACACCTTTCCGTTTTCAGGGTAACAGCCATTAAAGCCTTTTTAGAAGGACTTAAGAGTAATCCCTCCCAGACACCCCCCTTGGCCAGTCTGGAACTTGAATATCGTTCTCACCAGACTCATGGGGCCGCCCTTTGAGCCACTCCATTCCTGTGAACTACAGTTCCTCACCTGGAAGGTGGCCTTCCTAATAGCTATTACATCGCTGCGGAGGGTCAGTGAACTGCAAGCTCTCACAATTCAGGAACCCTACCTGCAAATTCATGCGAATAGGGTAGTGCTTCGCACCAACCCTAAATTAATGCCAAAGGTGGTTTCGCAGTTCCACCTTAACCAAAATATAGAACTGCCAGTTTTCTTTCCTAACCCAGACTCTGTGGCAGACAGAGCACTGCACACCTTAGATGTCAAAAGAGCTCTCCTGTATTACATCGACAGGACAAAAGACTTTCGAAAGACTAAACAACTGTTCGTTGCATTCTCTCCACAACATAAAGGCAACCCTATCTCCAAGTCAGGTATTGCCAGGTGGATTGTTAAATGTATCCAGATCTGTTATCAAAAAGCGAAGCGCACATTAACAGTTCCCCCTAGAGCGCATTCCACACGCAAGTTAGGGGCTTCCATGGCTTTCCTGGGTAATATTCCTCTAGAGGACATTTGTAAAGCAGCCACATGGACCACTATACATACATTTACCAAACACTACTGCGTAGATGTACACTCCAAACAGCAAGCTGCTGTAGGACAAGCTGTTCTCAGAACTCTTTCAGGCTGCTGCACCTGGCACGGGCACCCGCCGGTAAGGAGGTAACTGCTATTTTTTCTATGCACAGATATGAATTCAGCAGCCCTCATGCCTCGAACGGAATATGCTACTTACCAGTATGCATCTGTTCTTGGCATGAAGGGCTGCTGACATTCATATCGCCCGCCCTCCTCCCCGGTGCCTGTCGCAGCTGCAGCTCTCAGAAGCATTTTCAGGCATGGTCATCACTTTCAGTATTACACTCCATTTCTGCCACAATGGCGAAAAACAATCTGGGGATGGAGAGGATGCCCATGCGCACTGAAGTCCAGGGGAGGAGCCACCTATCTCGTGATACTTCGAAGACTCTTCCAGGACAACAATGTGCAATCGCCAGGTAAGGTGCCCATTTGCCCTACTTACTACTCCCCTAAGACACCCCTAAATGTATTATTTAGAGGGCTACCCCAGACATAGAAACTAGCTCTGCGATGACCTGAGAAGAAAGAAGACATCCCTGCTGAGACTGAAGATGACAACTGCCTTGGCCCCAGCCTTACTGGCTTGTCTTCAGCTTCTGCGAACCTGCGACCTGTCTTTCTACCAGCGACCTCTGAAACCCTGGGAGGACTGCTCTCCTGTTGACAGAAGACCTGTCCAGAAGAAACAGACTCCAAGGGCTCCAGATCCAGCTGGAACAGCTATCCCTGCCCACTTTGCACCAGAAGCCCATGGCCCGAGTCTGAGTGGCCCACCTATGCAGTCTCCCCAGCGATCCTGACCTCGTGTCCATTGTTGGCTGACCTCTCCTGATCTCCATGGCAGAGGGCTGCAGTGTGTATCCAGAGGCTCCCTCCTCCTTGAATGCGACCATTTCCGGTAAAAAGATCCCAATGTCGAAAGGCACCCCTGCACCCGAATCCCCTGGGCCTTGCTGAGCTGACCTGACGGTGCCCTTACGACCCCCCTTCATCTCTACTTAAATCTTCTGTCTGTCTCCCTCCTGCAACCTCTGGTGCAACGCAGGCAGCCTGTTTGCCAATAAAAGAAAACTGTAGGAAGCTGGGTTTCTGTTGCAGTAACCCTCCCACTTTTTGACAGATTTCTAAGGCACTTTGACTTGATGTGCCCTGGGTCCCTGGCAATCAGGTTCCCAGGGCCTGTGTTCTTTCCCCCAAACTCTGCCTTTGTACTCCCAATTTCCACCTCTCTGGCCATATGCAAGTTCCTTGTAAAAGACACTATAGGTACCAAGGGCACTGTGACCAGGGAAGACATCTAAGGACTGCGCTCATATTGTGCCATCCGTAGAGGTCCTGTACCTTCTTAACACACACACTGCCATTGCAGGCTGCATGTTTTGGTGCAGAGAAAAGTCAAGAGTTGACATGGCAAACATACCTGGGTGCTGTGCTTTCAAACCTGCACCTATGGTATAGGTAAGACACCCCTCTAGCTGGGTGCACTATACCACTGGTGAGAGTACAGTTGATTGAGCACGGTACCCCTACAGTGTCTAAGTCCATTCTTAGACACTAAGTGCAGTACAAGCCATAAAGAGTATATGGTCTGGGAGTTTGTCATTACGATCCCGACAGCACCATAGTGGCTTTACTGGTAGAATAAACCCACACTGATGCCAGTGGGGGATTTATTATACAATGCACTCAGAGGGTATCTCAGAGATGTCTCCCGAAAAACAACCTGCCTCTAGTGGGTTCCCTGACTGGTAAACACCAGCCTGGCACCATGAGACAAGGTTCTGGACCCCTGGGGTGAGAGTCTTCACTCCCTCACCCCAGAAACAAAGCTTTTCCTGGACGGAGGTAGTCGCACCTCCCCAAGTTCAGGAAGAGCCATCTGTGGCAGGGGAGCTTCAAAGGCCTTGCCACCTTTGTAATGCAAACTCCAGCCTCTCCTGCTATCAGGAGCAGGCCCCTTCCTGTCTCCCCCCTTTCCGGTGGGAAGACTGGCTGGAAAATTTTTAGAACAACCCAGAAGGTATACCCACCTCTACCAACCCAACCCCTCAGTTGGGGGAGGCGAGGTGAAGCCTACTCTTCAGGGTCTGCCAGATGGCAGGCACTCTCCAATCAGTGTTGGGGATTGTGCCCACTCCCCAATGTGAGGTGAGCGCAGCAAGGGTGTAGTCACCCTAAGGTCAGTAGCCCATTGGCTACTGACCTCGAGACTCTTAAAACGCCCCCTAAATACAGTATTTAGGGGGCAGCCCGAACCTTGAAGGCTGATTCCTGCAACCTACGAAGGACGAAAGAAGACGCCCATCAGAGGAGACTGCAGAGAAGAACTAACTTGCCCCAGCCTGTCTGGCCTGTCTGAGTTTGCCGAGATCCTGTGCCAAAACTCGCCTTGTCCTGCAGCCAGCTACCTCCACAACCCCTGGGAAGACTGAATGCCTTCAACAAAGACCAGATCTCCTGTGAACAGCAGCTCTGTTCATAAAAATTAGCAAAGAAAAGCTCAGAGCCTGCTGAGGACAAAGAAACCCGATGCCTGGAACCACCACTGCATCAGACACCTAAGGCCAGAGTCCGTGTGGCCGACTGGTTCCAGCGAGGTCCCCCAGTGCTTCCCAGTCCACTGTGGATTGACCCCTCCAGGACTCCCTGAAATCACCTGCAGCCCCCCACCCCCCCTCAACTGAGAGTGACCCGGTAAGTTATAATCTGACCTCAAAAGGCACCGCTGCATCCGGCCGCCCTATGCCCTGGGGAAAAGGACCTGAGGTGTACCTACGTCCCGAGCCCTCCAACATACCTCCCTAGCTGTTGGTTCCTCACAGAAGACTTTCCGGAACGAACCTGCAGCCAAAACCCAAAGCCAGCAACTCCCATTGAAAGCAGGGCACATAATGCCACATCAGTGCCCTGCAACCGGCCGCCCCTGTGGGTGCTCCTTGTGTGCTAAACCGGATTCCCTTTTGCCCTAAGCTAAACCCTAATAGCTTTGCTCCCACATCCAAGTACGATACAGAAATGGGGGTGGTGATGAACAGAGTGTCTGAATTAAGCAGACCACTCTTACCCAGTCCAAAGATCAGGGCTTGATCCATCACCGTTATTTATCTCACTGCACCATCCCAGTTCAGAACCTGGCTATATGCAAATCAGTCTGTCCCTGGCCCAGTGCATCATGGGAACAGGGCAGACTAAACTACCAAGCCAATTCTTCACCAGAAAGGAGACAAGTTTGGTTTGGCCTGTTCCCATCATGCACTGGGACAGGAACAGACTAATTTGCATATAGCCAGGTTCTGAACTGGGATGGTGCAGTGAGCTAAAAAACAGTGTTGGATCTAGCCCTGATCTCTTGACTGGGTGAGAGTATTCTGCTTAATTCAGAAACTCTGTCCATCACCACCCCTTGTTGTTAAATATTTTGCCCACCCTAAGCGTGGGAGGGTATACTCAGATGTGAGTCCCTTGCTCATTGCACCATCAGGATTCAAGCAAGCCGGGCCGACGACGGCTGAAATGCCAGAAACCGGTCCCCGGAAGCTTGTTTCCTTCCCAGTGTAAGAATTGGCTTGGTAGTTTGGTTTGGCCTGTTCCCATCATGCACTGGGACAGGCACAGACTAATTTGCATATAGCCAGGTTCTGAACTGGGATGGTGCAGTGAGCTAAAAAACAGTGTTGGATCTAGCCCTGATCTCTTGACTGGGTGAGAGTATTCTGCTTAATTCAGAAACTCTGTCCATCACCACCCCTTGTTGTTAAATATTTTGCCCACATCCAAGTGGCGTGCATGTGAGCAGCCACCAACACGAAGCCCCCTATCCCCCTTTGGATAGCATTGGGCCTTAGCACTCTGCACCCCGCCGACCTAATGCCGCTGAGGGTGTTCTTTGAGTGCATCCTTGACCCTGGGGGTACCCTGGTTCTAATACCAGAAACCCAACTCACAAAACAGATTACCTACCTTTGAACCTGATAACCTAATTTTCTCACGTAGAACTGCATTGACTGTTTTTCTGTGGAAAAAGTTTGAAGTGTGGAGTTGCCAATTGTAGGAAAATCAACGAAACTGTATGTTTACAAAAACTGACTTTCCTTTTATCTAGGAAATGTCCTAGTGAGATATCCAGACACATCACACTAAGTAGAAAAAGTAATGTGATAAGTAATCTAAAAAATAATCACAAAGTAATTTCAGCTTTCTGACCATTTGACCTGCCTGAAACAAAGCAGACTGCATTCAACTGTCTTATTCTTGAAAAGTACCATATTTACTTACCTGCACCAAGTCCTGCTTGCTTCTAAAAATAATATCTTTTTTTCAAAACAAATGGTCAGATTTCAGTCTCTGTGTGAAATCATTTCTTGCCTGAGTGTGTACAATAAATGCTTAACACTACCCTCTGATAAAGCCTTACTGCAGGCCTACCACAAATAGAGAGTAAGGTATTATCTACTTTTACCTCTGTAATCCTTTGGCAATCCACTGAACTCTGTGCACACTATACCTTGCTTTGGTATGGTATATACAAAGCCAGCTTCCTACAAAAACCCATTGAAAAGTATTGGGCCGAACTCTGATTTTGACCTCTGCACCTGCCCCCGTGTGCTTCTGGTTGTGCAGTTCTAGTACTCACCTGACCCCTTACCCCTTTCTGACCTTTGGTCCAGAAGACGTAATTGTAAGTGCATCACTTACCTGTTTAAGCGCGATATTGTTATCACCGAAGGATAACATTGAACTGTTCTGAAAAGTTTTTAAGTGTCAATTTTTCAAAGTGAAAAGTAATTTGTTATATTAATAAACATATTTACCTTATTGTGAAGTTCTTGGTGTTAAATAAAATACAAACAAAGTATATTTCTCTAGAGTTGGTCTGGATCTCCTTCTTGAGTCATGTGCGCATTATTAGTTAATGCTGTGCAATAAATGTTTTGTACTCCTCTGTTCGGCCTAAGGCTGCTCGTCTGAACTCCCACTAATCCAGCCCTTTGGGTTTTACTTTGAGCCTTGTACGCTTTTGGGCACGGTATAGCCACCTAGTGACAATACCATAAACAGAGGCAGCTTCTTACAGTGAACATTCTACTTACCAGGAGAAATCAATATCTTGAAAAGTACTTACTTGAGCCTGAAATTCTTGGTGTTTAAAATTATATCAAAATGTGTTTTTTTTTTTTTAATAAGTCTGTTTTTTTTCTTTGGTGTATGTCTCATTTATTGCTTCTCTAAGTGCAACAAATGCTTAGCACTACCCTCTGAAAAGCCTAAACTCCTCCTCCACACTATCACAAAATAGAGCATTTTGGTTTGTTACTTGTGCCTCTGTAAACCAATAAGGGTTGCCTGGACTCTCTGCACTGTGTACCTCGTTTTGGTGCACTCTACAGAGAGCCGGCTTCCTACACTTTCCCTTAATGAGAATTATTGTATTGACACATTATAGTAATTCAGTGTAGAAACAGTCTTTATTTTGTTTTATAGCAAAGATATCTGGCTGGAGAGGTTGTTCTACAGCTGCCAGAGGCTTGATAAGCGTGACCAATCATCCATTCCTCGCAATCTGTTGAAGACTGAGGCAGTCCTTTGGCAATGGGCTGTATGGGAAGCAGCTCAGTTTACAGTTCTTGCCAAGTTAAGGACACCTCTTGGAAGAGCCCAGGACACCTTCCAGACAATTGAAGGTAATTATAGAGGGTGAATTTAAAAGTTGTTTTACAATACTTGGGAAACATTTGAGTTAACGTAGATCTGAAATGCACAATCCTTTTGTATTAAGGCCACCCAGGTGCACCAGTTCTGTTGTATACACTGTAGTAAAGTAGGATCTGCTTTTATGGTTACCCCCACTTTTTGCCTGGTGCTATGCAGTTTTGGACTAGCCAGACTGGGATCCTGCTAATCAAGACCCCAGTCTCTGCACTTTCTCCCATGGGCTGAAGCATGCATTATGCCAACCATGGGGGATCGCTCAAACTGTATCTACAGACCTGCCATTGCAGCCTGTATGAGCTGGTGCTAGCACCCCTTACCACATATATAGGTTTATCAGATATTCCAGTTTTTTGCTAAAACTCTTTGGTAGTAAAATATCAGAAGAGAGCTAGGTTATTGTGCTTGTCCCCTCGATGCCCCTCCCCTCTTTCCCTGGTATTTGATGCAACTTTGACTGAAATGTACTTGGTTCCTGCTAACCATATCCCTAGTACCAGTGTTCTTTCTATAAAACTGTACAGTTGTTCCCCCAATTGGCAAACTCTTTAGCACCCAATGTAAGTCTCTAAAAATTGTATCCCTTGTTCCTAGGGCTTGGGTAATAAAGAGGGCCTCTAAGGGCAGCAGCACAAATTGTGTACCCTAAGGTACCCTCACCAAGCACATGCAAGGCTACTATTGCGGGCTGTGTCTTGGTGCTGACAAAAGTGAAAACGCCACGTCACACATCCCTTTGTGACAAGTTGCCTACCATTGCATGTAATATTTGTAAGTCACCCCTACAGCAGCCCTGGCATCCCTAAGGCAGGGTGCTGAAAATTACTTGTGAGGGCATAGCTGCTTGAGCAGACATACCCTTGTGCTGGTCAGTCCTATTACTGCCAGTAGAAGTGACCAGGGAAGCCATTTTAAAACATGTGCTGAATACTGTTGAAAACGTGGTCCCCAGCTACTTGATGGCTTCACTGAAGATAGGGATGTTTGGTATCCCACATTTTGTGTTAGTAAACCTTCACTGATTCCAGTGATGGATTTAAAGTGGACGCACCCAGAGAGCACCTTATTGGTGCCCCCTGAAAACCTATCAGCCTCTGGTACTCCCTGGCTGGTTTCTGCCAACCGGCCACCGGAGACACTATTCTGACCTCTTAGAATGAGAGCATCTGCTCCCAGGAGACTAAAACAAAAGCCTTTCTGGGAAGAGGGTGCAACACCCCCTCCCACCTTCTGATCAGCCTTCCTAGGCCGGCAAGCTTAAAAGAGCTGCCTCCTTTGAAATGCAAATCCGGCTCCCCTTTACAGGAGAGGGAAGCCGAGCCCCTTTGGCACCTGGACACCTGGGGAAATTAGTTAGCCAGGCATCCTTCAAACCCCAGGCTAGTACCACCCTTAGGTTGGGCTAGACTTCGGTGAACATGTTTTTTTCAGAGGTAGCCATTTTTGTGATGGCATACTTAGGAATTCTGGGGCAAGGTTATGCCCACTTCCAACAGGAAGAGGTCATATAGTTGGCGTAGTGACCCCATGAGTCAGTAGACCATTCACCACTATCCTACATGTCTTTAAATTGAGTATTTAGAGGAGCCCTTAGCACCAGAACAGGAGATTCTGATCACCTGAAGAAAGAAGACGGACGAGAAGTCGCACAGCAAGAACAGAAGACCCAGCAACTGAATTGGCACCAACCCTACCTGCCTGTCATCTGACTGTGCCTATTACCCTAAAAGTCGTCTTGTCCTCAAAACCAGGCAGACCTACCAACCTTCGCCCAGGAACCAAAACCTCCTGAGGGACAGTGGACTGTCCCCTGCATCTAGCAGACAGCAAAGGAAGGAACAAGAGGACTCCAGCCCGCCAAAACCAGACAACGCCAAACACCTCTGCACTCAAGCCCCCTAGCCAGTGTTGAAGTGGACCAGTGGTGTCTGCATTGTCCCCAAGCTCTTAAGGTACTACGTCCACTGTAAAGTCACTCCTTGTGAGCTCCCCTACGTCACCTGCAGCCTCTGGTGGCAGGCCCACCTTAATCACTTGTGTTGCCGGTTGATGAAAACCTGACACATAAAAACCCCCTGCACCCGAACTCCATGTCCAGAGGAGAAGAGAATGACAAAAGATGTCCCCACATCCCCCATCATTGCAAGAACTAAAGCCACTCGTCAGTCGTCTCCTTCAGCCTCTTTCTACTGCAACTGTTCTCCTTTTGATAACATTAGGCATCTGATGGTGTTTGCCTCCTGTGCACCCTTCCGCCCTAGTATCACATGTGGGGTCTGGTGGTGCTGCCTTGGACCTTGCCCACCACTCACCTTAACTCCTGGAGAAGGGTACGGCAAGTCGCAGACAAGAACTGATAAACCGCATATGATTTTCCTCCCATAGGTTAACATTGCAGAAATTTCACTAAGTGACTTTTTGAACTGAAAAATATTTCTATTTAAAAACGTTTTTACCTGAATGATTTTCTGATACCTAAACATATATGAAGATATTTGCTATTTTTATTAATTGGTGTGGATCTCCTTTTTGAGTTGTCTCATTATTTTTTTTTTATATATATATGTTAGAGGCATATGGGCTGCAGATGGTACATTATGAATAGATCGCCATCTGGTGTTGGGCTCGGATGATTGCACTTTGTTTTTCTCTTGGAGAGTCTTTTGTAGCTTGGTGACTCCTCCTTTGGTTGCTAGTGCGCATGGGCATCGGCTCCTTCCTTAGATTGTTTTTTTCCGCCATCGGGTTCGGATGAGGATTGAAGCGCTTCAGATCGACTTCGGAAAGAAGTAATTTTTCGGCGCGTATTCCCTTTCCAATTTGACAGTATTGTTATCGAACGAGTTTTCATTTCCATTCCGACGCGTTTCGACTCCAACATCAACGAAAAACTTTGATTTACGTCGACGAACAGGAGGCCTTTCTCGACGTGGTCAAGCCCGGAGTCCATGGAAAGGACTCCATTTAAGAAATGTCCAACGTGTGGTGCTAAGTTCCCACACAAGGACCTACACGAGGTGTGCAACCTCTGCCTGTCTCCTGAACACGAATCCAGGGACTGCGAAGCCTGCGCAGCATTCTCCTTCAAGTCGACGATTAGAAACCGTCGAGCTCGAAGACACGAGGTTTCCAGAATGCAGTCGGAGGCGATCCCGGAGCTGTTCGAAGACCAGCACCTCGATGAAGAAGAGGATCATGAAGAACAGTCTGGGTCGGAAGGGGACGAGTCTGATGTCGAGGAACTCGACGTGCAACAAACCGTGAGTGACGACGTCCCCTTACCAAAAAACCAACCCCGTGCGGTAACGACCCCGCCTTCGAGCCCGGTCAAACCGCAGAAAAAAGTTTCCGACGCCCCACCTTCGGGCCCGGCAACGAAACCGAAACTCTCGGTCTCCCACCATGTCGGATCCGAGAAACGGTCGACATCGACTTCGACACCGAAGCTTCATGCAAGGGAAAGCTCGGCATCGAAACATTCCATGTCGAAACCGAAACATGCTTCGACGTCAAACTCACTCGACACCGAAAAAATCGGAATCTAGCAAATCTTCGGTGCCGAAAACACCGAACATTGACGATCGAAAGCAAAGGCACCTTTCGGAACCAAAAGCTTTGTTACCGACACAGGAGCAACAAACAGATCCGAAACAAAAGATTTTGTTTATCGATCCACAAACTGGCAAAGTAGTGACGAAGAAGAGGAAGAATGAACAGCCAGAGGACAAACCTCTTCCTTCTAAAAAGAGAACAATGGGGACAAATAAAACTCCTCCTACTTCTCCTCGACCTAGAGTCACACCCTCTTCTCCTATTCCTCACACTATGCCAACTATTCCTCTACACCAAGACCATCTACACTTCAGTCAGATGTAGACAGTGATACAGGGGAGGGAGAACCTCACGAGGATGATGACACTATCCCAGATGAGGATGACCCATGGGAACATTATGACGCAGGGTCAGATGATAACGACCCAGAGTTATATCCCTCAAAGCCTTCACCACCTGATGATAACACAGGGTTTGTACAGCTCATTAATAGGGCAGCAAAATATCATAAGGTAGATCTACATACAGAACCTCAAGTAGAGTATTTCCTATTAGAGACACTACCTACTGCACAAAACATCAGGTACTCTTCCTATGCTGAAGGGTCTTCAGTCACACAGCAGACATATTCAAAGACCCAGTGAGGGCTAGGGTGTTAAACCCAAGAATTGATAAAAAATATAAGGCAGCTCCAAAGGACCCAATATTTATCAAGGGGCAGGTACCTCTAGACTCGCTGGTAGTATCAAACGCTCGCAAAAGAGCAAACTCATTATCTACAGGAGAAGCCCCTCCACCTGATAAGGAGTCAAAATTAATAGATGCATCAGGCAAAAGAGTAGCATCACAAGCGGCAAATAGCTGGCGCATAGCCAATACACAAGCGCTACTTGCACGCTATGACAGGGCACATTATGATGAGTTAGAAAAACTCATCACACAGCTCCCTAAAGAACATCAGAAGAGAGCAGATCAACTTATACAGGAAGGAAAGATAATAACTAACACTTCCATTAAGTGCGCCCTAGACGCGGCAGACACTGCAGCAAGATCCAACACCAGTATCATGTTAAGGAGACATGCATGGCTTAGAGTGTCAGGGTTCAAACAAGAAGTACAAACATCCTTATTGAACCAACCCTTTGATCAGAAGACACTTTTCGGCTCAAGCACAGATGAGACCTTAGAAAAGATGAAAAAGGACACAAACGGCTAAGTCAATGGGAGCATTACAACAGCCAGCACAAAGGGGTTCCTTTCGTAGATCCACCTATAGAGGGGGCTCAAAAAGTACAGGAACAAGTCAGCAACCCACCTCTTTTACACCTACGTCACCCAGAGGTAATTCAAGAGGCCGTTACAGAGGTAACAACAACAAGGGTATAGGTCGCGGAAATAATAACAACCGCAACTCCCCAACCCCAAAACAGTGACTTAATACAACTTCCCCCAGACCACATAACACCGGTCGGGGGACGTCTAGCACAGTTTCTACCTGTCTGGGAAAACATCACATCAGACAAGTGGGTGAGACAAATTATCCAACATGGTTATTGCCTAGAACTCACAGCTACCCCACCAAACATCCCCCCCAAACAGCGTCCAATGAGTCAAGACCATCTGACATTGTTAAAAGAGGAAGTACTATCACTGCTACAAAAGCATGCCATAGAGAAGGTTCCAAAACATCAAAAAGGGACAGGAGTATACTCTCAATACTTCCTAATCCCCCAAAAAGACGGGTCTCTAAGACCAATCTTAGACCTCAGACCTCTCAATGCATACATAAATTCGGAACATTTCCACATGGTCAGACTCCAACAAGTACTTCCTTTACTGAAGAAAGGGGACTTTCTTTCTACACTGGATCTAAAAGACGCTTACTTTCACAACCCAATTCACAAAGCCCACAGGAAATACCTAAGGTTTGTAGTGGAAGGACAACATTATCAATTCAAAGTCCTTCCGTTCGGGGTCACAACGGCACCAAGAGTGTTCACAAAATGCCTAGCTGTGGTGGCAGCACACCTAAGAAGACAACAAATACGTGTCTTTCCTTACTTGGACGATTGGTTAATAAAGACCAAGTCACAAGAAGAATGCCTTCACAACACACAGAAGACCATTCAATTGCTGCACCACCTAGGGTTTACGGTGAACTACAAAAAATCACACCTACAACCAAACAAAATTCAACAATACCTGGGGGCTACTATAGACACAGAAGGAGCCAAAGCATACCCCAATCCAATCAGGATACAGACAATGGTCAAGTTGATACAAAGGTTTCAACCACAACACTCACTACCAGCACGAGTGTTTATGCAGCTGTTAGGCATGATGTCCTCCTGCATACTGCTAATACCACATGCCAGACTACAAATGCGTCCACTACAGGAGTGTCTAGCGACACAGTGGAATCAGGCTCAAGGTCAGATTACAGATCTGGTGTTGGTAGACGACCGTACGCATCGCTCTCTGAAGTGGTGGAACACAACAAACATTTCCAAGGGACGGTAGTTACTAGAACCGATTCCACAAGTGATACTGACAGCGGACGCATCGCTCTCCGGATGGGGAGCGCACATGGACAAATACACAGTGCCGGGGAAATAGAGTGTGCAGCAAAAGAAACTGCACATCAACTACTAGCAGTATTTCTAGCACTAAAAGCTTTCCAAATGCAAATAACCAACAAGGCAGTCCTGATCAGAACAGACAACATGACTGCAATGTATTATATTCAAATACAGGGGGGGGACACGCTCTCTCCAACTATCCAGACTAGCACAGGACATTTGGAGATGGGCCATTCCTCAAAAGATCTATCTGTTAGCAGAACACCTACCAGGAGTTCAAAATCAGATAGCAGACATCCTAAGCAGAGAGTCAGAACACGAATGGGATCTGCACGACCAGATACTGCAGCCATTCTTCCAAAGATGTTTGCCAATCATCAGATCGCAAAATGCCAAAACTTCGCATCCAGGTACCCACACCACCGGTCCCAGGGCAATGCACTATGGATAAATTGGTCCAACAAATTTGCTTACGCTTTTCCCCCTCTCCCACTAATTCCGTTAGTGGTTCCGAAACTGCAACAGCATTCAATGACAATGATACTAGTAGCACCCACGTGGGCAAGACAGCCGTGGTTCACCACGCTACTACAACTCTCACAGGCGCCACATCAAAAGCTAAGATTATTACCCATGCACCTTACACAGAACCATGGAGAAATAATGCACCCAGATCCCAAACAATTGAACCTAGCGATCTGGCTCCGGAGGTCATAGAGTTTGGATATTTAGATTTACCCCCAGAATGTATGGAAATCATTAAACAAGCAAGACGTCCTACCACCAGAGCATGCTATGCAGCAAAATGGAAAAGGTTTGCTGTACACTGTAACAGTAATGACATCAACCCTCTGGATGCATCCACTAAACAGATTAATTTGCTATTTACTACACTTGCAGCAATGTAACTTAGCATATACCTCTATCAGAGTTCATCTCGCAGCTATAGCGGCGTACCTACAAAACAGGCAACATCTTTCCCTGTTTAAAGTACCAGCAATTAAAGCTTTCATGGAGGGACTCAAAAGAGTCATTCCACCAAGACAGCCACCTTCCCCAGTCTGGAATCTCAACATAGTACTTACCAGACTAATGGGACCACCCTTTGAACCTATGCATAGGTGTGAAATAGAATTCCTCACATGGAAGGTGGCCTTCCTCATAGCTATCACGTCACTTAGAAGAGTAAGTGAGTTACAAGCGTTTACAATTCAAGAACCATTCATGCAGTTACACCAAAACAGGGTGGTTCTTAGAACAAACCCAAAATTCTTACCAAAAGTAATTTCTGCTTTCCACATCAATCAGTCAGTGGAACTACCGGTCTTCTTTCCAAAACCACAGACGGTAGCGGAAAGGGCCCTACATACATTAGATGTCAGAAGGGCAATATTGTATTATATAGAAAGAACACAAACTTTCAGAAAGACAAAACAGCTATTTGTAGCGTTTTCTCCTACACATAAGGGCAATCCCATCTCTAAAGCAGGCATTGCCAGATGGATTGTAAAATGTATACAAATATGCTACTTAAAAGCAAAGAGGACATTAACTGTTCCTCCTAGAGCTCACTCTACACGTAAACTAGGAGCATCTATGGCATTCTTGGGAAACATTCCACTAGATGACATATGCAAAGCAGCTACCTGGGTTACACCGCATACCTTCACAAAGCACTATTGTGTAGATGTGCACACAACACAACAAGCTAGAGTGGGACAAGCTGTATTAAAGACTTTATTTCAAACAGTTGCAACAGACACGGGTGACCACCGCTAGGGAGAGAACTGCTGTATAGTCTATTCATAATGTACCATCTGCAGCCCATATGCCTCGAACGGAATATGCTACTTACCAGTATGCATCTGTTCTTGGCATAGAGGGCTGTAGAGTGGTACATGCCCTCCCAGCCTCCCCGGAAACCTGTGTCTGTTCCAACAATATCTTATTTAGATACACTTAAATGGGCATTTCTATCTGTATTCTATCATACTACTCCATCTAACCCTACTATGGCAAAACAATCTAAGGATGGAGCCGATGCCCATGCGCACTAGCAACCAAAGGAGGAGTCACCAAGCTACAAAAGACTCTCCAAGAGAAAAACAAAGTGCAATCATCCGAGCCCAACACCAGATGGTGATCTATTCATAATGTACCTCTCTGCAGCCCTCTATGCCAAGAACAGATGCATACTGGTAAGTAGCATATTCCTTTTAGGCTTCTCATTTGAGACATATGTTGAACATGCTCAGATTGTAAAGACCCATCTATGCCGAGAGCAAACAGTTGCTGGACTGAACCGGTACACACTCCAGTACAGTAATTTTACAATGTCCGTACAGTGCTGAAAGATAATCGTTAAAATGTAACTCAAAGGCAGTAGTACACACTGACTCATATCAATTAGATTTGGTTCTCCATCAGTAAGCATAATCCCATAAGAGATTTGCACCCAGGGTCACCACATATTCTCTTCAGAACTACTTCTCATTATGTCTCTGCTTTCCCGGACTGTAAGACCAGTTACTCTTCAGACTAGCTTTGTTGGATTCAGTCAGCACTTCTGGGATTATACTCTTTTGCTCGATTTGAGAAGAATGGTAAAAAGAAGGGAGTTGATTTGCCCTCTTGGGGTCTTCCCTGTAATTAAAGTATCTGATAGAGACTACTAGCTGCAGATTCCTTAACATAGAATTATCCCCAGGCGTGAGACTGGATCTGGAAAATCTTTTGCCCAGCAACACTGTGCGCCGCGGAGACGGCATCATACGACTCCATCCTGACGTCCGCGTACTTGACCTCAGCGAGGTCACATAAGTCCCACCCCGGCGCGCCTACGCCAGTTTTTTTTTCTTTCCCGCGTGCACCGCGAATCCGGATCGTGCTCTTGGCCTTTTTCGGGCCTTTTTCCCCTTTGCTTGCTGCGTATCTGTGGGAACAGGGTGCGAATGCCTTCGAGTTTTAAGAAGTGCTCATCTTGTGCGCGCCAGATGTTGCCGACGGATCCTCACCCCATCTGCATGTGGTGTTTGGGAGAACACCACGACTCCACTGATTATGAGGCGGGCCAGCAGATGAAACCGAAGTCCCAGCGGGAGCACCGGATGAAACTTCTTTCAGCCTGCATGTCCAGGTCGGCGTCTCCACGCCCGGCCCCTGCAGGGGGTTTCAGGTATCGCGATCTTCGTCTTCGACATCAGCCTTCTCCCAGGCTGCAAGGGCGTCGCTCACCTGTCGGTATGTGTTGCAGCTTGTCCCCGAGGGCTGGTTCCCGGCCTGTTGGGGGCGCTGGCTCTTCACGGGTGGAGCGGCCCCGCAGGTTGTCCCCCTATCTGCCAATTCCTGGTGCAGGCCTCGCTGGCTTCTCCTCCTCCTTCCCCTCCTGGGACGTCTCCGGATCCCTTGCCGTGTGCGGGGTCCTCCGTGTCGTCGCCGGTGGCTCCGGCCCCGGCGCGGCGTTCTCGGATCCAGGTTCGGAGGATGTGCTGCAGTTGGGGGTCCCTCCTTCGGACCACAGCGCCTCTGCTTAACTGCAAACTCCTGCGGGAGTTCCTGAGGTGTCGCAGGAGGTCACCGGGACTCTGGTCGCACCCCCCAGTCCCACTCGTCCCTCGGGACAGGTCTCGTCCGAGGTGACGCCGCTTAGGCGCCGGCGGCTCTGGCGATGCCACAGGGGCTGACGGAGGGCCCTTCTCGTCCCATTACGGGCTGAGGCTGGCGCGGGATCCCTCGAAACCCCCCCCCCCCCCCCCCCCCCCCCCCCCCTTCCCCGAGTCTCTACACCCCTCCACGCAGGCAGCGGCCTCGTCGGAGGTTGGGCCGACGCCTTTCCAGCGCAGTTCCTTCGCTGCCCCGGCTCCGGCCCAGCCTCGGTCTCCTGCGCTGAGCGCTGTTGCGGAGTCGTCCCTGTGTCTTCCCTGGCGTTGGACGACCATGTCCTGCCTCAGATTGCAGACTCTATGGCACCAGGCCGATGTAGGGCCATTGGGTCATCCTCTGACGCCTCCTCTTCTCCAGAGGTTCGGCGCTTTCTGGTGTCATCCTGGCCGGAGACGGGCCGACGCGTCGTGGCTTTTTCGCAGACGTTGTCTAAGGACGGCTCCTCGCTCTCACTGTGGCCTTCGCTGGAGGCGCCGCAGGTCCCCTACACCTCTGGCCCTCTCTTTCTCTCTCCTTCCCAGACCTGGCCCTTCCTTTCACCGTTGGGCTTGGGGGATGGCCGCCTTAGCTTGCAGCCGTCAACTACTGAGGAGCTGCTCTCTCTACCGCAGGCCCTATGGAGCCGGATGCTGCCTTTGCCCGTGCTGTTTCCACGGCTGTGGGAATTTTGCACATGGGTGATCCTGCTGCCCATTTACCCATGGATCATCTTCTGGAGGTCCTCCATCAAGGTTCTGGTGGTAGGGAGCTGCTCCTTCCTTTCAAGGGTTCCCTTCATTCTTCTCTTCTGGGGGCTTGGGGCCGCCCCGCCACGGGGAACCCGGTGCCCCAAAACCTTCTGCACTGCCACCATCAAGCGCCACATGATTCTGTGTGTCTTTCCCTCCGCCCTTCTACCAGGGGCCCTCTTTTGCAGAATGCCTTCCCCTCTCTGCCACCGCTGTTGTCTCCCCATCGCGGGAGGCCCGCTGGCTTGAATTCTGGGGGCACAATATGTTCGCCTCCACCAGTGCGGCTCTGAGGGCCCTTAACACTCTGTGTTTTGGCTAGGACCACTTCTTGCTAGTGGGACTCGGCGGAATCCTTTATGTCTGCCGCTCCTCAGGAGGGGGCCTGTGTTGATCTGCGGCACCATGTGTTGGATGGCCGGAAGCTGGCGGTGTTCATTCTTTGCTCCGCTCTGGACATCTCGGAGGTGTTTGGTCGTGCCATGGCTTCTTCGGTTGCTCTTTGTCTGCATGCCTGACTTTGGGACAGTGTGTTCCCAGAGAACGTTCGAGAACGGCTGGTGGACCTTCCTTTCGATGGCGCTCTTTTGTTCCACGCTTGCCTTCACTCTACCTCTTTCCTTGGAGTCTCTAGGTTGCTCTTCTTCCTAGGTGCTCCTCTTTATTGCTTGGACCTTGGGGTTCTTGGTGGATGTTCTTGATAACTTGAATGTGTGTGGGGCACCTTGGCCTCCTTTAGCCTTGCCCTTGTTTCTCCTGCTGCTTGCTGGTGGGCTGCTCTTTTTGTCTTCCTGCATCCCCACATTGGGTTGGGGGTTTTCTGAAAGCATGGGTTCCCCTTGCCTGGGGGGACAGGGTTCTTTCCCTGTTGGTTGGCCTCGTCCGCTGTGTGGGACTCTGGTATGTCCAGGCTGGTGTGGTCCTCTCGCAGACCCTCCTTCCCCTTTGGTATGGCTAGGGTATCTATTCAACGTTCAGGAATCTGCGGCTAGTAGTCTCTATCAGATGTACGAGTTACCTTCGTTAACGATGTATCTGATAGAGATGATTCTAGCAGCAGATTTCTTCACGACCCGCCCTTCCTCCCCGTTCTGCGAGGACCTTTGGCTTGGTCTTCTGCACTCGCCTCCCTGTGGGTGGCTATGTCTTCTGTGAGTGCATTCTTTTGCTCTTTTGTTTGACAGAATGTTATCCTGTTATTTGTTCCGATTCCTCCCTTTTGGTCATTGGAGGATAGGTTTATAGGTGCTTCTGTGCCATTACGCTCTGGTTGCTCCAGGTTGGGGCTACCTTCACCCCCTCTTTCCCCTTTCAGTGCTAGGGGTTCTGGCCCTTATGCTTCTCTGCTGCCCTCTGGGTTGGGGTCTTTTGGCCGGGCCTCTGCCCTTGTTCCTTATGGGGGATGTCACATTCTGTGCTGGGGCTGTCCTGGGGGTTGTCGTTCCTTGGTCTTCCCGGACTGTTTTCCCTTCATTGTTATTGATTGGGATTGTAGTCTTGTTACATGTTATAACGGCATTTTTTCATATGTCACTGGGGGTGGGGGGGGGCTATTTCCGTACTGGCAGGGTACGCTGATCAGGGCAGTGCTCTGTTCTTTCTTCTTTTCCCTGCCCTTAGGTGCTGCAGTGTCTGGCACTGCCCCTTTTGGTGGTGTTCCTCACCATTCCTTGTCTGTTTCTGCTTTTTCGCACACTGATCCTATACTGTCACAGTTTTTCTCTGGTGGCCCCACATTGTGGTGTGGAAAAGTTCTCCGAAGAAAACTGAAGTAGACGAGCCGAGGTGAGACTTCGCTGCCGTCACGTACACGAACAACGTCAGGGCGGACTCTTGTGATGCCGTCAACCCGGCGCGCAGGGATGCTGGGCAAAAGATTTTCCGGATCCAGTCCCGCGCCTGGGGATAATTCTACGTTAAGGAATTTGCGGCTAGAATCGTCTCTACCAGATACATCGTTACCAAAGGTAAGTAACTCGTACTTTAGCTGTCCCAGGAGACAGACATCTTGTACAGCAAGGCTTCTCTCTACAAAGTGTCTACTGCCTGCATCTTGTAACTTTAGTTGAAGGTGCAATAGAAAAAGATTGAGATTTTTCTGAAAATACGTGTTCAAGGCATATGAGCTGCAGATTCTACACTTTGCATTAGATCGCCACCTGGTGTTGGGCTCGGATGATTGCATGTTGCTGTCATCTTGGAAGAAGTCTTTGTAGTCACGAGATAGGTCACTCTTCCCTTGGACGATAGTGGGCATGGGCATCGGCTCCATCCTTGGATTGTTTTTTTTCCGCCACTGGGTTCGGATGAAACTTTTCTGCTCTGGTTCGAAATCTACTTTTCATGTACTTCGACGCATAAGAAAATTCTTCAAACTTCACCAAACAACTTTCGATTCCAATAAACATTGACTAGACTTCGTCAGCTCGATTCCTGTCGTCGACGCGGGCCGTTGGGCCTACCCACGCCGTGAGGCCTACACCACATGGAAAGGACACCATTCAAAAGATGCCCCGAGTGTGAAGCAAAAGTTCCACACAGTGACCATGACGAGGTCTGTAACGTGTGCTTATCGCCAGACCACGACGAATCCAGTTGCACAGCCTGTGCATCCTTTCGATCGAAAAAGACCATTCGGGATCCGGGGGCCTATTGACGCGACATGCAGTGATGAGTGCCGGAACCAGTGGATATTTTCAAAGGTCCTTGTGTCCCGGAGGAAGATTCTGATGCTCTCCAGATCGTATTCGAGGCAGATGACTCTGATGACTCCATACCTTCGGATCAACGTGTGAGTACCACTGCCCCTACCCAAACACCAAAACTGAAGGCAAAGGTCAACACTCCGCCTGCGGGGCCCAGTCGAGACCAAAAAAACGCTTCAAAATCCCCGCCATTGAGCCCGGCTCAGAAGAAAGTAATGAAGCCTTCCGGTAGCTCCATACTGAGCAAATCGCATGTGTCGATGCCACCTACCCCCCTCGGAACCGAAACAAAAAGAAGTCCCGGTTCTGAAAGACACTCCAAAACAGTCGACTCCGTGAGACAAAGCATCTCCGAAAACAACGAAGCCTGTTTCCGATTCCCCGAAAACAGCTTCCACTGCGAAGCAGATACCTTCGATGCCGAAACAAACAAAGCCTGCTTCCAATCCTTCCAAAGTCCACGAAACAGGCTTAGACTCCAAAATCTACACCAAAGGACTCAACAGCGGCTCCTAAGGCAAAAGACAATAAACAAACAGGTTCGGAAGCGAAAAGATCAGCGCAGAAGGCTGTGCCTCAAGAAGAGGAGATTTTCCAACCAGATCCTTTACAAAAAAGGATCTACATTGATCCAGAAACAGGACATGTTTCAACCACACCACACAGGAAGAGAAAGTCAGATACAGCACCTACACCTCCAGTGCCTGTCAAGAAGGACTCTGCCACATCTCCTATGCACCCTACTTCTCCTGGATCTCCTTCACCTGCTCTTCCTTTAAACATTTCACCTCAAAATTCTCCTCCTCATTCTCCACAACATACTCATCAGGATGCTGATGAGTATAGCATGGGGGAAGGGAGAGACCCAGATGACCCTTTTCCCCTACCCAACAGGTTCACCACGCAGAGTATCCAAACCCACAGGATGTACCAGATATTCCTGACCCACATATATATCTATCTAAACCTTCTCCTCCGGAAGACAATATTGGGTTTGGACACTTAATTAATAGGGCTGCAATCATCACAATGTCACCATGCATTCAGATGAGACAGAGGAAGATTTTTTACTAGACACTTGAACACTCTCAAAAATCTGTGCAAATACTACCAATGATTAAAGGAGTCATTAAACAGGCACCAGAAGTGTTTAAAGATCCTGTAAGAGCTAGAATCATAAACCAGAGGATAGAGGAAAAAGTACAGAGCAGCTCCTGGGGATCCTGCCTACATTAAAGGACAACTACCCTTAGACTCCCTAGTACTTTCAAACGCTAGGAAAAGGGCTAATTCCCAAACATCAGGTGAAGCACCACCTCCTGATAAAGAATCAAAGATAATAGATGCTTCAGGAAAAAGAATAGCTGCCCAAGCTAGCAATACATGGCGCATCGCTAACACACAGGCCCTCCTCGCAAGATACGGTACAAAAGGGGGTGGTGATAGACGGAGCATCTGAATCAATCAAACACTCACACCCAGTCAAAAGATCTGGGTTTAATCCATCACCGTTCTTTAGCCCACTCTGCCACCCCAGTTGAGACATGGCTATATGCAAATCAGTCTGACCCTGTGCCTCAGGGGAACAGTCCAGCCCGAACTGCCAAGCCATGTCTTCCCTGGACCGGAAACATGCTTCCGAGGACCGGTTTCTGGCATTCCAGCCGTCTTCAGCCCGGCTTGCTTGAATCCAGTGGCAAAGTGAGCAAGGGACTCACGTCTGAGCATACCCTGCCACACTTATGGCGGGCAAAAGCGGTACAAAAGGGGGTGGTGATGGACGGTGCATCTGAATCAATCAAACACTCACACCCAGTCAAAAGATCTGGGTTTAATCCATCACCGTTCTTTAGCCCACTCTGCCACCCCAGTTGAGACATGGCTATATGCAAATCAGTCTGACCCTGTGCCTCAGGGGAACAGTCCAGCCCGAACTGCCAAGCCATGTCTTCCCTGGACCGGAAACATGCTTCCGAGGACCGGTTTCTGGCATTCCAGCCGTCTTCAGCCCGGCTTGCTTGAATCCAGTGGCAAGGTAAGCAAGGGTGTGAGTGTTTGATTGATTCAGATGCTCCGTCCATCACCACCCCCTTTTGTACCACTCCTCGCAAGATAAGACAGGGCTCACTATGATCAGCTAGAGAAGCTCTTACAACATCTACCTGACCAATATAAGACACAAGCAGATGACCTCATACAAGAGGGTAAGCGTATATCAAATGCCTCCATTAAATGTGCACTAGATGTAGCAGACACTGCATCCATAGCAATAAACACCAGTGTCCTCCTTAGACGTCAAACGTGGCTACGCATTTCAGGATTTAAGCAAGAGGTGCAAACTACTATCTTAAATCAACCATTCAACCAACAACAATTGATTGGTCCAGAGGTAGACACAGCACTTGAAAAAATGAAGAAAGACACTGACACAGCCAAGTCTATAGGAGCTCTGCAGTCCACCCAAGCAAGAGGCTCCTTTCGTCGCTCCTTCTAGATAGGAGGCTCCAAACAAGTTGGAGCAGACAATTCAACTATCTTTTAAAACAAATACACAAACATCCTCTAATATAGGATACTTTAGAGGGGGCTACAGAGGCAACAAAAACAAGAGAAGAGGTCGAGGAAATAACAGTAATCGAACACAAAACAGTGACTTCCTTCTGCTCCCCCAACAGCATTCCACTCCTGTAGGGGGCAGACTAACACAGTTCCTACCAGTCTGGAATTCCATCACAACAGACAAGTGGGTAAGACAAATTATCCAGTATGGTTACTGCCTAGAGCCTACAGCTACCCCTCCCACATATACCCCCCAGACAGCGTCCAATGTCCACAGAACTTTCTAACGCTGCTCCAACAAGAGGTTTTCTCATTGCTGCAAAAAGATGCACTAGAGCTAGTTCCGTTAAAACATCAAGGAACAGGGGTTTACTCACTCTATTTCCTAATACCAAAAAGGACGGAACACTAAGAACAATTCTAGACCTACGGCCTCTCAATCTGTATATACACTCAGATCATTTTCACATGATCACTCTACAACAAGTGCTCCCATTGTTGTAACAAGGCGATTTCCTAACCACACTAGACCTCAAGGATGCCTACTTCCACATTCCCATACATCCTTCTCACAGGAAGTATCTCAGATTTGTACTAGAAGGACAACACTATTAGTTCAAAGTCCTTCCATTCAGGTCACAACTGCACCACGAGTGTTTACAAAGTGCCTATCAGTAGTAGCAGCACATCTCAGAAGACAACATATCCATGTCTTCCCATACTTAGACGATTGAATGACTTGGCTTTTATGAGCCAATCGGTGTGTCCAACACACCTCTCAAACGATTCAAACACTGCACGACTTTAGGTTTACAATCAACTACACCAAGTCACATCTCCATCCCTCTCATGTACATCAATACCTAGCGGCTACCATAAACACCAATACAGCTCTAGCTTATCCCAGTCCAGACTAGATACAGAGCATTCAATCATTAGTTACATGGTTTCAAAACCAACACTCTCTCCCAGCCAGAGTGTTCTTGCAATTAATAGGCATGATGGCATCTTGCATTTTTATTGTACCATATGCAAGACTGCAAATGCTCCCATTGCAGGAATGTCTAGCACATCAGTGGAATCAGGCACAAGGACAACTAACAGACCTGGTGTTGGTGGACAGCCGCACACCTCTCTCTCTGCAGTGGTGGAACACCAAAAACTTTACCAAAGTGCAGCCGTTCCTCGATCAAGTTCCACAGATAGTACTGACACCAGCCGCATCCCTGACCGGATGGGGAGCACATCTGCTCCACCAGACAACTCGGGGAAGATGGACCGCTCAACAAAAGGTGCTTCACATCAATCACCTAGAGTTGCTGGCAATTTTCCTTGCACTGAAGTCCTTCCAAGTGCACATACAGAACAAAGCTGTCTTAATCCGGACGGACAACATGACCGCCATATACTACGTACAAAAACAAGGAGGCGCACATTCCCTGCAACTGTCCATTCTCTCACAAAACATTTGGAGATGGGCCATTCCACAAAAGATATATCTGCTCGCAGAACACCTTCCCGGAGTTCACAATCAGATAGCCGATCTGTTAAGTCGACACACACAACAGATACACGAATGGGAACTACATCCGCAAGTTCTCCAACCATTCTTTCACAAATGGGGTCATCTAGACATAGACCTGTTTGCCACACACAGAAACATGAAATGCCCAACCTTCGCATCCAGGTTTCCACACCCGTTGTCCAAGGGCAATGCGATATGGATGAACTGGTCAGGCAGATTTGCGTACACTTTTCCGCCAATCCCACTAATACCACTAGTTGTACGCAAGCTCAGACAACAGTCTCTCAAACTGATCTTAATAGCTCCCACATGGGCATTCCAACTGTGGTTCACCACACTGCTAGAACTCTCTCTAGTTCCACACCAAAAACTG
Organism: Lissotriton vulgaris; assembly: GCF_964263255.1. Taxonomy (NCBI): domain Eukaryota; kingdom Metazoa; phylum Chordata; class Amphibia; order Caudata; family Salamandridae; genus Lissotriton; species Lissotriton vulgaris. The sequence continues at coordinate 195,842,520 of NC_141698.1, forward strand.
TCTCTGACACCATCCATGCGAACGCAGAACCATGGAGACATCTGGCATCCAGATCTAAGTCAACTGAATCTGGCAATCTGGCTCCTGAAGGCCTTAGTTTGGTTACCTTAACCTGCCACCAGACTGTATGAATATCATTAAAGAATCCAGAAGACCTAATACTAGAGCTTGCTATGCTGCTAAATTTGCCATTTATTGCAGTAATAATCAAATTGATCCTTTAGATGCTTTTTAAAAAAAAATGTTTTAATTAATTTTCAAACAGTTCACACATGTAGGTCATTGCATACTTAGTAAGTCAGTTAAAGTACATCAATAATCCGGTTACAGTGGTCGGTAACGGCAGGCGAGGCAATCAAGGCCATTTGAATACTACAGCCTTAGGCCTCATTAAGCAGGGCATGACACATACAGGGATATTTCGTCTTAATCATAAAAATACTGAGCGAATATACAGGCATTATCTCTACTCTAATCACATGCAATATCTTACAACAATGTCTTATAGGTTACTGCAGAGGCACATCTCGCTGCCATTCAGTCGTGACCTGTCCATACCAATGGGTCACAGCCATTACATTGTTAAGTCAGTACATTAGAACAACAGTCCCGGCAGTGAATCCATCAAGATGTACCATGTAGCCACATAGTGCATGATGGAATGCAAGAGAAAATACATAAAAACATATCGTAGTCCGTTACCAGTTATTCCTGAGGGTGTGCCAATAAATAACATGACAGTGGTGCCCAAATGTCCCTGGGTCCGGAAGTCACTGGCAACAACTCTGCATATATCGCCATCCGTTCCTGACAGTGTATGAGATCAGCAATCCATTCTTTAAATTTGGGTGCCCTTCCCCATCGACTTGCTACTCTTCTCTTGGCCATCAACAATGCTAAAGCCACAAATTTACGGTGCAACGCATGTATGGCTTTAGCGTATCCCTTTAGGGCCATCATCGGTGTGGGTTCAATCTGTGTATTTATCATCAAAGATAAGGCTTCAAAGACTAGCATCCAGTACGCATTCACCTCCGGGCACACCCATGCCAGATGCAAAAAATCCGCCCCAGGGACTCCACGTCTGTCGCATCTGTCATCCTCCCTCAGTTTATACTTATGCATTCGGACTGGAGTATACTACAGCCTATGGAGAAATTTATAATATCATACGTAATCGACTACTGGCTGACACCTGCTCAGTTTGTGAGGAGCAGGTGTCATCACTGCACCCAATTCCACATCCCAGCGCGGTCTCGCTAATGCAGCCAGCTCCACCCTCTGTGTGTGTGCACTGTATGATATATTATGGAGGCTAATAGTTTAGCTGTGGCCCCTTGGAAGATCTGCTGCAACGGCGCCATGACCGGGCGCTCCGCCGGAAATTCTGGGGTGACAGAGCAGACACCCTGTCTAAGACGTATATACAAAAAAGTGTCAAGTGGCGTCCGCTGCAACCCCTGAAAGACATGGTCAATCGTCCGAAAAGTTCCCTCATGATACATGTCACCCCAATGTGTGTGCGCTCCCTAAACTTATGAAAAATCTCTTCTTGAAGAAGAGGCATAGCAGGATGATACACAAATGACAGTAGTGGGGAATAAATCATGGGGGCATCTAGCAGTTTACCTATAGTGGCCTAAGCTGAGGCCGTGCAAGTAACAAGGATTGGTGTCTTGTCTCTGACAGGGTTTGGAACATTCAGCGCACCGTTGATGGGGACCCGAAGTGCGAGCCAATGCTCTGCTCCAACCTGAGACATATAACGCGGTTGATGTATCCAGAAATATGCATAGTGTGCTTGTGCACTAATATAATACAATTCAAAGTTGGGCCCCCAAACCCTCCCTGCAAGTAGGGCCGAATTAGAACATTCCATTGCAACCGCAGCTTTTTACCCCCTATAAATTCTCTGAGAATAGGATTCAAATTGTGTTGTGGGTCCCGGATATAGGGTGCGATATCGTCCGCATAGAGAGAAATCAAGATCTGCCTCATATTACATCTAAGTGCCCCATCTTGGTGATGTTGTCTCAGCTTAGCTGCCAGCGGCTCAACAGCTATCGCGAAAAGTAAGGGCAAAAAGGGGCAGCCTTGTCTGGTACCTCTTGAGATCGAAAACACCTGTGAGACTTTACCCTTAATAAGCACCTTCGCAACTGGTAAACGGTACAGTAGCTGTATCCAAGAAAGGAAAGGGGGCGGGAACCCCATGCGCAACATCACTCCAAATATATAATCCCAGTCTATCGAATCGAAGGCCTTTGTGGCATCGACAAAACAGCCGCTAAAGGCAGTTCCGATGAGACGTTATTTAGGATTGTAAATAGAGTTCTTAAGTTATGAGACGTCTCCCTACCAGGAACAAAACCCGACTGGTCTGGCAATATCAAGTTTTCCATGAGCAAGCTGAGACGGGTGGTGATAAGTTTGGCCAATATTTTAACGTCACAGTTAAGGAGACACAGAGGCCTGTAAGAGTCACATTGCTGATGTGGTTTCCCTGGTTTTAAAAGCGAGGTGATGAGAGCTTCTCTCATGGAAGGAGGAAGATGTCCCGTGTCTGATGCATCCTCATAGTATAGGGGCCATTAAATCTATATATGTTTTATAGAATTCGATGGGAATGCCATCTGTCCCCATGGCCTTCCCGGATTGCATATGCATAATAGCCTCCCACACCTCATAGAGTTCAAGCGGGGCACACAGAAATTGTCGCTGCACATCACTCAACCATCCCAGCGTTACTTCGCCCAGATAGCTATTTAAGTCTAATACGTCTGCTCGTTGCGAGGTGTATAATTTATCATAGTGAGCTGTAAAGGCATGAAGAATATTCGCAGTGTCTCTATACACCACCCCATCCAGGCCTTCTAGTTCCAATACATGGTTGGAGTACCTTGGTCTTCTAATCGTCTCAGCCAGTGCTCTACACGGTCTCTCCCCTTCTCCATAGCGACAAGCCTCCCAGTAGTTTCTCCTAAACCGTTTCTCTCTGCGTGCCGTATCCATGTATTCCGTTAGCTTCTCCCTGAATGCCGCTCGTGTGGCCCCATCTGCTTGACAGGATAGTGTATTCTCCAGGGTTTTGAGTTCTGTCTCTAGTGTACGTAACATGTGTACAATGTCCTTAAGTATTCCCGCCCCTTCGCTATGCAATAACCCCGTAATGTCACTTTAAATGACTCCCAAATGGTTTCAACACGGTCAACTGCATCCTTATTGCACACAAAGAAATCCTGCACTTCCTCCCGAGGTTCCTCCTGAAATACAGAATCTAACAAAGCAGTGGCTTGCAATCTCCAATTACCTCGTTGCGGACCGTAGTCCGCCGAGGACAGAATAAGTTTAACAGGCGCGTGATAAGAATACGTGCGAGCCAAATGTTGCACCTGCAGGACTGCCGGACAAAGCCCTGCGGAGAGGAACAAATAGTCCAGTCGCGCCCAAGGCGCTGCATGTGCCGTAAAGTGGGTACCCTCCCTACCATTGGGATGCGCATGGCTCGAAGCGTCGGTCAAGCGATACTCAGTGAGAATGCTATTCAGTATTATCCGTGCCTTGGTGTAGTGGTGAGGTGCAGGATGCGATCTATCAACCGCTGGGTTGCAGGCCATATTAAAGTCACCGCCCCATATGATGTTGTTGGACCCTATATCAAAAGATTTTGCCCATAATGTAGTGTAAAACTGTGGATCGTCTGTATTCGGTTCGTAACAGGCTAAGGTAACTGAGTCGGGTCCCAACCTGCCCCATGCTAGACCATACCGTCCTTGTATATCACAAGTGGTCCCAGCCAACCTGAACGGTGTGTGCTTTTTTTTATAAGTATTGCTATGCCCCTCGCATAGGAGGAGTTCGAAGAAAAAATTCTGTGCTCTGCCCATTTATTTGCGAAGGGATTGTTCTGTTGTGGCTTAAAATGTCTCTTGCAACATAGCTATATGTATCCGATGTCTATCTAGATAGGCCAGTATTTGTGTTCTCTTTCGCGGATCCCCCAACCCTCGTATATTCCATGTAACTATATTCAATTGGTCAGTGGTGGCACTCATTAGAGTTCTGTGAAAAGGCAACACATATGGTGCATGGGCCAGTGGAATAGTATCTACAATGTCCAGCCTCACATCCCGCTCTGCCAGACCTATAATCAAATCATAAAGCATCAGAACAAAGTGGTAATCCAAAAAAGCATGTAATCTGACGTTCATGTGCAATTCCCAACTCACCCCCACCCACTGAAGCAGCCCCAACTTGCCAGAATATGTTCCCCTCCCCTCCCCTCCCTCTCCTGCAATAAAAAACAACAAATAGAGAACAATGAACCATGTTCTCAAATAACCTACAATGAATAACAGTGGGGGAACACCCTAAGAGGGTCGTCTCCTAGGCGGCGACACAGTTACGTCTTACCTCCCGAGTCCAATTGGTCCTCATCGTGAGGCTCTGGAGGGTCGAGGGTGCCTGGTTTACAAAAAATAACACATTACCATATAACTGCTGGGCGTAACATGAATATAGTGAAGAAGGAACATGACTGCCCCTTACTGAGTATGCGGTAGCGGTCCCAGGGAGAGATGACCGCTTTCCACAATGAAGTGTCTGGACAGTGAGTCTTCTCCAATAGCGGCTAAAAGCAGACGCTCCCCATACTCCTCCATTTTACCTGTGTTTGTTGATTCTGAAATGACAATTATGCGTATATTATTGCGCCTACTGCGCGCTTCCAAGTCCTCATTTTTGGCGGCAACAAGTTTGAGGAGCCTATCCAAATTCACAAGTTGCCCTGTGGCTCTGGTTGTCTTGTCCTCTTTACCTGATATGCGTCGCTCAGCCTCCTTCAGGCGGTCATCGTTGCCCTCCAATTTGTGCGCTATGGCGTCCATGCGTGATGACATCTTATCGACCATGTCCACGATAGTGGCGAATCTTTGGCGCACTTCTTGTAGGATACTCTGTACTTCAGTCGACTTTTCCGTCCCGCCTCGTTGCGCCTCATCTCCTCCGTCTTCATCTCGGTCCCCCTGCGGCCCACGAGTACCTTGCCTTGCAGCCTCGAAATTCAGTTTAGGTTGCCTAGTATCTGGCTTCCCCATGATGATCGGTGGCCTCCAAAGCACCTCAGGCACTGTGTAACTGCGTGAGCACTTGGCTGACACCCACCTGCCCCTCCGATCAGTATCCGCACAGTAAGACCAGACAGTGCAGGGCGCAGCCCCCAGGCAAATCAGTGAAAAAGAGCGACCGCACCCCACAGTCGACTAGGGATCACGCTGGCAGTGCCTCCAGCCCCCGCCACAGTCTCATATGAACCAGGGGACCAGTAATGCGTGACACAGTGCTGTAACGTTATTAGGCCTTCCCAAGGCAGAGCGCTTCCACAAAAAATGGGGGGGGGGGGGGTGTTAACTTACTCTGCATGTAGTCGTCATCTCCGTGAGCCGCTGTGAATTGTGAACTTCCCAGGCACTGTCCCACGGCCCCCCAAAAGGTCAACAGCGCTGCCTTTTTGCGGCCCTTCCCGTGCCCCCGACGTCGCCCAGTACACTATATAGCCCAAGACATCATTCTGAAAGAGACACGTTAGTGATAGATTCCTTACCTTAGAATATCCCCAGGCGTCAGACTGGATCCGGAAAGTTTTGCGTAGCAGTACCCTTGCGCGTCGGTAGGCGTCGTCTGCGGCTCCGCGTCGGTCGTAGGCGTCGTGGGCACCGTGATGACGTCGTTGAAGTACTTAGACGCCGCCTCCGCGTGCTGACGTCAGTTCTTCTTTTTTCCGCGCCAGCCAGCGCAGATCTGGAAAAAGCAGTTCCCTAGTCATTTTTTGACTAACTTTTTGGATCTTTTGATCTATTTCGAAGTCTTCATGACTGCGACGGTGCCGTTAGGGATGCCTGGCTTCAAGCACTGCGACGAGTGCGAACGCCTCATGTCAATTACGGATCCGCACCGCCTGTGCAGGACGTGTTTGGGTGTCGACCATGACGACGAGGCCTGCTCCGACTGTCGGGCCCTCTCGAGGAAGGCCAGGCGGGAGCGGTCCCGCAGGCGACTCGAGATCCGCCAGTCGGCCCCGCGCCGTGTGAGGTCCCGGTCCCACGGGAGGTCGAGGGACAGGTCGCGGGGGCGGAGCCGTCACAGCTCTGGGAGTCGGTGCCACTCCTCCGGGTCCAAGTCGTCAGGTAAGAAGCATAAGAAGTCGAAGAGACATCATCGCTCTTCCGACTCCCCCCGACGCTCGCGCGATGCGGCCGGGGGTTCGGGTGACACCGCCCACTCGGCTCCTCAGGAGTCGCGGGCGCCGCGTTCGGCTCCATACCCCCCGGCCCCTGGGCTGAACGCGACGCCGGAGGAGATAGAGAGCTTCCTCATGGCCATGAGGTCCCTTTCTTCTCAGACGGGTTCCGCGGCGCCTTCGGGCCAAGCGAACCCGTCTGGGGGCCCTAGTGGGTCGGGGGCTGCGACCCCGACGCCGTCGGGTGCTTCGGCCTCGACGCCGCCGGCGTCTTCGGTGCCGGCGCCGCAGGGCCCACGATCCCGACGCCGCCGTTGCCCTCGGGCTCGGCGCCGCAGGGTTCAGCGGTCCCGGCGTCGTCGGTGCCTTCGGGCCCGACGCCGCAGGGTGCTGTTCGACCCTCGTCGGGCGCTGGAACGTCCCCGGTGGACCTTACGACCCCCCCGGGGTCGTCCGTGTGGTGTCCCCTCCGGCGTCGGCCTCGGCCGACGCCGTCCCCAATGCCTCCTCTCTATGGGTTCCGGCGTCGGGACGGGGCCTGTCGGCGCTGATCTCGACGCCGGTCGGGGATTTCCTTCCCTATGACCCATCCTCATTCACTTACGACCCTGAGTCTCAGGAGATGGGGGAAGAGCAGGATTGGGAGGGGTCTGAGGACCCTCTGACAAGGGAATGTCAGTCTAGCATGGACTGGACAGGAGACCTTGGGGAGGCCAGTGGCCTGGACACCTCTCCAGACACTGGATTCGTCTCTCCTCCTTCCGTGGCTTCGGAGGAGGGCGCGACATATAGTGTGGTGTTGATGAGGGCTGCTAAGGCGTTGGGCCTTGAGCTCCCCGTCGCGGCCGTGAGGACTAACCTCCTCACTGAGGTCCTTAAGCCGCAGTCATGCTCCATGGAGCCTATGCTGCCGTTTAATGAGGCCTTGTCGGACGTTCTTTTGGGCACTTGGTCCAGGCCCGCTACAGGTTCGCCTGTAGATAGGAACGTGGCCAGACGCCACCGCCCGGCTCCGGGCGACCCATGTTTCCTGTCCACCCACCCCAACCCCGAGAGTCTGGTTATCCAGGCCTCTAACTCCCAGACCGCCTTCCCGTCGGCTCCCCCTGACCGGGAATCCAAGAGGTACGAGGCCTTTGGCAAAAAGGTATTCTCGTCCCTTAGCTTAGGACTGCGGTCTTCCAACACCGCATGCCTCTTGGGCCGTTACACCCATTCTATATGGGAAACCGTGGCGGAATTGCTGCCAGAGTGTCCGTTGGAGGTACGGCCAAACTCGGCCAAGCCCTAGTGGAGGGCCGGGACGCAGCGAAGTATTCGATCAGGTGCGGACTGGATACAACTGACTCGCTGGGCAGAGCGATGGCTACGACGGTGGCGATTCGACGCCACGCCTGGCTCAGATCCGCCAACTTCTCGGCTGATGTCCAGAATACCCTCATGGACATGCCGTTCGATGGCCGTCGCCTCTTTGGCGACAAGGCAGACCACGCGCTTGAGCGCTTTAAGGACTCCAGGGCTACGGCCAAGTCCTTGGGCCTCTCGGCCCCGCGCCAGCAAGTGGGTGCCTTTTGCTCCTTTCGTGGCCAAGGAAGGGGCGTCCCCACGCGTGCCGCCAGCCACTCGCCGCAAACTGTCGTCCAGCGCGGCGGCGGCCGTGGAAACCGCCGTGGAGGCGGTCGGGGAGGCAAGCAGAGCCAGTCCACACCTGCCCCCGCAGCATCCGCCTCTAAACCCTCCTAGTCCGTGCTTTTCGGCCCATGTGACGCCAGTGGGGGGCAGGGTTCGCCATCACCACTCTCACTGGCGCACAGTCACTTCGGACAGGTGGGTGCTGCAGATCGTCCGAAGGGGCTACTCCCTACCCTTCGAGACGACCCCTCAAGCCATGCCACCGCAACACCACCGCGTATCGGGGGATCATTTGCAGCTCCTGCAGGAGGAAGTTTCGGCCCTCTTGGCCAAGGGGGCCATCGAGCGCGTTCCTGGGCCAGAAGTAGGTCGTGGTTGCTACTCCCACTACTTCCTGGTACCCAAGAAGGGCAAAGGGGGCCTACGCCCTATCTTGGATCTGAGGAACGTCAACGGCTTCCTCCGGAAGGAGAAGTTCAAAATGCTGACACTGGCTCAGGTCTTGGCTGCCCTAGACCCAGGAGACTGGATGGTAGCGTTGGACTTGCAGGATGCGTATTTCCACATCCCCGTCCTGCCGGCCCACCGGCGTTACCTGCGGTTCACGGTAGGCCTCGAGCACTTTCAGTTTACCGTGCTCCCCTTCGGCCTTACCAGCGCCCCACGGGTGTTCACGAAGGTGATGGCGGTGGTCGCAGCTCACCTGCGCAGGTTAGGGGTTTCAGTCTTCCCCTACCTAGACGACTGGTTGTTGAAGGCGGGCTCGCCCCAGGCAGTCGTCAACCACCTCCAGATTACGGCCGATCTCCTGCACCGGCTGGGATTTTCCATCAATGTGCCGAAGTCACACCTGTGCCCCTCTCAGAAGCTCCTTTTCATCGGAGCAGTTCTCGACTCGGCGCAGTTTCGGGTTTACCCGCTCGAACAGCGAGTCCGGGATATTCAGGCCCTGATTCCGATCTTCAGGCCGTTATCCCGGGTTTCGGTCAGGCTGACGCTGCGGCTTCTGGGGCTGATGGCCTCCTGCATCCTTCTGGTGCATCACGCACGGTGGCGGATGCGGGCTCTGCAGTGGGACCTGAAGTTTCAGTGGGCCCAGCACCGGGGCAACCTTTCCGACCATGTCCTGATCTCGGAGGGCACTGCGAGACAGCTTCAGTGGTGGCTCACGGACCGCGATTGGGTCAACGGCAGATCCCTCTCCCTTCCCCAACCGGAGCACGTAGTTGTGACGGACGCGTCCCTCCAGGGCTGGGGTGGCCACTTGGGAGAGGCGGAGATCAGAGGACTCTGGTCTCCGGCGGAGTCCCGGCTCCATATCAATCTGTTGGAGCTGCGGGCGATTCGTCTGGCACTGAAAGCATTCCTCCCGTCTGTCCGAGGGAGTGCAGTGCAGGTGTTCACGGACAACACCACCGCCATGTGGTACTGCAACAAACAGGACGGTGTGGGGTCGTGGACCCTATGCCAGGAGGCTCTGCGCCTCTGGCAATGGCTGGAACATCAGGGCGTGACTCTGGTGGTTCAACACCTGGCAGGTTCTCTGAACGCCAGGGCGGACAATCTCAGCCGTCGGTGCTCGATGGATCACGAATGGCGTCTGAACTCGGACGTGGCGCAAGGCCTCTTTCTGCGTTGGGGAGAGCCTTGGTTAGATCTATTCGCCACCGAAGAGAACGCGCAATGTCATCAGTTCTGCGCGTTGGAATTTCCAAGGCGGCACTCGCTCGGATACGCTTTTCGTCGCGAGTGGAGCTGCGGTCTGTTGTACGCCTTTCCGCCTATACCTCTTATGCCCAGAGTGCTGAAGAAGATCAAGCCCGACCGGGCACAAGTCATCCTTGTGGCTCCGAACTGGGCACGAAGGTACTGGTATCCCGAGCTACTCAGTATGTCAGTCGATCCCCCGGTTCGTCTGCCTCTTCAGGAGGACCTTCTGTCGCAGCAACAGGGGACGGTCCTCCACCCGAACCTGTCCAGTCTCCACCTCCATGCATGGAGATTGAGCGGCGACAGTTGAGGCCATTTGACTTGCCTCCTGAGGTTTGCAACATCATTCTGGCAGCCAGGCGTCCCTCCACAAAAACGGTATACGCCTGCAGGTGGAACAGATTTGTGGCATGGTGCACAGCAAAGGCTGTGGATCCTCTCAATGCCCTTCTCTCTGAGATTCTTCTCTTCCTTCTTTCTCTTGCCCAGCAGGGCTCTGCTCTGGGCACTATCAAGGGCTATCTTTCGGCTCTTTCAGCCTTTCTGAGGCTGCCTGACCAACCTTCTTTGTTCAAGTCCCCTATAGTAAACAGATTTCTGAAAGGCATCACTCATACCTTTCCTCCTGTTCCTTTTGTGATGCCTCAGTGGGACTTGAACCTGGTCCTAACATTTCTGATGTGCGCTCCCTTTGAGCCACTTCATAACTGTCCACTTCGCCTTCTTTCTTTGAAGACTGCCTTCCTGGTAGCCATTACCTCTGCCAGGAGAGTGAGTGAGCTACAGGCCCTCTCTTGTAAGCCTCCTTTCCTTTCAGTCCATCCGGACAAGGTTGTTTTGAGGACTAGGCCCTCCTTCTTGCCAAAGGTGGTCACGGCCTTCCACATGGGGCAGTCCATCACATTGCCCACCTTCTTTCCGCCTCCCCACCCCTCGAGAGAGGAGGAGAGGCTCCACCGTCTGGACCCAAAACGTGCGCTCTCGTTCTATCTGGATCGCACACGCCAGTTCCGGGTGGATGATCAACTCTTTGTTGGGTACGCGGGCGCTAAGAAAGGGAAAGCAGTGCACAAGAGGACCATTTCTCGATGGATTATCATGTGCATCCAGGCGTGTTACTCCTTGGCTAAGAAGGAACCACCTGTTGGGCTGCGGGCTCATTCCACTCGAGCCACGGCCACTACAACTGCCTTGGGCCGAGGTGTGCCCTTGCAGGACATTTGCCAGGCTGCTACGTGGGCTTCGTTGCACACGTTTGCGAGGCACTACTGCCTGGACAGTCAAGTCCGGAGGGATGGCTACTTCGGCCGTTCCGTTCTCCAGGACTTTCTGGTGTAAATATTGGTTCGCAGACCCACCACCACGGGGATGGTATTGCTGGGGTATCTATTCTAAGGTAAGGAATCTATCACTAACGTGTCTCTTTCAGATGCACAAGTTACTACTTGTGTAACGATATATCTGTAAGAGACATTAGTTAGTTATAGATTCCTTACCGACCCACCCATCCTCCCCGTTCTGCGAACCGATATCTAGGGTTAAGGTCATCCCCTTTCAGGGCCCTAGTTTCTTGGCACCAGTGTTGGTTTTTGTCATGGCTCTGCGCTTCTGGCGCGGAAAAGCTCTGGCTAAGAACTGACGTCAGCACGCGGAGGCGGCGTCTAAGTACTCGACGGCGTCATCACGGCGCCTACGACGGACGCGGAGCCGCAGACGACGCCTACCGACGCGCAAGGGTACTGCTACGCAAAACTTTCCGGATCCAGTCTGACGCCTGGGGATATTCTAAGGTAAGGAATCTATCACTAACTAATGTCTCTTACAGATATATCGTTACACAAGTAGTAACTTGTGCATTAAGTATACAGGGGCAATTCTGGGCGTTGCTGGGTGTTGCTTGTGTGTGCCCGCTCCCCCGGGCACCAGTGGGCATCAAGGTCCAGCGTGCACGGTCTTCTGGTAGGGGAGCGGACTTCACCAATACCGCCGCTGCCCCCCGCCACCTCACCAGCAAGGTCCTGTCGTTTTGCGGGGGCCGTCTGTGATGCGGCGCTCCACCGTAGTGCAGCGAGGGAAGCAGGTGGAAGGCCTCCCGGGCAGTCTGCTAAGAATCACGGGCTCAATGCGATGCAATCGCTCAAAAGGGGGCCGCCTTGTATAATGAGAGCCGCTTGGGGGTTCCACCCTGCAGGGCCGCCACAAAGCCAGCGCAGCAAATTTATGGGACACCACTACCCTCAGACGTCCAGAACTCGCAAATATCACTGCAGCGATTGTAAGGGAGTACAGGCTGCAGGCGGTTCGGGGGTCGTGCCCGCTCTTACTTTAGTGCGGTGCGCTGCCGAATCGCCAATCGGACATTATCCTCTGCGGCCAGGTTCTGAGGCCCAGCCGTCTCTTGGTCAGCCGTGGTCTCGCTTGACTACTGGTGCCACCGTTGAACCTCGCAAAAAACACAGTTGATGGACAGAATGTAGAACAATGTCATACATTCACCCCAGTACAAGGATCTGGGCCTAAATCCATCGTTTTTTTGCACTCCACACCACCCTGGGTTAGACACTGGATATATGCTAATCAGCTCTGACCCTGTGCCTCATGGGAACAGTCCAGTCCGAACTACCAAGCCATGTTTTTCCAAGACCGGAATCAAGCATCCAAGGACCGGTTTCTGCCTGTCAGCCTGGAACCTCCTGGCAGCTCCACGCCTCCTCCCGGTCAACTGTTGACAAGGCACTGTGATAGCAGCCGATTTTCACACCGGAGCAGCCTCGGGTCGTCCGCTTTGGCGGGACAGCAAAAGAAAATGCCACAGCACGATGTTAGGAAAAGATAAATACCGGCTCAATAAACCATGTTGCAGGAGCCTCACGTAAGTGTGGCCATGTTGCTGATGCGCCACCTAGCACCCCCATCCTTTAGATGCTTCCATCCAAAATATTATCGGTTACCTTCTCCAGTTACAAAGGTGTAATCTAGCATATTCACTATACTCTTACATTTTGCAGCCATTGCAGCATATCTGCAAAACAGACAAAACACATGTCGTTGTTTAGAGTACCAGCAATAAAAGCTTTTATGGAAGGATTAAAAAGAATGATTCCTCCTAGGTTACCACCCTCTCCAGTGTGGAACCTAAACATTGTTCTTACCAGGCTCATGGGACCCCCTTTTGAACCTTTACGCAAATGTGAAATGTAATTTCTCACATGGAAAACAGCTTTCCTCATTGCTATTACCTCTCTTAGAAGAGTTAGTGTGAATTAAGCTTTCACTATACAAGAACCATTCTTACAATTACACCGTAACAAAGTGGTTCTAAGGACTAATCCCAAATTCCTTCCTAAAGTAATTACTCCTTTTCATCTAAACTAATCTGTAGAGTTACCAGTGTTTTTTCTAAACCCAGACTCTGTAGCAGAGAGAGCTCTACACACACTTGATGTTAAAAGAGCTCTTCTCTATTACATCGATAGGACCAAATCCTTTCACAAACAAATCAACTATTTGTAGCTTTCTCTCCACCACATAAAGGCAACTCCATTTCTAAATCAGGAATTGCAAGGTGGATTGTTAAATGTATACAAATATGCTATCACAAGGCAAAACGCACATTAACAGTTCCTCCTAGAGCACACTCCACACGCAAACTAGGAGCCTCCATGGCTTTCTTAGGGAACATTCCCGTAGAAGACCTCTGTAAGGCAGCAACATGGTCTACAACACACACCTTCACTAAACACTATTGTGTTGATGTGCAAGCCAAGCAGCAAGCTGCAGTAGGCCAAGCTGTCCTCAAATCTCTTTCAAACTACTGCAATGGATACAGGTGACCACTGCTAAGGGAGACACTGCTGCACAATCAATGCAAAGTGTAGAATCTGCAGCTTGTATGCCTCAAATGGAAAATGCTACTTACCAGTATGCATCTGTTCTTGGCTTATAGAGCTGCAGATTTCTACACACCCTCCCGCCTCCCCTGGACCTGTATCTGTTCCAGTTTTTACCCTAATTAGATAAACACGCATGGACTTCCCTTCTTTCTACTAACTCCATAATTTCCCATCATGGCGAAAAACAATCTAAGGATGGAGCCAATGCCCATGCGCACTATCGTCCAAAGGAGGAGTCACCTATCTTGTGACTACACAGACTTCTTCCAAGACAACAACAACATGCAATCATCCGAGCCCAACAGCAGGTGGCAATCTAATGCAAAGTGTAGAAATCTGCAGCTCTCCATGCCAAGAACAGATGCATACTGGTAAGTAGCATTTTCCTTTCAGATCTTTGGAATGTGAGGGTGGGAAGGCATTGGGGCATTGAGGAAGCAGCCTTTGAAACCTTTCTTCTGATTCAGAGCACAGCTCAAACAGGCATATTAGAGAAGTTAAGCCGTCTGCACAGAAATTCAAGCTCTGCCTACCTCTGTAGCAAGAATGCTGCCCCTCTGGAAAATCTCCTGTTAGTTGCAAGTTCTTGTGTGCCTGTTCATTGGAGAACAGTAAATACCTGCATAAGTCCAATTCATACCCACTGTCAATGATTCCAGCTCAGCAGAAGTGCTACCTGTGGTACCCAGGTCAATAACACAAAGTATCCTTTGTGTGCAGCAAATTCCCATCGAAAAAAAGTTTGATTAAAAAGGGGCGAACAAATCCTAATAGAAACCAATTCAGAATGCTTGCAAGAAATAACATCCACCATTCCAAAATGAAACTTGATATGCACAGCAGACCTTGAGTATACCTCTTCAACATCCCAGCTCTAGGACGGTTGAAACAGGGGCTCTGGCACCTTTAAAGAAGCAATGGAGAATCCACTTAGTGCACATTGTTTGTACCACATAAATTGGCTCTTTTGTGAATTGGAAAGCCCTCTTCATTTCACTGCTAAACATATTGTTACTTGGAGCTGTACTAGTTACAGCGATTTACAAAAGGGGGTGGTGATGAACAGAGTGTCTGAATTGAGCAGACCACTCTTACCCAGTCCAAAGATCAGGGCTTGATCCATCACCGTTATTTATCTCACTGCCCCATCCCAGCTCAGAACCTGGCTATATGCAAAACAGTCTGTCCCTGGCCCAGTGCATCATGGGAACAGGGCAGACTAAACTACCAAGCCAATTCTTTACCAGAAAGGAGACAAGCTACCGGGGACCGGTTTCTGGCATTTCAGCCTCTTCGGCCCGGCTTGCTTGAATCCTGATGGAGCAGTGAGAAAGGGACTCATGTCTGAGTATACCCTGCCACACCTATAGTGGCCAAAATCGATTTACAAAAGGGGGTGGTGATGAACAGAGTGTCTGAATTGAGCAGACCACTCTTACCCAGTCCAAAGATCAGGGCTTGATCCATCACCGTTATTTATCTCACTGCCCCATCCCAGCTCAGAACCTGGCTATATGCAAATCAGTCTGTCCCTGGCCCAGTGCATCATGGGAACAGGGCAGACTAAACTACCAAGCCAATTCTTTACCAGAAAGGAGACAAGCTACCGGGGACCGGTTTCTGGCATTTCAGCCTCTTCGGCCCGGCTTGCTTGAATCCTGATGGAGCAGTGAGAAAGGGACTCATGTCTGAGTATACCCTGCCACACCTATAGTGGCCAAAATCGATTTACAAAAGGGGGTGGTGATGAACAGAGTGTCTGAATTGAGCAGACCACTCTTACCCAGTCCAAAGATCAGGGCTTGATCCATCACCGTTATTTATCTCACTGCCCCATCCCAGCTCAGAACCTGGCTATATGCAAATCAGTCTGTCCCTGGCCCAGTGCATCATGGGAACAGGGCAGACTAAACTACCAAGCCAATTCTTTACCAGAAAGGAGACAAGCTACCGGGGACCGGTTTCTGGCATTTCAGCCTCTTCGGCCCGGCTTGCTTGAATCCTGATGGAGCAGTGAGAAAGGGACTCATGTCTGAGTATACCCTGCCACACCTATAGTGGCCAAAATCGATTTACAAAAGGGGGTGGTGATGAACAGAGTGTCTGAATTGAGCAGACCACTCTTACCCAGTCCAAAGATCAGGGCTTGATCCATCACCGTTATTTATCTCACTGCCCCATCCCAGCTCAGAACCTGGCTATATGCAAATCAGTCTGTCCCTGGCCCAGTGCATCATGGGAACAGGGCAGACTAAACTACCAAGCCAATTCTTTACCAGAAAGGAGACAAGCTACCGGGGACCGGTTTCTGGCATTTCAGCCTCTTCGGCCCGGCTTGCTTGAATCCTGATGGAGCAGTGAGAAAGGGACTGGATCTAGCCCTGATCTCTTGACTGGGTGAGAGCTTTCTGCTTAATTCAGAGACTCTGTCCCTCACCACCCCTTGTTGTAAATATTTTTGTCCACCCTAAGCGTGGAAGGGTATTCTCAGATGTGAGACCCTTGCTCATTGCACCATCAGGATTCAAGCAAACCGGGCCGAAGACGGCTGTAATGCCAGAAACCGGTCCCCGGGAGCTTGTTTCCTTCCCAGTGTAAGAATTGGCTTTTGTAGTTTGGTTTGCCCTGTTCCCATCATGCACTGGGACAGGAACAGACTAATTTGCATACAGCCAGGTTCTGAAACTGGGATGGTGCAGTGAGCTAAAAAACGGTGTTGGATCTAGCCCTGATCTCTTGACTGGGTGAGAGCTTTCTGCTTAATTCAGAGACTCTGTCCCTCACCACCCCTTGTTGTAAATATTTTTATCCACCCTAAGCGTGGAAGGGTATTCTCAGATGTGAGACCCTTGCTCATTGCACCATCAGGATTCAAGCAAACCGGGCCGAAGACGGCTGTAATGCCAGAAACCGGTCCCCGGGAGCTTGTTTCCTTCCCAGTGTAAGAATTGGCTTTTGTAGTTTGGTTTGCCCTGTTCCCATCATGCACTGGGACAGGAACAGACTAATTTGCATACAGCCAGGTTCTGAAACTGGGATGGTGCAGTGAGCTAAAAAACGGTGTTGGATCTAGCCCTGATCTCTTGACTGGGTGAGAGCTTTCTGCTTAATTCAGAGACTCTGTCCCTCACCACCCCTTGTTGTAAGTACTAGTTACAGCAGCAGCAGATATATTCAGGCTAGAGTAAACCTTTTCTTCTGCAATCATATGCAGACTCAGTCTAGTGGTGTCAGTGTTGTGTACAATGGATGCTGCCTTCTTTTGGCTGGAGTACGTGGAGATTAATGGGAATGCATTGAGAATAAGTGACATTAAAATGTAGGTATTTGAGAACCTTGGAGGATCAAAGTATGATCAGGTAGAAAGTCCATTACTCCATAAAGTGGAAGCACAGCATAGCAAAGCAAACCTATAAATACACTTTATTTGGAACAATCATTTATCTGCAACAATTCTTTATCTGCATTAGAGAACCAAATATCTCAATGTTCAATGCAGCGTTCAACACTGTATACCTTGCTGCATCAACAAAATCTAGTATATGCAGAATTGCTGCAAGCATAGATAATCAAGAGAAGAAATCTCCAGGAGGAGAGGTATGGTTTGTAGGAATGAGAGGATGGATGGGAGGATGGAGAGTGAACATGACACAAGATTATTATTTAATGAACCATTAGAAAAAGAGTTACTTGGTAAATGTGTGCAGACGTTTTGAAGTTGAGGAACACAGGTCTATTTTACTTGTTCTGCCTACACTCTCAAGGGGTAGAGCTGGACAGGTCTGTGGAATACAGAAACATTACTAGAGCATAATTAAGGGTAATTTCTCTCATGGGGTCACATGTTTTGAATGTTAAAAAAGTATACATTCGGATATTTAATGTGTTATTGCACTATTTATTCTATTCACTCAAATTGTATTTGATATGGTATTGTATTTTTTCCACCCGACTATCTGTTGATTTTCATGAATAGATCAATTTTTCTTCATCATTTGTAAGTAGTTGTTTGGATGTTTTTATTCTAAGACATGGGTCTTCATCTATTGATAGAACAATCCATGACAGAGATGACTGTTTATACAGCATGTTTGATTCTTTTCTGACATGGCTTATATAGTGCATTTGAACTGAGTGAATATGTTGCTGGCTGGCTACAGTAGGTAGACCAAAAGAGCAAACCTCTGCTGACCTCTATTTCTCTTCAGTGTGATAGACTTGCAGTTATACTGTTTATACCGAGTGATCTATCTAAAAAAATAATCATTTGAGTATCTCTTTACTTGACAAGGATTGTTTCTTTAACAGTGAAAAAGGGCATCAGAAAACAATAGTCATTCGGATTAGTTTCTTTGTGCTACTTAAGTCTATGAAGTGTCCCCATCTGTGGGCCTCTTTTTCTCAGCTCCCCCAAGCTAGATGCTTGCTATCTCCATGAGCAGCAGATGAGTTGTTAAAGAAGGCAGTTGAACACAGTGTGATGGGCAACTTTAGGAAGGACTGGGTATGTGGCACACTTGTTCGTTCACACTTGTTGGTTGTTTTTTTTACTTTCTATAGCTCATGGTATTCAATTCATCCAAATGTCTTTAAAGCTTGTATTTGTAAAGATTGTTCTTGTCTTTATGTAGTAGTTTGATTTATTGTGAGTTGATGTTGAGTATATTATGTTCCATGAATGAGTGATATGTAGTCTCTGAGCTATTGCTGAGAAGGTACCTATGTCTTCAAAATACCAATGAAGGGGTTATCTGAAACTTGAACTTATGAAAGAAAACTTACGAACACCAAGAGTGTGAATTAAAGTATTTAAATCTTTCACAGGTATCATTCGAGGTCTTGCCGCACACACTGTTAACCCCGATCAAGATATAAGCCAATGGACAACTGCAGACAACGATGAAGGACACAGTAATAACCAGCTCAGAGTTGTTCTCCTATTACAATTTTTGGAGGACTTGGAGAAACTTATGTACAATGCTTACGAAGGATGCGCTAATGCACTAACTGCACCTCCGAAGGTTTGTGTAATGACTATAGCAACTGTTTAGCAAATCTAGATTTCCGTACATGACCTGGGCTTTTGTGTTATTAAAACCATAGATTTATTTTCCTCCTGAATAATCAGTGTCTGGGAGGATGCCATTGAGGTTCAGATAGACACATGAGTGCGTCCCAGGTAGGGGTCAGGCCGACAGTTGTCATCACTTTTGATGAAGGCATGCAGAAATTAAATGATGGGCCCACTTTAATTTCAGAGATCATCAGTGATCTGGCGAAAGGATGGGCTGTTGCTGGGACATTAGGAAAGGGAAAGGTGCTTTGGCTAAAATATGGAAGTTTGTGCCACTTGTTTCGATTATTGAGATTGTGACCTAAATAAAATTTCCATACACACCTAATTTTGCCATTGTAACACTGTTTTAATTACTTTTTTAAGAACTGTTGCTTTTGTCTTTTTAACTCGGGCTCAGTGGCTAAAAGTGAAGTACAATCTTTTTGAAAATGTGAAGCAATCTGTTACAGCTAAAACGAGAAGAAAGCATAGAAAACCGAAGCAGCAGCAAAAAATGTAATAAGTCTAACCTCCTTCAGAATCTCGTTAAGGTTATCATGTTAGATGCATGGTATAAGTTTGCAGAATCTTCTGTGTGGATTATGATCAGCGGCTAGTCTATGCAGGGCTCAGTTGGATGTTCTGTGACGCAGAAATTTGGTTGAGCTACCTGTTAGAAGTGCATCAGTATTTATAACTTATTATTTCTTCAGGCATGGAACTGTTGATGGACATTGTTTTCAAGGAAATGCACATATATTTACTAACTCTGCTTACAGTGTATTTTGTCCACACACCTTACACACTACTGCACAGACAATGCTCCTGGACTATGAAGTATTGGAATAGGTCATTACATTTAATGTTAGCTGCATTTAAAACCCATTGCATTTTAGCTCTACTTTTCAGTGATGCTGTGGAAAAACACCATTGTTTCAAACTTTCTAATCCTTTCTCTGGAGAAGCGATGGTGAAGTGGACGGACCAACCCAAACCCCGCAGGCGGAGATCCTGCTTTCAAATATGGAATTGTGAAGCATAGTTTTAACTTTGTTTTGGAACACTTCACTTTCAAAATATTTGCTACATTGTGTTTGGGTTGGTGTTGCATTTTCTTTTTTCCCTGTTAGAGAAGCAGCTGCAGCTTTTTCAGCCAACAGGTTTTGTGCAGATGTAATATAGTAACTTGGCTAAGAGGGAATGAGTAATTATTTTGCATGGGCATTTCAGTTCAGTTCATATGTCTTTATTTCAAATTATTTTCATCATAAAAGACGATACATGATAAAATACATCTTTATAAAAGATAAAAGCAGGAATTAATCTAAGAAACATCAGGAAAGATGTATATGCACACATGACTATTACATGCTAACATATTTAAGACATAAAAGTGAATTTAAAATACATAGGAAGGACAAGGTAACAAGACTACATAAACCCAGTCGGGTGGTTACTCTTTATTCCTTATAATCCAGACCCATCCTAAAAACTTTGCTACTGCAATTACAATGGGTTCACTAGTGTCCGTCCTAATAATCCTTAAAGCTTCCATCCCAACCCTGGTACCCATGTTACGGCAGATGGGTTTAAGCCATTTTGCCCGAGGGGTACATACGCAGGGCATTCGAAAAATATGTGTCCTATGGATTCCTCGCGGACAGGGCACCAACGACCGAAAGCGGCCTCCTGGCCCTTCCATCTTTTGGTAAATAATCTGGTGGGAAACGTGCGACCCTTAGCTGGTGGTAAAGTTTCCTGTCGCTAGACTTGGTGATAATGTCCCAGTAATCCTCCAAGAGAGGTTCGAGTTTGTGCTCCAGAAACAATCCGGACAAAGAAGTTGCTGATGTTTGGCAGATTTGTTTCTGGCGGACAGCCGACCAATACAAGCTTTTAAATACTTTTTTGAATGGAAAACGCCCATTAACAGGGTCAGTCCACAGATTGCTCAAGCCCATGGTTTCCAAGAGGAGTCTAACCTGTTTGAACCAGGAGATATTGCCCGAACCCATTATGGACCTAACATTCAAAATATATTTTGCAAAAAGAGCCAGTTCGGGGGTGGTCCACATCCTCCTCCAGAGGGCCACTGGCCTGAATTGAGCAAGATCATCTATAGAGTGAATGCCCAAATCCAACAATCCAACAACAGCGGTGTGATGGGACTAGAACAGGGAAGGCCAGTTAAGTTCAGTAGAAATGTATTCTGGACTTTGACCAGGGGAGAAAGGTCCGCAACCCCCCAAAGGTCCGCTCCGTACAAGATCGCTGAACCTATCCTGAGGTTATAGATTTTCAAGGCAGGACCTATCATTTTCGTCTGCGATGACCTCTGTTCTTTGACCAGACACCCTGAGAGCTGGGCAAACTTAAGAGATAGGGTATCGATCTGGGGTTTCCAACTCCATTTTCTCTCTAGGACAATCCCCAGATAGGTCATGACATTAGTTTGTTCTAGTTCTGTGTTGTTCATCGTGACATGGCCCACCACAGGTCTGCCTTTTGTAAGGACCATAAACTTGGTTTTAGTTACATTTACCTGCAGGTCATGATCAAGGCAGAATTCCTCAAATTTATTCAAAGCCGCCTGCAGGCCCACCTGTGTCTGCAAAAGTATAAGGGTGTCGTCCGCAAACATTAGTAGTGGAAACTTCGTGCCACCCAAAGAGGGGGCATCTGTTGGAAAGTATTGCACAGCCCTGTTTATGAATAACAAACAGGGTTGGCGCTAGAACGCAGCCTTGCCTGACCCCACGGGACACTGGAAATCTGTTGGTGACCTGCCCTTCGTTACCCCAACGAACTTGTGCGAAATTCCCCACATGTAAATTAATTACAACAGGCAGACGCTCCTGTGGCATCCCCATATCGCTAAGGCCCCCCCTCAGTTTGCCCCTGGGTACAAGGGCAAATGCTGACTTAAGGTCAACAAATGCGGCATAGATGGTACCACCACCCAGACTGACTACTTTCCAGTAAATCAATAGGAACCTGAAGACCTGCTTGATGGTGCTTATGCCGGATCTAAACCCAGCCTGCAAGGGCGATAGTATATCCTCGAGCTCTATCCAGCTCTGTATTCTGGCCAGGACCATTCTGGCGACAACTTTTTGTATAGAATCGATCAAGGTGATCGGTCGATAATTCCCCGGGATGGAGCGATCCTCCTTCTTATGGATGGGCAGGATCTCTGCTCCGCGCCACGAATCTGGGATACTAGCCCCCTTTGCTATTGCATTTCCCAAAAAAACGATGTACGGAACCCAATTCGTTGAATCAGATTTAAAGACATCTGCTGGGATGCAGTCCATTCCCGGGGCCTTTCCACAGGGAATCTTTTTCAGTGCTGCCTCGACCTCCGTACAATCAAATGTGATTTCTTTAATATTCAACTCAGGACCATGGACATGAGGGAGGTCAGCACTGTTTAGGGCCAGCCCAGAAAACTGAGACTCAAAATACTCCACCCAGAACTCAATAGGAACATGATTTGTAGGGACCTGGGATTGTTGAGAAACCCCATTTAACTATGTGCCAAAACTTAGTTAATTTTTTCTGCTTACTGGCTACTAGTAGGTCAGACCAATGTTGGGAGTCCCAGTCTAGTTTGGCATGGAGCCGAACTTTGCGATAGTTCTGCCTCGCTCTCCTAATGTCAGCATGTTTTTAGACTTAGTTCTCCAGTGCCAAGATACCATAAGAAACCCGGCACGATTTGTTGTACCAAGAGATGTTCGTAGAACGGGCAGTTGGTTTTTGGGGCTTGCAAGGTTTTGAAAAATGTGCTTTAAGATCATTAAAAAGGTTTTCGTGTAGTTTAATGATTGTCCCGTTATCTTCCTGGGGTGAAAGTGAGTGCAATACCCCCAGTGCCATTAATACCTTTAGCCTAATCTCTTCAAGTGCCCTGGGATCGATGGCGATCCTTGCCCATTGCACCCTGCGTGTATCATTTGTGAGCAGAGCATCGGCAGTGACTATCTCTGTCCTGGTATTAGGCTTCGCTCCTCCATTTAAACAGAGACTCAATGCAAGGGGGTTGTGATCGCTCTCTAGGCGATCCAAAATCACCATGTCCTCTAATATGCCCCAGTACTCAGTTTTAATAAGGATATAGTCTATTCTGCTTGTGTGGGAGCCATTAACAAAGGTTGACCTTCCCATTTTATCCGTGATGGACCGACCGTTAGCTGCTCTATATCCGCGCTCTAGGCAGAGGCCCATCCACTGCAAGGCTGATTCCGTCCATTTCATGGCATTTCAAAGTTTAATTGTGATAATGTGGATATTTTAAAAGGGTCTAAGCAGATTGCTGGTTTCTTAATTTATGACTGCATGATATTTTGTGACCTTTTTTCGTTTCATTATTGTTGGCTGCAAGCATGTTCATTTCATAAAGTGTCCCTACCCTGTTACATTTCCCTAACTCCCAATCCTTTTCAAGGAAGATATTGTGTGCAGTAATCTGTGTGTTTCATTAAATTATGTGTGTGGAGACTGTATTTCTTCTCCCCTGTAGAAGATGCACGCAGTTCTCATAACTAAGTACCTTACCTTCATCATGTGTGTTGTGTGAAACGAAGAGCTATCCCTATCCTCTTAGCCTTAGTGGGACACTTCAGCTAAGTCTCCCTGTGAAAGGAGACCCACCACATGCTTGGTACAGGGTAAGATAGGCTACAGAAGGGGCACTGCTAATACTGGGATGACTGCTAATACTGTCCTCTGAAGTATCTGAGCACCTACTAAGTCCCTGGCTCTGATGACTCATCCTTCTAGAAAGGGTTTGCAGAGAATACTAATAAACTGGCCTTTATTTATGTCATGTGTGATTAAACTCCCCTAGCATTCCAAATGTGTTTCTGCCTGCAGACTCCTCAGTCTATACTTCTCTCAGATCTTGGTTTTGGCGCCATCTTAAATGGTTTCCTACTGTAAATTTATTGCACCCTATTAAATAGTACTTACTGTTTTATGATATTTAAATTAGGGGCCCACTTCCTGCTCACCAATGTGAGACTTTTTGGGTCCTGGGTCCCTGAATAGATACTTGGCAATATTATCCTGGGGATATTGTTGTTTACCATACTGGTTTCTTAGGGTAACAAATATTATTGACTCCAATTGTATACCCGTTACTCACTTGAGGGTGTCATGCAAAGTTATTGAAGTCCCGGCTTAATCTAAGAGATAGTGGGGGTTTGGAAACTCAGGTGAACAGGACGCCATAAATAACTCAATGTTCGAGGCATATGAGCTGCAGATCACACACTGTGCATAGATCGCCATCTGGTGTTGGGCCTGGATGTTTGCACTTTGTTGTTGTCCTGGAAAAGTCTTTGGAAGTCATGAGATAGGTGACTCCTCCTTTGGACCGTAGCGCGCATTGGCATCGGCTCCATCTGCAGATTGTTTTTCTTCACCCAATGGGCTCAGATGTGTTTATCGCGCTCTAGTTCTTTGCCTTTACCGATCCAACTTTCGACTAAACCATTCACCCTATTCTCCGGTATTGTTTTTGATTGCAATCCCTAATCAACGAGCATCTCTACAAGCCAAAGAACTCTATTCAGATAGTCGACGAAGGCCTTCGGGCCTACTAAGGCCAAGATATCTGGCTCATGGAAAGGACTCCATTTAAAAAGTGTCCTCAATTTGGATCCAAGTTATCACACACAGATCTTCATGAGGTGTGTAACCTCTGCCTTTCGCCGGAGCACGAGGCCAGAGACTGTCCATCTTGTGCCTCCTTCCGCTCCAAGAAAACTATTCGGGATCGTCGAGCTCAAAGAACCATGGCTCAATCGTCGACGTCCATTCCAGATGACATCTTCCAAGAGGGTGTCTACGTACCAAAACAGGAACGAGTTGAAGAAGGCCTTCTCAGCGCCTCCGAAGCCCAGAACTCTGACATCGAGGACAGCACTCCAGGGCAGCGGGTCTTAAGTAGTGATGTCGACTCTGTTCCACTCCCCCCCCCCCACCCCCCCCCCCCCCCCCCCAACTCAAAAAAACGCTTTGGTAACACCTTCACTTTCGGGCCCAGGCGCACACTGACAAGACTTCTCATGCCCGCCTTCGGGACCAGCTAAAAAGTCCATAAATAACCCTACAGGCCACTCGGGACCGTGTCAGCCTGCCACTGTTGAGGAAACACAAACCCTGGCACAGAAAAACAAAATGTTGTCATCGCCGACCACTGCCTCCACGTCTACACACTCAACACCAAAAGCTGTCTGCAACGACCCCTCCGAAAACATCAGAACCGAGCAAAAAGTCATCGGAACCGGGCAAAAAACACTTACCAAGACGGCTACCTCTCAGACTTCGGAGTCCAAAAAATCCTGTGAACCAAAAAAGCAATTGGTTCCACAAGCTCCTATTCCGGCTAAAACAACTCACGCTTCCAAGCCAAAAGAGCATAAAGCCACTCCGGAACCGGTTCCACGCAAGCCTTCAGAACCGAAAAAATCAGTGCCTAAAGACCAACCTCAATCAGAAGAGCTTTTTTAACCAGATCCAAAGCAAAAAACTCTTCTAAAAGACCCAAAGACAGGTAAACTTATTCTTGGTTCCAAAAAGAGAACAATGGACATGCCTCTACCGGCCCCATCTCCACCAAAGAAGAGAGACATTGCAACATCTCCTCTCAGAATACCTTCTCCTCCTCCACCTCCCCCTCCACACCACTCCCCTACTCCCATCTTCACCCCCATCTTCACCCCCATCTTCACCCCCATCTTCACCCCCATCTTCTCCACCACCAGATGATGATGACCCCTCTGATGAAGAGGGGGGACGGTGCAGGCAATGAACCACTAGGGGATTCCAGCCCACCATACACCCCAGACCCAGGGAATGATTATAATACACTAGATGTCCCTAATATACCACAAGAGGACATATGCCTCTAGGCCTTCCCTGCCAGAGGACACCATGGGTTTCAACCAATTCTTTCATAGAGCTGCACAATACCACAGGGTAGATTTACATACAGACCCCGTGGAGGAGGATTTCTTAATGGACACATTTGATACTTCACAAAGATCCACTTCCGTTCTCCCTATGTTAAAAGGGGTAACTAAACGCACACCTTAGGTATTCAAAGATCCTGTTAGGGCTAGGGTTATTAACCCCAGGATAGAAAAAAAAAATCAAATCTGCCCCTACAGACCCTGTTTACATCAAGGGACAGATACCATTGGATCCCTTAGTAGTCTCAGACAAGGAATCGAAACTCTTGGACGCCTCTGGTAAATGCACAGCTTCACAAGCGGCCAATATATGGCGAATCGCCAACACACAGGATTTGCTGGCTAGATAGGACAGGGCACACTACGATGAACTAGAGACCCTATTGCAATATCTTTCTGACATACAAGACCAAGGCCAATGACCTTATACAAGAGGCTAAACTCATAACAAACACCTCCATTCGTTGCGCTCTAGACTTGGCAGATACTGCCTCCCGAGCCATTAACACAAGTGTCCTTTTACGTAGACATGCATGGCTTCGCATTTCAGGTTTTGAACCAGAAGTACAAACTTCAATACTTAATCAACCATTTGATGAGCAACACCTTTTTGGCCCTGCTGTAGATTCAACTCTAGAAAAGATGAAAAAAGATACTGACACAGCTAAATCAATGGAAGCTTTGTAATCTCAAGCTCCCAGACATTGTTTTAGTCGCTCCTCTTACAAAGCCACCTCCAGAGGTTATTCCTCTGACAACACCTCCACATCTTACAAAACTCCCACTCAAACCTAATTTACCAGAGGTTATCAAAGAGGAGGCTACAGAGGTAATAATAACAAGGGTCAAGGCAAAACCAACAATACTCGTTCCACCTCCAACCCTACCCAATGACTTCCCTCCACTCCCCCGAACCATTTCACTCCGGTCGAGGGAAGATTAACGCAATTGCTACCTGTCTGGAACAAGATTACTACAGACAATTGGGTAAGACAAATCATTCAATCAGGCTATTGTCTAGAACTCAAAGCTACCCCCACAAACATACCACCCAGACAGCAACAAATGTCTCTAGAACACTTATCGCTGATAAGGCAAGAGATAATTTCCCACCTACAAAAACATGCAATAGAACCAGTACCGTTGCATCAGCAGAACACAGGGCTTTACTCCCTCTACTTCCTCATTCCGAAGAAAGACAGTTCTCTCAGACCCATCTTGGATCCGAGACCCCTAAACCTGTACATAAAATCAGACCATTTTCACATGGTCACACTTCAACAGGTCCTTCCTCTGCCTCACAAGGAGACTTCCTTGCCACTCTAGACCTCAAGGACGCCTACTTCCATGTTCCCATTCACATCTCTCACAGGAAATATCTCAGGTTTGTAGTGGACGGTCAGCAGGACCAGTTCAAGGTACTCCCATCCGGAGTCCCAACAGCACCCAGATTCTTCACCAAATGTCTGGCAGTAGTTGCAGATCATCTAAGAAGAAGACAAATTCAAGTCTTCCCATACTTGGACGACTGGCTCATAAAAGCCAAGTCATACAACCAGTGTGTACAACACACTTTCAGCCACCATTCAACTACTTCACAACTTAGGGTTTACCATAAACCACGCAAAGCCTCACCTACTACCATCCCACATACAACAGTACCTCAGTGCTACAATAAAAACCTCAAAAGCATTAGCATATCCCAGTCCACCCAGAGGAGCAAGCATGCACACCCTCATAACAGAATTCCAGCAGCAACACTCTTCCAGCTCGAGTGTTCATGCAATTGATAGGAATGATGGCCTCTTGCATATTTATAGTACCTCACGCAAGACTCCAGATGCGTCCCCTACAGGAATGTTTAGCACAACAGTGGAACCAAGCTCAAGGTCAGCTAACAGATCTGGTGTTGGTGGACTGCCGCATCCATCGCTCTCTGCAGTGGTGGAACACCAAAAACCTTTCAAAAGGCCAGCTGTTAATCATAGAGCCTGTTCCCCAGATAGTGCGAACAGCGGACGCATCGCTCTCCGGCTAGGGAGCTCATCTATTACATCACACTATACAAGGCATGTGGACACCGCAACAAAAGTTGTTCCACATAAATCATCTGGAGTTACTAGCCATTTACCTAGCCTTAAAGGCATTCCAGAAACAAATATCAGGCAAAGCTGTCCTAGACCGCACCGACAATATGACAGCAATGTACTTCATACAGAAACAAGGCGGGACACACTCCATACAGACCTCTCTCAACTAGCACATAGCATATGGAAATGGACTATTCGGAAGAAGATTTTTCTCCTAGCCCAACACGTTCCAGGAGTCCATAACAACATAGCAGATCTTTTAAGTCGTCAGACACAACAGATTCACGAATGGGAACTTCATCCGCAAGTTCTTCAACCATTTTTTCGGTTGTGGGGGCAGCCAGAGATAGATCTATTCGCCACACACCAAAACTCCAAATGCCTAAACTTTCCCGCCAGATATCCACACCCATTGTCCAAAGGCAATGCGATATGGATGAGTTGGTCAGGCAAATTTGGGTATGCTTTTCCGCCTCTCCCACTCATTCCACTGGTGGTGCGCAAACTGCAGCAACACTCACTGACACTCATCCTAGTTGCTCCAACATGGGCCAGACAACCTTAGTACACCACATTACTGGAACTATCTGTAGTCCAGCACCAAAAACGATACCTCTCCCACCTCTTAACCCAGAACCAGGAAGAGATCAGACACTCGTACCCAGCACAGCTCACCCTAGCGATCTGGCTCCTGAGGTCTTTGAATTTGTCTACGTTACCTTCCCCCTGACTGTATGAATGTTATCAGAGAAGCTACACGCCCCACCACTAGAGCTTGCTATGCAGCCAAGTGGAAAAGATTTATCATATACTGCTACAATAACAACATCAATCCCTTAGATGTGTCAATCCAACACATCATCGATTACGTGCTACATCTCCAAAGGTCTAATCTAGCATACACATCTATTAGGTTACACCTTGCTGCTAAAGCAGCCTATTTACAAAACCGAGATTTGTCACTATTCAGAGTACCTGCCATCAAAGCCTTTATGGAAGGACTCAAAAGAATAATTCCACCTAGAGTACCACCCTCACCTGTGCGGAACATAAATATTGTTCTCACAAGACTAATGGGTCTCCTATTCGAACCTCTGCACAAATGTGAAGTGCAATTTCTCACATGGAAAGTTGCTATCCTAGTGGTCATTACTTCCCTTAGAAGAGTCGGTGAGCTACAGGCACTTACTATTCAAGAACCATTTTTACAACTCCCATCATAACAAATCCAAAATTCCGTCCTAAAGTTATTTCTCCCTTTCATCTCAATCAGTCTGTAGAATTGCCAATATTTTTCTCGCAACCACAAACAGTCGCAGAAAGAGCTCTTAATACGCTAGACGTAAAAAGAGCACTCCTTTATTATTTTGACAGAATAAGACATTTTCGCAAAACGCAACCACTTTTTGTGTCCTTCTCACCACCACATAAAGGCAACCCCATATCAAAATCTGGAATTGCAAGGTGGATTGTCAAATGCATACAAATTTGCTATCAAAAAGCAAAACTTACATTATCTATTCCCCCTAAAGCCCACTCTCCCAGAAAAATAGGGGCTTCAATGGCTTTCTTAGGGAACAATCCCTTAGATGACATCTGCATTGCAGCTATATGGTCTACACTGGACACATTCACAAAACACTATTGTGTAGATGTGCAAGCAAAGCAACAAGCTAGTGTGGGCCAGGCTGTACTCAAAACATTATTTCAAAGAACTGCAACAGATACTGGTGGCACAAAAGAGACCACAAATCCCACGGAAACACTCCCCTCTCAGCAGTGATTCATAAGGAAAGGATGTCACTTACCGAGTAAGTCATTGGCGCTGATACCTGTCTTCCGGTCACGTGAGACGCGAGCAGGCAGGCAGAGCGGAGGCACGGAGCTACGAGCAAGCCGCAAACTGTGAGCCACGCTGCTCCCCCAGAGGTGCCGTTCACCGTTTGCCGTTTACCGTCGCTTTCCCGTGCTGATTTCGATTCTGGTGGCGGCGGCGGTGCGGGGCGCAGGGGCTATGTGTGCTGAGGAGCAAACAGCAAAAAAGCCTCATTTGGTGGAAAAGCGGAAAAAGCGAGGAGAGAGGAGACAGGGGCGCGAGTGCGGCGAGGCACTGGCTTGAGCCTGGGGAGCCTGTGAACCTGCGCCTGTACAGCACAAGAGTACAGCACAAGAACAGCATAAGAGCACAGAGCGGAGCAATGTTGGTGTAGGGGCACTGCCGGTGCCCGGACTTGGTGCTGTGACCGAGGCAGAGCCGAGTTCTTGCACGCTCGGCAAGTCCGCCCCTTCCACCCCGCCAGCCAAGCTAAGCTAAGTTCAGGTGGTCTTGGGAGTTTTGGAGTTTTGGAGTTTGGGAGTTGCTGGTGTTCCCTGAGGTGAACTAGACCCAAAGCCAACACCAACGCCAGGTCCTGCAGCTCACCCAGCAGCTCGTCAGCCACCAGAGGGGACCAGACCCCGAGCCGCGTGCAGGTGTGAGCGCGAGTCCCGCGCTGCGAGAACACCGCTGCCAGCCCTCAGCTAGCCCTCAGCTCCAGAGGGGAACTTCAAAGCTGCGGAAAAGCAGCAAGACCACCAGGGAACCCTGTAAGCAGCAGCAGTCTGTACCCGGTGAGCCGGGGGTGGGTAGCAGCAGCGCTTGCATCACATACATTCTGTAGTAGGGGATCTCTGTGTATAGTAATAATCCAGCGAATATTCCCGCCCATGTGCGTGGACCCCGGCAATCAAAAATAATCTCTTAAGTTGTCAAATAATGCAGGAACTGCAAAGACACTTAAGAGAGAATTTAAAGACAAATAATGCAGCCTATATCCACAGGCTACACTGTCCAGTACTTCAACTAGAAATTCCACCAAACAAAACAACACACAACACAGCCTGCCCAGTTTCCTCCATAGGGAAACTTGCCTCTACCAGTAAAAGACTCTGGAATGATAGAGAGAAAGGCATGGACAGACAAGCCCAATAGGCTGCCATTATGTGGCTTAAATAGGATACTGTGCCTTTAAGAGAACTCTCCAGAACTTTCTCCTAGTATCCCAGAATGCACAGCAGGTCCCTTTTACTTTCAGTTCTTTTTTCCGGCTCCTGCTAACAGGACCCTGGCATTGAGCTCTCCCCCTTTTCAAGGGTTTATATTGGATTTTAGTTCACTTTTTGGATAAAAGTGTTTTCAGTTTATATATCTTGGTGTTTCCCTTCTCTCCTGTGTGTTTGTTCAGGCTTTTTAGGGCTCTAAAATGCCTGCTCTTTTCGACAAATGCCCAGCATGTGGAAGGAAGAAGGCCAAGACTGATCCACACGACGTCTGCACTATTTGTCTCCCTGAAGCACATGTCCCTGAAGACTGAGACATCTGCCAGAGCCTCTCTGCAAGGACCCTGAGGGAAAGGCTGAAGATTAGGCTTCAAGGCCTAGAAGAGAGACGACTGCAGGCTGCAGGTGGGTCTGGGCAGGCTGGGAAGGTTCCCTCTGCCTCTGCTGAGGCCTCTGGGGGGCTCCCCAGAGGCAGGAAGACCAGCAAACGGTCCCTGTCTCAGTCTGCGCCGTTTGCATCGACTACTACGTCGAGAGGGATGACGGCGGTGTTTTCCCTATCTCCCCGGCGCTCCGGGTCGAGACGGCGTGAAGATTCGACGTCGAAGAGCCTGGTTAGGCCTCCGTCGAAATCACTGTCTACAGCGTCTTCGTCGTCGTTGAGCTACGGGGTCTAAGGAGAAGCCTCAGGCATCAGCGCTAGTCGTCGAGGCGATACGGCCGGTCGCCGTCGAGAAGACGGTCGGCGTCGAGGGTATCCTCGGTGTCGAGGACCTCGAGGAAGAGGACGGCGCCGAGGAGGAGTCGACACTCGTCGAGAATAGAATGGTCGACGTCGCGGAGGCGGCATTCAGCGTCGAGGAAGGAGAGTTCGACGTCGCGGAGGCGACGTTTGACGCCTGAGTCGCAGAGGCGACATTCGACACCGGAAAACGACGTTCGGAGTCGAGGAGAAAGAGGTCGGCGTCGAGGAGTCGTTCTCACTCCCCGAAGCGGCGCAGCAGGAGTTCTGGCGCCAGAAGTCACGCTGAGTCTGGTGGAGGGCGCCGGAGACGGCGATCACATACTGGAGGGGCTGGTTCGCAGTACCCTCCTCCGAAGAAGTCACCGGGCTCGGTGTACTCGATGGTATATACACCACCTCGGCCGAAGACGCCTACTCCCCCTATACCTGAGGAGGATCCTCCCGTCAACCCTCCTCTACCACCACTTCCTCCCTCCGGACAGCCACCACCACCGCTCCCGCCGCATGGGCCCGCCCGGAGATACCTCCTGTTCCTCCGCCAAGATCGGTGTCACTACCTCCTCTTCCTACACCACCTAAGGGGACTCCTAAACCAAGACCCCAGGATAGGCCACGGAAGACGCCTCCACGGAAACCGGCGGAGCGCCCACGAACCGGGAGGTCGCGCTCTCGCTCCAGGAGGAGGGAGCGATCGCGCAACAGGTCGTCCACGCGGTCGAGGCGCCGCCATGGAGCTCTCGCTCTCACACAAGGTCCTCAGGGACCAGGGACTACTCTCTGACTTTGTCGGGATCGCCAGACACAAGATGGTCGCCGGTTCATGACCTGGTGGCGTTTCATGATGTCCTATTGAGAGGCGCGGCCAAATTGGGCATATCCTTGACGGTGCCCACGCCCAAGACATCCATATTTTTCGAGACACTGCACCAGAAACACCTATCTCGTCCACTACTACCTCTGGTGCTGGGCCTGGAGGAACCGGCCATGGACCTTTTTTTTACCCCGGCGGTGACTAAGGCGGCCCCCTCGAGATTGCAGAAAAAATACCGGGCTCCCGATTCGGATCAGACTTTTCTGAGGGTGGAACCTCCTCCGGATTCTGTGATTGTGACGGCGGCCCGCAAACAGCATGCCACCACCCAGTCATCCACAGTCCCCCCAGACAAAGAGTCTAGATCATGGGTACTCACAAACTTTCTGTCGGGGGCCAAAGTTACAGTGTGGTTTGTGGCCAAGGGCCGCACCGGTAGGAGTGGAGCCAGTGGGGGGGCGGAGTCAGTGGGAGGGGTGGGGCCAAAGTCAAAAGAAAAATCAAACCCGTTTCAAAAGAGACAATGCTGTATTTTAAAGGAGATGTAACTACAAAGAGCACATTTTGATAATACATTTTTATTAGTAGACAATAGCAATCTTAAGAGGCATTGCATAGCTTCATACACACTTTGACTCCAATTCCATCACAGTCTCTCTCTCTCTGTCAGTCTGTCTCTCTCTCTGTCAGTCTGTCTCTCTCTCTGTCAGTCGGTCTCTCTCGCTGTCAGTCAGTCTCTCTCGCTGTCAGTCAGTCTCTCTCTGTCAGTCAGTCTCTCTCACTGTCAGTCAGTCTCTCTCTCTCTCTCTCTCTCTCTTAGTCAGTCTCTCTCTCAGTCAGTCAGTCTCTCTCTCAGTCAGTCAGTCTCTCTCATTCAGTCAGTCTCTCTCTGACAGTCAGTCTCTCTCTGTCAGTCAGTCTCTCTCTGACAGTCAGTCTCTCTCTGACAGTCAGTCTCTCTCTGACAGTCAGTCTCTCACAGTCCGTCACTAAGTCTCTCTCAGTCAGTCTCTCTCAGTCAGTCTCTCTCAGTCAGTCTCTCCCTGTCATTCAGTCTCAGTCAGTCAGTCTCTCTTTCAGTAAGTCATTCAATCTCTCAGTAAGTCAGTCTCTCTATTTCTGTCAAGTCAGTCTCTCTCCCAGTCAGTCAGTCAGTCTCTCTCACTCAGTTAGTCTCTCTCTGTCAGTCTCTCTCTCTCTCAATTAGTATCTCTCCGTCAGTCAGTCTCTCTCTGTCAGTCAGTCAGTCTCTCTCTCTGTCAGTCAGTCTCTGTCCCTCAGTCGGTAAGGCAGTCAGTCTCTCTGTCAGTCTCTCTCTCTCTCTCAGCCAGTCAGTCTCTCTCTTAGTCACAGTCTCTCTCTCTCCTAGTCAGTCTCAGTCAGTCTCCTAGTCAGTCAGTCGCTCTCTCTGTCAGTGTCTCTCTATTTCTCTGTCAGTCTCTCTCTGTCAATCTCTCTCTCTGTCAGTCAGTCTCTGTCATCTCTCGCTCTGACAGTCAGTCTCTCTCTCTCTGTCAGTCAGCCAGTCTCTCGGTCAGTCAGTCTCTCTGTCCATCAGTCTCTGTCCGCGTCTCTTTGTTAGGCTTTCGCTCTGTCAGTCAGTCTCTCTCTCTCTCTTTCAGCCTCTCTCTCTCTCTGTCAGACAGTCTCTCTACCACAGTCAGTCTTTAACTCAGTGAGTCAGTCTCTCTCTTAGTCAGTCTCTCTCTGTCAGTCAGTTTCTCTCTCAGCAGTCAGTCTCTCTGTCAGTCAATCTCTCTCTCTCTTAGTCACAGTCTCTCGCTGTCTCTCTCCTAGTCAATTTCAGTCAGTCTCACTCTGTCATTCAGTCTCTCTCTAAGTCAGTGAGTTAGATATATTAAATCTGTACTTACCCATATATAATTAACCCCACAATATTCTGGGAGTGTATATTTAGGATGCACAATAATATTTATTTTTAATATTCTGGTACTATATCTCGCCCTGAGCTTAATTTGCAAATGAATAAGTGCCAGGACCCAAAAGTTATTTAAGAAGCCCACGGCCGGCACTATCAGAGGTCGGGGTGCACAATACCAAGGCTGCAAAATTCCACCTCATGTCTATTTAATCTACCCCAGACAGTCCCTGCATCTTTATCTCACTCTTGTCGGTTTTATTTCCATTGCTGCTTTCTCCCTCTGCTACTATTTTTTGTCTTTTTCTTCCTCCTCTTTCTCTCCTTTTGTGCGTTTGTCTCTTGTTTGCATCAAAATCTGTTGAGGTAAAAGAAGTGCGGGTCCCACAAATGAATGCTGGTGGGCCCTCCCACAACCACTGGCTCAAATTAAGCACTAAATTCCTCCCTAAGGAACATCTCATCAAACACCTCCGGGAGCCTCTCTGTTCTTGCCTTTTTCCTGGGCCAAGGTTCGTGACCCAAAGGTATTGGAGTGCTTTACATCAGCACTGGTTACGTTCCACAAGGACATATAAAGAGGGGCATCTGTTTTCCCATTCCACGGCATGAAGTCTAAGGATTGTTTCACAAGGAGCATTTTTTAAAACAAAATGGAAATAACAAGATTTATAAAAAAAATGTTTATGTCCCTCCTAAATGCGAGGCGTTGCTTTTCTGAACATGTAACTTACCAAATCTATTTCAAATGCCTCTGAAAATGTCACACAGGAAGTGCCTGGGGGCTGCGGGTTAATCGCAATACAAAAAGAAACGAAGAATAGACAATCTCTGATGCCAGCACTGGTGCAGTCACTGGGTGCTGCGAAGAGTTGATGTTATTTCAGAATCCAAAAGTGCACGAGTGTAATCCTTTGATGCCGTGCGTGGCGCGTTATCACCTTTCACAGCTCATTTGCTGGCAGGCGGCAGGCACCACAGGGCAGCTCCCCTTTGTCCTGTCACCTTCTGCACACACCACAGGGGGAGGGCGACCAGGGGCAGCTTCTGGAAGAGTCCAAATGGGTAGGCGGCAGGGGTCAAAAGAGGGAATTAATTAACAGCTCAACCTTGATCTGAGTCCGCGCCGCTGCAACCGGCAGTGTTTGCTGACGCTCTTTAAAAACAAAAAAAACACAGGTACGATGTGTGCAAGGTCTGCGGGCCGCCAAGGCAGGCTTGTCGGGCCGCTGGCGGCCCGCGGGCCGTACTATGAGTACCCGTGTTCTAGATGGATGGATTCAGCTGGAAGGAAAGTGTGTGGAACATCGGCGACCTCTATGAAGGCTGCGAGTGCCACAGCTTTGTTGGGACGCTACGACTACGCCCTCTGGGACTCCCTCCAGCAGTTTGCGGAACACTTACCTCGCGAGAAGCGGGAAGATTTCCAGGAAGTGTTAAACGAAGGGATGCTGGTAGCGAATCAAATTATCAGCGCTGCAGCGGATTCGTCCCTCTTGGCGTCGCATGGCTTTTGCCATGGAATTAACCAGCGACGACATGCCTGACTCCGCCTTACGTCACTGAAACCTGACGCACAGCAAAGGGTTGCCTATCTTCCATTCTCTGGCGAAACCCTATTAGGGAAACATGCGGATGACGAAATGGCCCGCATGAAGGCGGAGGCCGAAACACTCACGGCTGTGGGTCTAGAGAAGCCCAAAGAGACGAAGAAATCGTACCGCCCGTTCCAACGGCGGTTCGGTGGACAGGGCAGAGGACATGGCCAAGCTTTGGGACAGTCACAGCAACAACAACAATTCCGTAAGCCGTTCCAGAAACGCCCGAAGGGCAGAGGCGGCCAACAGTCGGCACCAGCGACCAAAGGCCCGGCCGGGTCTAGGCCCTGAGCACTTACGTCCCCCGGACCTGTTACCCACTCCGGTAGGGGGAAGCATCCAATTTTTTCTGGCAGAGTGGAGAAAAATTACTCAGGACAAGTGGGAGCTGAATATTGTTTGCAATGGATACAGTCTTCGGTTCACCATCCCGCCTCCAGCAATTCCACCGGTCAGCTCGCAGTTTCAGCTGCGCGAGCTCCAGGCGGAGGCAGATATCCTGTTAAGGAAAAAGGCGATAGAAGACCTACCTCTGTCTCGGAGAGGAAGAGGTCTGTACTCGCGGTTCTTCCTGGTTCGCAAGAAAGACAAGAACGAGTTCAGGCCCATTCTGGACTTGTGGCAGGCAAACAAATGGATTCGCAGGGAGAAGTTTTGCATGCTGTTGTTGCATCAGATTTATCCTCAGTTGCAGCAGGGAGACTGGCTATGTGATATAGACCTACAGGATGCGTACTTCCATGTGCCCATTGCACACAAACACAGGAAGTTCCTGCGGTTCGACGCCAATCATTATCAATACACAGTACTCCCATTCGGACTGAAGTCTGCACCGAGAACATTCTCGAAGTGCATGGCGGTGGTAGCAGCACACCTGAGGAAGAACAAGGTGTTTGTCTACCTGTACCTGGACGATTAGTTGATCAAGGCCTC
Organism: Lissotriton vulgaris; assembly: GCF_964263255.1. Lineage (NCBI taxonomy): Eukaryota > Metazoa > Chordata > Amphibia > Caudata > Salamandridae > Lissotriton > Lissotriton vulgaris. The sequence goes on from NC_141698.1 coordinate 195,879,121, forward strand.
CTCCTTCTTGGAAGCTCGAGCACACTTCCAGAAGACGTGCGTTCTCTTGAACAAGCTGGGGTTGCACATCAACATGTCCAAGTCTGTCCCGACTCCGGTCCAATGCATACAGTACTTGGGAGCCTCCATCAATACGCTGTCAGCAAGCGTGTCTCCTTCGGAGGAGCGGCGATTATCACTCCTTCGGAAGGCTCAGGCTCTTATGACCACTCCATCTACAACAGTGAGGACGGTGTCTTCTCTACTGGGATCAATGGCCTCTTGTATCTTCCTGATGCCACACGCACAACTGCACATGAGACCGCTGCAGGAGTGCTTGGAGGACCAGTGGGATCAGAGGAAAGGATCTTGGGACGACAAGATACGACTGTCTCTGCATGCTCTTCAGTCACTGAAGTGGTGGTGTTCAGCGGAGAATCTCCTCAGAGGGGTTCCCTTCCACAAGTACATTCCCACGCAGACTGTCGTGACGGATGCTTCTCTCCATGGGTGGGGGGTGCACTCCGGAAACCTACAGATTCAAGGAACGTGGTCCCCGATGGAGGCCACGTATCATATCAATTTCCTGGAACTCAGAGCTGTTCACTTGGCACTGAAGGCTTTTCTTCCGTCCTTTCAGACCAACTCTCTGCTTGTACAGACAGACAATACGACCACGATGTATTACCTCAACAAGCAGGGGGGTTCGAGATCACGCCCTCTGTCACAGGAGGCGCAGGCGATCTGGCACTGGCTTCTGGCCAGAGGACTGACGATAACGGCTACCCATCTGCCAGGTGTGCAGAATGTTCAGGCGGACGCACTGAGCAGGCTGATTCAGGAAAACCACGAATGGGTCATAAACGACGAAGTACTAGGAGAAGTCTTCGCAAGGTGGGGGACTCCAGACGTCGATCTGTTCGCCACCGCCGAAAACAGCAAATGCCGAGGCTTCGCCTCCAGGTACTACCAGCAGGGGACGCTGGGGAATGCGTTATGGATCAACTGGTCGAACAGCTTTCTGTACGCTTTTCCACCCATTCCCCTGATTCCGGCGGTACTCATCAAGCTGGCCCGGTCCAGGGCTCGGATGATACTCATTGCCCCGGAATGGCCCAGGCAGTGGTGGTTCACGGACCTGCTTCACCGGTCTCTCCTTCCTCACATACGGCTGCCGTGCAGGCCGGACCTTCTCACGAAGTTCGGGGGGCAGAAGTTGCACCCCAACCTCTCGTCTTTGAGTTTGGCGTCACGGCTCCTTAGTGCAATATGGCCATTTGAATCTGCCTGAAGATTGTATGGACATACTGAAGGAGTCTAAGAGACCTTCCACTCGGACCTTCTATGCTTACAAGTGGAAGAGGTTCTGTATCTGGTGCCATTCCAAGAACTATGACCCGACGACGTGCAAGGAAGACGTCATCCTTCCTTACCTTCTACATTTGGCGCAGTCTGGACTTAATGTTCATTCCATTAAGGTTCATCTTGCTTCTTTGACTGCCTACAGGAAATGCCCTACACAGACTTCCTTCTTCCAGATCCCTGTGATCAAAAACTTTTTTGAAGGCTTGAAGAAAGTGGTCCCTCCTGTCAGGCTTCCTTCGCCTTCATGGGAATTGAATGTGGTGCTGTCCAGATTGATGAGGGAGCCTTTTGAACCTATTCATAAGGCTTCGTGCAGGACCTATCCTGGAAGGCGGCGTTCCTCGTGGCCATTACATCGGCCCGCAGGGTGAGTGAAATTCAGGCGTTGTGTTGCCAAGAACCGTATACTGTATTTCATCCTGCTAAGGTTGTTATGCGTACTCACCCTAAATTTCTTCCCAAGGTTATTTCTGATTTTCATGTCAACCAAACATAACATTGCCTATGTTTTTTCAGAATCCTTCATCTCCAGCGGAAAGGTCTCTTCATTCCCTGGATGTTAGGAGGGTGTTGAAATTTTATCTGGATAAAACCAAAGATATTCGTAGGTCACACTAATTATTTGTCAATTATGGATCGGTCAGGACGGGTTTTGCTACCTCTAAGCAGTTCATCTCTAGGTGGATTGTGTCCTGCATACAGTTGTGTTACCAAAAAGCTAATAAGACCTTAGGGGGTAAACCTGAGGCTCATTCCACCAGGGGAAAAGCTGCCACGACAGCTTTACTCCGTAATGTTCAGATTGCAGAGATCTGCAAGGCGGCCACTTGGAAGTCGGTTCATACCTTCGCTAAGCATTACTGTCTGGACACTGAAGCCAGGGCAGATGCTCAGGTTGGGCAGGCTTCGCTGCGGAATTTGTTCGCACAATAGTGGGGTTAATTTTCTTCTCTCCACCGCTGCTTTGGTGTGGGGATGGGCTTGCCATTCTATTCACTAGATTATGACTATACACAGAGATCCCCTACTACAGAAGGAGTCGTTTCTGTCCTGTAACTCCAGTTCTGTAGTAGGGGTATCTGTCATAGTCATAAGCGCCCGCCCTCCTCCCTGCTGGAGAAAGATATTCATGTAAGGAATGCTACAGGTCTGGCGTGCTACGCCTTCAAAAAGAACTGAAAGTAAAAGGGACCTGCTGTGCATTCTGGGATACAGGGAGAAAGTTCTGGAGAGTTCTCTTAAAGGTACAGTATCCTATTTAAGCCACATAATGGCAGCCTATGGGGCTTGTCTGCCCATGTCTTTCTCTCTATCATTCCAGAGTCTTTTACTGGTAGAGGCAAGATTCCCTATGGAGGAAACTGGGCAGGCTGTGTTGTGTGTGGTTTTGTTTGGTGGAATTTCCAGTTGAAGTACTGGACAGTGTAGCCTGTGGATATAGGCTGCATTATTTGTCTTTAAATTCTCTCTTAAGTGTCTTTGCAGTTCCTGCATTATTTGACAACTTAAGAGATTAGTTTTGATTGCCGGGGTCCACGCACATGGGCGGGACTATTCACTTGATTATGACTATAACAGAGATACCCCTACTACAAGAACTGGAGTTACAGGACAGAAACTACTCCTTCTCTCACAACATCTTACAGCGGTGTCATAAGGTATAAGGCAACACAGGGTCCTGCAAGGCTTTCCAGCACACGCGAGCGTGGCTGCCCATAGAGGCGGCCGCTGAGTAAGAGCCTGGGGGGTGGCCGGAAGGCTGCTTGAGTAGGTCGTGCTGACCTGTTGTCCTACCCACGTGCACCGCTCGCAAAAGCGATTTCCCTTTGACCTCTTTGACCTCTTAGTGTGCCAGCCTGCCTTAGTCCGTCCGACACCCTGCAATTACAAGATAGACCCCACCAAGAAAATACCTGCCACTCCTCGTGTGAGCCATCAACCACCAGCCGCTAGTTGCACCTAGCTGCCAGCAATTAGCAATCACTAGTAACCACCGGCTATATCTGTGATCAATCCAGGAAATCCCAGCTAACTAACCAACTGGCTCCTAGTAGGTCTCAATAGAAGGCATAGCCACACCAGCGGCACAATCTACATCTACAACTACAACTTCCGCTGGGGTCGTGTTTAAGCCTAACCACAAGCAGACAGGTCAAAACACAGAGGCGTCATAGAGGCGTCAACCAATCAGAGCAATGTGATCAGGCAGAGTCAGGCTACAACTAAAGCCTAAATCAAACGACAAGCCTAAAGCACAGAAAAAGAAACTTGAAAATCTAGAACCAACGTCCACACCAAATCCAAACAGCTCTCAAGCAGTCAACCCATACAAACATAATAAAAAAACTCAGGAGGATCCACTTATGTCTGCTATGGAAACTCCATCTTTGAATCGAATTTCAACTTCACCTCCAATTTCGATGACAAATAAAAATGATCAGGCAAATATCCCCTTGGGATCACTCGGGCCAACTCTGACCCCTCAGCGCTCAAATAGGCCTACACAAATGTAATCCTAGTCAAAGTCAAAGTCCTTACCAAAGACCTCACCAACAACCCCGGACAATCTCATATCCATAGACTGTCTCCCAGCAAAGAAAAGGTCATGTACTTTTCAGCCCAAGATTTACACCAAATTCTTCTTCCTTAAAGACCCGGGGACAGCAATTTACTCCAAGTCTGGGAACATTCTTGGCCTTCAAACTCTGCTCCTACAAGCGGAATCTCCCTCAAGCCACACGATGATGAGCCACGATGGCCCACCCCATTCGGCCAACGTCTTCTTTCCATCTAGGAACGGGGCGGCAGCGGGTAATTACACACTAACATCACCTGATCTACAAAAAACTTCTGCCTACTCTTTTCTAGTTGATCATGATCCTCTCACACTCAACCCCCTGGAAACGCACTCGGATAATAAAAATTCCCCGAGAGTTTGGAGCCCTCCACTGAACGCCACTCTCCTTGAATCGGCTACCGATGGTCATCTGGTCAAGCAGAGCGAGATCCAACGCAGTAATCTCCGTCCACTGTCCTTAGGAAGCAAAAACGAGTCAATGGTATTCGAGGCCATGATACACAGAGAGGAGCCAAGAGACGATGTGCCCAACCTCCAGCCTGTCAGCAGTTCACCAATTGCAGCGAAGTTTACCCGAGAGGAGTGCATGGTTTCTCAAAATGACGCCAAAGGTCAAGGAGGCGAGCCTCCATCCCCCCACCTCCCAAGTTCCCCCCCGTCCCCGTCCAAAATACTACACTCTGACCCGAGTTGCACCAGTGTTCAAACACCTGCAAATACTCGGCCAGCTACACCATCGGCACTACCAACGGCATCCCAACGCCGTACTTTATTGCCGTTTAACGATTCCCATTCCATAAACAACTTCATCAACGATGACATGTCCTCAATAGCAGTCCAGGAGTGGGAGGAATTAGTCGCCACATACAACCGCAACGCTCCTGAAGGGGAACTGACTATCAGCTCCTCGCCCAAAAAAGAAAGGCACACCAGCCTTGACAAACCAGCCCTCGACACTCCATGGATAACAATCTTAAATACCCTGCAATACTCGGCCACCGCTTTGGACTTCCAATCACAAAAAATGGATTTACAACTTTCTGTCCTGCAATCAATGGCTGATTCCATCTCTGGGATTGATTGGAAAATCTCGGAATTGAACGGCCTCAAAGCGAGGCCAAGACGCAGTCTTTGCAGCTCAATCATCTCCGTTAAAACTGTCACCCTACGATCCTCTCCTAGACAAGCTTTCATCTCTTCCATCGATGCTAGGGGTCTTGATAAGTGACTTAAAATCAACAGCCATCAAACCCTAAAGCCACAACCCCCCGACCCAATCCCAGTACCTTCTGTGTCGACAACATGCCCAGTGCCCATGCCCCCTGCCACCATCTCATCCTCAGTTCAATCACTATCTCCCGTATCTCAGGAAACAGAGTTAACACCTACCACTCGGTTCATAGCTGATCCCCCTTCACACTCCAATGCCAAGTCCCGGAGAAAGAATAAAAGGAAAGGCAGGTATCGGGCTCTAGCATGCGCCATGCATAAGGTTGAAGATCACTCGAGTTCCTCTCCCTCATCAGCCTCCGACACCCGGAGCCTGACAACCAATGTCCAGTCATCTCCACTGGCCGAGGCTCCTCGTAGTACCCCTTTGGTATCTCTTTCACAGAGTGCAAAACCAGTTCTCAAATCTACAAAGAAATCGTCGCCTTCAAAATACAAACAGAAACTTTTACAATTCAAACCAATACAACTAGGCCAAAACACCGTCTCCACAAAACCCAAACCAGCTGACGAGGCCTCAACAACAGGCTATGATGACACCCCCATGGCCAACGTCATTGAGATACCCCAACAGCCTACATCAAAATTAAACAGCACATTGGGGTCAACAAGGTTAGGCAACAACCAAAGTGGGTTCTCCCCTGCCTCAGAGTAACCTCCTCAGGTTCTCAGACAGATCAGGTGCAACAGGAGAACAAGAGTCCATCAATAGTCTCAGCAACAACAAACCACCCGAGCATCCCAACTTCGATCTTTTTCATCCCTGAATATAGATCTAGAGGCAAGGACGATATATTGAACAGGGGCAATCTATTAAAACTTATGCACGCACTAACAAACCTTGCAAAAATCAGTTACACCGACCTCCTCCAAGTAGGGTTCCAGCCCAACACCGCCTCTCAGTGCCCAGACATAACAAAAACAACTTGGAATTCTTCGGAGACAGCGCATAAAATAATGAAAGAGGAAGCATACTTTCCAAAAATGGGGGGTTGCCCTGAAACTCGGAAAGCAACCCCGTTACCCGACTCCTCTTCTACTCCCTACCTGGTCACAATGTCAAAAAAACATCAGTTCAATACTAAAGGGAGCCAGGAGCAGTTCACCTGGGCCTCTCTGGGGATCCGCAAAAAGTCCTCTGCTTGCACAAAACAAAAAAACCATGGAAGTCAACTTTTTAAATCCAACCTTAATAAGAAGTCAATTCAGCGCACAATCTGCTTCACGACTGCAGACAACTGACAAAAAGGGCAAGTTCTCTCCAATTACTCAGCAAGGGGCAGGGATTTAAGAATCTGTTCCTGGAACATCAACGGCCTAGAAAGCAAAAAGACCGACCCTGAATTTTTACAATATCTACTCACATTTGACCTCCTACTATTACAAGAAACCTGGGAAGACAAAGGATTCTATCTTCAGGGGTTCACGTCCTGTTCCATACCGGCAAACAAAAATTCAATCTTTGGTCGCAGATCGGGAGGGTTGACGGTCCTCGCCTCCATATCAACAATAGGCAAAATCGAGGCAATGGACTTTCACATTTCTCCACCAAGTGCCATCCAGGTGGTAAAGCTCTCACTTTGGCTAAAAATGCAGCCCCAAGAAACAATCGTAATCAACACCTATGTTCATCCCAAACAGAAACATAAGGTAGAAGAGCTGGTGAATGTTTTAGATAAAATAAGGGAGGCCAGTCTGTCTGATCTATTCTTGGTGGCCGGTGACTTCAATATGCTTCTCATCAGCAAAGATCAAGACAGCGACCTCATTCAAGAACTAAACGCAGCATGGGGTGTGCCGCCTCAAGGCACCACAAAAAATAACACCCGAACGAAGCTCTCGAAAAAATTCCTTCTCCATTTGGAACAACTCAATCTAAGGGCCTTAAACGGTCGCTACGCCGAAGGCGACCCTCCAGTAGCCACCTTCCACTCTAACTTGCATTCCTCGCACCTCGATTACATCTTCGTTTCTCTGAACATGTTTTGTTGGGTTTCTTCCTTCAAAATTGGAGCGAGCGACTTCAGAGACCACCTGCCCCTAGTGGCTGAAATAAGATCTAGCTCGAAACTGGAAATTGCGCCCTTTACTGGCCCAGACACAGATGTTAGTTCAAACTTAAAGCGGCTACGGTGTTACTCCGGCAACATTGACTCCATCAGCCTCACCGCGAAAACCCTTTTTTCTCAAATTTCTGGGTCCTCCACCAAGCTGTCAGACGTCTGGCAAAACTTCAGCGACAGATCGTTATGGTGGTGTTGAGTTACCATCCAATCGCGCACTGTTCACTTGGCGCTATGGCGCTTTATGTAGTTTTATTGATCCAAACTATATTTTAACCACTCTTGTGTTTTATTCCATTTGTTTATTTTTTACTTCTTACTCATATTATTTTTCATATAAGTTATGGTTACATTATTTTACATTCACATTGCTATTTCATCAATGACATATATTCACAGGACATTTTTACTTCATGTTTATCAGCATATACTTGGCACATATAATGTAATGCATTTAATCAACATTTTTTGAATGAGCCCAATGCATTTCGGCACCCGTGTGTGCCTTCATCAGGGGAAGTATCTACAAAAGGAAATTAAGAAAACATAGTGTAAGTATCATTTCTTGGCGTGTTTACCTTGTCTTGTTCTTTATATTCGTGATCTAAAAAACCGAGATACAACAAAGTAAACAACCATCGTCGGTAATACCGAAATCTACTTCCAAGCTCTAATATAAGCGCTGCTATCATACCTGTGTCCGGTGCTTCTGCCGCTCTAAACAATTCCCGCAATCTGCTTAATCATCCGTGTGCTCCGGTTCCTGCCTGTTAATGACTACGCTTGACTCCGCGTCAGTTTCGCGGAGTTAACAACTGACAATGGACTGATCCATGTTGTCTCGGTGATTCTAGGTATCCGTGGGGGCCATCTTTAGAAAGGTGCTCGAACGTATTAGTGTAATGCAACGGCTCCCTTGTAACTATTTTCTGATGATATACATCCATCCGCATGGGCACTTGATTCCGTACACCACGTTTTGCGTGTTGCAGTCACTTGTGTGTCTTAAACGTATCTGTTTGCCTGTTGTAGGGTGAATACATGAGCTTGGTGTCAACACACACAGTATTACTTAAACTAGTCACAATACACTCAACCTCGTAAGCCATAACGGTTAAGATAGTAGTTCAGTCAACTTAATAGGTCCGTAGAAGCAGGACTACCATATTGTAGTGACTATGAATAATAATGATTTTCATCAGTATAGGCTAGTAATCAATACATTTTCAACGAAGGGTATAGGAATCCACTAAAAAGTAACATCAGAAAATAGTTACAAGGGAGCCGTTGCATTACACTAATACGTTCGAGCACCTTTCTAAAGATGGCCCCCACGGATACCTAGAATCACCGAGACAACATGGATCAGTCCGTTGTCAGTTGTTAACTCCGCAAAACTGACGCGGAGTCAAGCGTAGTCATTAACAGGCAGGAACCGGAGCACACGGATGATTAAGCAGATTGCAGGAATTGTTTAGAGCGGCAGAAGCACCGGACACAGGTATGATAGCAGCGCTTATATTAGAGCTTGGAAGTAGATTTCGGTATTACAGACGATGGTTGTTTACTTTGTTGTATCTCGGTTTTTTAGATCACGAATATAAAGAACAAGACAAGGTAAACACGGCAAGCTACCGCGAGCCGTTTTTCAGCAGTTATTTGACCGCCACTTGAAACTAAGGCTTAGATCTGATTTATATATTTCAGAATCTCGAGGCACATTCGAATAAGGTATGTTGACAACGTAACACGTAAAAAGATGGTTTAAGTGTACAACATACATGTAGTTAAGACCTTTGTTGCCTACCATTTTTTCAGACACCCGAGATACCATTACTGAAGGTATCTAGGACAACCAATGGCAAGTTGTCAGTGATTATACATGTATATATGGATTTATTACAGAGTGGCTTGTATTTATGTTTTGAACAGAGATATAAGGGCCAAATTGAGGGACAGGATTCAGTTGATTTACAACCACAACGATCAGGTATGCACACATTACGGTTACACATTCATAGAACCCCCCACCAAGAAATGATACTTACACTATGTTTTCTTAATTTCCTTTTGTAGATACTGCCCCTGATGAAGGCACACACGGGTGCCGAAATGCATTGGGCTCATTCAAAAAATGTTGATTAAATGCATTACATTATATGTGCCAAGTATATGCTGATAAACAAGAAGTAAAAATGTCCTGTGAATATATGTCATTGATGAAATAGCAATGTGAATGTAAAATAATGTAACTATAACTTATATGAAAAATAATGAGTAAGAAGTAAAAAATAAACGAATGGAATAAAACACAAGAGTGGTTAAAATATAGTTTGGATCAATAAAACTACATAAAGCGCCATAGCGCCAAGTGAACAGTGCGCGATTGGGTGGTAACTCAACACCACCATAACGATCTTTCAGAACCAGGACTGACAACCCTTAACAATCGCAGCACCAGTGTACAAAACTGTTAAATTCAGAAAAACTCGGAGTGCTCCTACAACCCTCTCATTTTTCTACAAAACTTCAGCGACGCCATGATGGGGAAAATGATAGGTATGGCGTCCAAAAATCCAGGCCAAACAAAGGGGTCTTCGATCGGGAAACACTTAACCATGGACATGAAAGTACAAAAACAAATAACTGTAGCTTGCAAACAGTTCTCTGGGAATCTAAAAAAACAGCTTAAATGGATGAAATGGGAAAGTCAAAAGCAAAGAAATGACGATTTTTGGATAAAACTTGTCCACGAGGGGAAGCAGAAAAATAGCTCCAGGTTTTGGCGAATGGTAAAAAGGTTGCAGAACCCTGACCATTTAGGGCAAAATTCTCATATATCTGAGGAAGTATGGACAAAATACCTATTATCACACTTCAATGATAATGTCACTATAGGTGCCACAGCAACAATGTCTCCTGGCATAACACCTTTAAGGCCTTGAAACGAGGAACAACTCAATCACCACAAGATTTCGAGCATACAAGAAACACGAGAGGGTGAAGGAATAAGGCTAACGAAATCTGACTATCCAAAAGAGGAAGAAAGTCTAGCAAAGGACGCTGAGCAAGAGCGAATGAAAATTATCCCAGCAGACATCAGTCGGCAAATAAAAAAGGGAGACCCAATGGAGCGCCAGGGCCAAATGGAATACCATCTATACTGTACACATCAGATGCAGATTTTTGGAGTGCATCTCTGGCCCCAATATTCACCAGCATAAACGTCACTTTGATGCTTCCAGACTCATGGCATGGGTCCGTCATAAGTACTATTAACAAACACGGGAACAAGAGCCATCCAAATAGTTACCGTCTTATTGCTTTGCTTGACGTTGAAGCAAAATACTTTGCAGGACTTATCCTGGAGGAATTATCATCATGGGCCTCCGAAAATGCCATCATTCCCCTCAATCAAACTGGTTTCTGCAAAGGTCAAGGGACCATTACCAACATCATGGCTCTGTCCCTTCTGATAAGTGCAGCAAAAGTAGCTAAGTCACCTGTATTCCTTACATTTATCGATTACACTGCAGCTTTCGATCACGTGGATCGCAACAAACTTTGGCAGAAACTCTACAACTGGGGCATTCCGAAGCGCCTCTTAGACGTCCTAATTCTGCTCCACTCCAATACCTGAATTAAAGTCAAGCTTGGGGCTGGCACACACGTCTCGAAGCCGATCAGGACGACAAAGGGATTAAAACAGGGTTGCCTTCTAGCTCCCATCCTATTTAATCTCTTTTTAGCGGATCTGCCTGCAGAATTAGAGAAATGCCGTAATCACGCACCCAAGTTAGGGGACATCACCCTCTCAAATCTGTTATACGCCGACGACCTTGTGTTGATAAGCCGCTCCCAAGTAGGCCTCCAGCACCTCCTGAACGCAACTTTGCCTTCTCAGCAAAGAACGCCCTCCAAATAAATCTTCGCAAGTCAAAATCCATGACGGTCAATTACAGGAAAAAACTGAATCCTTGCTGGTACCTGAATGGAGAAAAACTTGATAGGGTAGCCTCATATAAATATCTGGGTGTCCTCTTGGATTCAAATAACAACTTTAGACCTCAACTCCACTCCATCCGAGGGAAAGCCACAATGACTTACCTGGCATTAAAATCTCTAAAGGCAAAACTCCCTGATCTCACACTAAAACCATTTCTTAAAATCTTGCGTGCGAAACTACAACCAACTCTCACGTATGGGAGTGAATCACTTCATGGGAAGGATGCCGAACTGCTGGACACAGTCATAGCCAACTCCAATAGGGCCATTTTCAAACTTCCTACATATGTCTCCCCTGCCCAGATTCGTTTGGAATTCGTCATTATCAGACAAACTCTAGAAAGGCGGAGTGCGTACGTAGCATCCTGGCGCAAAATCTGCAATGCGCTTATAGACCCCTGGGTTATAACGCGCTATATAAATCAAATAAAATAAATAAATAAATAAATGCAGAGGCCGACTCCCTAAATGCCAACATATGGGCTGAGCTACTACGGCACCGCACGTCGCTGCATAGAGTTTATCTTTTTGACTCACTTGAAGTCCTAGGTTTGTCTGACACTTGGGAAACGTCTACAGACCTCCAGTCTTTTAAAAAAAAACTGGCAAAAAAATCAGCATGCATTATCTCTGCGATTGAAGACAAGAAAGTCTTAGCAAACAGAGCGCACGGATGGACAACCCTGGGTGGATATGGTAAAACACAGTCACAAGCATACCTTAACATAGGTATGAAAATACAAGTCAAAGAAGGCGTAATCCCGATATTGCCACACCTGCCCCCCTGGTTGAGACCACCCGTTTTGCAACAGTGTCACCTGTGCAAGTCTGGCATGGAGGATATTGCCCATGTGATAGGTATATGCCGTAGACTGAGGGACCTGAGGCGCAATCTCCTGCTTCCATCCTTTAAGTCACACGCTGTACGGACCTGTAGGCAGGCAGTTATACTATGCTTTACCTCTCGCAACACAAAATTTAACTGCCAGGTCGTGAAGTTCTTTGACTCATTAAAAAAAAGACTTGACATCGTTTAAAGTTCTTCACTAGCACCTGAGGACATCTTTGATCTGTTTACAGTAATGCAGTATTCTTTTTAATCCTAATTACAGTTTGGTTTTTAATGTCGCTACTGGTATTTTATATTTTTGTAAAGATTTTAATTAATCATGTACAAATAAATATTACTTACTTGGTGGACGTCCCAGGCATCTATTCTTGGCATGTTGAGCTGCAGATTCACACACGCCCACCCGGCTACCTTTATCTGCTCCAGTATTATTTTATTTAGATACAGCATACATGGGCATCTTTTCTGTTTCTCACAAAACTCCATCATTTCCCTAACTGGCGAAAAAACAATCCGAAGATGGAGCCGATGCCCATGCTCACTATGGTCCAAAGGAGGAGTCATCTATCACGTGACTTCCATAGACTTTTACAGTACAACAACAAAGTGCGAACATCCTGGCCCAACACCAAATGGCGATCTATGCACAATGAGTGAATTCAGCTCTACATGCCCAGAAAACAGATGCATACTGTAAGTAGCATTTTCCTTCTAGCCTTTGCTATTGCTTCAGAGTAGAATATAATTATTTTCATCTAAATAACTGCATTATATTTTAACTGAAGTTGCTTGCACCTCCTGAAGCGAAGTTATGACCAAATGGTTTTTATAGCCTTTACCTGGTAGGGCCAGCATTTTCTATTATATTTACCCTGCAGCCGATGTTATCCGATGGGGTTTTTTCTCATGTTGCATCTAGGCACTTTGGGACTCTTCTGGTATGTTACTGTAGTGTTTACAAATGGCCCTTCATGTTCCAGTCAGTGGGCAGTGATGGTAAACAAAAGTAATACAATACAGTAACTTGTTATGATATATCTCACTCTTTGTTTCAGTGAGTCTCCTTGTAAGACTGGACAGTGGCTTGAATTCACAGCAGCGGAGTTTCCAGTCACCAAAGCAAGGGCCCCACCCAGTCTAGCCAACAGTCCAGTTTAGGGTTCCTTCACAGTCCGTGTCCAATATTTTGATAAAGGGTCCTGTATAACAGTGGTCAGCACCCATTTTGAAGTAACTTGGGTACAAGTTACCCTTGAAATTTCCCCATGCCCTGGGTAGCCAAAGCATGTGAAGGGATTCACCAGCTTTACCTGTTTTCTCTGACTCGACTTTAGGCTTTGGAACCAACAGAACATGGAAATGCCAGTACCTTTGGAGCTATTAGGGTTAAAGATTGTTCAGATGAGCCCCTAATTGGGCTGACGACTCTAGCTTGCAGAAATCTACCTTGGGTGGGTGAAGGCAAAGTCCTTTAAGAACTCTTTGGGACAGGAGCATAGAATATGGGATATCTAAGGGTGTGTGGTGAATTGTTGAGAGAGCAGCCTCAACAAGGAAAATCCAGGAAAGTATATGTGCAGCACCATAAACGACTGTCTTGCTTTCTATATTTTTATCGGGGTGTTGGGTTTTGGGACTTTTCTGCAGTCTGTTCTTCGAGCCAATATCCACACTGACTCACCATGCATTTTGCACATTTTTCTTGACACATTTGAAATGTCTAGGCACATTAGAACTTCCCACCTTGCAAGGCATTTGAGTTTCATTTGCTGGGTAACTCTTATTTGCGTTATGAAGCACTCAGCCTTATTGCACAGTTAATACTTATCCCCAGCCTGCGTGGTATGTCTACTTTCCAGTAGAGGTTCAGCTCTTAATGATGCATAGTGTGAGCTGTATGTTGAAAAAATATTTAGAAAGCTGCCAGAGCTCATCTAAATAATGAAGTTAAAATGAGCTTGTTTAAAATGAATTTCGTGCTTCCATGAGGCCTAAACACAAGATTTGGGGTATGAGTAAAAGTTAATGAAAATGGCCAATTTGTTTGCTTTGAGGCCTGAAAAAGTGTTTATATCTGTAAGAAACAGGTTAGTATTAGATTCCTTACCTTAGAATATCCCCAGGCGTCAGACTGGATCCGGAACCTTTTTGCGTAGCAGTACCCTTGCGCGTAGGTAGGCATCGTCTGCGGCTCTGCGTCCGTCGTCTGTGTTGTTCGCGCCGGGATGACGTCGCCGGAGTACTCAAGACTCCCCCCTCGCGCACTGTCGTCAGTTCTTCTTTTTTCCGCGCCAGCAAGCGCCGATCCGGAAAAAGTGGTACCCTTAGTCAATTTTTGGCAACTTTTTCGCTCATTTTTGATCTTTCTTCGAAGTCGAACGACTCCGGTGCCGGTAGGGATGCCTGGGTTCTAGCCCTGCGTCGACTGCAGCCGACTGATGTCGGTTACCGACCCTCATCGCTGGTGTCTACATTGCCTGGGGCCCGACCACGATGACAAGTCGTGCCCCGACTGCTGGGCCTTGACGTCGAATGCTAGGCGGGAGCAGTCCCGCAAGCGCCTCGAGCTCCGGCAGTCGGCCCGTGCCGTTCAAGGTCCCGGTCTGGAAGGAGGTCGAGGGACCGGTCGGAGGGCAGAAGTCATCACAGCTCGGGGAGTCGACACCACTCCTCGGGCACCAAGTCCACAGGTAAGAGGCACAAGAAGTCGAAGAAACGACATCGCTCTTCTGACTCCCCCAAACGCTCACGCAACGCGGCCGGGGGTTCGGGCGACACTGCCCACGCGGCTCCGCCGGAGCAGCAGGCGTCGTGGCCTGCCCCATACCCGCCGTTCCCTGGGCAGAACACGACGCCGGAGGAGATCGATGCCTTCCTCACGGCGCTTTCGGGCCCCGCGGTCCCGACTGGGAGCCCAAGCAGGCCGGGTGCTTCGGCCCTGGCGCTGCAGGGCGCTGTTGGCGACTTTGATCCCGACGCCCCAGGGACCCACTGGATCCGGGTCGTCGCCGGTCGACCTTACGACCTCGCCGGCACAGGCCCCTAGGGTGCCGTCCCCGAACGACGTCGTCCCCGAACGACGAAAATCCCCAGTCCCCCCCCTCAACCCGGTTTCGACGCCGAAGCGGCGCTGCTCGACGCCGCATTAGACGTCGAGAGAAGACTTTTTTTTTCTATGATCCGGCCCCATCGTATGACCCTGAGTACCAGGAGATGGGTGGCGAAGCGGATTGGGAGGGGTCTGAGAACCCTCTGGCACGTGAGTGCCAGTCTTATCAGGACTGGGCAGGTGAGCTAGGGGATGCCAGTGGTTTGGACACTTCGCCAGACACTGGTTTTGTCTCCCCTCCTACCGTGGCTTCGGAGGAGAGGGATGCCTATAGTGTGGTGTTGACGCGGGCGGCCAAGGCCTTATCCCTTGAACTCCCCGTCGCGGCCGTGAGGACTAACCTCCACACTGAGGTCCTTAAACCGCAAGCAAGCTCTTCAAAGCCTCTGTTGCCATTTAATGAGGCCTTGTCTGACGTTCTTCTGGACACCTGGTCCAGGCCCGCTACAGGTTCCCCTGTAGATAGGAACGTGGCCAGACGCCACCGCCCGGCTCCAGGTGACCTTTGCTTCCTGTCCACCCACCCCACTCCCGAGAGCCTGGTCATACAGGCCTCTAACTCTCAGACCGCATTCCCGACGGCTCCCCCCGATCGGGAATCCAAGAGGTACGAACAGTATGGTAAGAAGATGTTCTCCTCACTGAGCTTGGGGTTGCGGTCAGTTAACACCGCGTGCCTCTTGGGCCGTTATTCCCACTCTCTTTGGGATACGGTCGCGGACGTACTGCCACAATGTCCGGAGGAGGCCCGGATTAACCTCGCCCAAGCCCTTGCAGAGGGTATTCCATCCAGTGTGGCCTGGATACAACGGACTCGCTAGGCAGAGCGATGGCAACGACGGTGGCGATTTGTCGCCACTCCTGGCTGAGGTCTGCCAACTTTTCAGCTGATGTCCAAAACACCCTTATGGACATGCCGTTTGATGGCAGTCGCCTCTTTGGCGACAAGGCAAACCGTGCGCTTGAACGCTTTAAGGACTCCAGGGCTACGGCAAGTCCTTGGGCCTGTCTGCCCACGCCAGCAAACTGCTGCCTTTCGCTCCTTTCGTGGACAAGGAAGGGGCGCCCCCACACATCCTGCCACCCACGGGCCGCAGACTAACATCCAGCGCGGTGGTGGACGTGGTAACCGCTGTGGCGGTGCCCAGGGACAACAGCGAGGCAAGTCCACATCCACCCCCGCAGCATCCGCCTCAAAGCCCTCCTAGTCCGAGCTTTCAGGCCTGCGTGACGCCAGTGGGGTGGCAGGGTTCGCCATCACCACCTCCACTGACGCGACATCACTTCGGACAGGTGGGTGCTGCAAATCGTCTGACGGGGCTACTCGCTCCCCCTCAAGGCGACCCCTCCAGCCATGCCACTGCAGTACCACTGCGTGTCGGGGGATCACTTGAATCTTCGGCAAGAGGAAGTTACGGCCCTCTTGGCCAAGAGGACCATCAAGCGCGTTCCTGGGCCAGAAGTAGGGTGTGGTTGTTACTCCCACTACTTTCTGGTTCCTAAGAAGGGCAAAGGGTACCTGCGCCTTGTCTTGGACCTGCGGAACGTCAACGGCTTCCTCCGGAAGGAGAAGTTCAAGATGCTGACACTGGCTCAGGTCTTAGCTGGGAGACTGGATGGTAGCGTTGGACTTGCAGGACGCTTATTTTCACATCCCCGTCCTGCCGGCCCACCGGCGCTATCTGCGGTTCACGGTAGGCCACGAGCACTTTCAGTTTACCGTGCTCCCCTTCAGCCTTACCAGCGCCCCACGGGTGTTCACGAAAGTAATGGCGGTGGTCGCAGCTCATCTGCGTAGGTTAGGGGTTTGTCTTTCCCTACCTCGACGACTGATTGTTGAAGGCGGGCTCGCCCTAGACAGTAGTCAGCCACCTCCAGACTACGTCCGACCTCCTGCATCTGCTGGGGTTCTCCATCAATGTGCCGAAGTCACACCTGTGTCCCTCTCAGAAGCTCCTCTTCATCAGAGCGGTTCTAGACTTGGCGCAGTTTCAGGTTTATCCTCCCGAACTGCGGGTTCGGGATATTCAGGCTATGATTCGGATCTTTCAGCCGTTCTCCCAAGTCTCGGTCAGGTTGACGCTGCGGCTTCTGGGGCTGATGGCCTCCTGCATCCTTCTGGTGCATCACGCCAGGTGGCGGATGCGGGCTTTGCAGTGGGACCTGAAGTTTCAGTGGGCCTAGCATCAGGGCAACTTGTCCGACCATGTCTTGATCTCGGAGGGCACTGCAAGACAGTTGCAGTGGTGGCTCACGGACCGCGATTGGGTCAGCGGCAGATCCCTCTCCCTACCAGAGCACGTAGTTGTGACGGACGCGTCCCTCCAGTTCTGGGGGATCCACATGGGAGAGGCGGAGATCAGAGGCCTCTGGTCTCCGGCGGAGTCCCGGCTCCACATCAACCTTCAGTGCAAGCCGAATCGCCCGTAGCTCCAGAAGGCATTCTTCCCCTCTGATAAGGGGGAGTGTAGTGCAGGTGTTCACGGACAACACCACCGCCATGTGGTACTGCAACAAACAGGGCGGGGTGGGGTCGTGGACTCTATGCCAGGAGACTCTGCTCCTCTGGCAGTGGCTGGAATATCAGGGCGTGACCCTGGTGGTTCAACACCTGGCAGGCTCCCTGAACGCCAGGGCGGACGAACTCTGCCGTTGGTGCATGATGAATCACGAATGGCATCTGAACTCTGACGTGGCGCAAGGCCTCTTTCAGCAGTGGGGGAGAGCCTTGGTTAGATCTATTTGCCACAGATGAGAACGCGCAATGTCATCAGTTCTGCACGTTGGAAATTCCAAGGCGGCACTCGCTCGGAGACGCTTTTCGTTGTGAGTGGAGTTGCAGTCTTTTGTACGCCTTTCTGCCTACACCACCTCATGCGTGGAGATTGAGCAGCGGCAGTTGAGGCCATTTGACTTGCCGCCTGAAGTCTGTAATGTGATTCTGGCAGCCAGGCGTCCCTCCACAAAATCGGTATACGCCTGCAGGTGGAACAGATTTGTGGCATGGTGCACAGCAAAGTCTGGGGATCCCCTTTCTGCACCTCTTTCTGAGGTTCGTCTGTTCCTTCTCTCTTTGGCCCAGCAGGGCTCTGCTCTGGGCACTATCAAAGGTTATCTTTCGACCATCTCCGCCTTTCTACGCCTTCCAGATCAGCCTTCTCTTTTTAAATCCCCGGTTGTTAATCGTTTTCTTAAGGGCATTACGCAGATGTTTCCACCCGTACCCTTCATAATACCTCAGTGGGACATAAATCTTGTCTTGACTTTTCTGATGTGCGCTCCGTTTGAGCCCCTTCATAACTGTCCCTTACTTCTTCTCACTCTAAAGACTGCTTTCCTGGTTGCTGTCACCTCTGCCAGAAGAGTGAGTGAGCTCCAGACCCTTTCTTCCAAACCTCCTTTCCTTTCTGTTCATCTGGACAAGGTGGTTTTAAGGACCCGTCCTTCTTTTCTGCCAGAGGTTGTCACGCCCTTCCACATCGGGCAGACCATCACTTTGCCCACCTTCTTTCTGCCTCCGCATCCTTCAAGGGAAGAGAAGAGGCCTTCCGTCTGGACCCAAAATGTGCGTTAACATTCTATCTGCAGCGTACACAGCAGTTCCGGGTGGATGATCAGCTTTTTATTGGTTACATTGGTGCCAAAAAAGGTCGGGCTGTGCACAAATGGACTATCTTCTAGTGGGTCGTTCTGTGCATCAAAGCATGTTACTCCTTGGCCAAGAAGGAGCCTGCTGTGGGGCTGCCTGCCCATTCGACCAGGGCAACTACAGCCACTACTGCCTTGGGACGCTACATTACCTTGCAGGAATTTTGTCAGGCAGCTATGTGGGCCTCCACGCATTACTGCCTTGACAGTCAGTTCTGGAGAGCCGGCTTCTTTGGCCTTTCTGTGCTCTGTGACTTTCTGGTGTAATCTTGAATGTATACCCACCACTGGGGTTGGTATTGCTGGGGTACCTATTCTAAGGTAATGAATCTATCACTAACGTGTCTCTTTCAGATGTACAAGTTACTACTTGTGTAACAATATATCTGTGAGAGACATTAGTTAGTGATAGATGGCTTACTGCCCCACCCATCCTCCCCACTCTGCGAACTGATTACTAGGGTTAAGGTCATCCCCTTTTAGTGCCCTACTTTTACGCACCAATGGTCAGTATCTTGCATGGCTCTGCGTGGAAAGTCGTGTACAGAACGGACGTCAGCGCGCATGGGTGGCGCCTAAGTAGTCTTCGTGACGTCATCTTGGAGCTCACAACGCCAGTGACGGACGCGGAGCCGTGCGATGCCACCTACAGACGCGCAGGGGTACTGCTAAGCAAAACTTTCTGGATCCAGTCTGACGCCTGGGGAATATTCTAAGGTAAGGAATCTATCACTAACTAAGGTCTCTTACAGATATATCGTTACACAAGTAGTAACTTGTGCTATGGTACTAAACACTCCTGTGCTCAGTGAAGCCACTATGATGCTGTGGAACTCAAGTTGTTGAGTTTCCTGACAATGTACTCACTATGGCTTCCACAGCACTAGCAACATTAATGAATACACCCCATTATTTTAGGTGCATATCTGCTCATGCAGATAAGCCCACACCTGTGATATAGTGCACCCTGCCTTAGGGCTGGTAAGGCTAGCTAGAGGGCGACTTAGCTATATCTCAGGCCATGCTAGTTGGCATGGCACACAGGCAGTGTGCCATGTCGACGTTGTCATATTTTCTGCACTAAACCATGCATGCTGTAGTGGCAATCTGCCTGGTCTAGGTGCAAACTTTTCAGGCCCAATGTCCATTATTCCCAGGTCCCTTTTACTAGGAACTTTTAACGGGGTCCTGATGGGCCAATTGTCGAATCGTTTTTAGGGAAGAAGCAGGGGACTCGATTAGCAGGGACCCTGTGTGCTACAATTGAAACCACATCAATGTTCAGGTAAAAAGATGGAGCTAACCAAGTCAAAAGAGGCACTTTCTCACATGGTGGGTGAGCCACTAAGTGTATGCTGATTTTATTAAAGTAGCCCTTTTTGACATGGTAACCCCCACTTTTTTCCTTGCAACTGATGTGATTTTGACTTTGGTTCCTTCTAACCAGGTCCCCAGTGCCAGAGGTCTTTCCCAAAACTGTACAATTGTTTCCCTCAATTGACGAAACCTTTAAACCCCTCTGTAAGTCACTAGTAAGTGGTACCCTGGTACCTAGACCCTGGGGTACTGAAAGAGGGTCCGTAAGGGCAGCATCAGAAACTGTGCAACCCTAAGGGACCCCTCAACAAGCACATGCAAGGCTACCATTGCAGGCTGTTTTTCCTGGTGCAGACAAAAGTGAAAACACAGCATGTTACACATCCTTTGTGGCATGTCCCCTACCACTGCATTTAATATGTGTAAGTCACCCCTACAACAGGCCTGACAGCACAAAGGAAGGGTGCTGACTATTGTGTATGAGGATATACCTGCATGAGCAGATATGCCCCTCTGCTGGTTCTCAGTTCTGTTACTGCCAATGCAAGTGACCATAGAAGCCATTTTAAAACGTGCTGGACACTGGTGAAAACGAGTACCCCAGCTACATGATTGCTTTACTGAAGGAGATGTTTGCTATCTGTATTGCTAAACCCTCACTGATTCCAGTGATGGATTTACCTAGACATGTACCCAGAAGTGCTCCCTGAATAGATACCAGCCTCTGGTGTCCTCCATGACTGGTTTCTGCTAGACTGTCACCCGAGACACTGTTATGACCTCCTAGGGTGGGAGCCTTTTGCTCTCAAGAGACCCAGAACAAAAGCCTGTCTGGAGGACCTGCTGATTAGCCTTCCTAGGCCGACAAGCTTAAAAGAGCTGCCGTCTTTTGAAAGGCGAAATCTGGCTCACCTCACAGGAGAGGAAGCTGCACTTTAAATCGACTTTTCATGAACCTGCTGGGTCTCCGAAACCCAGGAAATCTGCCAGCCTTCACCCAGGAACCAAGGCCTCCAGAGGGCAGCAGAACTGCATCCTGCAGACAACAAAAGAAGGATCAAGAGGACTCCAGCCCGCCAAATCTCAGCGCTGCCAAGCACCACTGACCCTTAGCCCCCAAGCTTATATTGAAGTGACCTACGGTGTGTGTATGTGGTTCCCAAGCCCTCAAGGTACAGAGTCCACTGTGCAGGGTCTCCTCCTGAACTCTCCAATGTCGCCTGCAGCCTCTGGTGGCAGGACCCCTCATCCACGAGTGTTGCCGAATAGAGAAACCAGACACCGGAAAGAACCTCTGCACCCAGATGCCCAGAGGAGATCAAAGGTGTCCCCACGTCCCCCAGCATCACAAGATCCAAAGCCACCCACTGGTTTCACTGGATTGCCCTCAGTTCCCTCCTGCAGCCTCTTTGTGACTGACCAATTCCTATTGATTTGCCTTGGGCACCCGATGCTGTTAGCACCACTGCACCCAGCTGCCCTAGTGCCTCTGGAGGTGACCTGATAGTGCTGCCTTTGACATGGCCCTGTACTTACCTTTGACCCAAGAAACTGGTCCTGAAAGTCGCTGACAAGAACTGGTAAACTGCATTTGATTTTCCTTTGTTAGGTTAACATTGCAGAACTCCGAAATTGCACTGTCACCTTTTTTTTTAACTGTAAAGCATTTCTCGTTAAAAACATACTTACCTGAACGATTTGTTTGTATTGCGTAAACATATATAAAGATGCTTGATATTTTTATAATTTGGTGTGGATCTCTTTCTTGAGTCAGTGTCCTTCATTGACCATTACGTGTATTTTCAGATGTCTTGCATTCTTCTCTGTTAAGCCTAAGGCTTGTCGACCGCACTAGCCCCTATCCGAGAACTTTGGGATTGCCATAGCAAGGCGCCGTCCACTCATAAGGGAACCTCTGGACTTTTTACATGATGTATCTCATTTTGATAAATCATATAAAGAGCCAGCTTCCTGCACGGACGTTTACTAAGAACCGTCAAGCCAATTTAATAGATACTTCCCTAGAATTCGTGGTCTTGAGTCCTTCAGGACCACCCCCGAGTTCGTTTCCAACTGTGCTGTGATCAGAAACTTGTCAGAAGCGTTTAAGCTACCCTTTGTGGAAACTAGATTTAACATTCTTATTGAGAAAAACTCCAGCCTTTGCCCACCATTTAAAGATGCCCTTTTATAGGCTGTCTTAGCTGTGTAGGAGAGACAGAGACTACACTTACCCCCGACAGATTTTGCTGAAGCTCCAGTGGCTCGTAATTCAAAGAAGCTAGATGATGTGACAGTGTTTGCTTCCTGCTTGTTAGATGATACACCCATGTTCTTTAGGACTTAGTGTTTCTGTTGGTTCCAAACCTGCTGGAACACCTAAAGGGGCATTTTACTGTGCAGGAAGATTGTTAATGAATTAAAGTAAGTTCTTTTTTAGTACTATATAAAATCTTCGAAACATAAAGAACTTGCTATTTAACAGTGTCTCAATACTTGAAGATCAAGGCTCAAGTATATAAAAAATAGGTGAGAAGGGTGCTATTTTAACCCTGGCATTGACACAAACTGGTAAGTTTTACATTGCACCGAAGTGACACTCCGCTTTAAACCTGGTTAATTTCAATTATTGTTTCTTATCTTATTGGTTTACCTGAAACTATTTTTGATTCCCAACCTTAGTTGTGAAATGTAATTGCATCTTCTAGCATTGCTGATTTTGCATTGTTTGTATGCTTATTTGTATTTTTGTAATGATGATTATTTAAATGGTGTCAAATGTTTTCCCCATTAAGGTCATACGGACGTTTTTCTATACCAACCGGCAGACATGTCAGGACTGGCTGACAAGGATTCGAATTGCTATCATGCGTGTTGGACTTTTGGCTGGTCAACCTGCAGTAACAGTCAGGCACGGCTTTGATTTACTTGCAGAAATGAAAAATAGTCCATCCCAGGTTTGAATTTTATTCAAATAATTAATTGTAGTTGTAAAAAATCTATTTGTGCAGGGAATACTGTTTATCATGTTTATTGTGAATTAATTTCAATGTAGTTTTCAGTTAATGAGTGACAGAATACATGTACTTGCAGCTTGCTTCCGATAAAATGTTTTCTAATAGCATTTTTGAAAATATCTTGAGGCCTAAGATTGGATTGCATTTGATTCTTCAGAATGACTGTCCACTTGTGCCTCAGTCAGTTGTGTGCTTTCTATTGACAATTAGATGAGGCCTATTCGTCACAAGTTTAATTCGCGGCTAAACCAACTCAGCTTTTCATCCTTAAAGTGCAATGAATTGAGAAACAGTAAATTGAATAATGAACCCCTTTTTCATAGTACTTTTAAGCCAGACACCTTTAGTGTACATGTATATTAAAATATTAAGGTCATTCTGCTTCACCAGTTCTCTAAATGTTACACTTTTTAGTGCACTTTGAGGTTGCATGTTCCCCTCAAGTGTGCTTTGATTGCATCAAGAAAAGTCATGACTTCATTTATTTTATTTTTTATTATTCTTTGCTCGTGGCTCCATGAGTTTTCTTCACCTGTGGGACACATGGCATGATTGTCACCGACAATAATGCTATACCTCTTGACCCAAATGACTACGACCCATGTACTGATTGGTCACTAATGAAGCTGCTACTGTAGCAGAGCAGGATATGTTTTCCCCACACTGATTCTCATGGGCTTGTTTGCATTTCTATGATGCTACTTCCAACATTACTCCCAGTGCCACTTTGTGGAGTGATTTGTTTAGCAAAAAAAAAGACAGAACCTCTTCCTTTAAAAGTGTGATCTTTGCTAAACTGTGTTTTACTGAGAATTAATGAAAAAATGTGTACAACTGTGGTAGTGTACACTTGGAAAAAACATAATTTAGTAGCCAGAGCATGATCTAGATTAACATGTTGTGCATTATTCTGAGATTTGGTGTTTTTTTCTGGAAATAGTCTAGAAATTGTTTTCTTTTCAGACTTTGATTATAGGTTGAGCCAACATGACTTCCTAATATATCTAGCCTAATCCCACAGTACATAGTCGCCGTCCTCAGATTCTTTCTTTCGCTGATTGGTTAGGAAGCAAGGAGAAGAGTTGCATTTGAATGGTGAAATTGACAGATAGCAATTGTTGGAAGCTGAGCTTTTGTTGCAGTTATCACCCCACAGTTTGCCCCCTTTTGTAACTACTAGATGTGATTTTCGACTGACCATGCACAATGGCCTGCTAACCAGACCTCCGTACCAGAGCTCCTTCCCCAAAACAAGGTGTTGTCTAATTGTGCTACAGTTGGCTAACGACTTTAGCAGCCCTTTAAGTCCCTAGTAAATTGTTCCCCAGTTATCTAGGGCATAAGTGCTAAAGAGTGACCCAAAGGGCTGCAGCTTATCTTATGCCACCCTTAGGGACCCACACACAAATTTCACACAGACTGCCATTGCAGGTTGCATGGCGTGGTGCAAACAATGAGTGAAAACATGACCTACTCCTGTGTGCCATGCCAATGTCACTGCCTCTAATATAGGTAAGTCGCCCCTGCAGCAGGTCTTTGAGCCGTAAGGCCGGGTGCATTATATTTTATGTAAGGACATATCTGCATGAGGAGATATGCCCCTGTGATGTCTATTTCAATTACTAGACATTACAAGTGAGCAGGGACTCAATCTTAAAATATTTTTTGGGCACTGGTCAGTACCCCAGCTACATAATGGCTTCACTGAAACTTATGGTGTTTGGTATCAAACACCTCCTATTAATAAAA
Organism: Lissotriton vulgaris; assembly: GCF_964263255.1. Classification (NCBI taxonomy): domain Eukaryota; kingdom Metazoa; phylum Chordata; class Amphibia; order Caudata; family Salamandridae; genus Lissotriton; species Lissotriton vulgaris. The sequence continues at coordinate 195,904,031 of NC_141698.1, forward strand.
CCACGCAGATTCCTATAATGGATCTCTTAATACATGCACCCAGAGGGTGCATTAAAGGTACCTCCTGAAACCTCCCAGCCCTCTAGTGTGCTCGCTGACTGGTCCGTCCAGTTTGCCACCACAGACTAGATTCTGACCCCCAGGGGTGGGAGTCCACGCTTTTAGGAAGTCAGGAACAAGGCCTGCTCTGGAGGGAGTATTTTACACCTCCTCCATGAAGGCCGGTAAATTATCATTCCAAATCAGGGAGCTTCGAAGACCACACCGCCTTTGATATGCGAATCTGGGTTCCCTCAAAGGTGAGGGGATGCCAAACCCCCTGACCAGGGCCCAGTTAACACCTGGACAGGTGGGATAATGAGTAGTCTGAGGTGCATTTCCACCCGTAAGGTAGGCTACCTGATGTGGATACGAAATTTAAAAGTCTGTCTTCTTGCTGATGGCAGAATTAGGAACTTTAGGACAGGGTTATGCTCACTTCTCACAGGAAGTGGAAATATAGGGGTGGTAGTGACCCCCAGGGTTAAGTAGCCCTTTGGCTACTTCACAAGACTCCCCTAACACCCCTAAATCTAGTTTTAGGGGAGCCACTGGGGCCAGGAAATCAGAATCCGAGCCCCTGGTGCCAGGAAATCAGAATCCTGCCGACCTAAGAAAGACACCAAAGAGCCACAATAAGCATGAACTGTGAAGAAGCAGCTGACTTGGAACCAACCCTGCTCACCTGTCTGCTGTTCCAGCCAGATTGCACTAAAGTAGTCTCATTCTGCAGCTGCTGTACCTCCAAAAGCCTGGGAGGACCGCCTGCCTTCAACAAAGACCTAGGAACTCCCGTGGAGTAGCGGATCTGCTTACCTGCAGCCTACGGTCACTCCAAAAGAACTGTGAGGACTCCGGACTGCTGCAAACCCGACACTGGAAAGCACGATTGATCCCATGCAAACTAGCCCGATTGGAGTAGGCCAACGGTGCCAGTGTGGTCCCTGATCCTGTAGAGTCCAAGCCCCCCTAGGGTTTGTCAGAGTGCACTCACAACCACCTCTTTATGCAGGCCCCCCCCAACCGTAGGTGTCTCCAGTGAGAAAAATCAGATGCCTCAGAACACCTCTGCCCCTGGCAGCACTGGTCCCAGGAGAAGAGGACCAAAGGTGTCCCCACGTCCCCGAGCATTGTGAGACCTGAGCCCCCTTGTTCGTTCAACTTGACTGGTCTCTCAGTCCCAGCCTCTTTACAACCAGACCTTTCCCTATTAAAGTGAATGGGACATCTGATGCAGTAACACGTCTGCACCAAGACACCCTAGTGCCTCCCGAGTTGACCTGTTGGCGTGGCCTTAGACCTTGCCCCATACTTGCCTTAAGTCCAGGAGATTCTTCCCATAAGTTAATGTGAAGTGCTTGAATGCTGTACATGTTTTCCCCCCATAGGATAACATTGGGCACCTGATGCTGAAAAGCACCTCTACACCCAGCCGCTCTAGTGCTGCCCGAGGTGACCTGTTGGTGCTCCCTTGTACCTTGCCCTATACTTACCCTAAGTCCAGGAGACTGGTCCCATAAGGTGATGTGAAGTACTTGTATGCAGTACATGTTTTTCCTCCATTTTTGCTTCAGAAATTGCACTATGTCCATTTTAAAAAACTGTAAAAATTCATAACTCAGAAAGTACTTACCGGATTCTGATGATCTTGGTATCTAAATTCATATAAAAGTAATTGTTCTTGTAAATTGGTGTTGGATTTCTTTAATGAGTGTCTCACTTACTGCCTTTGGGTAGAACGTGTATCCAAATCCAACATCTTTTGGGATGCAGGACAGGGTGAAGAAATTAGCGCACCTGATCGCCATCATTAAATGTTAACCATGGAACACTCACCTTCTCCTAACCGAAGACTTTAATCTAAATCTGCTAGATAATCTTTTTCTCAGCATCGCAGGAAAAAAGAGCTGACACTCAGTGGCTGATCCCATCTCCGGTCTTAAGGCCATAAAGAACAAATTCTATCGGACGCACTCTGTTAGCAGCCTTAGAGGCCTTGTGATAGCGAGCATTGAATGGGTTTTTCTCGGAAGACTAACTCACTTGCCCTACCCATCACAGCCCGAAAAGATTAGCAGTGCTTGATTACACTTTCTGCTCAACGACCCTTTTTAACACAATTACCTCTTACTCCATCATTCCACGCTCTGAAAGTGGCCATATGCCACAGGTCTGGTCCATAAAAAACTCCCATCAGTGCACATACCACCTTAAGCCTTATTGGCTCAAAAGACCCGCAACACAACTGGAGACGGGTCAAATGGAGCTTGGAAGTTGCCATACAGTATAGTAACTCCAAAATACAAACACCTAACCTGGGCAAGGCCCTAATCAATACAGTTGATGACTGGGAACTCCTCGCACAAAAGATTACTTTCTGCTTTGGTCAGTAGCCAACAAGGCACCTCATCTGCAAAGCTCACAGTTACTAAAGCATGGTTCACAAAAGACCTAAGGACGCAGAAAAGAACATTGAACAGAAAGTTACCATGACTCGAATCGCGGTCAAATTACACCCTGCTTACCGAAGTCTAAACTCTGCTCAGCCAGTACAAAAAAACTGTTTGGCAAGCCAAACAAAAATACAAGGAAACACTCCAGACTGAACTCTTCCTTGCATGCTGAAATAAAAACTAAAAATGCTTCCGGATTATAATAATCCATCTGAACAGGTGATATGAAAGAGACACGTTAGTGATAGATTCCTTACATTAAAATATCCCCAGGCGTCAGACTGGATCCAGAAAGTTTTCGTCAGCAGTACCCCTGTGTGTTTGAAGGCGGCGTTGTGCGGCTCCCCGTCCGTCGCTGGCGTAGGCGCCGAGATGATGTCACGGATACTACTTAGGCGCCACCCATGCGCTCTGACATCAGTTCTTTCTTTTTCCGCGCCAGTAAGCGCAGATCTGGTTAGAGCACGTACCCTAGTCACTTTTTGACTATACTTTTGAGACTTTTTGTCTCCCCCTTCTTTTGAGTCTTTGACTCCTGGTGCCACGTAGTGATGCCTGGGTTTAAATCCCGCGGGGCCTGTCGCCGTACGATGTCGGTGGCCGACCCCCATGGTGTCTGTCTCTGTCTGGAGCGCGACCATGACTCCCGGTCATGTTCCGATTGTCTGGCCATGGCTCCGAAGGCCTTATGGGAGTGGGTCTGTGAGCTGCTAGAGGCCTGGCAGTCATATCCACGCCGTTCAAGGTCCAGGGGTCGATCGAGGGCCCGTTTGCGGAGCCGTCATCGCTCCTCGGGGTCGAAGTCTTCACACTTGGAATCGGGTAAGAGATGTCATAAGAAGTAGACGAAGAAGTGTTTCCGCTCTCCTACGTTCCCCTGTCGGTCTCTGGATGCGGACGAGGGGGCCGGGGGTACCACCCCGCGGTTCCTTTGGAGCCTTTGAGTCCCGCGACCTACCCACCCTATCCGGGTCCGTCTGCGACTCCTGCCCAGGTGCAAGATTTATTTTCTTGCAGCCATGTACTGCCTTTTCAGGCCTGGGGCTCCCGCCAGCGCGCCTTCGGGCCCGCAGTCTTAGTTGAGAGCCCTCCCCTGCCACCGGCTCCGGCGCCACAGGGACCTCCCCCGGCAGCTCTGCCCCTGGCGCCACCTGCAGTTCCGATTCCGACACCGCAGTGGGTTCAGTTCATTCCACCACCGTCTTTGCCCGGTTTTCCAGACAATTTTGCCCCTGGTTTGGGATCCTAATTGGGACACGGAGCCAGACCGCCGCCGTTCGACAATTTGTATTCCCCTGTCCCTCCCCACCTCTGCCGCCTGTTCCATAGGCAGTGGAGAAAGGAGACGACTGGGAGGGGTCTGAGGATCCTCTTGCACCGCAGTGTGGGTCGAACAGGAATGGACGGAAGAACTAGAGGATGCCGGTGGCCCTGACCTCTCCCTTTACACTGTGGTGCTCCGTAGAGCACCTGAGGCCCTTGACCTGCCTACAGTGACCCTCAAGACAAATATCTTCACTGAAGTGCTTCAGCTGGCATCAAGCTGTTTGGAGCCCCTGCAGCTGTTCAATAAGTCTCTAACGCCTTGATGGGCACCTGGTTTAGCCAGTCTTGGGAGTCCCAGTGGATAAGAATGTGGCCAGGCGCCATCGCCCGGCTCCGGGTGACCCTGCTTTTCTGTCCGCCCCCCAACCCCGGAAAGCCTGGTCATCTAGGCCTCCACTTCCCAAAGCGCATTCCCTACCGCTCCGCCGGATGAGGAAACCAAGAAGCTGGAACAGTTCTGCAAGAAACTGTTTTTATCTGCTAGCTTAAGCCTCCGGTCAGTGAACACCGCATGCCTCTTGGGCGCTATTCCCATATTTTGTGAGACACGGTTGCGCAGGTGCAGTCTCCGTGTCAGGAGGAGGTTCGGACAGTGCTTTTCTAAGCTGTTGCTGAAGGGAAATATGCAGCAAAGTTCGCCATCAGGTTTGGACTGGACACCGCAGACTCACTGGGTAGGGCAATTTCCACAACAGTGACCCTCCGTCACCACGCCTGGTTGCGATCCACTGGTTTTTCAGGGGATGTACAAAGTCCTCTTATGAACATGCCCTTTGATGGTTTTCGCCTGTTTGGAGATAAGGCAGATAGTGCGCTGGAGCGTTTTAAAGACTCCCGGCCAAGTCCTTAAGTCTCTCCACCACGTGCCCGGCCACGTCTACTTTTCGTTCCTTTCGTGGTCACGGAAGGGGCACTCCGACACGTTTGTTCAGCCATAAGCCTGCGCAGAACCAACCTCTGCTCTCCTGCGGTTCCCGGCGTGGCGGGACAGGGGGCCAGCGAGCGGGTCAGTCCAACTCCGCTCCCGCAGCATCTGCCTTAAAGCCTTCCTAATCCGAGCTTTGGGGCACAACCCACACTGGTGGGTGGCAGGATTTGCCATCACCTTCCCCACTGGCGTTCCGTTACCTCGGACAGGTGGGTGCTGCAAATAGTCTGAAGGGGCTACTCCTTCCCCTTCGAGTCTGCCCCTCTAGCCATGCCACCTCAGTTCTACCGCATGTCGGGGGACCATAAGGCAGCATCTGCCTTAAAGCCTTCCTAGTCCGAGCTTTGGGGCACAACCCACACTGGTGGGTGGCAGGATTTGCCATCACCTTCCCCACTGGCGTTCCGTTACCTCGGACAGGTGGGTGCTGCAAGTAGTCCGAAGGGGCTACTCCTTCCCCTTCGAGTCTGCCCCTCTAGCCATGCCACCTCAGTTCCACCGCATGTCGGGGGACCATTTTGCGCTTCCACCAGGAAGTCACGGCCCTCTCGGCCAATGGGGCTATCGAGCGTGTTCCTGGGCCAGAAGTAGGACGAGGTTGTTATTCCCACTACTTTCTGGTCCCCAAGAATGAGAAAGGGGGCCTGCGTCCCATCTTAGACCTCTGGAACGTCAACCGCTTCCTCCGGAAGGAGAAGTTAAAGATGTTGGCTGCCCTCTACCCTGGAGGCTGGATGGTAGCGTTGGACTTGCAGGACGCCTATTTTCATATCCCCGTCCTGCCGACCCACCGGCTTTAACTGCGGTTCACGGTAGGTCTAGAGCACTTTGTTTGCCGGGCTCCCTTTCAGCCTTACCAGTGCCCCTCGGTTGTTCACGAAAGTGATGGCGGTCGCAGCTCATCTGTGCAGATCAGGGGTTCCAGTCTTCCCCTATCTTGACGACTGGTTGTTGAAGGCAGGCTCGCCCCAGGCAGTCGTCTCCCACCTACAGACTACGGCCGACCTCCTGCATTTGCTCGGGTTCTCCATCAACTTGCCGAAGTTGCAACCGAGTCCCTCTCAGTAGCTCCCCTTCATCGGAGAGGTCTGAATTCGACGCAATTTCGGGTTTATCCTCCCAAGCAGCGAGTCCAGGAAATTCAGGCTAGGATTCCAATCTTTCAGCCTCTATCCCTGGGCCTAATGGCCTTCTGAATCCTGCTAGTGCAACTGCCAGATGGCATATGCGGGTTCTGCAGTGGGACCTGCAGTTCCAGTGGGCACAGCATCAGGGCAACCTGTCCGATCATGTCCAGATCTCGGAGGGCACTGCACGGCAATTGCAGTGGTGGCTCACGAATCGTGATTGGGTCAACGGCAGATCCCTCTCCCTTCCCCAACCGGAGCACACAGTGATGACTGATGCGTCCCTCCTGGGATGGGGCCACATGGGAGAGGCGGAGATCAGAGGCCTCTGGTCTCCGTCGGAGCCCCGACTCCATATCAACCTTTTGGAGCTTCGGGCGATCCGACTTGCACTGAAAACAGTAGTGCATGTGTTCACGGGCAACACCACCACCATCTGGTACTTCAACAAACAGGGCGGAGTAGGGTTGTGGACCCTATGTCAGGAGGCCGGTGCATAATGGATCACAAATGGCGTGTGTACTCGGACATGGTGCAAGAACTCTTTCTGCAGTGGGGAGAGCCTTGGTTAGATCTATTCACCACCGAAGAGAACGCGCAATGTAATCAGTTCTGCGTGTTGGAATTTCCAAGGTGGCACTCGCTCGGCGACGCTTATCGTCATAAGTGGTGCTGTGGTCTGTTGTACGCCTTTCCGCCTATACCACTTCTGCCCAAAATGCTGAAGATGATATGGCGCAACCGGGCCCAAGTCATCCTGAGGGCTCCGAATTGGGCACGAAGATACTGGTATCTCGAGCTGCTCAGCATGGCGATCGATCCCCCGATCCGACTGCCTTTTCGGGAGGATCTTCTGTCACAGCAGCAGGGGACGGTCCTCCACCTGAACCTGTCCAGCCTTCACCTCCATGTGTGGAAATTGAGCTGCGACAGTTGACAGCTTTCGACCTTCTTCCCGAAGTCTGTGATATTATTCTGGCAGACGTGAGTCCCATGCTCTCCACACCACTGGAGTCAAGCTATCCTGGCTGAAGACAGCTCATAGCCAGAAACCTGTCCTAGGATGCTTGATTCCGGTCCAGGAAAGACATGGCTTGGCAGTTCGGGCTGGACTGTTCCATGAGGCACAGGGTCAAGGCTGATTTGCATATGGCCATGTCTGAACTGGGGTGGTGTGGAGTGCAAAAAAATAATGGATTTAGGCCCAGATCTCTGTACTGGGTTGAATGTATGACATTATTCTGCATTCTGACCATCAACTGTTGTTTTTGCCATATTATTCTGGCAGCCTTGCTTCCCTCCACTAAGATGGCATACGCCTGCAGGTGGAACAAATTTATGGCATGGTGCACAGCAAAGGCTGTGGATCCCCTTTCTGCCCCTCTTTCCGAGATCCTTCTGTTCCTTTTCTCTTTAGCCCAGCAGGGCTCTGCTCTGAGCACTATCAAGGGTTAATTCTCTGCCATTTCTGCCTTTCTAAGGCTTCCAGATCAGCCTTTTGTTTTTAAATCCCTGGCTGTTAATTGCTTCCTGAAGGGCATTACACACACTTATTTACTTATTTATTTGAAGAGTTTTATATAGCGCTTGCTAGACCCGGAGGTATCAGAGCGCTTTACATGAGGACGAGCATGGTTTTAGAGCATGGTTACAAATTACATAGGTACAAGTTACAGTTTCAGAGCACAGTTACAAGTTGCTGGAGCTTAGTTACATGCGTTAAAAACATACGTAAGGGAAAAAGCAGGTAAGGGGAGAGATTCAGGGGAGAGGGGATAGAAGCAGGGGAGGTAGACAAAGAATGAAAGAGGGAAAGAGGAAGGGGAGGGTGAAAAACAACTGGGAGACGAGGAAAAACAGTGTTCAACGTCCGGTGTGCTGTGATCCCAGAGGAAATGGTTTCATTCCTACACCTCAGCTGAGTGTGGCTCCCTTTACGCTGTGGACTTTCTCAGAGGGGTCTCTGAGACTCCAGGGCATACAAACTGGATCCCTCCCCAAAAGTGAGGGCTTTGGCAAGGGGCGCCATTCCCACATCTCCGCTGTGTGACGTTTCATCCCTTGCCTTTCATAATGCCTCAATGGGACTTAAATCTTGTCTTGACCTGTCCGATGTGCACTCCCTGTGAGCCGCTTCATAACTGCCCCTTACGTCTTCTCACTCTAAAGACAGCTTTCCTGGTAGCTATCACCTCTGCCAGAAGAGTGAGTGAGCTCCAGGCTCTTTCTTCTGAACCTCCTTTTCTCTCTGTTCATCTAGGCAAAGGGGTTTTAAGAACCCGTATTCTTTCGTGCCAAAGGTTGTCACGCCCTTCCACATCAGGCAGATGATGACTTTGCCCACCTTCTTTTTGCCTCCTTCATAAGAGGAAAAGAGGCTTCACCGTCTGGACCCAAAACGTGCGCTCTCGTTCTATCTGAAGCGCACACAACCGTTCTGGGTGGATGAACAACTTTTTGTTGGGTACGTGAGTGCCAAAACATTTTTGGCTGTGCACAAACTGACCATCTCTCGGTGGGTCGTTATGTGCATTGAAGCGTGTTACTCATTGGCTAATAAGAAGCCTCCTGTGGGTCTGCGTGCCCATTCAACCCAGGCAACGGCAGCCACTGCTGCTTTGGGGCGCGGTGTTCTCTTGCAGAACATCTGTCAGGCAGCTACGTGGGCCTCGCTGCACACGTTTACCAAGCATTACTGCCTTGACAGTCAAGTCCATAGAGACGGCCTCTTTGGCCGTCCTGTTCCCCGTGACTTTCTGGTGTCATCTTGGTTCGCAGACCCACCACCGGGGTTGGTATTGCTGGGGTATCTATTCGAAGGTAAGGAATCTATCACTTACGTGTCTCTTTCAGATGCACAAGTGTGAGAAAGTGCCATCTTTCTTTCAAATTATGCCCCCACTTTTTGCTCAGTGGCTAATGTACTTTGAGTATGCCCTGGGTTCCTGCCAACCAGGTACCCCGGTCCTCTGTTCCTTCCCTAAAACTGTGTTGTAACCTAAGCCAATTGGTATCTCTGGCCACTGGTCAGCCCCTGCTAAATGGTACCCTAGATACCCAGGGCACAGTGACCAGAGAATACCCCTAAGAGCTGCAGCACTTATTGTAGTGGCACAGGTGCATGAGCCCTGTAGCCCTACAGTACCCAGGGCCATTTCTGGGCACTGTACGTGCAGTGATGCCATTAAGAGTATATGGTGCTGGGAGATTGTCATTACGAACTCCACAGCACCATAATGGCTACACTGAAGAGAGACAAGTTTGATATCAAACTTCTCGGCACACTAAACCACCACTGATGCCAGTGTGGGATTTAATGTAAAATGCACTACAGAGGGCATCTTAGAGATGCCCCCTGAAACCTAACCTACAATCCACATCTTGTCTGAGAGGCTACCTAGTTTACCACACAGCAGACATGTTGCTAGAGCCCCCGCTCTCCTGGGCCTGCAACAATGCACATCCTGGGATGAGGTGCCAAGCCTCCTCCCCCAGGATGGGCAGGGGAAGCTTCAAAGGCATGCCGCCTTTGTGAGCTTCTCCAGCAACTGGCCCCCACCTGTTCTGACTTCCACTCTGGCGGGAAGACTGGCGGGGAAACCCTACGTGAGGAAAGGGGGTGTGCCAGCCTGTGCCAACTCCACCCCTCAGGTGGGAGAGGCGAGGTGAAGCACAACTCCGGGCTCCGGTCATCTTGAGGATGGGGAGCCCTGCCCAATCGGCGATAGGCTCCTGCCCCCCTACCACAGGAGAGGGGCAGGATAGAGGGTGTACTCACCCCAGGACAGGGACCCATTGGTCCCTGCCCTCACCCTACCTGTAACGCCCCTAAATTTAGTATTTATGGGCACACTGAACCTACCTTCCTCAGATCTGGATTTGAATATTATAAGAAAGAAGATCAAGAAGAAGACCTGCCGTGCAGCTCCTAACAAGAGGACAACACCAACTGACCCCTGCCCTACCGGCCTATTGGTCCTTGAACCTGCTCCTGCTAAATCCCGGCGTCTCCTGTGGACAGCAACCTTGAAATCCCCTGAGGACCTGCCTGCCTTGAACCTCTTAAAGTCCCAGGAGCAGTGGTTCTGCTCAAAAAGCAATACCCCTTGTGCCAGCCAGGAAACCCAAATCCAGCCCACTCTGCACCTGCCGAGCCCGACCTGTACCCGAGTGGACAAAGACCCTGAGGACGTCCCCCCTGCAATTTTAACCTGAAATCCAGTGCCCAAGGACCCTCCTTGACAACACAGACGACACCTGTGTTGTAGATGATTCTAGGACTCTAGTTGATATTCCCGATTTCATGCCCTTATGTGGTTATATCAAATCATATCCCTTATACAGGCATAAGAATCATACCCATATTAAGACATAGCCAATGCAGTCCAAATACGGCAAGGCTACTCCCATAGACTTCTGAAAGCACAAAGTGTTCTTAAACAAACCAAGCCTCCAGCAGCCCGGGAATTCCCCCTGCTTCTGTATTGATTTGTCCTAGAACTCCTGGAGTCCTGAAAGAACTGCGAGTTCTTAGTGACGTATTATGTCCAACCTTACGTCAAACTCTGCACCTTCCAGGTATAAATATACCAGCATCTGCCTTAAGCAACACGCGGTGGTTTGGAGCAGATCGGCTATCTACTTGCCCGACGCCCTGCTGATGCGAGTGCCGAAGGAAGCCGACCCTCCCTGCTGACTTACTGAGAGAGACGCTGTCTTTCCTGCTGAGAAATCCAGCGCCAGTGTTTTCCGGTCACCCTTACGGGTTGCTGGGAGATCGAGTCCTGAGAGAGAGATACAAGACCTCCTTCATTCTATAACCAAGGTACGGAGCTGATTAGACCCACAGAGAATTATTGATTCAGATTCTTGGCAAAAACTGTAACTCATCTACTCCTTCCCACGTACTAGGCTCAAGTTTTGTAAATAATCATGTTTTGTAAATTTTGCTGACATTTCTAAATCTGACATCATATTATTAATATTTTCAAAGTCCCAATCATCAGAGAAAGTACTAGGTGATACAAAGTCACTTGAAGAAATCTTGAACTGGTGTGGATATTTCAAGAGTTCAACCGGGCCATAGATTTCGTAATCAGTATTGTCCCATGCTACACCACCAGGTATAGGAATGGCTGTGATGTTCACTGTTGATAGTTCTCTTTTTTCAATGTGAGGAGATCTGTGAGGTTTTAGAACCAAGTTGATGTTCTGACTTGCTGTGTCCATTGTACTGTATTTTCCATCAATCATTCTTCCTAAGCTTAAAACTAAGATGAGCCAGAGCAGGAGGAATAGTACACCTAACACAATCCACAATTCAATCCACGGTGAAATCAGATATGTTTCTCCAAGTTGATGAAAGAGTTCTGTAATTTTGTCTTTGAAAGTCTTGTTTGCTGGCTTGTCTCCATTTTCACTTAGATCATCAGAAAAGTCATCGAAATTGATGAAATAGCCAAATGCAGTTCTGTCAATTGTTTGGATGGAATCAGGATTGTTATTAATCTTTGGATTTGCTTCTTCCTTTGTCATATTAATATAGTCCGAGGCTACATCATTGTAGACAGGTGTTTCTTGACGAACTGTTGCAATTTGGGTTTCAAGAGGCACAAGTTCCATGGCTTTATTGCATAGTCCTTTTTTATTCACTGCAGGTTTATCGAATGTGATTAGTCTCTCAGTTTGAACCTCTTGGATTGTAGCAAGGTTTGGTCTTCTGCTACATCTTGGGAGTCCACTGGGCCTACTACTTATTATTGGCCACATGGTTGTGGTTTTACCAGGTCGATTGATACAACTCTGTTCTTCTTTTTACCAGCAAGGGGCGGTAGTACGACTGATCTTGTTCCGCTGATAGCTAAAACAGGTACTGCTTTTCTGTAAGAAGGCCCAAATTCCTTCTTCACTGCGATCTTTTCTCTAACCAGATCCCCAATCTTTGGAATCCAGACAGGTCTTGCTGAGACAGGTGGTTTCTCTTCAGTGGCCGTTAGCTTTAGCTTTGTGTTACTTAGACTTCTTCTTGTTTCATTCAAGTCCTGTAAAACAGCTAAACGATCTTTGATATCAAAAGCTTTTTGTTCCACCACTGAAGTCTGACAATCGAGGTCTTCGATAATCATTCTTTTACCAAACAAAAGTTCATACGGAATGATTCCACCCAGACAATTTCTTGGCAGATTGTTAAGACTACGTTGGACACTTATTAGATGTTTTACCCACCCATCACCCGAACCGAATACCCTCGCTGTTATAGATGGCTTTGTCACGTTTTATTCTCTCCACTACCGCATTTCCCTCAGGATGGAATGGACTAGAGTACCGCAATGCAATGCAATGCCCAAGCTGGTCATGGCCTCCTTGTAAGCTCGAGAGCTAAACGCTGGACCCTGGTCAGAATGTTGCATGCCAATTGCGTATGTGCCGATAAAGACTTGCAAATCTTTTATAACAGTTCTGGCGTCAGCCGAGCGCTGGGGCCACATCCAAATGAATCTCGTCTTAATATTTATGGGATTGCATTTCTCCGGTCGGACGCCTGCGTGTAGATAGTCTAATGCTGTCTAATAAAGGTGTCTGGGCTGGTCTTATTGTGCTTGAGTCAGATAGCTGGTCCGGTTCATAACTGCGACCTCTATTGCAGTCCTAACACTCCATTGCAAAGTTATACACTTGCACGCTCTTTCCCGGCCACCAGTATCGTGATTGCAATTCTATTAGAGATTTCAGGATCTCTTGGTGCCTCAGACCCAATCCCATGTGTGCTACTTGAATCAAGAAGACTCTCCGGTTCGTGTTTGGAATTACTCTATCCCCCACTCCAGGGATTTGAGCAAACGGAACGGAGTTCGCATCAATTATGTATGTATTTCCGAGTGGATAGTTTAGAGGTAACGCCGCATAATTGCCTTCCATGGAGGCTTTTACTGCTAGTAGCGTTTCTCCATCTATTTGTTTTTTAGAACGCTTTTTTGTAGCTACGGAAGCCGGTCGACCAGCTGCCGCTGTGGCTTTATTAGCCAATGAATTCCCTGCAACGTGAACGCCATCACGTTGAAGACTCTGCGTATGTAGCATGTGAGTCTTTTGTAGTTCTTTCTGCAAAAGAACTACCTGTTCCCATAGTTTTTTATGTTTTATTGTGCCACCTCTTTCATCTTTGTAATCATTTTCAATCCAGGTCTGCATGGAATTATTGTACGATTCGACGCAGTAATGCGAATCGCACCCTATTAGTGTGGGGAATCAGCGATCTGCATTTTCAAGCGCCATCTTCAAAGTTCGTAGTTCAGCTCGCTGTGCTGTACAGCTTCCGATTGAGTTTTAGTGACCCTTGGTCTGAATTTACCTAAGCACCAGCGACCTTTAACAATCGCACACGCTGAATTGTAAACCTTTTTATCCACAACGTAGTGTTGTGCAAATTTATCTGCGTATATTACACAGGTGTACTGTTCCAGAGGTAGAATTTCGATCGACAGATTACATTCTTGTTCCTATTTTAGATGTTCTATCTTTTTCATTCTGGGATCAAATGCATGTATCACTTCAGTTGTATCAAGAGAATTAACCCATTGTATCCATTTTGAATCTAATGCCATAGCATTTGGAATGCTCGGTCTTGTTACTGCTTCAAGGGCTGATACTGCTGTTAAAACAGATATCCTCTTCCCATGATCTAGGGCTTTTTAGGTCGAGCGACCTATCTCAATGCGCATGCGCATTGAGCGGGAGCTCGATATATAGGGGCTTAAACAGAGCTTACCGAGATCAGGCGATTCCCAGGCGATTTCTTCCAGTGCATGTGAAAGCGCGTGCACAATGCCACCAGCCGCTTGCCTCGCATTACCACATCAAAGGCGGCCGCGTCTCAGGCCCCTGCTGCTTCACACCCTCATGCCGCTCTCCCCGCTCCGCCCCCTCCCCTGCCCGCCGTGTCGCATTTCTCCTCGTACTTTTTTACTTTACTTTTACATGCATTAAAAATCATAGTTAAAGCGTAGGCTTACGTCGTCATCAATTAACAAGAGAAACCATACACTTTCAACGTTGCAATTACTTGTTTACTTTACTTTTACATGCATTAAAAATCATAGTTAAAGCGTAGGCTTACCTCGTCATCAATTAACAAGAGAAACCGTACACTTTCAACGTTGCAATTACTTGTAGCTGCATTAAAGCACCTGTAACTTCAACGTAACGAAATAATTCCTCTGTAAAGCGCTCTAGTACCTTTGACTAATGTCCGCACTATATAAATACGAATAAATAAATACATACACGGGAAATGCGAGAACACCTCCGTACGCGGTGCAGTGCTGCCATCTACAGGGCGTGCTTGTGTGTAACAAGAAGAAGTAGTAGAAACTTAAAGAAGATGATTGAAGCGAGAAATGTATTTCTTTTCTTGCAAAGCGCGGTGATGCAGCAGCAGTAACCAATCAGTACTTCATTTAAGCCGGTTGTTGCAGGTGGGGCCCACCAACGCTCATTTTTTGGGGATTGGTACTTACTTTTCCTCATCAGATTTTGACCAAGAGTATACATTTTTTTTTTTAATGGGGGGGGAGAATGACGGAAAAAACAGCGATGAAGAAAGCAGGGATGTAGCAAGTTAGTAATAATTGTTAGTGTGGTAGCGGTTGGCTACTTGCATTAAATTAGGCATACACGTTTCATTGTCGGTCTTTTAAATTCAGTGTTTTACTGTATGCACAGCCACTGAAAATGAATTTGCATTATTTCTGCAAGTGTTTTTTTTATGCCGTTAGGAAATATTTATTTATATTTACGTTTCCAGGCCGTAGTTGGGTATAAGTTCCAGGAACCGAGCAGATACTAACTTTTAGTATTAACTTTCGATAAAGTACATCTGCTGCTTTGAAGTTTATTTTAATTTTTTTTTACCTGAGTCCAGTATTTTTTTAAGCTTTCTGGTCGTGTCTCATATCCTGAAGAATACCACATTTTTCCAGTTGCTAATTTTTATTTAATGCGGTGTGATGGGAAGAATCATTTTTCTCTTTAATGAGAAAAGAGTGCAAGACCCATTTAAAGCAGTTATTGCCGAGTAGATCTATTCATCAGTTGGCTGTGAGCCTACAAAAACATGACATCCACCGCATCCACCACCACCGCATCCACCACCACCACCACACCCTCCACCACTACATCCACCACCACATCCACTACCACCACCACCACATCCACCACCGCATCCACCGCATCCACCACCGCATCCACCGCATCCACCACCACATCCACCATCACATCCACCATCACATCCACCACCACATCCACCACCGCCACATCCACCACCACCACCACATCCACCACCACTTCCACCGCATCCACCACCACCACATCCACCACTACTTCCACCACCACTTCCACCACCACCGCATCCACCACCACCACCACCCCCAACACCACCACATCCACCACCACATCCACCACAACCACCACCCCATCCACCCCCACTGCATCCACCACCACCACCACATCCATCACCACATCCACCACCACCACCACCACCACCGGATCCACCATCACATCCACCACTACCACCACATCCACCACTACCACCACATCCACCACTACCACCACATCCACCACCACTTCCACCGCATCCACCACCACCACATCCACCACCACTTCCACCACCACCACATCCACCACTACTTCCACCACCACTTCCACCACCACTGCATCCACCACCACCACCACCCCCAACACCACCACATCCACCACCACATCCACCACAACCACCACCCCATCCACCCCCACTGCATCCACCACCACCAC
The DNA here is from genome assembly GCF_964263255.1 of Lissotriton vulgaris. NCBI lineage: Eukaryota > Metazoa > Chordata > Amphibia > Caudata > Salamandridae > Lissotriton > Lissotriton vulgaris. The sequence continues at coordinate 195,919,711 of NC_141698.1, forward strand.
CACATCCACCACCACCACCACATCCATCACCACATCCACCACCACCACCACCACCACCGGATCCACCATCACATCCACCACTACCACCACATCCACCACTACCACCACATCCACCACTACCACCACATCCACCACCACTTCCACCGCATCCACCACCACCACATCCACCATCACCTCCACCACCACCACCACCACATCCACCACCACATCCACCTTCACATCCACCATGACATCCACTGCCACATCCACCACCACATCCACCACCGCATCCACCACCGCCACATCCACCACCACCACCACATCCACCACCACTTCCACCGCATCCACCACCACCACATCCACCACCACTTCCACCACCACCGCATCCACCACCACCACCCCAACACCACCACATCCACCACCACATCCACCACAACCACCACCCCATCCACCACCACCGCATCCACCAACACATCCACCACTACCACCACATCCACCATGACATCCACTGCCACATCCACCACCACATCCACCACCGCCACATCCACCACCACCACATCCACCACCACTTCCACCGCATCCACCACCACCACATCCACCAACACTTCCACCACCACCGCATCCACCACCACCACCCCCAACACTACCACATCCACCACCACAACCACCACCCCATCCACCACCACCACCACATCCACCACCACCATCACCGCATCCACCATCACATCCACCACTACCACCACATCCACCATCACCTCCACCACCACCACCATCACATCCACCACCACCACATCCACCACCATCACATCCACCACCACCACATCCACCACCATCACATCCACCACCACCACATCCACCACATCCACCCCACCACATCCACCACCACCGCATCCACCACATCCACCCCACCGCATCCACCACCACCACCACACCCACCACCACTACATCCACCACCACATCCACCACAACCACCACCCCATCCACCACCACCACCACCACATCCACCACCGCATCCACCATCACCACATCCACCATCACCACATCCACCACCACCGCATCCACCATCACATCCACTACCACCACATCCACCATCACCTCCACATCCACCATGACATCTACCACCACATCCACCACATCCACCACCACTGCATCCACCATCACATCCACCACCACCACATCCACCATGACATCCACCACCACCACATCCACCACCACCACATCCACCACATCCACCACCACCACCCCCACCACCACTACATCCACCACCACCACATCCACCACATCACCACCACATCCACCACCTCCACCACATCCAGCCCCACATCCACCACATCCACCCCCACATCCACCACCATCACCACTGTGAGAAGGTGGCCTGATATGCAGTGTTCACTATTCTAGTGAACACTATGTATCAGTCCAGCAACCCTTATTGATGATTGGTTGTAAGTCAACCTTATAGACCAGCTATCCTAGTAGCGTGGATACGAGCAGTCTAAGGCTAAAGACTCGAGAGGGCGTGTTAAGCCAGCTGTTATACCACATATACCCCTTGAACACCAAGTGAAAGGACACCACACAAGTGTTATGAAAATAAACAGTTATTTATTAAAGATCACAACAGCCCTGTACTCTTTATGAGGACAGGGTACTAAGCACAACCAAAACTCTCACAAAAATACTTAAGTTAGCACAGTATATACAAATGCCCGAGGGGCACGGAAAACCATATACTTGAAAAGTGGAATGCGAAATTACTAGCAGGTAAGTACAGTACTAATAGGCTTTGGAATCGCTAGGACTTGACTATAGAATCGTTAGATTACTTCTAGGAGACCCAGGGGACTCGGGTGCAGTGTGTGCACTCTCACGCGAGATGCGGGACAAAGTCTATGGTAGCTAGAATTTGCAAAGTTAGTGTTCTCGGGCGAACCCGACCTGGTAGGGAGAAAACGAAAGTAGATTCTGACCCTTGGATAGTGAGGCTATGCTGGGGCACCGAAATGCCGAAGTTACCTAGCCCAGGGGCTGCAGCTGCATAGGACTCAAAAGACGTCGGGAATCCTCGTTGACGGACCAGGAGCCTGGAAGAAAGAAGTTGCTGGCAGGCGACCAGTGAAGAAAGTTCGGTGGATCCAAGCCTGGATCGATGGAAGATGACACCTGAAAGCAGAGGGGACCAAGTTCGAGACTACTAGCCAGTAGTCAGTGGGCACCAGGAGGGCACCGGATGGTAGCCACCTCGACAAGGTGTGTGGGTGTCGCTGGGCTCGGAGATCTCACGGACCAGGAGGCGTTGTCGGCGACCAGGATGGAGGATCGAGCTGTCCCACGAAGATAGAAGCTGTCGGCGTCGCTGGACCCAGGATTGGGCAACAAAGCCTTGGCAAATTCAAGCCCACGCGGTGGACCTAAAATGGCGTCTGGAGTGGACCAGGAGGGTCCGGGGTGCCTCTCTTCAAGAAGGAAGCAAGGGCCAGTCTGGAGCAACCAGACCAGCAGCAGTGATGTCGTCGGGCGTCGTTCAGAAGGCCACAAGCCAGCCGGCTAGTAGCCAAACAACGCGGTGCACAGCAAACAGCAGAAGGGCCCCACGCCGATCGTGGAGATGCAGGGAGGCTGATCTTGGGTGCTGGAGCTGCGCAGGGTTGGGGCTTCTTGGACCCCAAAGCACTCACCCGTGGAGGACACGGTGGGCTTGCAGTAAAGATGTCGTGCAGTCTTGGCGATCGTCGGTCCCTCGAGGTCTCGTCGCACTCACGGTTCTCAGCTTGGCTGTAGAGGTGAGTAGAGGTCAGAGGTGCCAGGGAAGCCGGGTCTCGTCGAGCTGGGTCGTCGGGTTCGTGATGAAGGACTTGCAGCAGACCGCAGTGTTCTTTAGGATGGTGCCCGCTTGATGCAGGGTGACTACTCCTTAGCCACACGGAGAATCTTGAAGAAGAAATCGTTAAGTCCTTTCGAAGAAAGTCGTGTCTTGATTCCAAAGATCTAATTTGAACAGGGGGCCCGCTCCCATCTTTATACTAAAAAAGGGGGCTGACCCGGTGACTAGGTCCTGCCTATGGGTGGGACTAGGAGGGGGGTGGTTACACCCCTCTGCCATGCCGGACTTCCCCAGGCCAGGGGCTGGTGTGCCCCTGGAACTGGTTCTGACCGGCCTATGCGTAGTGAGCACCGGGGTGCCACTCAGCAGTCACCTTCCTGAAAAGCCCTGCCTACCCAGGATACACAAAACCATGTCTGGGACGGTGCTAGCACCGCCCCTGACAGGAAACCCTTTGTCCAGGCTCCCCTCGCTGGAAGGACTCCCAGCTGCAGGGGGTCAGACTCGTGTCTGTGGTGGCAGCATCCATTTTGTGGAGCTGAGGCTTCCGTTAACTTTAACCGGGGTTCACAGTTACATACATGTCGTGTCCCTCTAGAAGGGTGGAATGCTAACCCCGTCGCCAGAATTGGCGAGGGGTTAGTATTCCAATTCGTATGACACCTTACTCGACATGTTTTGATAAAGCAATACCAAAGTTAGCATTTAACCGCGAGGATTATAATGCACTTAAGAGTATATGGTATGCGATATCATGGAACAGCTATTTGGACTTGGTTCCGCAAGCTGCAGACAGGCTCAGCTCATGCCAGAGCACCATCTCACACGATTCCAAGCACTCTGCCTTCAGGATTGTTAAGGCCTGCCATAGGAGTGACTGATAGGAATCTGTGTGTCCATTTTAGGGTTAGGTATAGGTATACTACACCTATAGCAAAGGGTGATTACACGACTTTGCCCCAGCTGTCATGCAGCCAGTTGTGTCAAATTTAGGAGGCCAGCCAGGGGTGGCATAATACATGCTGCAGCCCCTGGCAGCCCTGGGTACACCCATGCCCTGAGTTACAGGGTCTGATAGGGTGGCCCAGTACCAATTGGAAATGCACCTAGGGTACATGGAATCCATTTTACAGAGAGAGCAGTAGGCCTGGGGTCCTGATTGGCAGGGCCCCAGGTCGACTATGTCAAAAACCAGCTAAAACACAGGGCAAAAAGTTGGGGGCAACCATAGTCAGGAGGTACCTTCCTACAACCACCACATCCACCATCACCACCACCACCACATCCACCACCACCATATCCCCCAGATCCACCACCACCACATCTATATGTGTGTGGCTCTGTGTGTGTGTAGGTGCAAATTCAATGTTCTTGGATTTTCGTCACAATAAAATACACTGAACATAATCTTCACAAAAGTTATTTACAAACGTTTAAGCTATTGCCATTATAAATTACAATAACTTTTATTTAAGTATTAATTATTTACAAAATTAAAAGCCATTGTTATTTGTAATATCAAGACATCTAAGTCACGTAAATACAACACACATTGCATTACAAATGCTATAGGTGTCACATTTGCAAAAGTTAAAACTATTGACATTGTAACTGACAAAGCTATTAATTTTGCTACTTTCAAAACCAACACATAAATAAAGTGTCATTTACAATACCAATAGCTCAAACTTTCCTAATGCGAGACCTATTGCATTTCCATTGCTTGTTCTTTTGCTACAGCCGTTTGAACCGCAGTTAGAAGTTTTTCAGTAGAACTGAATTTCATTTCAGCTTGTGTGGACAAGTGTGATTTGTAAGCTATTGGTACGGTTTCTCCCTCATTCGAGGTCAGGTATGTAAATCCGCATCTTCCTGGGATGATTCGGATTACAAGGTTGTGTTTATTTGCGCGTGTTTGCAGTTTTGTTTTAGTTAACATGTCTGTTTGTAATGATCGTAACATTTCTGTGTGTTTCTGAGTCCAATTAATTTGTTTGAAATCAGGTTTTATTAATTCGTAGAGTGGTTTAACCCTCTCTGCATAATTTACAATGTAAGTTCTTCCGAAGATCTGCAAGAGACACTTTAGTGATAGATTCCTTACCTTAGAATATCCCCAGGCGTCGGACTGGATCCGGAAACTTTTGCGTAGCAGTATCCTTACACTTGCGCGTCGGTAGGCGTCGTCTGTGGCTCTGCGTCCGTCGTCGGCGTCGTGGGCGCCGTGATGACTTAGTCGGAGTACTTAGACGCCGCCTCCGCGTACTGACGTCAGTTCTTCTTTTTTCCGCGCCAGCAAGCGCAGATCTGGAAAAAGCAGTAACCCGTAGTCAATTTTTGACTAACTTTTTTGGATAATTTTTGATCATTTCTCGAAGTCTTACGACTCCGATCTTTGCCGTAGGGATACCTGGTTTCAAGCACTTCGAGTATTGCGACCGCACGATATTGTTCACGGATCCTCACCACCTGTGCCTAACTTGTCTAAGCGTCGACCACGACGACAAGGCCTGCTCTGACTGCCGGGCCCTCTCTTCGAAAGCCAGGCGGGAGCGGTCCCGCAGGTGACTCGAACTCCGACAGTCGGCCCGCGCCGTGAAAGGTCCCGGTCCCACGGGAGGTCGAGGGGCAGGTCGCGGCCTCGGAGCCACCACAGTTCTGAGAGTTGGCACCACTCCTCCAGGTCGCAGTCGTCGTCAGGTAAGCAGCACAAGAAGTCGAAGAGGTGTCATCGCTCTTCTCACTCCCCCCGATGCTCGCGCGATGCGGGCGGGGGTTCGGGTGACACCGCCCACGCGGCTCCTTCGGAGTCGCGGGCGTCGCGTCCCACTCCACACCCTCTGGTCCCTGGGCGAGACGCGACGCCGGAGGAGATCGAGCGCTTCCTCATGGCCATGAGGTCCCTCTCTCCTCTGACGGGCTCCGCGGCGCCTTTGGGCGCAGCGGACACGTCTGGGGCCCCTAGCGGGTCGGGGGCTTCAGCCCCGACGCCGTCGGGTGCTTCTGCCCCGATGCAGTCGGGTGCTTCGGCCCCGACGCCGTTGGGTGCTTCGGCCCCGACGCCGTTGGGTGCTTCGGCCCCGACGCCGTTGGGTGCTTCGGACCCGGTGCCGCGGGGCCCCACAGTCCCGACAACGCCGGCGCCTTCGGGCCCAGCGCCGCAGGGTCAAGTGGTCCCGACGCCGTCGGCGCCTTCGGGCCCGGTGCCGCAGGACCCCACTGGACCTTCTTCGGGATCTGGATCGTCGCCGGTGGACCTTACTTACCCCCCCCCCCCGGCGTCGGTCCATCAGATGTCTCCTCCGGCGCCGTCCTCGGGCGGTGCCGCCCCCGATTCCTCCTTCGCTCCGGTTCCGACATCAGGACGGCGCCGCTTTCGACGGCGTTTGGAGACTTTCACTTCTATGAACCTGCCCCATTTATTGAAAACCCTGAGTATCAGGAGATGGGTGATGGAGGATTGGGAGGGGTCTGAGGACCCTCTGACCCGAGAGTCAGTCTCGAGAGGACTGGACAGGGGAACTTGGGGAGGCCAGTGGCCTGGACACCTCTCCAGACACTGGCTTTGTCTCCCCTCCTATCGTGGCTTCGGAGGAGGGGGCAACCTATAGTGTGGTGTTGATGAGGGCTGCCAAGGCCTTGGGCCTTGAGCTCCCCGTCGCGGACGTGAGGACTAACCTCCTCACTGAGGTCCTTAAACCACAGACAAGCTCGGCCGAGCCTCTGCTGCCCTTTAATGAGGCCTTGACTGACGTTCTTTTGGGCACTTGGTCCAGGCCCGCTACGGGTTCGCCCGTAGATAGGAACGTGGCCAGATGCCACCGCCCGGCCCCGGGCGACCCATGTTTCCTGTCCACCCACCACACCCTCGAGAGTCTGTCATCCAGGCCTCCAATTCCCAGACCGCACTCCCGTCGGCTCTGCCGGACAGGGAATCCAAGAGGTACGAGCTGTACGGAAAGAAGATCTTCTCCTCCCTTAGTCTGGGACTGTGGTCTTCCAACACCGCATACCTCTTGGGCCGCTACACCCACTCTGTGTGGGAGACTGTTGCGGAAGTGCTGCCAGAGTGTCTGTTGGAGGTACGGGCCAAACTTGGCCAAGCCCTTGTGGAGGGTCGGGATGCAGCCAAATATTCTATCTGGTGTGGGCTGGATACCACCGACTCACTAAGTAGAGCGTTGGCAACGACGGTGGCGGTTAGACGTCACGCCTGGTTGAGGTCCGCCAACTTTTCGGCAGATGTCCACCCTAACCCTTCCAGTCTCCACCTCCATGCTTGGAGATTGAGCGGCGACAGTTGAGGCCATTTGACTTGCCTCCTGAAGTCTGTAACCTCATTCTGGCAGCCAGGCGTCCCTCCAAAAAGTCGGTATACGCCTGCAGGTGGAACGGATTTGTGGCATGGTGCACAGCAAAGGCTGTGGATCCCCTCAGTGCCCCTCTTTCTGAGGTTCTTCTCTTTCTTCTTTCTTCTTTCTCTTGCCCAGCAGGGCTCTGCTCTGGCCACTATCAAGGGCTACCTTTCTGCTCTTTCAGCCTTTTTGAGGCTGCCTGATCAACCTTCTTTGTTCAAGTCCCCTATCGTTAATAGATTTCTGAAAGGCATCACACATGTTCCCTCCTGTTCCCTTTGTGATGCCTCAGTGGGACTTGAACTTGGTTCTTACTTTTCTGATTTGCGCCACTTCACAACTGTCCTCTCCGCCTTCTTACTTTGAAGACTGCCTTCCTGGTAGCCATCACCTCTGCCAGGAGAGTGAGTGAGCTCCATGCTCTATCCTGTAAACCTCCTTTCCTTTCAGTCCATCCGGACAAGGTTGTGTTGCGGACAAGGCCCTCTTTCCTACCCACGGTAGTCACGGCCTTCCACATTGGGCAATCCATCACCTTGCCCACCTTCTTTCCGCCTCAGCATCCTTCGAGAGAGGAAGAGAGGCTCCACCGTCTGGACCCAAAACGTGCGCTCTCGTTCTATCTGGACCGCACACGCCAGTTCCGGGTGGATGACCAACTCTTTGTTGGTTACGTAGGCGCTAAGAAGGGGAAAGCGGTGCACAAGCAGACCATCTCGCGGTGGATCATCTTGTGTATCCAGGCGTGTTACTCCTTGGCAACGAAGGAACCCCCTGTTGGGCTGAGGGCTCATTCCACTCGAGCCACAGCGACTACAACTGCCTTGGGCTGAGGTGTGCCCTTGCAGGACATTTTCCAGGCAGCTACGTGGGCCTCGCTGCACACGTTTGCAAGACACTATTGCCTGGACAGTCAAGTCCGGAGGGATGGCTTCTTTGGCCGTTCCGTCATCCAGGACTTTCTGGTGTGATTATTGGTTCGCAGACCCACCACCGGGGTTGGTATTGCTGGGGTATCTAATCTAAGGTAAGGAATCTATCACTAACTTGTCTCTTTCAGATGCACAAGTTACTACTTGTGTAACAACAACTCCTTACTGACCTACCCATCCTCCCCGTTCTGCAAACCGATATCTAGGGTTAAGGTCATCCCCATTCAGGGCCCTAGTTTCAAGGCACCAGTGTTGGTTTTTACCATAGCTCTGCGTTTCTGGCGCGGAAAAGCTGTGTCTAAGAACTGACGTCCGCACGCGGAGGCGGCGTCTAAGTACTCCGACGACGTCATCACTGCGCCCACGACACGGACGACGGACGCGGACCCGTAGACGACGCCTACCGACGAGCAAGGGTACTGCTACGCAAAAGTTTCCGGATCCAGTCTGACGCCTGGGGATATTCTAAGGTAAGGAATCTATCACTAACTAATGTCTCCTACAGATATATCGTTACACAAGTAGTAACTTGTGATTCAGGAAACCTAGAATTGATTATAAGTTTTTTAGCGTATTTGGAGCTTGGAGTACTGCACACTTTTCTAAGAAGTTGTCTGCTAGGCTTTTGCCCTCACTTGATAATTCATATCCTAAAAATAGGACAGTCTGGTGTGCAATTCGCGACTTTTTAAAGTTAAATTTGTACCCTTCAGATGCGAACCCAAGTATGATGGTGTTCACTCTTCAAGTGTGTCTCCAGGTCATCGTCTGTAAGATAGATGTCATCGGCATAGGATAATGCCTCATCATCATACATTTGTAGTAACTCTGTTCCCTGGCTGAAAATAATCCTGGGCTATTCTTGAATCCCTGTGGGAGACGACAAAATTGCTTTTGGGCCCCCATGCTGGAGAAAGCGATCAAATACCTGCTTTCTGGTGCAATGTTTTGACAGAAAAAAACATTTGAAATATCTAATGCCGTTATATATTTTTTGCGCACAATATAATTCATTAGTGATGCACTGTGTGAATTTTGTACTGCAAATGTTTCGCAACAAGAGTTTAAGTGTCTGTAGTCCAAAACTAAACGATATGAATCGTCTGGCTTGGAGAGGGGAAAGAAAGGATTGTTCATTTGTGAGGTGCATGTTTCAATCACCCCCTAGTACTCAAGTTGATCTAAGATCTCCCTGACTTGTTTTTTAACTTCTTGCTTAACGGGATACTGCCTTTGTGCAGTAGGTTGGTTTTTTAACTGGATTTTATGGTGAGGAAAATCCTCATCCCATCCTACATGGTTTTTATATAATGCAGGAGCTTGGGCCACTGCCCATTTTCTAGCATATGTGTATTTTTTATGAATTGGAATGTGATTTGAGAAGGCAGGCATAATCATTTCTTCGCCATGTGGGCACTCCCTGACAAACTCTGGTGGCCAGTCATTTTCTGCTAGAAGGATATCATAACCTTTAGATTGGTTCTCCCAGAAGAGACCTCTAATTTTCCTAATTTTATCCCCCTCTATACGTAATGTTATTTCATATAGTTTATGGGGCACGCTAACTCTGGTGTCTGCCGTTTCCACTTGAATGTATTCATTCGTGTCCTCTGTCTCCAGAAGGTTCATCAGGATCTTGCGAGCTATGGTCACTTCTGCTGCGCTGTCTAGCATTGTTTGGGCCCACTCTCCGTTCTTGAGTTGTGTCCTCAGGATCCTCGGCATGTTTGACTTTAATACTGGCTACCTTCTTTTTGGGAAATTGTAATTTTTTACTTTGATGAGCAGGTTCTTTGTCTTTGGACTTGACGCGCTCTTCTTTATGTTCTGACCGTCCTCTTCTTTCCGATTTCTGTGAGGAAGTCTAAAAAGATCGAGAGGGACGTGTATCAATATCTTTATCTGTCAGGTTTTCTCAAATTATCCTTATTTCTAAGGTTATATCTTTTTTCAGAGGGCTCCCATTGTGGAGACTTGCCCCCCCTTTCTGGAGATCTATCTCTTCGTTGGGGAGACCTTCCTCTGGTTTGAAAATGTTTTTCTCTGGGAGAGGTCTGTTTATTACCTTCCCACTTCTTCTTTTGAGTTATTAAAGTATTTTTAATGAAAGTTTTTTCAGGATTTTCTGTTGTGGTTTTAGTGGTTTACCACCTAAACTGTCTCTACCTAATTCTTCATAGGATTTTTCAATTATTCTGGCAAGTTCAAAAGGTTGGTCTGCTATATCGGTTTCTTTTAATTTCTGGCGGATTACCACGGATGCTGCTTCTCCTTTTATGTTGGCTAGTAGTATAGCCGAGACTTGCTTAACGTCTTTAAGTAATTTCATACCTAGATTTAAAGCAGGCTCTGGACCGTATTAATTTTGAATCTGTCTTAGTACATCTGGTATAACCGCCATAGACGGAACACCGTGTGTTTTTATGTAGATTGAAGCAAAAACTGTTCCCCAAGGGTCAGTGGTGCAATCCGCATCGGTAGGCAGATGGTCAGAATTCTGTGTTTTTCGTGAGGGGTAGTATCAGGAAATACTGCCTATATTTGAGTAATTTTTTGAGCTAACCAGAACTGAATTTGTTCCCGTTTTGCGAGTAATTTACCAATGACTGATTGTATGGTCTGTGGTGTAATTTATTAGTGTTCCCCTGGTGAGGGGTTTGCTGTGGAATTTTTACAGCAGGTTGGACTGTTAAAGTCCGCCTTATATATTGTACCAATTGTCTATGTATTTTAATTATTTGTTTTAGTTGAACTAAAAGTTCTCTGTCTGACATTTCTTCGATGTCAGGATGTGCTGTATAGCTGGCTAGAACCGGCAATGTGGCTCCTGGTCTACCTAGTGGACCGAGCCTGGGAATGTGATTTTGATGTTTTAGGGCACCATTGAACCAGAGCTCGTGCTCTTGGTAAGTTAGTGGAATTTCAACTTCCTCAAAATGGGTGTATTCCGCTGGAGGTTCCCCTGCTTTGTAGTAATGAAACTCGTGTGTTACAGCATTTGCTGCTGGAAAAGTTATCCATGAATAGAATACCTTTGTCTGCCGATATTCATGTGCCTCAACAACAAATGACTGTACCACCTCTTGATGATACTCCATTTTCTATAAGTTTTATAGTTAAGGTTTTCCTTACATTTACCGGGATGAGTATTGCATCCGGTTGATTTTGTTGGAGACTTGTGTCTTCCGTCAAAAGTTGAGCTGCTTGTCTAGCTCTCTCGCTTTCGTCGTCACTCTCTCTCATTTTGCTGACAAAGTTTGCAGAGCAAGTTTCAAGGAAACAAAGATTAGGTGCACAATATTTTGGAACACTGTATCCTTCAACGTTGATTAAACCAAAAACTAATACATAGGTATCTTTTCCTACTAAGTTTTGGCGGATATTAACCTTTTACCCACTCCAGACGTCTATTGGAGTTTTTACGGGAAAAGGGGTCTGTGTGAAAAGCACGACTGAGTTACACTAGTATCTAGCGTTAAATTATCGCCTTACCAAACGTTGGGCGCCATGTAGTGTAGTTCCTATATTCCCAATAGGCTCTGCGCATTGGAATAACATAAACAATAGTTTAGATGTAGGACTGAGGTCGACTAGGTCTCGATTGAATATGTTCGACTTAATTGTGTGTGCCAGCTAGCTCAGAGGTCACTAGAAACTTTCTCGAGTAAACAAGGTGTTTAGCTTTCCTGGATAGACAAGAAGGGATTAGCTTCTGACAACCGCATAAACATGACAACTTTGCTCCCTCCAGAATAAGGAGTATATCTCCAGAGTCGCGGAAACAATAGATAGCTATTTTACTCAGTCAATCGTGCATGTTTCGTTTCACCAGAAATGAAGAGAAATAGAGAGACGGGCGTTTTCAATAAAAGGGTTATTTATTGAGCAGTCTTCTTTTTCATGCAAGAGAAATGAATTGCCACAATTGCAATAATTGTCATAAAGTAAAGTGCATACAGTAAAAGGAGTTTTATGAAAAAATACTGTAAAAGCATTTATATGGTTTCTAAGCCATAAGATACTTAAAATGGATAAAATACATACAATGATAAAATAATGACTAAACAAACTCAACCGTTGTTTCTAAGATATGCCTACCCCGGTGTACCTAACCTAAGCCTAGTACGTGGGAAGGAGTAGATGAGTTAGTTTTTTCCAAGAATCTGAATCAAGATTTCTCTATGGGTCTAATCAGCTCCGTACCTTAGGTATAGAATGAAGGAGGTCTTGTATCTCTCTCTCAGGACTCGATCTCCCAGCAACCCGCAAGGGTGACCGGAAAACACTGGAGCTGGATTTCTCGGCAGGAGAAAAGACAGCGTCTCTCTGTGCGTCAGCAGGGAGGGTCGGCTTCCTTCGGCACTCGCATCAGCAGGGCGTCGGGCAAGTAGATAGCCGATCTGCTCCAAGCCACCGTGTGTTGCTTAAGGCAGATGTTGGTATATTTATACCTGGAAGGTTCCAAGTTTGACGTAAGGTTGGACATAAGACATCACTAAGAACTGGCAGTTCTTTCAGGACTCCAGGAGTTCGATGACAAATCAAAACAGAAGCAGGGGGAATTCCCGGGCTGCTGGAGGCTTGGTTCAAGAACGCGTTGTGCTTTCTAGGAGTCTATGGGAGTAGCCTTGCCGTATTTGGACTGCATTGGCTATGACTTAATATGGATATGATTCCTATGCCTTTATAAGGATATGATTTTGTTATAACCACATAAGGGCATAAATCAGGAATGCCTTAATTGGGGTCCTAGATACATTCACAACAAGGCGTATCTTAGAAACACCCTTTGAGTACGTTTTTTAGGTCTCGCCTTTACCATTCCGCAGGAATGGGAAATGGGGAGAATTCAAGTCAGCTATTTTCTCTTCAAACCAAAGGGCTTTCAGCCCCAAGGTTTTCATGCTGTTCACGTGAACCACGTGATAACATGCACGCGCATTCAGGGCCAGCCAGCCCAGCACATCAAAGGGCTTCTCCTCCCCTAATTATTGCGGCCGCCGTACTTTCAGTTTCCCGAAACGGCTTCTCCTCACCTAATTAGGGGAGGAGAATCCCTTTGATGTGCTTCACACTAATGCACCTCACAGTCATTCCTCTTGTTTGTATTTGCTTTGGCTGCCATTCTCAGACTCCACGATCTGCTCATGTGACATGGTTGCTCCACAAGACGCTTTACACATTACACTCATCTGCCTGAAGTGGGAGAGCATATGTCATAAGTACATATGTCCTCTTCTTTTGCCTCTGAGTTTTAAACAAGCAAAGCTGGTCCTTCTGTACTTGCAGCCACTCACACTACGCAACGCCACTCACACTACGCAACGCCACTCACACATGCAACGCCACTCACACATGCAACGCCACTCACACATGCAACGCCACTCACACATGCAACGCCACTCACACATGCAACGCCACTCACACATGCAACGCCACTCACACATGCAACGCCACTCACACATGCAACGCCACTCACACATGCAACGCCACTCACACATGCAACGCCACTCACACATGCAACGCCACCCACACATGCAACGCCACCCACACATGCAACGCCACTCACACATGCAACGCCACTCACACATGCAACGCCACTCACACATGCAACGCCACTCACACATGCAACGCCACTCACACATGCAACGCCACTCACACATGCAACGCCACTCACACATGCAACGCCACTCACACATGCAACGCCACTCACACATGCAACGCCACTCACACATGCAACGCCACTCACACATGCAACGCCACTCACACATGCAACGCCACTCACACATGCAACGCCACTCACACATGCAACGCCACTCACACATGCAACGCCACTCACACATGCAACGCCACTCACACATGCAACGCCACTCACACATGCAACGCCACTCACACATGCAACGCCACTCACACATGCAACGCCACTCACACATGCAACGCCACTCACACATGCAACGCCACTCACACATGCAACGCCACTCACACATGCAACGCCACTCACACATGCAACGCCACTCACACATGCAACGCCACTCACACATGCAACGCCACTCACACATGCAACGCCACTCACACATGCAACGCCACTCACACATGCAACGCCACTCACACATGCAACGCCACTCACACATGCAACGCCACTCACACATGCAACGCCACTCACACATGCAACGCCACTCACACATGCAACGCCACTCACACATGCAACGCCACTCACACATGCAACGCCACTCACACATGCAACGCCACTCACACATGCAACGCCACTCACACATGCAACGCCACTCACACATGCAACGCCACTCACACATGCAACGCCACTCACACATGCAACGCCACTCACACATGCAACGCCACTCACACATGCAACGCCACTCACACATGCAACGCCACTCACACATGCAACGCCACTCACACATGCAACGCCACTCACACATGCAACGCCACTCACACATGCAACGCCACTCACACATGCAACGCCACTCACACATGCAACGCCACTCACACATGCAACGCCACTCACACATGCAACGCCACTCACACATGCAACGCCACTCACACATGCAACGCCACTCACACATGCAACGCCACTCACACATGCAACGCCACTCACACATGCAACGCCACTCACACATGCAACGCCACTCACACATGCAACGCCACTCACACATGCAACGCCACTCACACATGCAACGCCACTCACACATGCAACGCCACTCACACATGCAACGCCACTCACACATGCAACGCCACTCACACATGCAACGCCACTCACACATGCAACGCCACTCACACATGCAACGCCACTCACACATGCAACGCCACTCACACATGCAACGCCACTCACACATGCAACGCCACTCACACATGCAACGCCACTCACACATGCAACGCCACTCACACATGCAACGCCACTCACACATGCAACGCCACTCACACATGCAACGCCACTCACACATGCAACGCCACTCACACATGCAACGCCACTCACACATGCAACGCCACTCACACATGCAACGCCACTCACACATGCAACGCCACTCACACATGCAACGCCACTCACACATGCAACGCCACTCACACATGCAACGCCACTCACACATGCAACGCCACTCACACATGCAACGCCACTCACACATGCAACGCCACTCACACATGCAACGCCACTCACACATGCAACGCCACTCACACATGCAACGCCACTCACACATGCAACGCCACTCACACATGCAACGCCACTCACACATGCAACGCCACTCACACATGCAACGCCACTCACACATGCAACGCCACTCACACATGCAACGCCACTCACACATGCAACGCCACTCACACATGCAACGCCACTCACACATGCAACGCCACTCACACATGCAACGCCACTCACACATGCAACGCCACTCACACATGCAACGCCACTCACACATGCAACGCCACTCACACATGCAACGCCACTCACACATGCAACGCCACTCACACATGCAACGCCACTCACACATGCAACGCCACTCACACATGCAACGCCACTCACACATGCAACGCCACTCACACATGCAACGCCACTCACACATGCAACGCCACTCACACATGCAACGCCACTCACACATGCAACGCCACTCACACATGCAACGCCACTCACACATGCAACGCCACTCACACATGCAACGCCACTCACACATGCAACGCCACTCACACATGCAACGCCACTCACACATGCAACGCCACTCACACATGCAACGCCACTCACACATGCAACGCCACTCACACATGCAACGCCACTCACACATGCAACGCCACTCACACATGCAACGCCACTCACACATGCAACGCCACTCACACATGCAACGCCACTCACACATGCAACGCCACTCACACATGCAACGCCACTCAACTACGCAACGCCACTCAACTACGCAACGCCACTCAACTACGCAACGCCACTCACACACGAAAAACCACTCACGTTGCCAATAGGTCTCGCAGTACGAAAGTTGGAGCCATTACAATTGCAAATAACAATGCCTTTCACTTTGGTTATCATTTTAAATACATAAAGGGCTTTGTCATTTACAAAACCAATAGCTCCAACTTTCCTACTGCGAGACCTATTGGCAACGCCAGTGCTTGTTTCATTATTTTATCATTTTATGTATTTTATCCGTTTTAAGTATCTTATGGCTTAGAAACCATATAAATGCTTTTACAGTATTATTTCATAATACTCATTTTACTATACGCACTTTACTTTATGACAAGTATTGCAATTGTGGCAATTCACTTCTCTTGCATGAGAAAGTAGACTCCTCAATAAATAACCCTTTTATTGAAAACACCCGTCTCTCTATTTCTCTGCACTCCTGGTGAAACTAAGCATGCACAATTGACTGAGTGAAATTGCTATCTATTGTTTCCGCGACTCTGGACATATACTCCTTGTTCTGGGGGAGCAAAGTTGTCATGTTTATGCAGTTGTCAGAAACTAATCCCTTTTTGTCTATTCAGGAAAGTTAACACCTTCTTGTTTACTCTAGAAAGGTTCCAGTGACCTTTGAGCTAGCTGGCATGCATAATTAAGTCTAACATATTCAATACAGACCTAGTCGACCTCAGTCCTACGTCTACACTGTCTATTGGGAATATAGGAACTACACTACACCTGCAGACTCGCAACAGGAGACCCAATTAAACTGCGACCAGCAGAGGGTAAGATTTCCCGACGTCAAGGCACCCCCCCGGCCCCCTGTGCCCAACTCCTGGGTGTCTACCTATCCTCCAAGATCCCAACTTACCCCTCGAAGTGTTGGTCGCTCCTGAAGAATCTCCATCCCCGATGCTGCAGCCTTTGTTCACCTTCCAAGATCTCCATTGATTAACATTGAGCGCCCCACTGCTCAAAAGCACCCTGCACCCAGCCGCCCGAGTGCCCCTGGCAGTGCAACCTGTACCCTATTCTACTTCCCCATTTGTAAGTGACCAGGAGCCCAGCTCCCACAGCCGCTTGGCCTGCTAGTCAGCAGCCACCAACCGAAGGCCCCCTGCCTCTCATTGGATAACATTGGGCCGAACTACCTCTGCACCCCGCTGCCCCTGTGCCGCTGTGGGTGTACTAACTGTACCTACCTGACCCTGGTGGACCCCTGAGTCTATGCCCAGAGCCTTAACTTGACCAGTCGAGTACTCACCTGAAAACCGATGACTAACTTTCCTGCCATAGGATAGCATTGACTGGTTTGACTTGAAAAATCTTCTACGTGTGAAGTTTTGAAATGTTAGAATATTCATCTAAAATCAGCCGAATATAGAAATCCGAAGTACTCACCTGTAATCAGGAGAGAAGCCAATGCTGTATCTTTTAGCCCAGTACTGAACCGCAAAAGTAATCCCAACCGTGGTTAATAGTAATCTAAATTTCGTCCATAGGAAACCATTGACTGTTTTTCTGTGAAATTTCTTCTAAGTGTCTACTTTTGAAAATTCCAAATATTCCTTAAAAATCGTACCTACTACTGAAACGTAATTGCTTACCTGTTTTAGGTAGAGACCCCAGTGCTGGACTTAGGAGCCCAGTCCAGGGTTACAAAAGTAACGAGAACGTACTTTAACTGCAACTTGATTTTCCTCCCGTTGGATAACATTGCCAGAATTTCATTGAAAAGTTGTAAAAGTATGAACTTTTGAAATAGCTTTATATTTCTTAAAAATCATAGCAATAGCCAAATCGTTTTTGCTAAACTGTTTCCAGCTTAGACCCCAAGACTGAATGTATGATCCAATCCAGTCCTGGGACTTCAAAAGTAATCGATAAAGTAACTAGCTGCATTTATGTAGAAAATCCATTGAGCTCAATATTAACTTGTGTTTAGAATTGTGTTGCCTACTGCAACCATTGTGTTTACAAAGTGTATTGCCTCTTGACAAAGTAATTATATGAGAGTATTCATTTCGAGAAAAGTACATTTTTATACCTGTTGGTTCTAAAAAATAAAACAACTATATATTTTAATATAAAAACAATTGCCCCAGAGTTCAGTACTTGAGTGTGTGAAACCTTTTGCTGACTGAGTGTGTACAACAAATGCTTTACACTGTCCTCTGGTACTGCCTTACTGCTCGACCCAGCTACCACTTATGAGAGTAAGGTCAGACCTGGCTTTAACCTCTGTTATACCTCTGGGGTTTGTGGACTCTACACACTGTACCTTATTCTGGTACAGTATATATAGAGCCACCTTCTCACAATGTTTTACTGGTGTCACATCCAGGGTGGCACAACCATTCTGCAATCGAGATGACCTTCTGACTTACATGCCGTGTGTACCCTCGGTACCATATACTAGGGGCTTACAAGTAAGTTAGCCTATGCCAATCTGTTAGCAGACAATTCGACATGGACCTTTTAGGGTTGGGCACTGGCTCTGAGGTCTGATTAGCAAGCCTCAGTGTTCAACTGCAGTTTAGCTGAAAAAACTGCTGCATCAGTCCAATAACTTGGTGGTGAACATAGAAAAAACAGTAATTTTCTTACAGGATGTTTCTGCATTGTGTGGTTCACCGATGTAAGAAAGTGCCCTCTTTTTGCTGAACTGCTGATGTGCTTTACCCGAGTCTGCCCTGGGTTCCTGCCAAACAGGTACTTGGGGCCTATGTTCTTTCCCTAAACTACATTGAAAACAAAACCCAATTGACACTCTTGGCCACAGGTCAGTCCCTTGTAAATGGTACCACAGGTACCAAGGGCACTGTGGCCAGGAAAGGCCTCTAAGGACTGCAGCACTTGTTGTGCCACCCTTAGAGGCCCTGTACCTTAACACACACACACACACACACACACACACACACACACACACACACACACACACACACACACACACACACACACACACTGCCTTTGCAAGCTGCATTTTTTGGTGCAGAGCAAAGTGAAGAGTCGACATGGCACACATCCCTGTGTGCCATGCCTTCAACCCACTGCCCTGGCATATGTCAGCCACCCAAAGGGTACATGTGCATGAGCCCTGTACTCCTACAGTGTCTAAGACAATTCTTAGACATTGTAAGTGCAGTAATGCCATTAAGAGTATATGGTACTGGGACTTTGTCATTAAAAAATCCACAGCACCATAATGTCTTTACTGAAAACTGGGAAGTTTGGTATCAAATTTCTCAGCACATTAAAGCCACACTGATGCAGTGGGGGATTTAATGAACATGCTCACAGAGGGCATCTTAGCGATGCCCCTGAGAAATCGCGAAAACACTAGTATCCAGGCGGAGTGGCTGCTCACCAGCTGCCACAGCCAGACATGTTTCTAGACCCCTGGGTCCAGATCCTGCTGCTCTCGGGGGGTCTCAAACAATGCATATCTGAAAGAAACACGTTAGTGTTAGATTCCTTACCTTAGAATATCCCCAGGCGTTCATCTGGATCCGGAAACTTTTGCGTAGCAGTACCCCTGCGCGTCGGTAGGCGTCGTCTGCAGGCGTCCCCTGCGGCTCCGCGTCCGTCGTCGGCGTCGTGCGCCGTGATGACGTCGCTGGAGTATATAGACGCCGCCTCCGCGCGCTGACGTCAGTTCTTCTTTTTTCCGCGCCAGTAAGCGCAGATCCGAAGAGCAGTACTCCGGTCTTTTGACCAACTTTGTTAACTTTCTAATCTCTTTTTGGTGCCTGGTAGGATGCCCGGTTTCAAGAATTGTGACGGTTGTGACCGCACGATGTCGGTCACAGACCATCACCGACTCTGTCTCCGGTGCCTGGGCCCCGACCACGACGTGGACGCCTGCGTCGACTGCCGGGCTCTCACTAACGAGGCTAGACGGGAGCGGTCCCGCAAGCTGCTTGAGCTCCGGGTGTCGGCCCCGCGTCGGGAGCGGTCCCGGTCCGGCCGGAGGTCCAGGGAGCGTTCGAGGGAGCGGTCGCGGAGCCGCACCGAGCGCTCCGGAAGTCGTCACCATTCGTCGGGCTCTTCAGGTAAGAAACACAAGAAGTCGGGGCGTCGTCATCGTACCCCCGACTCCCCCCCGACGCTCGCGCGACGCGGCCGGGGGTTCGGGTGACCCCAACCCCGCGGCTCCGCGAGAGTCGCCGGCGCGGCCTGCCCCATACCCTCCGGTCCCTGGGCACGGTGCGACGCCTGAGGAGATTGAGGCGTTCCTCATGGCCATGAGGGCGCTCAGTTCTCCGACGGGGCCTACGGCGCCTTCGGGCCCAGTGCTACCGTCTGAGGGCCCTAGCGGATCGGGTGTCCCTGGCTCGACGCCATCGGGTACTCCGGCCCCGGTGCTGCCGACGGCTCCGACCCCGGCGCCGCAAGGGCCTTCAGGGTCGACGCCGGCTGGCCTACCGGCCGGTCCGGCGCCAATTCCATCGGGGTTACCCCCGACGCCGTCCCCGCGCGGCGCCGGTTCTCCTGTGCCGGCTCCGGGCGGCGCCGTCCCCATACCCTCCCCGAATCCGGACGCGGAGTCGGACCGGCGTCTATCGACGCCGGGCTCGACGCCGATGGGGCCTGTGAACCCCGAGGAGCCGGTCTACATCGTTGACTCCGAATATGGAGATGATGAAGAGTACGGGGAAGGTTGGGAGGGGTCTGAGGACCCTCTGTCACGTGAGTGCCAGTATGACCCGGACTGGACAGGTGATTTGGGGGATGCCAGTGGTCTGGACGACTCTCCTAACCCTGGCTTTGTCTCTCCTCCTTCCGTGGCGTCGGAGGAGGGAGCTGCATATTCAGTGGTGCTGATGAGGGCTGCCAAGGCCTTACACCTTGAGCTCTCCGTCGCGGCCGTGAGGCCTAACATCCTCACTGAGGTCTTCAAACGGCAGTCATGCCCACAGGAGCCACTGCTGCCGTTTAACGAAGCCTTGTCAGACGTTCTGTTGGGCACGTGGTCCAGGCCCGCTTCAGGTTTGCCTGTTGATCGGAACGTGGCCAGACGCCACCGTCCTTGTCCGGACGACCCCAAATTCCTGTCCACCCATCCCACCCCCGAGAGTCTGGTGATCCAGGCCTCGACCTCCCAGACCGCATTCCCGTCGGCCCCTCCCGACCGGGAATCTAAGAGGTATGACCAGTATGGCAAGAAGGTCTTCTCGTCCCTGAGTTTGGGACTGCGGTCTTGCAACTCCGCTTGCCTCTTGGGCCGCTACACCCACTCTGTGTGGGATACGGTCGCGGAACTGCTGCCAGAATGCCCCATGGAGGTGCGGGCAAAACTCGGCAAGGCTGTGGCTGAGGGCCGAGACGCAGCTAAATATTCTATACGGTGTGGTCTTGATACGACCGACTCGCTAGGCAGAGCGATGTCCACGACGGTGGCGATTCGTCGCCACGCCTGGCTGAGATCCGCCAACTTTTCGGCAGATGTCCAGAATGCCTTGATGGACATGCCGTTCGATGGCTGTCGCCTGTTTGGTGACAAGGCGGACCACGCGCTGGAATGCTTCAAGGACTCCAGGGTCACGGCCAAGTCCTTGGGTCTCTCGACCCAGTGCCAGCAGACGGGTTCGTTTCGCTCCTTTCGTGGCCAAGGAAGGGGCGTCCCCACACGTGCTGCCAGCCACGCGCCGCAACAATCCTTTCAACGCGGTGGCGGCCGTGGAAACCGCCGTGGCGGCGGTCGGGGTCAACGGCGGGGTCAGGCCACACCTCCCCCCGCAGCATCTGCCTCCAAATCCTCCTAGTCCGTGCTTTCGGCCCCATGTGACGCCAGTGGGTGGCAGGGTTCGCCATCACCACGCTCACTGGCGCACAATTACATCGGACAGGTGGGTGCTGCAACTCGTCCGAAGGGGCTACTCCCTCCCCTTCGAGACCACTCCTCCAGCCATGCCACCGCAGAACCACCGTGTGTCGGGGGACCACTTGACACTTCTGCAGGAGGAAGTTGCGGCCCTCTTGGCCAAGGGGGCCATCGAGCGCGTTCCTGGGCCAGAAGTAGGGCGTGGTTGCTATTCCCACTACTTTCTGGTACCCAAGAAGGAAAAGGGGGGCCTACGTCCTATCTTGGATCTACGGAACGTCAACGGCTTCCTCCGGAAGGAGAAGTTCAAGATGTTGACATTAGCTCAGGTCTTGGCTGCTCTAGACCCGCAAGACTGGATGGTAGCGTTGGACTTGCAGGATGCGTATTTTCACATCCCCGTCCTGCCGGCCCACCGGAGTTACCTGCGGTTCACGCCCCACGGGTGTTCACAAAGGTGATGGCGGTGGTCGCAGCCCATCTGCGCAGGTTAGGGGTTTCAGTCTTCCCCTACCTAGACGACTGGTTGTGGAAGGCGGGCTCGCCCCAGACAGTCGTCCACCACCTTCAGATGACGGCAGACCTCTTGCACGACCTGGGGTTCTCCATCAATGTGCCGAAATCACACCTGTGTCCCTCTCAAAAGCTCCTTTTCATCGGAGCGGTTCTGGACTCGGCGCAGTTTCGGGTTTATCCTCCGGAACGGCGGGTCCGGGATATACAGGCTTTGATTCCCATCTTTCAGCCGCTATCCCGGGTTTCGGTCAGGTTGACGCTGCGGCTGCTCGGGCTGATGGCTTCCTGCATCCTTCTGGTGCATCACGCCCGGTGGCGGATGCGGGCTCTGCAGTGGGACGTGAAGTTTCAGTGGGCCCAGCATCAGGGCAACTTGTCCGACCACGTCTTGATCTCGGAGGGCACTGCGAGACAACTGCAGTGGTGGCTTACGGACCGCGATTGGGTCAGAGGCAGATCCCTCTCCCTTCCCCAACCGGAGCACGTTGTCGTGACGGACGCGTCCCTCCAGGGCTGGGGTGGCCACTTAGGAGAGGCAGAGATCAGAGGCATCTGGTCTCCGGCGGAGTCCCGGCTCCATATCAACCTGTTGGAGCTACGGGCGATTCGTCTAGCACTGAAGGCATTCCTCCCCTTTGTCAACGGGAGTGTAGTGCAGGTGTTCACCGACAACACCACCGCCATGTGGTACTGCAACAAACAGGGCGGAGTGGGGTCGTGGACCCTTTGCCAGGAGGCTCTGCGCCTCTGGCAGTGGCTGGAACGTCAGGGCGTGACTTTGACGGTTCAACACCTGGCAGGTTCTCTGAACGCCAGGGCGGACGAACTCAGCCGTCGGTGCTCGATGGATCACGAATGGCGTCTGAACTCTGACGTGGCGCAAGGCCTCTTTCTGCAATGGGGAGAGCCTTGGTTAGATCTATTCGCCACAGAAGAGAACGCGCAATGTCATCAGTTCTGCGCGTTGGAGTTTCCAAGACGGCACTCGCACGGCGACGCCTTTCGGCGCGAGTGGAGTTGCGATCTGTTATACGCCTTTCCGCCTATACCACTTCTGCCCAGAGTGCTGAAGAAGATCAGGCGCCCGGGCCCAAGTTATCCTTGTGGCTCCGGACTGGGCTCGAAGGTACTGGTATCCCGAGCTACTCAGCATGTCAGTCAGTCCCCCGATCCGCCTGCCCCTTCAGGAGGACCTTCTGTCGCAGCAGCAGGGGACGGTCCTCCACCCGAACCTGTCCAGTCTCCACCTCCATGCTTGGAGATTGAGCGGCGGCAGTTGAGGCCATTTGACTTGCCTCCTGAAGTCTGTGATGTAATTCTGGCAGCCAGGCGTCCCTCCACGAAGTCGGTATACGCCTGTCGGTGGAACAGATTTGTGACATGGTGCAAAGCAAAGGCTGTGGATCCTCTTTCTGCCCCTCTTTCCGAGGTTCTTCTGTTTCTTCTCTCTCTTGCCCAGCAGGGCTCTGCTCTGGGCACTATCAAGGGCTACCTTTCGGCCCTTTCAGCCTTTCTACGGCTTCCTGATCAGCCTTCTTTGTTCAAGTCCCCAATTGTAACGAGATTCTTGAAGGGCATCACACACATGTATCCACCTGTTCCGTTTGTGATGCCTCAGTGAGACTTGAACCTGGTTCTGACCTTTTTGATGTGTGCTCCCTTTGAGCCCCTTCATTCTTGTCCTCTCCGTCTCCTGACTTTAAAGACGGCTTTCCTGGTTACCATCACCTCTGCCAGGAGAGTGAGTGAGCTCCAGGCTCTTTCTGTCCAACCTCCTTTCCTGTCCATTCATCCTAACAAGGTGGTTCTCAGGACTAGACCTTCTTTCCTGCCCAAAGTAGTTTCTGCTTTTCACATCGGGCAGTCCATCACCCTCCCCTCCTTCTTCCCGCCTCCGCATCCCTCAAAGGATAAAGAGCGGCTCCATCGTCTGGACCCAAAACGTGCGCTTTCATTTTATATGGATCGCACACGCCAGTTCCGGGTGGATGACCAACTGTTTGTTGGCTACGTGGGTGCGAAGAAGGGACGGGCGGTGTGTAAACGAACCATCTCTCGGTGGGTCGTTCTGTGCATCAAAGCGTGCTACTCCTTGGCTCGGAAGGAGCCTCCTGTTGGGCTGAGGGCCCATTCCACTCGGGCCACGGCGGCTACTACTGCCCTGGGCCGGGGAGTCCCTTTGCAGGACATTTGCCAGGCGGCTACATGGGCCTCGCTGCACACCTTTGCGAGGCACTACTGCCTGGACAGTCAAGCCTGGAGGGATGGCTTCTTTGGCCGTTCTGTCCTCCAGGACTTTCTGGTGTAGGAATGTATTGGTTCGCAGACCCACCACCGGGGTTGGTATTGCTGGGGTATCTATTCTAAGGTAAGGAATCTAACACTAACGTGTTTCTTTCAGATGAACAAGTTACTTACCTTCGGTAACGATATATCTGTAAGAAACATTAGTTAGTGTTAGATTCCTTACCGAACCCACCCATCCTCCCCGTTCTGCGAACTGATACCTAGGGTTAAGGACATCCCTTTCAGGGCCCTAGTTTCAAATGGCACCAGTGTTGGTTCTCTCATGGCTCTGCGTTTTCTGGCGCGGAAAAGCTGTGTTCAAAGAACTGACGTCAGCGCGCGGAGGCGGCGTCTATATACTCCAGCGACGTCATCACGGCGCACGACGCCGACGACTGACGCGGAGCCACAGGGGACGCCTGCAGACAACGCCTACCGACGCGCAGGGGTACTGCTACGCAAAAGTTTCCGGATCCAGACTGACGCCTGGGGATATTCTAAGGTAAGGAATCTAACACTAACTAATGTTTCTTACAGATATATCGTTACCGAAGGTAAGTAACTTGTTCGTCCTGGGACGAGGTGCCAAGCCTCCTTATCTAGGCATGGGCAGGGTCCATGAATGGAAAGCTTCAAATGCTTGCCACCTTTGTGAGCTTCCCCAGGCCTTTTGCTGCTTCCAGCAACTGGGCCCACCGGTTCTGACCGCCCCTTTGGGTGGGAGAATTGGCGGGAAAACCAAGTGAGGAAGAGAGGTGTGCCCACCTTTACCAACCCCACCACTTAGGTGGGGGAGGCGAGATGAGTCCCCGCCTCCTTGCAGGTGGGGGCACTCAGCCAACCAGAGTTAGGCAAATTCTCCCCTCTCACTGGATGGTGACATAATATGGGGTGTACCCCCCCAATGAAGGGCCCATTGGTCCCAATATGTCCCTACCTGGATCACCCTGCTACCTAGTATTTAGGGGCACCCCTGAACCTTGCCTCCTCATACAAGAACTGACCAAGAAGAAAAGTAAGACCGAAGAGCCGTGCTGATAAGAGGATGCCCAGTGACTTAGCCCCACCCTACCATCCTGTCACGAATCTGCAGAAGCAAAATCCTGGCGTTTCCTGCAGCCAGCAACCTCAAGAACCTTAGGATCTGCCCTGCCTTCCACAGACAAGAATGTGTCCCGTGAGCACCAGATGTGCTCACCCATAGACTCTGGCGCTGGACAAATCTACGAGCCTGCACCCGATGCCCACAGCCCAAGTTTGAGTGGCCCAACACCACGAGGAGTTATCCCCGGTGATCCTGACCTGAGATTTGGTGATCTATAACCCGCCTCGAATCTCCCAGCAAAGCCTACAGCCTCTTTCTGGAGGATCCCCCTGACTGAGACCGGGGCTGGTAAGGAAGATCTGACGCCTAAAGACACCCCTGCACCCATAGTCCCAAATCCTTGGGTGGTCCAACCGACTGTATCCCAGCATCCACAGGCATCCCAACTTACCTCTCCAACTGGTGGTAACCTCAGGAAGACCTCCGTCCGCGAGCCTGCAGTCTTTGTTGAAACCAGAGAATCCCCATTGAAATCAACAGGGCACCCGACACCAAACCATCACCCTGCACCCAGCTGCCCCTGCGGGTATACTTTGGGTGCTAAAACAAATCCCCCTTTGCCCTGAGCTAAACCCCAGGAGCTTTGCTGCCACAACCTTTGTGGCCTGCTTGTGAGCAGCAACCAACTGGAGGCCCCCTATTGCCCATGGGATAACATTGGGCCTCAGCACCTGGCTGCCCTAGTGCAGCTGAGGGTGTTTTGAGAGTGCATTCTTGACTCTGGGGGAACCCTGGTTCTAGCCCCAGAATACCAACTCCCACAACAAAGTACTTAGCTGTTAACCGATAACTTCATTTATCTACATAGGAATACACTGTTTTTCCTTGAAAAATGTTCTAAATGTGGAGTTGGTTTTGTATTGAACTTTAAGAAAACTGCAAATAACTAAAAACTGCTTACTTACCATTTCTCTAGGAAATGTCCTAGTGTGATATCTTGGTGTATCACACGGAGTACAAAAAGTAATCCAGAAAGTAATCTGCAAAATAATTACAAGTAATCTAACAGTATTTTCCACCGTATTTAAAGCATTTACAAACCTGTAATAGTCATTTTCATTCAGCAAAAAGTGGCGGAAAACATGCAAAAAGGTCTTTCTTACAACCAACACCTGCTTTAGTCCCTACTTTATTTAGAACTTGCGTACTTTGCTCACCAGTACCAGAATATTAAATTATTCAAAGTGCAATTTTCATGCACCTAAAGGAAAGGGATTAATAGGTTAACGGGTGTTAGATTTATAAACTGCAGCTTATGTGCAGGGTCCCTTTGTGAGATGAACAGAAATAATTCATAGAACCAACTGGATAAGTGATCCTCTTTGGGTTTTCTTCGGCTGGTCAAGTGCAACGAAACTTATGCATTAGTTCTAATAATGTTTTGTGCCCTTTATTTTTACATTCCTAAAATTAGTTGACTCTTTTTTTGCTTTTAGGGAAATGAATTGGAAATGACAGTCATGATGGTTGTGGAAGCGCTTTGTGAGCTGCATTGTCCTGAAGCTATACAGGGATTAGCTATTTGGTCAGCTGCAGTTATTGGAAAGAGCTTTGGCTGGATTAATTCGGTTGCACTTCAGGCAGACGGTCGGTAAGTAAAAACGTACATAAACAATTTGTCAATTTTACATTTGTCGTTTTACAGAATTAGTGACAGTTGCTCCTAATCTGTATTTTGTTATTCAACAGTTGTAAAATTATTGTTGTATCGATTTCTGTGATAGGTATAGAATGGCACCTTTTATATAATAATTGATTACACTTGAACATTTTGGGACGCTGCTGTTTTCCTTTTGTACAGAGTATTAATTCAGTCAGGATGCCAAACCAGCTGTGTGGTTAAGTTGCTCTGAACACTCTGTAAAAGAAACCTGTATAATATGTATTTCCTGTGCGCACACACCCGCCCACCCTAGCCTCACTCCCCCTCCGCTCTCATTCCGTTGATTGCTATGGGTGCTCCAATCCTTGAATTGTGTCAGGGAGCTGAGGTTGTACTGGTGTATAAAAATATCAAGTATTCCCCGGTCAATTATAGTCCTTTCAGTCTAATTGATTGCATACTATACAAAAGTTTGCTGGCTTAGGATCCTGGTAAGAATTCAGCTTTGGATATCTAGAAAAAGACATCATAAACCTGCTTCAAGCGGGCTTTAGAGTTGATACATCTCCGATAGACCCGGTCTTTTGTTTTGTCATAATCTATTGCAAGACTGTTTTGCTCGGCAGGGGAAACTTATGTCATCTTTGTCGATCTAAAATAGTCTGTGGTTGATGCTGTGGCAGGTTCTGAATACGATGGACATGCCTCACGACATCCTATCTTTATTGAATATGCTTCATGAAAAAATTGCCCGGGTCAGATGGGGAGCCCAGAGCCAACTGACTGATAAGATCATGGTGTCTAAAGATAAACGTCAAGGGTGTGTATTGGCTCCTATCCTTTTCTTTTTAATGGTCTAGTAGATTACCTTTTTGAGTGTCCAGCAGATGTCCCCACTATAGCACACCCCAAGATCCCTATATTTGCAGGTGACACTATTCTAATCTAGAAACTCTGACTGGTCTGCTAAAACTTCTTAAATAAATGTGGTGTCTTTTTTTAGGACAGTGGCCTAGAGTTTAACGTAGGCAAACCAAAATTATTTTTATTTAAAAATGTACTTACTTTTTAATGTACAACTTTGTCCTCATTTGCCATGCTTGCTTCCAGCTGAAACCTCCGAATTTCCCCTCTGTCTCTGTAGTCTGCCTTTAGAAAAAACCTCTGAGAAAACAGCATTATGGAAAAGGGGGCTTGACTACCAATGCCATGTCCTCAAATGACTGTAAATCATAAGACCCAAACGAAAATGAACCAATCCAATCCCTTCCTAATTGATCTAAAAAATATCCTCCATCATTTCCTTTTCACCCAAGTAGTCAAGGGGAGCCATACCTTAGCCACTTTTTTTTTTTAAGAGGTACGAATCAAATCCATCTTACGAACATATAATACTGAGCCAAGCCACTTTACCCTTGAGGGGGACAGCGACTGAATCCAATAGTTACAATCTGTCTTCTTCCCTGCAAAATTAAATTGAACACCAATTTGTTGCCATAACCCAAAGGGTCTCCAACTTCTGGTGACATCCCAAAAATATTTAAGGGCGTGCCTGGATTTGAGTATGTAAGAAGTTGTTCAGAAACTTACAAGCATTCCTTAATAAGTCTGAATATTGGGGCGGAGTACGAACATATGGACAACATCAGCGTTCTTTACGCCACATTTCTTGCAATATGCCTCATCAGAACCCTTCCGTTTTTACTAGCCTGTAAGCTCAGTGTAAGGAAAAAAGTTGGTTCCTTTTGAAATATGCTGGTTTAACTACCTTATAATATAACCAGAAAGATACTTGCCATAATTGATTGAGACTGCTATTTTGCATTATTTCTCCCCACAAAGAGATTTGTGCACTCTGCCCTTCCTCTGAGATATCCATAATTAACCCATACCAGGTTACCACCATCTTCTGTTGTGGGCTGTTGATCAAGTTCCCCTCCAAATTGTTGGTGCCAGCTTTATCTCCTTCCATGGCTCAGGACCATCTTTGTAGTTAGATAAATTTAAACTTTGACACCGTCTTTTTGGTTATATGTTTAAACTGCTCCCATGAATAGAGCTTCCCCTTTTGAAGGATCCGGCCCCATTCAATAATGCATGCTTTTTTTAAAAAGTTTCTTTTTATTGATTTTCAAACAACTTATACAGATAGGTCATCGCACATTCAGTAAGTCAGTACAGTTACATCAGTAATCCGAATACAGT
Source organism: Lissotriton vulgaris (assembly GCF_964263255.1). NCBI lineage: Eukaryota > Metazoa > Chordata > Amphibia > Caudata > Salamandridae > Lissotriton > Lissotriton vulgaris. The sequence goes on from NC_141698.1 coordinate 195,949,258, forward strand.
AATCGGTGACATCCGTCAAAGCGACCCTGGACATTCGATACTCCAGGATTGGTCTCATCAAGCAGGGTATAACACATACAGGGGTATTTTGTCTCAAGCACAGAAAAAAGAAACATAGCGAATATACAGGGATTATCTCTACTCTAATCACGTATTACATCTCACAACAATATCTTTGTTAGCACGGAGGCACATCTCGTTTCCATTCAGTTGCGTCCTGTCCACGCCAATGGGTCACAGCCATTACCTTGTTAATTCAGTACATTAGCACAACTTTCCCAGCAATTAGTCCCTTTATATGTACAATGTGGCCATATAGTACATTATAGAATGCAAGAGAAAATACAACAAAACACATGGTATTCCATTACTAGTTATTTCTGAGGGTATGCCAATAAATAACATGATAGCGGTGCCCAAATATCTCTGGGCCTGGAGGTCACTGGCAGCAACTCTGTGTAGATCAACAGTTGTTCCTGACAGTGTATAAGATCAGTAATCCAGTCTTTAAATGTGGGTGCCCTTCCCCTACTCCAGCGACACGCCACTCGTCTCTTGGCCATCAACAATGCTAAGGCCACGAATTTACGGTGCGCCGCTTCCATCGCTTTAACGTATCCCATTAGGGCCATCATCGGTGTGGGTTCGGGCTGTGTATTTATCATCAAAGATAAGGCTTCAAAGACTAGCATCCAGTACCCATTCACCTCCGGGCACTCCCATGCAAGATGTAAAAAGTCTGCCCCAGGGGCTCGACATCTGTCGCGTCTGTAATTCTCCCTCAGTTTGTATCTATGCATTCGGACTGGAGTATAACACAGCCTATGGAGAAATTTATAAGGGATCATACGTAATAGACTACTGGCTGACACCTGCTCAGTTTGCAAGGAGCAGTATTCCCATTGGTCATCCGTCATCACTGCACCCAGTTCCACATCCCAGCGCGTTCTCGCCAATGCAGACTGCTCCACCCTCTGTGTGTGTATTGTATGATATATTATGGAGACTAACAGTTTGGCTGTGGCCCCCTGGAGAATCAACTCAACGGCGCAAGGACCGGGGGTTCCGCCGGGAAATCTGGGGTAACAGAGCGAATACCCTGTCTAAGAAGTATATACAAAAAAGTGTCAAGTGGCGTCTGCTGCAACCTCTGAAAGACGTTCTCAATCGTCCTAAAAGTTCCTTCATGATACATGTCACCCCATGTTGCAATGTGTGTGGGCTCCTTAAACTTATGAAAAATCTCTTCTTGAAGAAGAGGCATAGCAGGATGGTACACAAGTGGCAGTAGAGGGGAGTAAAGCATGGGGACATCCAACAATTTACCTATAGTGGCCCATGCTGAGGCCCTGCAAGTAACAGTAGTTGGTGCCTTGTCTCTGACAGGGAGTGGAATATTCAGCTCACCATCGCTTGCCCCCCCATATCAATCGCGTCATTTCCGACTTAAGCGTCTTAAAAAAAATAAGTCCCTGGTGGAACGGTATGTTCATAAACAAGTACAGCACTGGGAGAGTACTACCATTTTAATTAGCGAGACGCGCCCTGCTACAGAGAGCGGAAGTGTGATCCAGCGAGACACATTGTCTGTTATGCGAGTCATGCTTGTGCCGTAATTAAGGCGCATCAGTTTGTCTCGGTCTCTCGTTATGCGGATGCCCAGGTATCTCAAGTCCTCTTAACCCCATTCCAGAGGGTAATCCAGTGGGAAACGAGTAGTTGCGGCTGAGAGAGGGAAAATACAAGACTTGCCTCAATTTATCTGAACCCACAAGTTGTGTTGTGGGTCCCGGATATATAACGTGATATCGTCCCCGTAGAGAGATATCAAAATCTGCCTCATATTACATCTAAGTGCCTTATCTCTGTGATGTTCTCAGCTTAGCCGCCAGCGGCTCAACAGCTATCACGAAAAGTAAGGGTGACAAGGGGCAACCTTGTCTGGTACTTCTTGAGATCGGTAACGCCTGAGAGATTTTACCGTTGATAAGAACCATCTGAAAGAAACACGTTCGTGTTAGATTCCTTACCTTAGAATATCCCCAGGCGTCAGTCTGGATCCGGAAACTTTTGCGTAGCAGTACCCCTGCGCGTCGGTAGGCGTCCCCTGCAGGCGTCCCCTGCGGCTCCGCGTCCGTCGTCGGCGTCGTGCGCCGTGATGACGTCGCTGGAGTATATAGACGCCGCCTCCGCGCGCTGACTTCAGTTCTTCTTTTTTCCGCGCCAGTGGACGCAGATCTGAAGAGCAGTACTCCGGTCTTTGACCAAGTTTTTTCGAGTTGTTATTACACTTTTGTGCCTGATAGGATGCCTGGGTTCAAGCACTGTGATGACTGTGAGCGCACGATGTCGGTCATGGACCATCACCGCCTCTGTCTCCGGTGTCTGGGCCCCGACCACGACGTGGACTCCTGCGTCGACTGCCGGGCCCTCACCAACAAGGCTAGGCGGGAGCGGTCCCGCAAGCTACTGGAGCTCCGGGTGTCGGCCCCACGTCGGGACCGGGAGCGGTCCCGGTCCGGCCGGAGGTCGAGAGAGCGTTCGAGGGAGCGGTCGCGGAGCCGCGCCGAGCGTTCCGGAAGTCGACACCACTCGTCAGGCTCATCAGGTAGGAAGCACAAGAAGTCGGGGCGTCGTCATCGTACCCCCGACTCCCCCCGACGCTCGCGCGATGCGGCCGGGGGCTCGGGTGACCCCAACCCTGCGGCTCCGCGTGAGTCGCCGGCGCGGCCTGCCTCATACCCTCCGGTCCCTGGGCACGGCGCGACGCCTGAGGAGATCGAGGCGTTCCTCATGGCCATGAGGGCGCTCGGTTCTCCGACGGGGCCTACGGTGCCTGCGGGCCCAGTGCCACCGTCTGGGGGCCCTGGCGGTTCGGGTGTCCCTGCCTCGGCGCCATCGGGTGCTCCGGCGCCGCCGACGGCTCCGACCCCGGCGCCGCAAGGGCCTTCGGGATCGGCGCCGGCTGGTCTTCCGGCCTCTCCGGCGCCGTTACCATCGGGGTTACCCCCGACGCCGTCCCCGCGCGGCGCCGGTTCTCCGGTGCCGGCTCCGGCCGGCAACGGGGCTCTGACGCCGGCTCTGGGCGGCGCCGTCCCCTTACCTTCCCCGACGCCGGACGCGGAGTCGGACCGGCGTCGCTCGACGCCGGGCTCGGCGCCGGTGGGGTCCATGGACCCCGAGGAGCCGGTCTACATCGTTGACTCCGAATACGGAGAAGATGAAGAGTTCGGTGAAGGTTGGGAGGGGTCCGAGGACCCTCTGTCACGCGAGTGCCAGTATGACCCGGACTGGACAGGTGACTTGGGGGATGCCAGTGGTCTGGACGACTCTCCTAACCCTGGTTTGATCTCTCCTCCTACCGTGGCGTCGGTGGAGGGAGCTGCATATTCAGTGGTGCTGATGAGGGCTGCCAAGGCCTTACACCTTGAGCTCCCCGTCGCGGCCGTGAGGCCTAACATCCTCACTGAGGTCTTCAAACCGCAGTCATGCCCGCAGGAGCCACTGCTGCTGTTTAATGAAGCCTTGTCAGACATTCTGTTGGGCACGTGGTCCAGGCCCGCTTCAGGTGCGCCTGTTGATCGGAACGTGGCCAGGCGCCACCGTCCTTGTCCGGACGACCCCAAGTTCCTGTCTACCCACCCCACTCCTGAGAGTCTGGTGATCCAGGCCTCGACCTCCCAGTCCGCATTCCCGTCGGCCCCGCCCGACCGGGAATCCAAGAGGTATGACCAGTTTGGCAAGAAGGTCTTCTCGTCCATTAGTTTGGGCCTGCGGTCTTGCAACACCGCTTGCCTCTTGGGCCGCTACACCCACTCTGTGTGGGATACGGTCGCGGAACTGCTGCCAGAATGCCCCATGGAGGTGCGGGCTAAGCTCGGTCAGGCTGTGGCTGAGGGCCGAGATGCAGCGAAATATTCGATACGGTGTGGTCTTGATACGACCGACTCGCTGGGCAGAGCTATGTCAACGACAGTGGCGATTCGTCGCCACGCCTGGCTGAGATCCGCCAACTTTTCGGCAGATGTCCAGAATACATTAATGGACATGCCGTTCGATGGCTGTCACCTGTTCGGTGACAAGGCGGACCACGCGCTGGAACGCTTCAAGGACTCCAGGGTCACGGCCAAGTCCTTGGGTCTCTCGACCCAGCGTCAGCAAACGGGTTCGTTTCGTCCCTTTCGTGGCCAAGGAAGGGGCGCCCCCACACGTGCTGCCAGCCACGCGCAGCAGCAATCCTTTCAACGCGGTGGCGGCCGTGGAAACCGCCGTGGTGGCGGTCGGGGACAACGGCGGGGTCAGACCACACCTCCCCCCGCAGCATCTGCCTCAAAATCCTCCTAGTCCGTGCTTTCGGCCCCATGTGACGCCAGTGGGTGGCAGGGTTCGCCATCACCACGCTCACTGGCGCACGATCACTTCGGACAGGTGGGTGCTGCAAATCGTCCGAAGGGGCTACTCCCTCCCCTTCGAGACCACTCCTCCAGCCATGCCACCGCAGAACCACCGTGTTCCGGGGGACCACTTGACACTTCTGCAGGAGGAAGTTACGGCCCTCTTGGCCAAGGGGGCCATCGAGCGCGTTCCTGGGCCAGAAGTAGGGCGTGGTTGCTACTCCCACTACTTTCTGGTGCCCAAGAAGGACAAGGGGGGCCTACGTCCTATCTTGGATCTAAGGAACGTCAACGGCTTCCTCCGGAAGGAGAAGTTCAAGATGTTGGCGTTAGCTCAGGTCTTGGCTGCTTTAGACCCGCAAGACTGGATGGTAGCGTTGGACTTGCAGGATGCGTATTTTCACATCCCCGTCCTGCCGGCCCACCGGCGTTACCTGCGGTTCACGGTAGGCCAGGAGCACTTTCAGTTTATCGTGCTCCCCTTCGGTCTTACCAGCGCCCCACGGGTGTTCACAAAGGTGATGGCGGTGGTCGCAGCCCATCTGCGCAGGTTAGGGGTTTCAGTCTTCCCCTACCTCGACGACTGGTTGTTGAAGGCGGGCTCGCCCCAGACAGTCGTCCACCACCTTCAGATGACAGCAGACCTCTTGCACGACCTGGGGTTCTCCATCAATGTGCCGAAATCACACCTGTGCCCCTCTCAAAAGCTCCTTTTCATCGGAGCGGTTCTGGACTCGGCGCAGTTTCGGGTTTATCCTCCGGAACGGCGGGTCCGGGATATTCAGGCTTTGATTCCCATCTTTCAGCCGCTATCCCGGGTTTCGGTCAGGTTGACGCTGCGGCTGCTGGGACTGATGGCTTCCTGCATCCTTCTGGTGCATCACGCCCGGTGGCGGATGCGGGCTCTGCAGTGGGACCTGAAGTTTCAGTGGGCCCAGCATCAGGGCAACTTGTCCGACCACGTCTTGATCTCGGAGGGCACTGCGAGACAACTGCAGTGGTGGCTTACGGACCGCGATTGGGTCAGAGGCAGATCCCTCTCCCTTCCCCAACCGGAGCACGTTGTCGTGAATGACGCGTCCCTCCAGGGCTGGGGTGGCCACTTGGGAGAGGCAGAGATCAGAGGCATCTGGTCTCCGGCGGAGTCCCGGCTCCATATCAACCTGTTGGAGCTACGGGCGATTCGTCTGGCACTGAAGGCATTTCTCCCCTTTGTCAACGGGAGTGTAGTGCAGGTGTTCACCGACAACACCACCGCCATGTGGTACTGCAACAAACAGGGCGGTGTGGGGTCGTGGACCCTTTGCCAGGAGGCTCTGCGCCTCTGGCAATGGCTGGAACGTCAGGGCGTGACTCTGACGGTTCAACACCTGGCAGGTTCTCTGAACGCCAGGGCGGACGAACTCAGCCGTCGGTGCTCGATGGATCACGAATGGCGTCTGAACTCGGACGTGGCGCAAGGCATCTTTCTGCAATGGGGAGAGCCTTGGTTAGATCTATTCGCCACAGAAGAGAACGCGCAATGTCATCAGTTCTGCGCGTTGGAGTTTCCAAGACGGCACTCGCACGGCGACGCCTTTCGGCGCGAGTGGAGTTGCGGTCTGTTATACGCCTTTCCGCCTATACCACTTCTGCCCAGAGTGCTGAAGAAGATCAGGCGCGACCGGGCCCAAGTTATCCTTGTGGCTCCGGACTGGGCTCGAAGGTACTGGTATCCCGAGCTACTCAGCATGTCAGTCGGTCCCCCGATCCGCCTGCCCCTTCAGGAGGACCTTCTGTCGCAGCAGCAGGGGACGGTCCTCCACCCGAACCTGTCCAGTCTCCACCTCCATGCTTGGAGATTGAGCGGCGGCAGTTGAGGCCATTTGACTTGCCTCCTGAAGTCTGTGATGTGATTCTGGCAGCCAGGCGTCCCTCCACTAAGTCGGTATACGCCTGTCGGTGGAACAGATTTGTGGCATGGTGCACAGCAAAGGCTGTGGATCCTCTTTCTGCCCCTCTTTCGGAGGTTCTTCTGTTTCTTCTTTCTCTTGCCCAGCAGGGCTCTGCTCTGGGCACTATCAAGGGCTACCTTTCTGCCCTTTCAGCCTTTCTTAGGCTTCCTGATCAGCCTTCTTTGTTCAAATCCCCGATTGTAACTCGATTCTTGAAGGGCATCACTCACATGTTTCCACCTGTTCCGTTTGTGATGCCTCAGTGGGATTTGAACCTGGTTCTGACCTTTCTGATGTGTGCTCCCTTTGAGCCCCTTCATTCTTGCCCTCTCCGTCTCCTGACTTTAAAGACGGCTTTCCTGGTTGCCATCACCTCTGCCAGGAGAGTGAGTGAGCTCCAGGCTCTTTCTGTCAAACCTCCTTTCTTGTCCATTCATCCTGACAAGGTGGTTCTGAGGACTAGACCTTCTTTCCTGCCCAAGGTTGTTTCGGCCTTTCACATCGGGCAGTCCATCACCCTCCCTTCCTTCTTCCCGCCTCCGCATCCTTCAAAGGATGAAGAGCGGCTCCATCGTCTGGACCCAAAACGTGCGCTTTCATTTTATATGGATCGCACACGCCAGTTCCGGGTGGATGACCAACTGTTTGTTGGCTACGTGGGTGCGAAGAAGGGACGGGCGGTCCATAAACGGACCATCTCTCGATGGGTCGTTCTCTGCATCAAAGCGTGCTACTCTTTGGCTCGGAAGGAGCCTCCTGTTGGGCTAAGGGCCCATTCCACTCGGGCCACGGCGGCTACTACTGCCTTGGGCCGGGGAGTCCCTTTGCAGGACATTTGCCAGGCGGCTACGTGGGCCTCGCTGCACACTTTCGCGAGGCACTACTGCCTGGACAGTCAAGTCCGGAGGGATGGCTTCTTTGGCCGTTCTGTCCTCCAGGACTTTCTGGTGTAGGAATGTATTGGTTCGCAGACCCACCACCGGGGTTGGTATTGCTGGGGTATCTATTCTAAGGTAAGGAATCTAACACTAACGTGTTTTTCAGATGAACAAGTTACTTACCTTCGGTAACGATATATCTGTAAGAAACATTAGTTAGTGTTAGATTCCTTACCGAACCCTCCCATCCTCCCCGTTCTGCGAACTGATACCTAGGGTTAGGGACATCCCTTTCAGGGCCCTAGTTTTACATGGCACCAGTGTTGGTTCTCTCATGGCTCTGCGTCTCCTGGCGCGGAAAAGCTGTGTACAAAGAACTGACGTCAGCGCGCGGAGGCGGCGTCTATATACTCCAGCGACGTCATCACGGCGCACGACGCCGACGACGGACGCGGAGCCGCAGGGGACGCCTGCAGACGACGCCTACCGACGCGCAGGGGTACTGCTACGCAAAAGTTTCCGGATCCAGACTGACGCCTGGGGATATTCTAAGGTAAGGAATCTAACACCAACTAATGTTTCTTACAGATATATCGTTACCGAAGGTAAGTAACTTGTTCTTCATGACTGGTAAACAGTACAATAGCTGTATCCAAGAAAGGAAAAGGGGTGGGAACCCCATACGAGACATCACTCCAAATATATAATCCCACTCTATCAAGTCGAAAGCCTTTGTGGCATCTAAAAAAACTGCCACCAAAGGCAGTTCCGATGAGACATTATTGAGGATTGTGAATAATGTTCTTCAATTATGAGATGTCGCCCTTCCGGGAACAAAACTTGACTGATCGGGCAATATCAAGTTTTCCATGAGCAGGCTGAGTCGTGTGGCGACAAGCTTGGCCAATATTTTAATGTCTCAGTTAAGGAGAGACAGAGGCCTGTAGGAGTCACACTGCTGAGGTGGTTTCCCTGGCTTTAAAAGTGAGTTGATGAGAGCTTATCTCATGGAGGGAGGAAGATGTCCCGTGTCTAATGCATCCTCATAGGCCTCACATAGTATAGGGGCCATTAAATCTATATATGTTTTATATAATTGGATGGGAATTCCATCTGTCCCCGTGGCCTTCCCAGATTGCCTATGCATAATTGCCTCCCTCACCTCATAGAGTTCGAACGAGGCACACAGAAATTCACTCTGCACATCGCTCAACCATCCCAGCGTCACTTCACCCAGATATTGATCTAAGTCTAGTGCGTCCGCTCGTTGCGAAGTGTATAATTTAGCATAGTGTGCTGTAAAGGCATTAAAAGTATTCGCAGTGTCTCTGTACACCACCCATCCAGGCCTTCTAGTTCCAGTACATAGTTGGAGAATCTTGGTCTACTAATCGTCTCGCCCAGCGCCCTACCCGGCCTCTCCCCCTCACCATAGCGACGAGCCTCCCAGTATTTTCCCCTAAAGCGTGTCACTCTGCGCGCCGCATCCATATATTCCGTTAGTTTCTCCCTGAATGTTGCCCTTGTGGCCCCATCTGCTTGACAGGACAATGTAATCTCCAGTGTTTTGAGTTCTGTCTCTAATCTATGAAACTTATATACAATGTCCTTAAGTATCCCTGCCCCCTTCGCTATGCAATATCCCCTTATTGTCACCTTAAATGCCTCCCAAATGGTTTCTACTCTGTCAACTGTGTCCTTATTGCGCACAAAGAAATCTTTCTCTCGAAGTTCCTCCTGAAATACAGAGTTCAACAAAGCGGTGGCCTGCAACCTCCAACTGCCACGCGGCGGTCCGTAGTCTGCTGCGGACAGAGTAAGTTTAACAGATTCGTGATCTGAATACGTGCGGGCCAAATGTTGCACCGCAAGACTGCCGGACAAAGCCCCGCGGAGAGCAACAGATAGTCCAGACGTGCCCAAGATGCTGCATGTGCAGTGAAGTGGGTACCCTCCCTACCATTGGGATACGCATGTCTCCAAGCGTCGGTCAAACGGTACTCAGTGAGAGTGCTATTTAGTATTACCCATGCCTTGGTGTAGTGATGAGGGGCAAGGTGCGATCTATCAACCACTGGGTTGCAGGCTATTTTAAAGTCACCACCCCATATGATGTTGTTGGACCCTATAATCAAAGATTTTTGCCAACAATGTAGTATAAAACTGCGGATCGTCAACATTGTGTCCAACAAGCTAAGGTACTGAGTCGGACCCCAATCTGCCTCATGCTAGACAATATCGTCCTTGAGAATCACAGGCGGTTCCAGCCAACATGAACGGTGTGCGCTTTTTTTATAAGTATTGCTGTGCCCCACGCATAGGAGGAGTAGGAAGAAATAATTGTGTTCTGCCCATTTACTGGCAAAGATATTGCTTAGTTGTGGATTAAAATGTGTTTGAGGCATGTAGGCTGCTAAATTCATATCTGTGCATAGATCATCCTGCTCCACGCAGAAGCGGTCGCTCCCTTCACCTCCCCCTCCTGGTGGTATTGTATGATTTACTGTTACTCGGTAAAAACAATCTGTTAAGCGTTCAAAAACGGTGTGCTTATTTGTGCCACTGATTCAACTTAGAAATTATTTCTGTGCAGCGTTCGTGACCTGCGCGCTTTCTGTAGCACTGCATTTGAGTTTGAAAGGCATTCTGTGCAGCGCTCGTGACCTGTGCTCTTTCTGTAGCACTGCATTTGAGTTTGAAAGGCATTCTGTGCAGCGCTCGTGACCTGGTTGTAGATTCAGGCAACTGCTATAGTTAATTGATAGCTACCTGAGCAGCGCTAATCTGTTAAGCGTTCGAGAACGGTGTGCTTATTTGTGCCACTGATTCAATTTGAAACTATTTCTGTGCAGCGCTTTGTGATAGTTATTTAAGCAGCACTCTACAAGTGCAGCCGTGTTAATATATCTGCCCCATAGCGCTTCCTCACAGATTGAGCCCTCTTTGTCGGAGCATTTGTTTACCTTTCAGCCATTTTCTTGTGACCCCTTGGCCAGTCCCAGACCCTCCCTGCACCTAGATCCCGCCTCCCAGCTGACCCTCCCACGCTCCGCCCCCTCCACTATCCATTTAAGACAGATGTATCAACGCGCAGCGTCCCCGCGCTACGACCGCGCCGAAGGTGCGCCAAAGGTAAGCCCGTCTACGCCCGTCCGCGCCTGGACCGCGCCCAGCGCCAGACCCCCTGGTCCCCGCACCACCCTCCCCTCCCGCATTACATACAACGCCTCCACCCTCCTAGCACTAAATCCCGGCCGACTCCCCAACTGCTCCCAAGCCGCACCTGGACACACCCATGGACCCTTCACATGCAACTCCTGCAAGTATGACGGCACCAAGACCAATTCCACATCCACAAACACCAAACAGAGATCCGACACTAACCACCTAAGATGCATCCTGCTCAACACCCGCTCAGTCCACAGTCACGCCATCGACCTATGGAATCTACTAGACACCATTTCTCCGGACGTCGCCTTCCTAACAGAAACCTGGATGAATGCCTCTTCAGCTCCAGACATCACCATAGCCATCCCGGACGGCTACAAGATCATCCGTAAAGACCGCACCATTCAAACACGAGGAGGCATCGCCATCGTCCATAGGAACTACATCCGCATCTCAACCAGCTCTGACGACAACCTCGCTAGCGCCGAACACCTTCACTTCCAGATCCACACCGACCCCAAGACCACACTCAGAGGCACACTCCTCTACAGGCCACCAGGACCCCGTGCACAATTCAGTGAAGACATCACTGACTTCATCACCCAACACGCCCTCCCCTCCGAGGACTACATGCTACTGGGAGACCTCAATTTTCACCTGGAAAAGAGCAACGACAGCAACACCATCAACCTTCTGAACAATCTCGCCAACCTCGGACTCAAACAACTAGTTAACACCTCCACCCACAACGCAGGACACACACTCGACCCTATCTTCTCCTCCAGCAAACACATCTCCTTCAGTCACACTTCAGTTCTCCATTGGACGGACCACAGCTGCGTTCACTTTGTCTACAAAAAGACCACAACCCACAACCATCCTCAACCTACTCTGCAAAGAAACTGGAACAAAATCACCATCAACCAGATCTCCTCATCGCTTCTTCAAAACCCCCCTGCCCACTCATCGAACGCCAACTAAGCAGCCATTAACCTCACTCAATGGCTAACCAACAGCGCCAACAACCTAGCACCTTTGAAAAAACGTCAAATCAAACTAGGCAGCAAAACGCCCCCTGGTTCAACGATTATCTTAAGAAATCCAAGAAACTCTGTCGCTCCCTTGAGAAAGCCTGGAAAAAAGACCCAAACACCAGCACCAGAGACGCCTTCAAAAACGCCACCCGCATACACCACCAACTGATCCGAACTGCCAAGAAAGCTGCTTTTAAAGACCGACTAGACAACAACGCCCACAACAGCAAGGAACTATTCAACATCGTCAAAGAGTTTACCAACCCCACTGCCAACTCCAACGACATCACTCCCTCTCAAACCCTTTGTGACTCCCTAGCTTCGTTCTTCCACGACAAAATCGCAGACATCCACAACAGCTTCGACAACCTACCCGGAGACCAACCCAACCATCCTTCTACCGTACCTTCACCCCCCTTGAACATCCTTAATGACTGGAACCCAATCTCCACTGAGGACACCATCCGCCTGATGAACTCCATCCACTCAGGATCCCCCACAGACCCATGCCCTCACCACATCTTCAACAAAGCAGACTCCATCATAGCACCCTATATCCAAGACGTCATCAATTGCTCCTTCAAATCCGCCACCTTCCCGGAAAGCTGGAAACACGCCGAACTCAGCGCCCTCCTGAAAAAACCCACAGCTGACCCCACCGAACTCAAAAACTACCGCCCCATTTCGCTCCTACCATTCCCGGCCAAAGTCATTGAGAAAGCAGTCAACAACCAGCTTGCCGCCTTCCTCGAAGCCAACAAATCCCTCGACTCCTCACAGTCCGGCTTCCGAGCCAAACACAGCACTGAGACCGCACTCATCGCAGCAACAGACGACATTCGAACACTTCTGGACAACGGAGACACAGTCGCCCTCATCCTCCTTGACCTCTCTGCAGCCTTCGACACAGTCTGTCATAACACCCTGATACAACGCCTCAGAAACATCGGAATTTAAGGAAAAGCATTGGAATGGATCATCTCGTTCCTCGCAGGTAGAACTCAGAGAGTCCGCCTCCCACCTTTTAAGTCAGAGGCCACCAAAGTTATTTGCGGTGTCCCGCAAGGATCATCACTCTGCCCCACCCTCTTCAACGTATACATGAGCCCCCTCGCGGCCATCGCACGCCAACACAACCTCAACATAATCTCCTACGCTGATGACACTCAGCTGATCCTCTCCCTCACCAAAGACCCAAACACCGCTAAAACCAACCTACATGAAGGAATGAAAGAAGTAGCTGAGTGGATGAAGCACAGCCGTCTTAAACTGAACTCAGACAAAACAGAAGTCCTCATCTTAGGCACTTCCCCTTCCGCCTGGGACGATTCTTGGTGGCCAGCTGCCCTAGGAAAAGCACCCATTCCAACGGACCACGCACGGAACCTGGGCGTCATCCTGGACTCCTCTCTCTCGATGACCAGACAAGTCAACGCAGTTTCTTCATCTGGCTTCAACATCCTCCGCATGCTCAAAAAAACATTTCGCTGGATCCCCACCGAAACTAGAAAAACGGTCACCCACGCACTAGTTACAAGCCGCCTGGCCTACGGAAACACCCTATACGCCGGTACCACCGCTAAACTTCAGAGGAAACTCCAACGCATCCAAAACGCATCAGCCAGACTCATACTAGACATCCCGCGTAAAGACCACATTTCCGGTCACCTAAAAGACCTCCACTGGCTCCCTGTTTATAAGAGGATAACGTTCCGCCTCCTCACTCATGCACACAAAGCACTCTACGAACTTGGACCAGAATGCCTCAACACGCGATTATCCTTCTACTCCCCCTCCCGCCAGCTACGTTCCTCCAACCAAGCCCTCGCTGCGGTTCCATGCATCAACAAATCCACCATGGGGGGGAAGATCCTTCTCCTACCTTGCGGCTAAAACATGGAACTCCCTTCCCATCCACCTCCGCCTCACTCAAAACCACCCAGCCTTCAGAAAGCAGCTTAAAACTTGGATTTTCGACAAATAATTCCCCACCCTTCCTCAAGCGCCTTGAGACCCTCTGGGTATGTAGTGCGCTATATAAATTATTTGACTTGACTTGATTTGAGTGTTGGGTCCGGATGATTGCAGATTGTTGTCCTGGAAGAGTCTTCGAAGTATCACGAGATAGGTGGCTCCTCCCCTGGACTACAGTGCGCATGGGCATCCTCTCCATCCTCAGATTGTTTTTTTCCGCCATTGGGTTCGGATATTACTATCTTAGCTCAAGTTAGGAAAACTTTCTACAAAGCCAAAAGGCTTTCGACAGCGTCGGTATAGTTTCGTTCGGTATCGGTGCCTTTGTTTCGAGAGGACATCGAGGACTCCACAGGTTTTTCTTTCCACACTCAACCCGATCTTCGATCTCAAATGGAAAGAAGTCCATTCAAGAGGTGTCCCCTTTGCAATTCAAAATACCCGCACATCGATGTCCACCCGGTGTGCAACAAGTTCCTGTCCCCAGACCACAACGAAGCCAACTGTATGGCCTGTGCCCGGTTCAGGTCAAAGAAAACTCTTAAGATTCGACGCGCGGCTAGATTGGAGTCAAAGAAGTCTGCGCCTGTTCCCGTGAACATCTTTGGGACCGACGACGAAGAGGTCGTTGATCTGGAGGATCAGGAATACTGCTCCGATCCGGCTTTGGGCCATGACTTCCGAGTATGACTCCGAAGACGAAGAGGTGCAAGAAGAAGTCGAAAACGTTGATGAAGTAGGAGACGACGGGGAGGCCCTTGGGGCCGTAGAAGATAGCTCAGGCGAAGAGCTAGGCCCACCCGGCTATACGGGGGCCGACGATGACGCACTCAATAAGGCTCAGGTCGAGGGATCGCCACTAGGCCTTACCCAAGATCTACAATCTCGTTCTATAGCCCCGCATAAAGACCCGGCTTCGAACATTACTAAAGAGCCTTCGGTTTCGAAACCACCATCGGTCGATACAAAGAAATCGAAACCGACCGCATCATTGCCAAAACCGAAACCGAAAGTGCAAGTGACTCTGGTCGGCTCCAGGGCTTCAATCCCCTGGGAGCCGAAGAATAAGAAAATGGCCGTCGATGCCGGAAAGCTCAAGGTCATCGAGCCGATGGTTGGGGCACCGAAGACCAAGGTCAAGGCCGTCGAACCACCAAGGCCGACGCCGAAGGGAGTCGATTCACACAAAAGGCTCGAACCGAAAGACTGGATCGATCCTCGGTCGAGGCCTACGGACAAGTCGAAGACTGGCTCCAAGGACCCTGTTGAGTCGACGCGCCCCAGTCCATTCATAGCCAAGGAAGTGTCGGAGTCACTCCAACGCATCAAGGATAAGGCTACAGCGGTCGGACCGAAGAAGGCCCCGACGCCGAAGCTGGTCGGACAAGTTCAGACCGCGTCGACACCTATCAAATTCGGGTTGCAACCTTTGGTGCGTCTGAAGATGTTCGAGCGGAAACAAGCTATCGGCGCAACTAAACAAGTGTCGGCGGAAATGGAGGCTGCAGAAGAGCCTGAAGACCAGGAGCCGAGGCAATTCATCGACTCGGAAACTGGTAGGCTGTCCATATACAAAAGAAAATGAATGCCAGAAACACCCATGGAATCATATAAGATTCCCTTGAAGAATAAGAGAGTTTCAACAACATCTCCAGCTCTTGTGGAACCCCTCCATCACTATGGACAGGAACCTCAAAATTTTTCCCCAACATACTCAGATGTGCATGCAGGGGATGATGAACATGAGGAACATGAGGATGACCTCTATCATGTGGACACTGATCCCGATGATCAAGCCCAACCATGGGCGGACCCTGCTGACTCAAGGGATCCGCAGACTGGCCCTGACACTCTTGTGTACAGTGTGAAAACATCTCATACTGAGGACACAACTGACTTTAACGCCCTTATTGAAAGAGCAGCCAGTAATCATGACGTCGAGCTACATGCTGACCCTGTGGATGAAGATTTTCTGGTTGACACCTTTTTCACTTCAGAAAGGGCAGTCAAAACCCTACCCATGCTGAAAGGGGTCCTTAAACATGCTGGTGACATTTTTAAAGACACCACTAGAGCCAGGGTGTTAAACCCAAGGATTGAGAAGAAATATAGACCGGCCCCTGCGGACCCTACTTATATAAGGGGACAGTTGCCATTGGACTCATTGGTTGTTTCTAATGC
Source organism: Lissotriton vulgaris (assembly GCF_964263255.1). Classification (NCBI taxonomy): domain Eukaryota; kingdom Metazoa; phylum Chordata; class Amphibia; order Caudata; family Salamandridae; genus Lissotriton; species Lissotriton vulgaris. The sequence continues at coordinate 195,964,821 of NC_141698.1, forward strand.
ACGTAAGAGAGCAAACTCCCAGATTACAGGTGATGCTCCTCCTCCTGACAGAGTCAAAAGTTATGGAAACTTCAGGAAAAAGAGTGGCTGTGTAGGCGGCTTACATCTGGCGCATTGCCAACACTCAGGCACTCTTGGCCAGATATGTCAGGTCCCATTATGATACCCTTGAGACACTGTTGCAACACCTACCTGATCAGTACAAAGAGGGGGCAGAATTACTCGTCCAGGAGGGGAAACTAATAACCAATGCTTCCATCAAGTGCGCTCTAGACGCAGCTGACACTGCAGCCAGGGCCCTCAACACTAGCGTTATGTTAAGGAGACACGCCTGGTTGAGAATCTCAGGATTCAAACCTGAAATACAAACTTCTATCCTCACTCAGCCAGCTAACCCAGACTTCTTATTCGGACCTGAGGTTGACACCACCCTTGAAAAAATTAAAAAAGATACAGAGACTGCAAAGTCTATGGGGGCTCTGCAGTCACAGCAGTTTCGGGGTGGCTCTTTTCGTCGCTCCAATAGTATGGGTCCCTCAAGAGGCCAGTCAACATAACAGACACAATACAATAAGGGAGGTACACAATCCACCTACAATAAGAACAACCGGAGTGGATATCTCATCTGGCTCAGAGCATGTGGAAGTGGGCCATTCAAAGGAACATCTTCCTCATGGCGGAACACCTCCCGGGCAAGGACAACCAGATGGCGGATCTGCTCAGCAGACACAGCCACCAGATGCACGAGTGGGAGATACATCCATCAGTGTTCCAACCATACTTCCAGCAGTGGGGTCATCCACAGATAGACCTGTTCGTCACAAGGGAAAACGCAAAATGCCAAAGCTTCGCAAGCAGGTTCCCACATCCACAGTCGCAGGGCAATGCGATATGGATGAACTGGTCAGGCAAATTTGCGTATGCTTTTCTCCAGGGACCTTTGATACCGCTGGTGGCGCGCAAACTACGGCAACACTCGATGACCCTCATCCTGGTTGCTCCAATGTGGGCACGCCAATCATGGTACACCACGTTTCTAGAACTGTCCGTGGTACCGCATCAAAGGCTACGCCTCACACCCAGGCTTTTGACGCAGAGCCATGGCGACATTCAGCATCCAGATCCGCAACAGCTCAACCTGGCGATCTGGCTCCTGAAGTCCTAGAATTTGGCTACCTCAACTTGCCGCCAGAATGTATGAATATCATCAAGGAGGCAAGACGTCCCACAACCAGAGCATGCTATGCGGCTAAATGGAAAAGGTTTGTCATATATTGTACCAACAATGACATTAACCCACTGGATGCATCTATTCAAAACATTATCTGTTATTTGTTGCATTTATACAGATGTAATCTAGCGTACAGTTCCATTCGTATACATTTATCCGCGATAGCAGCCTATCTTCAGAACAGGCAGCACCTCTCATTATTCAGAGTGCCTGCCATTAAAGCTTTTCTGGAAGGACTTAAAAGAGTGATCCCTCCCAGACACCCACCATCACCAGTCTGGAACCTGAATGTGGTCCTCACCAGATTGATGGGACCACCTTTTGAACCTCTACACTTTTGTGAGATTCAATTTCTGACCTGGAAAGTTGCTTTCCTAGTAGCCATTACCTCACTGAGGAGAGTTGGTGAACTCCAGGCACTAACCATTCAAGAGCCTTTCATGCAGGTCCACGCAAATAGGGTTGTATTACGCACCAACCCTACATTTATGCCTAAGGTGATTTCGCAGTTCCCCATGAACCAGACCATAGAACTGCCAGTTTTCTTTCCTAATCCAGAAAATGTCGCGGAGAGATCCCTACACACGTTAGATGTCAAAAGGGCTCTAATGTACTATATAGACAGAATAAAGGATTTCAGAAAAACAAAACAGCTTTTTGTTGCCTTTTCTCCACAACACAAAGGCAACCCCATTTCCAAAGCAGGGATAGCCCGGTGGATCGTTAAGTGTATACAGATTTGCTATGCTAAGGCTAAACGCACACTAAGCATTCCACCACAAGCACACTCCACACGTAACTTAGGAGCGTCCATGGCTTTCCTGGGGAATATTCCATTAGAAGAGATATGTAAGGCAGCCACCTGGTCCACCACACATACATTTACGAAACACTACTGCGTAGATGTGCATTCTAAACAGCAGGCAGCTGTAGGACAGGCTGTTCTCAAAACTCTTTTTCAGACTGCTGCAGCTGGCACGGGGAGCCGCCGCTAACAGGAGGGACTGCTATGTAATCTATCCACAGATATGAATTCAGCAGCCCACATGCCTCGAACCGAATATGCTACTTACCAGTATGCATCTGTTCTTGGTATGTAGGGCTGCTGACATTCATATCGCCCACCCTCATCCCCGGCGCCTGTTGCAACTGTAGCATTCAGAATTACTATGTAGCATGGACATCACTCACTGTATTACACTCCATCTCTGCCACAATGGCGAAAAACAATCTGAGGATGGAGAGGTTGCCCATGCGCACTGTAGTCCAGGGGAGGAGCCACCTATCTCATGATACTTCGAAGACTCTTCCAGGACAACAATGTGCAATCATCCGGACCCAACACTAGGCGGCGATCTATGCACAGATATGAATGTCAGCAGCCCTACATGCCAAGAACAGATGCATACTGGTAAGTAGCATATTCGGTCTCCTGCAACGTAGCTATATGTATCTGATGTCTATCTAGATAGGCCAGTATGTTTCTTTTCTTACTCTGATCTCCCAGCCCTTGTATGTTCCATGTAACTATATTTAATAGGTTAGTGGTGGCCTGCACAATAGATCTGTGAAATTACAACACATATGACGCCCTGCCCAGTTGTGTGGGCCGGTAAAATAGCATCCACAATGTCCAGTCTCCAACCTCGCTCCGCCCGACCTCCAAGCAAATCACAAAATATCTGAACAAAGTGGTAATTAAAAAAAGCATGTAAACTAACGACCATGTGCGATCCCCAACTCACCCCCCCAACACCACCCCGACCCACTGAAGCAGCCCCAACTTGCCAGAATATATTTGCCTCCCCTTCCTCCCCTGCAAGAGAAACAACTTAAAGAGAACCATTAACCATGTTCTCAAGTAACCCACAATTAGTAATAGTGGGGGAATACCCTATGGGGGTTGTCTAGGTGGTGACACAGTTACAGCCGTGTTGGACCGTGGTGGAAAAGTCGCCATTATCTTATTAGATCTCAGCGCCGCGTTCGACACGGTCAACCATGTCACGCTATTACAACGACTGGCGGACATGGACGTGTCGGGCGCGGCCCTGGAATGGCTGACATCCTTCCTGGCTGACCGTTTCTTCCAGGTCTTTGAGGGTGAGACGGTGTCTCCCAAACACCCACTCAGGTGTGGGGTCCCCCAGGGCTCCTCCCTGAGCCCCACCCTTTTTAATGCCTACATGGAACCCCTAGACAGGATAGTCCACCCCTTCGGTCTGCGTATTGTCACCTACGCGGACGATACCCAACTGGTGGTCTTCTTAGACCACTCTGAGGGATCGTCCCACACCTTAGGCCCCTGTCTAGAGGCTGTTGCTAGATGGATGCAATCCTCCTGCTTGAAACTTAATGGGGAGAAGACAGACGTCATCCTACTGGGCAACCCTTCTCCCTCTGCCCTTGCATCCATCTGGCCACCATGTTTGGGCCCGCCCCCCGTCCCTAAGTCCCAAATAAAGAGCCTCGGGATCTGGCTCGACAAAGCTTTGGACTTCTCGGTCCAAGCTACAAAGACCGCCGCCACCTGCTTTGGGCTTATGAGGATGTTGCGGAAGGTGCTCCCTCTGCTCCCATTCCAGGCAAGGAGGGTCTTGGTCCAGGCCCTTATACTCTCCCGCCTGGACTACGGGAATGCTCTTTACATGGGAGCCCCGACCTTCACCACCCAGAAGCTCCAAGTCACACAAAACAGTGCGGCCCGCCTACTCTATAACCTCCCCCGCTGGCAGTCAGCGAGGAATGCCCTAAGGGAGCTTCACTGGCTCCCTATTGTGGCAAGAGTACAATTTAAGGCCATGTTTATCTTACAGAAAGCCTTTCATCGTACAGGTCCCGCAATCCTACATCCCTTGGCTACCCCTTATGTCCCGTCCCGCTACCTTCGTTCCTGTACCCTCCAGCTGGCCACTTCCATCAGAGTCAGGAAAGCCCGCTGGGGAGGCCGCTCTTTCTCCCACACTGTGGCTAAACTCTGGAACACCCTCCCTCTATCCCTTCGAGGAAACAGTAACCACATGTCCTTCAGGAAAGCCCTGAAAATGCACCTGTATGTTAAAACCTGCTGAACTACCCTGAGCTCGCGTTAGCAATCAGTCACAAGCGCTGCGAGGCCTCCGGGTAGTCAGCGCTATACAAGTGCAATTTTCATTCATTCACCTCTTACCTCCAGAGTCCAATTGGGTCTCATCACTGGGCTCTAGAGGGTCGAGGGTGCCTGGTTTACAAAGAGAACATACTCACATTTAACAGCTGGGTGTAATATGCATCTAGTGAAGAAAAAAAAACATGGTTGGCCCGCGCTTATTACATCTTATCATCAAATCCAAGTTGTAGTCGTCCAATCATAGATCTGTCAATGTGAGGAGCGTTGAGATGCTGCCTGGCTCCCGCCTCCGTGTTGCGTTCGCTTGACATGCTTAAGGAACTCCTCCACCTGCTGTGGTTTGGTAAAGAAGCGTTGCTTCCCCTGGTGGGTGACCCTGAGGCTCACTGGGCACAGCATAGCATAGTCAATCTGGGCCGCTCTCAGTTTATTCTTGACCTCCATGAAATTTCGCCGTTCCTCTTGGACTATAGGAGTGAAATCCGGATATATGGAGAACTTATTCCCCTCGTACGTGAGTTGCTGCTTGCTCCGCGCCACTCGTAACACCACATCGCGATCCCTGTAATTTAAGAGCCGTTCTATTATTGCCCGTGGTCCGGTACCTGTGGGGGTCTCGGTCCCAGGGAGCGATGACCTCTTTCCACAATAAAGTGCTTGGACAGTGAGTCTTCTCCAGTAGCGGATAACAGCAGGTGTTCAACATACTCCTCCATTCTGCCTGTATTTGTTCATTCTGGAATGCCAATTATGCATATATTATTGCGCCTACTGCGCGCTTCCAAGTCCTCATTCTTGGCCGCAACAAGTTTGAGGAGTCTGTCCAAATTCGCAAGTTGCGCCGTGGCTCTGTTCGTCGTGTCCTCCGTATCTGATATGCGTCTCTCAGCCTCCTTCAGACGGTCACACAATAGTGACAAATCCTTGGCGTACTTCTTGTAGGATACTCTGCACCTCAGTTGACTGCTCCGTCCCGCCTCGTCGCGCTGCATCTCTTCCGTCTTCATAGTCGTCCCCCTGAGGTCCGTATGCACCTCGCCTTGCAGCCTCGAAATTCAGTTTTGGCTGCCTAGTATCTGGCTTGCCCATGATGAACGGTGCCCCCCTAAAACACTGCAGGCACCGCGCAACTATTAGAGCACTTGGAGTCTCACTTGCACTCCCAGTCAATATCTACACAGAATAATTAGACAGTTCAGAGTGGAACATCCAGGCAAGACAGTGAAAAGTAGCAACCGCACCCCACAGCCGGTTAGGGATCACACTGGCATGACAGTGTCTCCTGGCTCCGCATCAGACATTGTCACCAGAGGGTCAGCAATGCGTGGCACGACGTGGTAAAGGTAATGCACCTTCCTATGACACAGATCTTCCATTAAGGAGGGGGGGAATGCTCACTTACTCCGCAGGTAGTCCCCTCCTCGCGAGTTGCTGTGGATTGTGTATGTCCCAGGCGTTGCCCCACAGCAGCTCAAACGGTCAACAATGCCACCATTCCACAGTATCAAGCGGTCTTTCTCATGCCTCTGGCGCCGCCCAATGCACTATATATATCCCCAGGCAGCAGTCACCTCTACAGGGGCAAATCTGGATGTCATTTGTGTGCCCCAGCTCCCCTATTTGGCCATCAAGTCCCAGTATACACAGCTCTCTGTTATGGGAGCGCCCCCCTGCCAGCACCGCCTTCGCTACCTGCCACCTCGCCAGCAAGTTTGTGTCGTGTCCCAGGGGCGTCTGCGGTACGGCCCTTCACCTCAGTGCAGTGAGGGAGGCAGGAGGGGGAGTCCCCAGAGCAGTCCGCTAATTATCGCAGCTCAAGTGGGGGTCGCTGTGTACAGTGATTGCTGCAGGGGGATTCCGCCTTGGAGGGCCGCCACCAAGCCAACACTGCAAGCTTGCGGCACACAACCTTTCTCAGGCACCCAGGACTCGTAAATATCGCTGAGGCGGTATTAATGGATTGCATGCTACAGGCGGTCCAGAGTCCAAGCCCGCTCTCACCGTAGCCCTGCACGCTGCCGAGCCGCCAATCGGATGGTCTTCTCTGCGGCCTTTAATGCGGTCGGGTCCTGAGGGCCGGTCCTGAGGCCCAGCCTCCTCGTGGTCAGCCGCGGTCTCGCGTAGCTGCTGGTGCCTCCGACTCACTTCCCGGCAGCTCCACGCCTCCTCTCGCTCAATTTTTGTCAAGGCGCGGTGAGAGCGGTTTAGCTCCGTTGCATCCGAGCCCCACACCAGAGCAGCCTCAGGTTGCCAGCTTCAACGGGGCAGCTAAAACATCGCCACAGCACGATGAGATAGAAGGATAAATGCCGGATCGATGGACCAGGCTGCAGGAGCCTCACGTAAGTGCTGCCATGCTGCTCATGCGCCACCTAGCGCCCCCCAATAATGCAAGCTTCCTTTAAATTCAGAGCCAGCCTGTCTTTCAAACATTCTGGGCAATCCGGGGAATCCCATATTGAAGCATGCCTACTATAGTAGGACAAGTTTGTTACTCTCCGAATCTTGGCCCACAATCTGCTCGCCTGCAACACCTTAGCCGTAGTTATTTGAAGTACCTCTGGTCCTCGAATTTATACATAAACTTGGACCTTCACTTCATTAACAAGGCCTCCCATAGCTGGCCACTCCCTGACTGACCCATCTCAGACAACAGAAACATAGCCCATATAAATGAGTTTATTCTACCATTGCTTTTTTGCATCCATGTGCTCGTAAAATGGAAGGGTATCATATTGAAAGGCAATGTCAATTTCGGAATTTTGGCATTTATATTAAATTAGTCCTCCCAAGTATTCTTAATGGAAGATGTGACCAACTAAGTAATAACCATTGTTTTGTGGAAGTTTAGCTCTACCAGTTTTTGTAAGGAGCAGCATACCGTTATGCCGATATTTTTTAGTTCCCTCTTTATCAACCTGTGGCTCTTATCTATATTCCACACTTTAACCTCTGTCTTGGAAGAGTTGACTTCATACCCAGCCACCTTCCCAAAGTTTATCAGGTGGTCTACGCTTTCCAAAGTATGAGCTAAATCTTGTGTATATACCCTTACATCAACTGCATATAGGGATACTTTCTTCTACTATATACCACACGCAAAGGGTTTAATCCCCTGTTCCAGCCTGATCTTTTCTTCAAAGGGCTCAATATATAAATTAAAAAGCAAGGGGATTAGCACTGTCTTATTTCTCTTGTTATCTTAAAGCTCGATGTAAGTTTGCCATTCAGTAAATTCTTTGCCAAAGGTGCCCTATTTGGCCCTACAGAATTTATTACCTATATTATAATGAACCAGAAGGGTGTACAGATACTGCCAATTCACCCTATCAAATGCCCTGGTTTCATCAAGCGTAATAATCACCAGTGGTACTTTCTTTCCAGTAGCCAGATCGATAGCCCCTATTATCTTGTGGCTTAGGTGATGTATAAATCTCCCTTTCACAAAAACGTTTTGATCTCTGTGAACATTACTCAACCTGTTGGCCAAGTTACTAGCAAATAGCTTATAGTCACTATTCAGAAATTGGTCTGTAAGATTCACATGACATTGTGTCATTTCCTGGTTTAAAAATTAAGGTAACCATTGCCTCCTCCCTAGATTTCGGGAGAATAGCTTCTTCTCCCAAACTCTGCAAAGAGTTGGTTCATTACCGAGCATATTAGATCACTCAATATTAAGTTGAGTTCATCAGGAAGCACGTCTGACCCCAGTCGCCTTACCTCTGCTACATTTGGTAATCATCAACAGTTCCTCGCTCTGGGTTACCTCCTCATCAAGGGCTTAATTTTCTTCCACTAAGAGTTTTGAAACGGTCTGACCTTCCAAACAGTTGTTGACTTGATCCTCTGACACGTCCAAATCCTCTGTATACAAAGTTTGAAAAATTCAGCAAAGGCTTGCTCAGCTTCCTGGGCTTCTACTAGTCTATTTCTGGTTCTTCTACATTTTATTTCGCTTATCTTATTTCTTGCCAATTCTGTCTTAGACTTCCACGCCAGGAGTTTCCCCACATCCTCACTATATTCAAAGTGTGCCAATTTGCTGACTTCCCAGCGTGCACGGATCCTCTCCTCCAGAGTGGTACTAAGGCCAAGTTTACACTCCTACATTTCTTTCAGCTTCTATTCATTAGAATCTTCACCATCTTCTTGATCCCAGCACTTTTTAACTAAAGCCACAATCTCATGCTCCAAGTCTTTGACCACTTTCCTGTATTGCTTAGTCTTTTGAGCCGAAAGAGTAATCAAAACACCCCTTATATAAGCTTTGAAAACTTCCCAAACTGTGTTAGCTGACTTACTACTACCCTCTAAAAAAAATCAGATGTCATTGTTCTTCAAATATCTATTATTTCCTAATCGTTTAATAGGTAGTGATCTAAGTTCCATCTTCCCGTGTCACTACCAGTGTCTACTTTTAACTCTAAAGCCACTGCCGCATGATCAGACAAATGAGTGGCTTAATGTCTAACATATTTGACATCCCCTCTAAGTGACTTATCTGACAGAAAATAGTCAATCATAGAACGGTGATGGTATTTCCTACTGTGATAAGTGTACCCCTTTTCAACACCGTCTTCTATCTCCAGATGTCACAAAGGCCTAAAATTGTTTCATCAGCGATCCAATGTAGGCATGCATTTTGGAATAAGCTGTTGATCTGGTGTTGCTAGTGTTGCAGGGATTCTGCTCATACACAGAACTGTGCACAGAGACCCATGACCTCAGTGAATTGTGGTGGACCAAAAACCTCACCTCAGTACCTAGAAAACCTATCCGACTAGCATCAGTGTCACATTAGCTCTTCGTCCTATAGCCAAGGAACCAATGATTAGACAACTCAGAACATATGACTTTGGTTATATTCCGGAATGGTTGGAATCAAGAACACTCGTTCGTTTTTTATTCTCATACCAGTACACAACAGGAGTAAAAAAGAGACCAGGGAAAGGTTAAAATATTTATTTTAACGACTTGCTCTAAGATGCAGTATTTTTGCTAACACAAGCAGACATATGATTAGAAATATGATCAGCATTGTTACAATTCCATAAAACACAAAAGGAAAAATCATATTGCAATGATGGTGAAAACAGGTCCTATAGCGTAGTATATCACCCTCCCTAGCTGGGAACTATGTTTTATAAAACATAGAAGGTCTCTTAGGCTTGTGTGGGGGACCCCATACCTCCAACATCAGCTGGAGTGAATCACATCCGGATCTGCAAAAGCTCTGTCTCTAGAAACAGAATTCTTCCACATGCCTGAAATCATGCCTACAATGCAATATTAAAGGCGCCAGAATCTCAGTTGGCTGCAGCTGCATGTATGTTATGTCTAAAATGTGAGCCGATCAGCCCGAACAACAGCTACCTTATGATAACCTTGGAGGCTTTAGCACTCACTGTGCAGACTAGGGTCGCGATGTAAATCTAGGGATGCGGAAAACAAGCCATTCTTATGTGAAGTAATTCACTCAGTCTAACTTACACCAACAGCCATATGCAGTGTTGTGGGCAAAAAGCAGCAAAAGGTAAAATGGCGCTTAAACTTCTAGTAAGCCTATGCTAACATAGCAATCTGCGCAAACAAGTCCCAGCCCTCACTACACTAGAACTATCCAAATGGTAATCCATCACTCCATTAAAATCTCCAGACACAATAATCTGGTACTGTGATTCGCCCAACTCTGGGCATATGTTTTTTAGGGGCTCTGTATCCTCTATATTAGGGCCATTGGATCCCACCAATGTATAGAGTCTACCACCTACCCTTCTTATCCACTTTCCAACTCAAAATGGAAACATCTGCTTGTTTTTTGGTGAAGATGGTCACCCTTTTTGTATGACAAGTTTGTTCCGTACACACCAGTTGCGATATCTCCTTCTGATTTTTTTTTAAATGTCTAAGTATTCAGCTTTCAGCACGTGTGATTATTGAAGCATGATAATTTGGGTCGGGGCATCCCTCAAGTATTGAAGAATTGTGATTCTCCTACTCCTAACTAGCAAACCATTAATATTCCTAGACAGAATTTGGATCCCCCTACTTCCATCTTACCGCCTGTGGTAACTCACTACCTTTGTCAAAGCAAAAGGCCATTTTTCTTTTGCTTTCTCCCTCTATGCTCCCCACCCAGTGCACCCAACCCCCCCACCCCCCAAAAAAACTCTCCTTGGCTATCCTCACCATATGAGACCCTACCAGGAAGTAGAGGGAATTCAATAATACAACTGAAAATGTGAGGAATTACTAATAAAGACAACATATGAGAATACTATTATAACTAAGGAGGATTCTACATAGAACTGCTACAGCTCAAAATGAGCTATCTGACCCTGACCTGGGCCTTTTTCATAAGAAACCACTTCTCCTAGTCTTATAATCATACTGGATCCGACCTAAGCTTTTCAAGTAAGGCGCCAGATTCTTCATGGTCTCTCAGACTGCTCATCTTATTATTAACAGTTGCTGGTAGCAGCAAAGGCCTGGGGTAGCTCACAAAGGTGGCAAGCCTTTGAAGCTTCCTCTTCGTGGACATGCCCATCCTTGATGAGGAGACTTGGCTCCTCGTCCTAGGGTGTGCATTGTTTCAGACACCCAAGAGCAGAAGGCTCGCGACCCAGGGATCCAGAAACAGGTCTGGTGGATGCAAGCAGTCACTCGGCCAGGACACTAGAGTTAGATCGTTTTTCTGGGGGAATCTCTAAGATGTCCTCTGAGTGCAATTTTCATTAAATCCCCCACTGTCGTCAGTGTGGGTTTAATGTGCTGAGAAGTTTGATACCAATCTTCCCAGCTTTTAGTAATGCCATTATGGTGCTGTGGAGTTTGTAATGACAAACACCCAGCACCATATACTCTTAATGACATTACTGCACTTAAACTGAAGGGGTAGAGGGCTCAGGCACCTGTACCCTCACCCCTGTTATAGTGCACCCAGCTAGAGGAGTGGCTGACCTATGCCAGGGCAGTGGGTTGTAGGCATGGCACACAGGGATGTGTTCCAGGTCAACTCTTCACTTTGTTCTGCACCAAAACATTCAGCCTGCAATGGCAGTGTGTCTGTGTGTAAAGTTAGAGGGCCTCTTAAGGGTGGCACAATAAGTGCTACAGCCCCTGGAGGCCTTCCCTGGCCTCAGTGCCCTTGGTACCTATGCCACCAGTTACCAGGGACTGACAGGTGTCCAAAGAGTGCTAATTAGGTTTGAACCTAATGCCGTTTAGGGAAAAAATATAGGCCCTGGGTACATGGTTGGCAGGAACCCTGGGCACATTCAGTCACAGTACACCAACAGTTTGGCAAAATGTTGGGGCAGCCATGCCAAAAGAGGGCACTTTCTAACACTTGGCAAGTGCACCCACTTGCCAGGCCCTAACCTTCCCTTTTATTACAAGAGTCGCCCCTAAGGTAGGCACAGGGTACCCCTGTGCGCTGCATGTGTGCAGTGCATGTGAAAAGGTAGGACATGTACCGGTGCATGTGACATGTCCTGATAGTGAACTACAGTGTGTTTTGTTTTTCACTATTGAAAGGCTAGCTGTACCAAAGGATAGAATGGAAGTTTATTTAGAACATCTTACAAGTATAATTTCCCATTGGAACAAGTTTGAAAGGTGGAGTTTAGTATGCCTAAACTCGGAATATGAAAATGCATCTTTTAGTAAAGATGATTTTTATATTGTGTGTTTGAATATACCACTTTTAGAAGTGGCTATTTTCTTGCTTAGCCAACCTATGTGCCTCTGCTGGTTTATGGATTGACTGGTTTTGGAGTGACAGGGTCTGGGTATGTGCATTCTCTTCAGACAGTCACTGGGGAGGTTGAAGTGTGTCCTGCCTTTACTGGATGACTCAGAGCTGGGCTGAATAGACCGGGCTGCATTTAGAATAGTAGAAGGAGTTTCACTAGCACCTGAATAGGCCTGGGCTGCATTTAGAGTGATGGGTGGAGATTTCCCTTGCACCTGAATAGGCCCGGTCTCACTTGCACAATGCTGTCTCCACCTCCTGCCAGGAAGCTTGGGCCAGAACTGGTTTGAACTAAGCTGAAAGACTTTTGCCACAAGAGAGCAAAGGAAAATGCAGTATAAATATTGGGGCCCAAACCCCAGAACTTTGGAATACTTCTGGACTTAAGAGGAACCTCTGTGTTGGAATTAGGTAGCCTGGCCTAGGGCAAGACTAACATTCAGAGGCACAGTGTAAAGGTTGCAGACCACCCAAAAGTAATTCCACGCAATAGCACTCAAAAAGAAAACACTACACCAAAATTATATGAAAATACGTACTGCTTTATATAAAAATAATATATTCTCTGGTCCTCAAGATATAAATAGCTTAGAACACTTCAGGTCAATTTAGTTATAAATAGCTTAGAACATTTCAAGTCAATTTAGATCAGTATTTATCATTTAAACTGCTAAGCAATTAGTCAGCCAGTTTCAACATTACAGTTCATTTGTCATTAAACCAGTTTCAAAGAAAATCACAATGCAGTACCTTTCAGTTGAACTAAGAGGGTCCAATTAGGTAATGACTGTACTCAGCTTACTTAAATCAGGCCAGAGCCTCACTCTCATTTACATGAAACACATTTAGCTTCTCTACTACTTCTCTGAATACCCTTGGTTTAGATGCACTTTCATCAGCATTTAGTTAAGCCCCCAAAGTAGTGGAATGGGAATATTTTGTAGTACACTACACTCAAAATATCCAGTCACTGAAGGTTTCCTTGAGTCAATCACCAGCGTCACTCTCCCCCTTTCAGAACTCCTCCTTACTTGTTTATACCAGGCGGATGTGCAGACAGTTCGGTTTCAGGGGACAAGATCAATCTGGCGTGAGGGGCTGGGGGAAAACAAGGCTAGAGAAGCTCCCACGCCTCAGCTGACTCCTCAACGTGAGCCTGCTCCTCCGCGCTACCTTCGCGCTGAAATACCCTCCGGGCAGACCCCAACCCTCTTCACCGCTGCCAGGCCTCCTCGCTCTCCCTCCCTGCTCAGGCCGACTCTTCCACGCGGCGCACGAGCAGGAGGAAGCGACCTGACACACGGCCAGCTGTAGCACCCTCCGGCGCCTCTCCTCACTCTGGCAGGGGATGCGCTGATCTCTCGCTCATGCGCGAGGCGCTCCTACTTGCTTTCCCAGGGGACGCGCTGATCTTCGGGTCATGCGCGAAGCTCTTCCTCGCTCTCACCTCCCGCCTCCTCGGATCCGGCTCCGCCTCACGGAGCCCGGCGGCTCAACGGGGCATGCGCGGAGGGCTAGTGTCTCTCCCACAGAGACCGCGCTGGTCGCGCTGCGCTGCCCTTCTTCTCCGCTCCTCACCTCAGGGCTGGCAGGTACAGATCCACAGCGACGCCGCTCACCACGCTGGATTGGGGGGGTGAAAGGGCGGAACAGCCCGTTTTCTCCTGACTCCCTCAGTGCCTGCTGCTCTCCTCAGGGGCGCTCCACCACAGCAGGTGAGAGAGGACGCTCCAGGGGATTCCAAGTTAGGGGACAGTCTAGGACAATTTACCAGTCTCTGGACTCTTTATGCTGGGCAGAGGACTGCACACCGCAGCGCTGCAGTCTCCTTCTCCTGAAGTTGTCCCTGAATAATTTTAGACAAGGGGCCAGCTAGGCGCCCAGGGTCTCCAGTAACTTCCCACAGCGGGGCCAGGACAAGTAACCAACAGGGGAGTAGTGGGTTGGACCAATAAGGCAGTTTCCCTAAGTCTAACCTCTTCCCACCCTCAGCTACCACCTGTCCTCCAGCTGACTTCCACAGGTAGACAAAATGGCTGCCCCGCATTCCGCCTTATATAGGCTGCCCTTCAGTGGTCCAGAATGGACCAGAAGGTTCTGGAATGCCCTATGTTAGGCTATGGCCAAGTTCTGTTGGTGACAGTTGGGGCAGTTGGTGGCCACCATTTTAGGTGGTGCCAACTTTCCTGTCAGAACAGGCCTCTGGACCTGAGGTAAAAAACTATGAGGGGGAGAGAGAACACCTATCCCCCTGGCCAACACCTACAAAAAGTCAGTAGACACAAAAATTAATAAGGGTATGAGGGGCAAAAAGGGGATAAAATAAATAAAAATTAGGAGGGACTTCGCCAAAAAGCCAGACAGGTCTAACACGCGTCCCCCCCAGCTGAAAGTGGGGAGAACTACCCAACCCCTTGGGAGTCCTCATCACTAAGGCGGAAATACCTGGAGAGACCGTCTGCATTCGCGTGGTCCACTCCAGGCCGATGTTCCACCCGGAAGTCCATTCCCTGTAGGGAGATGGACCACCTCAACAACTTGGGATTTTCCCCCTTCATCTGCATCAGCCAACGAAGGGGTCGGTGGTCAGTCTGAACCAGGAAGTGCGAGCCAAAGCGGTATGGCCGCAGCTTCTTCAGAGCCCACACCACCGCAAAAGCTTCCCTCTCAATGGCACTCCACTTCTGTTCCCGGGGAAGCAGTCTCCTGGATAAGAAGACTACGGGTTGATCCAGGCCCTCTTCATTGAGTTGCGATAACACTGCCCCAATGCCATGTTCTGATGCATCTGTTTGGACAATGAACTCCTTGGAGAAGTCTGGGGCCCTCAGGACCGGTGCCGCACACATTGCCTGTTTCAACTTTTCAAAGGCTTGCTGACAAGCCTTTGTCCAAACTACCCGTCGAGGTTGTTTCTTGGAGGTGAGCTCTGTGAGGGGCGCTACAATAGTGCCATACCCCTTCACAAAGCGACGGTAGTATCCTGTGAGGCCCAGGAAAGCTCGGACCTCAGTCTGTGTCTTGGGGGGTTCCCAGGCCATGATCGCCTCAATCTTCGCCTGCAGGGGCTGCACAGTCCCCCTACCCACCAAGTGTCCAAGGTACACAACCGACCCCTGCCCAATCTGGCATTTGCTGGCTTTGATGGTCAATCCAGCTTGTCTCAGGGCCTGGAGAACGGCCTGCAAATGCTGCAGATGGTCCTCCCAACTGCTACTGAAGACAGCAATGTCATCTAAGTAAGCAGCAGAGAAACTCTCCATTCCAGAGAGGACCTGGTTCACCAGCCGCTGAAATGTGGCAGGGGCGTTCTTGAGCCCAAAGGGCATCACACAGAACTGGTAGTGTCCCTCAGGCGTGGAGAAGGCTGACCTTTCCCTTGCTCCATCTGTCAAGGAGATCTGCCAGTACCCTGAAGTGAGGTCAAAGGTACTCAGATATTGGGCAGCTCCTAGCCGGTCAATCAATTCATCCGCCCTAGGGATCGGATGAGCATCAGTCCTTGTCACTGAATTCAGTCCTCGGTAATCCACACAGAACCTCAGTTCGGGTGTGGTGCGGCTTTTGGCACGAGCACCACCGGACTGGACCAAGGGCTGTTGGAAGGTTCAATCACTCCCAGCTCTAGCATCTTGGCAACTTCTCCGTGGATGCTAGCCTTCACCTTGTCAGACAGCCGGTAGGTCTTGGACTTCACTGGTGGGCTGTCTCCTGTGTCCACATCATGGGTACACAGGTGGGTCCTTCCCGGGACAAGGGAGAACAACGAAGAGTACTGCTCCAGTATCTGGCGGCAGTCCTCCCGTTGCTCAGGAGTTAGAGTAGGAGAGAGAATCACTCCCTCCACTGACCCATCCTTCTCTTGGGACGAAAAGAGATCTGGGAGAGGTTCGCTTTCCGCTTCCTCTTCCCCGTCAGTCACCATCATTAGCATGACTTCGGGCCTCTCATGG
This sequence comes from Lissotriton vulgaris, assembly GCF_964263255.1. Taxonomy (NCBI): domain Eukaryota; kingdom Metazoa; phylum Chordata; class Amphibia; order Caudata; family Salamandridae; genus Lissotriton; species Lissotriton vulgaris. The sequence goes on from NC_141698.1 coordinate 195,980,870, forward strand.
TGGGGCTTGAGTCGGTTGGCATGCAGCACCCGTAGGGGCTGTCGAGGGGTCTTAAGGTCCACCAGGTATGTGGCCTTACCCTTCTTTTCCAACACCTCAAAGGGGCCTGTCCAGCGATCCTGGAGGGCGCTAAGCTCTCCAGGCTCCATCACCCACACTTTCTGTCCAGGCTCCAATTCCACCTGGTGAGCATTGTGGTCATACCACTCCTTCATGACTGCCTGCCTGGCCTCCAAGTTGTCAGAAGCTTGCTTCCACAACTTCGCCATTTGGCTCCTGAAGGCCAGCATGTAGCTCACCACATCCTGGGGGGGTTTCCTGGGAGATTTCTCCCAACCATCCTTCACCAGGCTGAGAGGACCGCGTACAGGGTGCCCATACAGAAGCTCAAAGGGGCTGAAGCCCACTCCCTTCTGGGGCACTTCCCTGTAGGAAAAGAGTAAACAGGGTAGGAGGACATCCCATTTCCTCCGCAGGCTCTCGGGCAGACTTCTGATCATGCCCTTCAAGGTCTTATTAAACCTCTCAACCAGTCCATTCGACTGGGGGAGATAAGGAGTGGTGAACCGGTAGGTCACTCCACACTCCTTCCACATGGCCCGCATGTAAGCTGACAGGAAGTTGGTCCCCCTGTCGGACACAACTTCCTTGGGAAATCCCACTCGGGTAAAGATTCCCATTAGGGCTCTTGCCACTACAGGTGCAGTGACTGTCCTCAGAGGTATTGCCTCTGGGTACCGTGTGGCATGATCCACCAGTACCAGGATAAACCTGTGAACAGCTGCTGTTGGTGGATCCAAAGGCCCTACAATGTCGATGCCCACCCTCTCAAAGGGTGTGCTAACGACTGGAAGTGGTTCCAGGGGAGCCTTTAGCTTCACCCCTGTTTTCCCACTGGCCTGGCAGGTTACACATGTCCTACAGTATGTGTTGGACGCCACTTTCATCTGAGGCCAGTAAAAGTGGAGGACAAACCGTGCAAAGGTCTTGTCCTGGCCTAAGTGTCCTGCCAGGGGTATGGCATGAGCCAATTCCAAAAGAAAGGCTCGGTACTGTTGCGGGACTACCAAGGCCCTCGATGAACCAGGCGAGGGTACCTTGGGTTCACTGTAGAGGAGTCCATCCTCCCAGTAAATATGGTAATGTCCCGTAACATCACCTGCTGCTTGGGCTTCAGCCTGTCGCCTCAGTCCCTCAAGGGTGGGGCACTCCCTCTGCCCCTTACAGAATTCCTCTCTGGTAGGACCTCCCTCCACATGCCACTCCGCAGGGATGGGCAAATCCTCCAGAGAGTCTACTTCCCCCTCCACGGACTCCTGGTCCACCACCGCAGGTGGCCGATCTGTCTCATGGGGTGTGGAAGCCGGAGCAGGCTTTCTCTGTCTCCGGGTCTGTCCCTTCTTAGCAGCGGGTTGGGCCATTGTTCCAGGCTCCAACCCAGGCGAACTCCCTCTCCGGGCAGTCGCAGACCGTGTGCTGACACAGGCCCAGTCAGGTGTACCCAGCATCGCAGAATGCGTCCGGTATTCCACCTCTCTCCAAGTGTTGTGTTCCATGTCATTCCCCAACAGACAATCGACTGGCACGGCAGGGCTTACGGAAACTCGAAGTGAACCTGCAACCCCCTCCCACTCAAAGGGAACCTCAGCCACTGGATAGTGGCCCATTCTGCCGTCAGCCATCGCGGCGGGGTGGAGTACATTAGGAACAACCTGCTCTGGGGACACCAGCTGACTTCTCACCATAGTCATGCTGGCTCCTGTATCCCTCAGAGCCTCCCCTCTCTGGCCATTGATGGTAACCCATTGCCCATACTTTGTAGTATTTGGGGGCACCTGGATCTTTGGCACCATCTCCCGCTCTCCCAGGGACACTAAGGTGACACCCGCCCACTCACCCCCCTTATCTAAGGGCAACTCCTCCCCGAGCGCTACACTAGCTACTCCCGGTGACTTTCCTCCGGTGGGAGGGGGTGGTCTCTTTGGGCATCTGACATCTCCCTTATAATGTCCAACGCCACCGCATTCAAAACAGTGGAGAACCCTGGGCTGCTGGCTTTGGCCAGGATGAGGGTTCCGGGGCGGGTTTGTCCTAGGGGTGAAACCTGCTCCCTTCCCTTGGAAGTTATTTTGGGGACCTTTAGAGAACTCTTTCTTTTTCTCCCCCCCCTCCTTCTTCTGGGGGGCGCCCTGTCCGGCTTTTTGAGATTCCCCTCCAGTCCCCTTGGAGGACACCCGGGTACTTGTCCAGATGTCCGCCTCCTCTGCAAGCTTCCGGGGATTGGTCAGCTTGCTGTCTACCAGGTGTTGGCGCAGCTCGGGAAAACATTTCTCGAGGAGGTGTTCTCTCAAAAACAGGTCGTACAGCCCCTCATAATCCTTTACCTCACTGCCCTTGACCCAACCCTCTAAGGCCTTTCTGGCGTAATCAAGGAAGTCCACCCAGTTCTGAGTGCTCATCTTGTGGCTCCCCCTGAACTTCTGTCGGTACCTTTCTGGGGTGAGCCCGAACTTCCTCAACAACGCCAGCTTCATGGTGGGGTAGTTTGTCTGTTCCTCTGGATCCAGGCCCAGCAAGGTGTCCCGACCAACAGGAGGCATGTACTTGTACAAACTACCCCCCCAGTGCTTCTCCTGCACTCCATGAACCTTCAGTGAAACCTCATAAGCGGCCAGCCACTTAGCTACATCATCCCCCTGACTGAAGCTCGCTATCAGGTCCTTGGGGATATAGGGTTTGGTCTCCCTGGCTGACTCCTTTGGTTCGCTGCCACCATTCCTATCAGGAGAGGACCCCCGTCGCAGACTTTGGAGCTCCAGTTCCTTCAGTCTAAACTCGTGGACCATCCTCCTCTCCTCTTTCTCCTGCTCCAACTTAGCCAACTCCCACCTTAACTGTCTTTTCTCCCTCCTATCGGTGAGCTCGGCTTCCGTTAGGCTTCTCCCAGAGATGCTACTGCCCTTTCTGGAATAGGACACTGGTCCGGTGAGTAAGTTTTCCCCCTCATGGCGGAATAACTCTTCTACCTCCCCCACCGCGTCCTGGTCGACCTCTTCATCCTCCTCCTTCGTCTCTTGGTGTGCCTCCACCCAGGCCCTAAGGCTAGTCTGGAGCTCCCCCTTCCTGGCACCATGTTTGAAAAAGACCCCCATCTGTTGGCAGAACATTTTCAACTGGGACACGGAATAGACTTCCAGGTTTTCCACAGCGAACTCCATTGTGAGTCAGGCAAACCTGGATACACACCAGAAACTTCAGAGTGGCAAGGGCCACCTAAAGCCAACTCCACCCACCTCCAGGAATAAATTTAGAAAAAACAAAAAGACTAATTGGGAGGGCCGCAAGGAGAAAACTCCTGGTGTAGGTTGGGTGTATTACGTCAAATTACTAGTAAGTAGCTGCAACCAAGTCCGCGATCCCACCGCTAGGCACCAATATGTTGGAATTAGGTGGCCTGGCCTAGGGCAAGACTAACATTCAGAGGCACAGTGTAAAGGTTGCAGACCACCCAAAAGTAATTCCACGCAATAGCACTCAAAAAGAAAACACTACACCAAAATTATATGAAAATACGTACTGCTTTATATAAAAATAATATATTCTCTGGTCCTCAAGATATAAATAGCTTAGAACACTTCAGGTCAATTTAGTTATAAATAGCTTAGAACATTTCAAGTCAATTTAGATCAGTATTTATCATTTAAACTGCTAAGCAATTAGTCAGCCAGTTTCAACATTACAGTTCATTTGTCATTAAACCAGTTTCAAAGAAAATCACAATGCAGTACCTTTCAGTTGAACTAAGAGGGTCCAATTAGGTAATGACTGTACTCAGCTTACTTAAATCAGGCCAGAGCCTCACTCTCATTTACATGAAACACATTTAGCTTCTCTACTACTTCTCTGAATACCCTTGGTTTAGATGCACTTTCATCAGCATTTAGTTAAGCCCCCAAAGTAGTGGAATGGGAATATTTTGTAGTACACTACACTCAAAATATCCAGTCACTGAAGGTTTCCTTAAGTCAATCACCAGCGTCACTCTCCCCCTTTCAGAACTCCTCCTTACTTGTTTATACCAGGCGGATGTGCAGACAGTTCGGTTTCAGGGGACAAGATCAATCTGGCGTGAGGGGCTGGGGGAAAACAAGGCTAGAGAAGCTCCCAAGCCTCAGCTGACTCCTCAACGTGAGCCTGCTCCTCCGCGCTACCTTCGCGCTCCGGGCAGACCCCAACCCTCTTCACCGCTGCCAGGCCTCCTCGCTCTCCCTCCCTGCTCAGGCCGACTCTTCCACGCGGCGCACGAGCAGGAGGAAGCGACCTGACACACGGCCAGCTGTAGCACCCTCCGGCGCCTCTCCTCACTCTGGCAGTGGACGCGCTGATCTCTCGCTCATGCGCGAGGCGCTCCTACTTGCTTTCCCAGGGGACGCGCTGATCTTCGGGTCATGCGCGAAGCTCTTCCTCGCTCTCACCTCCCGCCTCCTCGGATCCGGCTCCGCCTCACGGAGCCCGGCGGCTCAACGGGGCATGCGCGGAGGGCTAGTGTCTCTCCCACAGAGACCGCGCTGGTCGCGCTGCGCTGCCCTTCTTCTCCGCTCCTCACCTCAGGGCTGGCAGGTACAGATCCACAGCGACGCCGCTCACCACGCTGGATTGGGGGGGTGAAAGGGCGGAACAGCCCGTTTTCTCCTGACTCCCTCAGTGCCTGCTGCTCTCCTCAGTGGCGCTCTGCCACAAAGAGGAGTTGGGAAAGCTGAAGAATAAGTACTGCCCCTTTGCTGTGTTCTGTTGGTGGTGCCCATGCAGTGGCTGTTTCTGTCAAGGAGAGGACAAAAATTGTGGTGTGCAGTGTATCCTGCTTGAAGATCTCCAACGGTCTGAAGTACAGCTTGCCTCCTGTTCTGAGTTCTCAGGGACACAGAGACTTCACTACCAGCTCCCCATAACTCCATTCATGGGAGTTCAGACCTGCCGAGAGGTGCCTGTTCCCATGTTTGGCCTCTGGAGGTGATTCCTGCTTCTGGGAGCTGAGAAAACTTGAAGCAACTAAAGAAGCGTGATGCTTCCGCACCTGTTTCTGATGCAACACCGCCTTGCGGGAAGAATTTCCGCACTTTGCCGACGTGCCGCTGAGGAAACCCACCAACGCCTGCCCACAGCTGGAGAAACTTCTGCACGCCAAGTCTCGTGCACCACTCCTCGAAGTTCGAAATCACCACACCGACTCAGACGCAGGCTCTGCTGTACTGTTGCAAGAACAGACCCATCCGCTTCTGGAGGGATCCCAGCACCTTTGCCGCCGTCGCATCGAGAGCGGACGTCTCCCCGAATCCCCATGCATCGCACTGGGGCACAAAGGTCTAAAATCATGCCGGGCCTCAGTAAGAAACCGATGCAACACCTCTCTGCACAGTAAGAAACCGTTGATCACCTCCTCTTCAGTAAGGAACTGATGCGTAACCTCCCCTGCATGGCAGTAAGAAACCGATGCATCACCTCCCCTGGAGCAAGGAACTGATGTATCACCTTCCCTGTGCGTAAGATACGGACACATCCCCTACCTTGCGGCTGTTTTTGCTTATGACTTTGACGCATCCAAGGTACTATGTGTTGAAACGGTCACATCTTTAGGTTGCTATGGACAGAACTGTATGTTCGAGGCATGTGGGCTGCTGAATTCATATCTGTGCATAGATCGCCACCTAGTGTTGGGTCTGGATGATTGCACATTGTTGTCCTGGAAGAGTCTTCGAAGTATCACAAGATAGGTGGCTCCTCCTCTGGACTACAGTGCGCATGGGCATCCTCTCCATCCTCAGATTGTTTTTTTCCGCCATTGGGTTCGGATGTACTTTCGTTACTCGGAGTTCGGAAATAGATTTATAACTTTCTAAAGGCCAAAAGGTCTTCGGGGCGTCGGTATTGTATCTTCGATCGGTACCAATAACTTATTCCTGTTCTTTCTACTCAGAACGTCGAATCGGGCCGCGTGGCCTTCTCGACACCAGGGCCAATCGTCGAAGGAACGAAGTCCTTTCAAGCGATGCCCCAACTGTAACTCTTAAATACCCACACATTGATAAACACCCAGTCTGTAATAAGTGTTCATCTCCTGAACACAACAAAGCTGACTGCTTAGCTTGTGCTCAATTTAGGTAATAAAAGACTCTTCGGGTTCGACGTGCGGCGAGACAGATGATGCAGAAGTCAGCGCCCGAGCCAGAGAACATCTTTGACGACGACGAAGAGGTCGTCGAGTCTGAAGACTCGGATCAGCAGTCGGAACAGGGGTCTGAACACGACTCAAACTACTGCGTCGATGACGAGGAAGACCTCATTGAGGTAGGGGACGACGAACCAGGCATGGGAGCCGTCGAGGACGACTCCGGTGAGGACACTGGGCCGACCGTGAGTACGGAGCCCAATATATTCGCAGGTTCAGATCCAGAGGCTCAGGTCGAGGCATCGCCGGAAGGCCTTAGCCAAGATGAGGACGCAGATTCTATAGCCCCGCGGTTAAGCCAGGCTAAGAATATAATGCAAGAGCCATTGGTGCGACATTACCAAACTTTGGAAAAATCAAAACAGAAAGTGATGGCAACCAAACAGAAACCAAAACTGATCGACCTCCCATTCTTCGGACCGAAAAGGGCGGATCCGTTGAAGCCGACCAAACAAAAACAGGTCGTCGACCCGTCGAGGTCGCATGCAAAGGTTGTCGAGGCCAGAACCACTACTCCTATGTCCGCGATTAAGCTGAAGGCCGACGACATAGACGTCGACGCCTAGCAATGCAAAGAAAGGACTCGAACGGACAACGGTTGTCGATCATAAACTACGAGTCGAACAACTAAAGCAAGTGCACACTAAGACACTTAAGCAAAAATCAAGACTCGAGCCGAAGAGCTCAGTCGAACCGAGGGAACAAAACATCGCTCCGAAGTAGCAAGCTCCGAAGTCGACACCGGGCCAAAGGATGGTTATCGAACAACCAAAAACAGTCGGATCGATTACCACGGCTCCAAAAAAGAACATACAGTCCACTAAAACGGTCCAACAACCAAAGTCTCTCGGACCGATAAAATTCGGACTTCCTCGGCACGTCAAGCCGAGGGTCGTCGAACAAGATAGTGGATTCGAACCAACCCAGCCAAAAAGGCCAAGACTGGGGGAAAGAGCTAAAGTACCTGAAGAACAGGATCCGTCAGCTGAAGAACAGTCCAAACTGTATGTTGACCCTGATACTGGGAAGGTTACCCTATTAAAAAGAAAAATCAGGCCTGAAACTAACGTTGAGTCCTAAAAAATACCTCTAAAGAGGAAAAGAGACACCTCAACATCTCCAGTTCTCTTTGAGACTATCACACCATATGCGCAAGAGACTTAAATGCACTCGCCCACACGCACAGATGACTATGAGGAGTATGAGGACAATGACCAGTATAATTATCCGACTGATAATGACCAGGACACACAAACTCAGCCATGGACTGACCCTGTAGATCCTGGAGACTTTCAAACAATTCCTGACAATACTGCATACCCTGTTAAAACATCTCCTACAGAGGACACAGCTGCCTTTAACGCACTAATAGAAAGGGCAGCATATAACCACCATGTGGAGATGCATGCAGATCCCATTGATGAAGACTTCCTCTTTGACAGTTTAATTCTCAAACCTCTGGCGAAGTTCCATCTTCAGACAGAGTCCAAAATTCTGGAGGCCTCTTGCAAAAGGGTGGCTGCTCAAGCAGCTAACATTTGGGGAACTGCAAACACACAGGCCCTGTTAGCCAGGTATGACAGGGCGCACTATGACACACTGGAGCAAATCTTCCAACATCTACCAGACCTTTATAAGGAACAGGCAGAATTCCTGATACAAGAGGGAAAGCTCATATCTAACGCATCCATCAAATGTGCCTTAGATGCAGCAGACACAGCAGCCAGGGCTATCAACACCAGTGTCATGCATAGAAGGCATGCGTGGCTACGCATCTCTGGGTTTAAAAATGAAGTCCAAACCACTCTACTTAATCAACCTGTTAACCCGGACTACTTATTTGGACCTGATGTGGACACCATACTGGACAAAATGAAAAAGGACACCGAGACAGCCAAGTCTATGGGTGCCTTGCAGTCACAGCAATATAGAGGCGGTTCCTTTCGTCGCTCCGGCAACAGAGGAGCTGTTAGAGGAACCTCAACACAGCAAACCCCTTACAATAAAGGCAACACGCAAAACACCTACAACAAGAACTGTAGAGGTGGATACCGTGGCAATAACACCAAGGGTAGAGGACGAGGAAATAACAGCTCCAGATCCTCCACCAACACCAAACAGTGACTTCTTGTCGGTGCCCCAGACCATTTAACACCTATCGGGGGAAGACTACAGCAGTTCCTGCCAGTCTGGAAAACCATAACTACAGACAGGTGGGCGAGACAAATTATACAGCAAGGCTATTGCCTAGAGTTAATCTCCACACCGCCCAACATACCCCCAAGACAACGTCCTATGTCCGCAGAACACCTACACTTATTGCAGCAGGAAGTCATCAGCATGCTACAAAAGGGGGCCATAGAACTAGTACCCTTAGAACACCAAGGTACAGGGGTGTACTCTCTGTATTTTCTAATCCCCAAAAAGGACGGGTCTTTCAGACCAATTTTAGACCACAGGCCCCTAAACCAATACATCTTATCAGAGCATTTCCACATGATCACTCTGCAGCAGGTGTTGCCACTGTTGCGTCAAGGAGACTTCCTTGCAACATTGGACCTCAAAGACGCATATTTCCATATACCTATACACCCGACACACAGGAAATATCTCAGGTTTACAATTCTAAACCAGCACTACCAATTCAAGGTCCTCCCTTTTGGGGTGACGACAGCCCAAGTGCCTAGCGACAGTAGCTGCACACCTCAGAAGATAGCATATACATGTCTATCCATATCTGGACGACTGCCTAATACAAGCACAGTCAGCCCAGCAATGTGACAGCCACATGTCGCGCACTATTCACCTCCTGCACAGTCTAGGTTTCTCGCTGAACTACAACAAATCCCATCTCCAGCCTGCCCACGTACAGCAGTATCTGGGAGCAACAATAGACACTCTGGCAGCAAAAGCACAACCCAATTCTGCCAGAATAAACATCATTCAAACGCTCATCCAGAAGTTCAGGCCACAACACTCACTCCCAGCCCGAGTGTTTATGCAACTGATAGGCATGATGGCCTCGTGCATCTTCATAGTCCCTCATGCAAGACTTCACATGCTTCCGCTGCCGGAGTGCCTAGCACGCCAGTGGAACCAAGTTCAGGGGCAATTAAACGACCTAGTGTTGGTGACCAGTCGTGCATACAACTCTCTGCATTGGTGGAAACCACAAAGCCTTTGCAAGGGACGACTGTTCCAGGATCCTGTACCACAAATTGTGCTAACAACGGACGCATCCCTGATAGGGTGGGGAGCCCATGTCCTCCACCACACAGTACAGGGCTTATGGACCACGCAGCAGAAGAAACTGCACATCAACCTGCTAGAGCTGATGGCTATTTTTATGGCAATCAAAGCTTTGAAGGTACATCTGTGCAACAAAACCGTGTTGATCCGGACGGACAACATGACTGCAATGTACTACCTACAGAAACAGGGAGGAACACACTCTCCACAGCTGTCGCATCTGGCTCAGAGTGTGGAAGTGGGCCATCCAGAGAGACATGTTTCTCATGGCGGAACACCTCCCAGGCAAGGACAATCAAATAGCGGATCTGCTCAGCAGACACAGCCAGCAAGTGCACGAGTGGGAGATTCACCCCTCAGCGCTTCAACCATACTTCCAACACTGGGGACAACCAGAAATAGATCTGTTCGCCACAAAGGAAAACGCAAAATGCCGGTCCTTCGCCGCAAGGTTTCCACACCCGCAGTCCCAGGGCAATGCGATATGGATGAACTGGTCAGGCAAATTTGCCTATGCTTTTCCACCAGCACCGTTGATACTGCTGGTGGCACGCAAATTGCGCCAGCACTCCATGACGCTAATCCTAGTTGCTCCAACATGGGCGAGGCAACCGAGGTACACCACGTTCCTAGAACTTTCCGTGGTGCCTTATCAAAGACTACGACTAACACCCAGTCTCTTAACGCAGAGCCATGGAGACATTCAGCACCCAGATCCGCAGCAGCTGCACCTTGCAATCTGGCTCCTGAGGTCATAGAGTTCGGCTACCTCAACTTACCTCCTGACTGCATGAACATTATCAGGGAGGCAAGAAAGCCTACAACAAGAGCTTGCTATGCGCCAAAGTGGAAAGGTTTTGTCATTTATTGTAACAACAACAACGACATAAACCCACTAGACGCGTCCATTCAAAATATCATATGCTATCTTTTGCACTTACACCGCTGCAATCTAGCCTATACGTCCATACGGATACACCTAGTGGCCATAGCCACTTACCTTCAAAACAGGCAGCACCTTTCATTGTTCAGATTGCCTGCAATTAAGGCATTTGTGGAGGGCCTCAAACGAGTGATTCCCCCAAGACACCCACCTTCACCTGTCTGGAACCTAAACATTGTTTTAACCAGACTAATGGTACCACATTTTGAGCCATTACACTCCTGTGAGATACAATTTTTAACATGGAAGGTGGCTTTTCTCGTAGCCATTACTTTGCTTAGAAGAGTTAGCGAGCTGCAAGCCCTAACTATTCAAGAGCCATTCATTCAAATTCACGCAAATAGGGTCGTGCTTCGGACAAACCCTAAATTCATGCCCAAAGTAGTATCACACTTCCGCATCAATCAAACAATAGAACTGCCAGTGTTCTTCCCAAATCCACAGACAGTACCTGAAAGAGCCCTGCACACACTGGATGTCAAGAGAGCTCTCCTATATTACATAGACAGGACAAAAGATGTCAGGAAGACGAAACAGTTATTCGTTGCCTTTTCACCACAACACAAAGGCAACATTTCAAAAAATGGTTTAGCTAGATGGATAGTTAAATGCATCCAAATATGTTACATTAAAGCCAAACGTACTTTAACAGTGCCCCCAAGAGCGCATTCCACACGCAAAATGGGAGCATCCATGGCTTTTCTAGGGTACTTTCCTCTAGAGGAAATATGTAGAGCAGCCACATGGACAACCATACATACATTTACCAAACACTACTGCGTTGATGTGCACTCCAAGCAGCTGTGGGACAGGCTGTTTTCAAAACTCTTTTTCAGACTGCTGCAGCTGGCACAGGTAGCCACTGCTAAGGGAGAGACTGCTATACATTCTATGCACAGATATGAATTCAGCAGCCCACATGCCTCGAACGGAATATGCTACTTACCAGTATGCATCTGCTCTTGGCATGTAGGGCTGCTGACATTCATATCGCCCACCCTCCTCCCCGGTGCCTGTCGCAGCTGCAGCATTCATTCTTACTCTTACTTTCTTGCATGGACATCTCTTACTGTATGACACTCCATCTCTGCCACAATGGCGAAAAACAATCTGAGGATGGAGAGGATGCCTATGCGCACTGTAGTCCAGAGGAGGAGCCACCTATCTCGTGATACTTCGAAGACTCTTCCAGGACAACAATGTGCAATCATCCGGACCCAACACTAGGCGGCGATCTATGCACAGATATGAATGTCAGCAGCCCTACATGCCAAGAACAGATGCATACTGGTAAGTAGCATATTCCTTAACTTTTAAAAATCATATCTTTATAATTGTATGTAGGATTTTTGTCGTTTGTGTCTTGTTTGGTTTGGATAAAGATTAATATCTTTCTAAACTGGTGTGGTGTCATTTGTAGTGTTTTTACTGTTACTGTATGTGTGCACAAATGCTTTAAACACTGCCTCTGAGATAAGCCTGTGTGCTTGTGCAAAGCTACGAAGGCATGCCATTTGAGCAACTTCGCAGCTGTTCCCTGCGGCTCCTCACCCGCAAGATAGTGTTCTTCCTCGCCATAACATCGGTGCTGGGTGTGAGTGAGTTTCAAACTCTGTGTTAAACTGCTGTGCACTGCTTTCTTCCCAGATAAACTTGTTTGGCGGATACAGATATCTTTCTTGCCTAAGGTTGAGACACTGTTCCACAGCGGTCAAAACATGACCTTGCTGGCGTCCTATGCTCCACGTCACCCCTGTAAAGAGGAGAGACTCCATTGGTTAGACCCAAAAAGAGCACTAAGCTGCTACAAAAATAGTACCAAGCCACACCGTGTGGATGATCTGCTCTTTATGAGATTCACTGAAGCAAAGAAAGGCAAGGCTTTGATGAAGAGAATAATATCCAAATAGATTGCGCTCTGAATTAAGTTCTGCTATGTACTGGCTAAAAACAGCATCCGGAAAACCTGCATGTTCATTCTGCTAGGGCAAAAGCTAGCTGCTACCACTGCATTAGCATGCAATTCCCTGTCCTAGACATGTCTCCAGAGGCTATGTGGTTGTCCCTTCATAAATTCACAAAGCAGTATTGTCTGAAAAGTCAGGTTTGCAGAGAGCTGCATTTTACCTGCTGGATCCAGACAGACTTTCTGATTTGAATCAATTCACAGCCCCTTCTCCAAATAGATACTGCTTTGGTATCTGTACAAAAGGTGAGGAATTTGCATCTAGAAGTCTCTATCAAAAGACCAAGTTACTTAACTTTGATAACTCTCTTTCTGGTAGACTCTGTGTAGCCACAGATTCCTCACTGATCCCATAATATGAGTATAATCTGTCCATCAATAGAACCTGAAGTCTAGGAATCTGCACACTGATCGCTCCACTTTGCTTTGGGGCTCTGCGCCTGTTTGTGAGGACAGTTTCAAAACTGAATGACATTAGTGAGCAGGACTAGCACCTGCATAGGTCCGCTTGTTCTTTCCAGAGCGGAACGGTATATTTGTGGAGATGCGTGGTGCAACCTACTGGGACCTAAAGGTAGTACTGAAAAGTTTCCAGATCCTGTCTGAAGCCTAGGAAAGTATTCAGAAAGTAAGGAATCTGCATCTGAATATAGAGTCTACAAGAAAGAGCATTAGCGAAGGTAAGTAACTTGTTTGATAAACTAAAGTATAGAGTACTTGTTACCTGGTTGCAGCCGTGAGTATCAGGAGGGAGATTCATGATGTGTACCCATTGGGTCCTAGATTCACACTGCTAAGCTTCTTATCCCATCATCCGGTTCCAGCAGCTCTGAACACTCTGTAGTGCAAGTGAAACCTTCTCTGATTGTACAATTCTTTTAGAAGTGAAATGCCCACATAGCACACTTCTTACCCTCTGGTATTTGCTCCAGTCTTGTCTGCAACATTTTGATCAATATGGATTGCATTCACACAGTAGAAATGACAATACCTATGTATTCGAGCTTGCTAAATCTCCAAAAAATGCCAGCTTAGGGTTCTATGGGTGCCTCATTCACCATTGCCAACTCAGTGGACTAGACTCTCTAGTTCAGCTGTTAAAGGCACCTTTCTTAAGGTACTTGAACATGAGCTCTGCAAGCACTCCTGATCCTTCGTCATTCTGTCACTATGCTGAGTATCTCTTGTTGAAAGCTTCCAAGACTATAAAAAGCCAAATCAGGAAAAATAGCACTTTGTAGTTAAGTGTAAGATTCTGCATCCAAAAGTGGAGAGATGCAAGATTGTGTTTTGTGGCAATCAGAATACTCTGTTTCATTTAGCACCTCAACACTTCAGAGATACCAGCCAAATAAAAAATGGGTACCATAGGTTTTATGAGGCCACAAAAGGGACAGTTAAATGTTTGTATCTGAAAGAAAACATGTTAGTGTTAGATTCCTTACCTTAGAATATCCCCAGGCGTCAGACTAGATCCGGAAAGTTTTCGTCAGCAGTACCTCTCCGCGTCGCTAGGTGTCGTCTAAAGCTCCGCGTCTGTCGTCGGCGTCGTGATCGCCGGGATGACGTCATCGGAGTACTTAGACGCTGCCCTCGCGCGCTGACGTCAGTTCTTCTTTTTTCTATGCCCGAAGGTAAGTAACTTGTGCATCAGTTAAGCTAGCAACAAACTTGATATGCAACATTGGTGTAGTAGTAATCAGTATCTGTGACATTTGAATCTGTGAAATATTTATTTTTGTCAGGTTTGAAAAAGCAGCTGTTGAGTACCAGGAGCATTTGTGTGCCATGACTGGAGTGGACTGCAGTCCAACAGGTTTTGATAAATCTGTTCTGAAGCTGGCAAATTCAAATAACACCAATTCTGCAAGCCCCAAACATGCCAATGGTAAGAACTGCTAGAATGCTTCTGGATGATTTGTACTGATCATGATTAAAATGTTCACACAAAGGAAACATTACTATTTGTTAAAATACATCAGATGGTCTCTAAAACTATTTTAAACAAAACTATTTTTGTACACTTTAACAGGTGATGCAAAAAAGACTGTCCTGACGAAGCCTAGTGAATCCTCTCCTGAGGTTACAAATTACTTGTGTAACAAAGCATGCGAGTGCTATATTTCGATAGCTGACTGGTCTGCTGTGCAAGAATGGCAGAACACTGTGCAGGAATTGAAGTCAAGTGCGAGCGGTGCATCCATCAATTTGAAAGCTGATTTCAACTACATAAAGTATGATGCATTTATTTTATTGATCCTCATTAAGACAAAGTTTATTGATTTCTTGGATATCCTAAAAGTTACTTTCTTTCTTAAAATTTGAAGTGTTGTACTTGGAGCATACATCACCCTAATGTGTGTATTACACAGCTGTTTCAAAGATTTTTCATACTCTGACCAGGTGTATAGTCTGAACTACAGTGAAGCATAGTTTTGTATGAACTAGTGGCTGTAAGATTTACCACCCTGGTCCTCACCTGTCTACACCAGATTACCACAAATTCCTGTGCTTTCCCTTCTTTACTTGATAGGCCCTTGACATCATTTAACAAATGAGTCAGTAGTAGTCTCACAGTAATCATGGTGACCCTTCCAATGTGTATTAAAGGCAATAAATGCAACACAGATTCATGATTTTAGCACTTAGACCATCAGGGCCCTCAGTTCAGATCACATTACCACTGAAGCAGGTGTGCTGACTGTCCCCAGAATCTTTCTTGTGGTTTTAGCTCCTGCTCTTTTAGGCATTTGCTCCATAATCCCAGAGACTATCATCATACTTGCTGGTAAATTACTGTTCGAGGCATATGAGCTGCAGATCGTACACTATGCATTAGATCGCCACCTGGTGTTGGGCTCGGATGATTGCAGGTTGTTGTCTTCTTGGAGAAGTCTTTGTAGTCACTATATAGGTGACTCCTCCCTTGGACAATACTGCGCATGGGCATCGGCTCCATCCTTAAATTTTTTTTATTCTGCCATTGGGTTCGGTTGAAAGTTTCTCCGCTCCGGCTAGAAAAACCTTTTCAGCAACTTGGAAGCGCAAAAACTTCCTACAACTAATATCGACATCGAATATACAACTTTCGACGCCCTGAACTCTATTCCGGTTCATCGACGCTGGCCGCTGGGCCACTCTACGCCGTGCGGCCTACAACACATGGAAAGAACTCCGTTCAAGAAATGTCCGGTATGCCAAGCAAAATTTCCGCATAGCGATCATCACGAGGCCTGCAACCTCTGTCTATCGCCGGATCACGACGAGTCGACCTGCACAGCTTGTGCATCCTTCCGATCGAAAAAGACCATCCGGGATCGGAGGGCTCGTCGACACGAGATGAGGAGATCAGCCCCAGCACCAGAGAATATCTTCGATGACGAGGTTCCACTCGTTCCGGAAGAGGATTCGACTGATCTCCAGATCATATCAGAGTCAGAGGACTCAGGTGACTCTCCATCACGTCAACCCGTGAGTGTAGGAGAGTAGGGTCTGCAATCCTATGATCACCCGGACTTCTTGCTTTTGTTTCACTGGTTTACGACTTTCTCGGGCTGTGGGCCTGCCAATCAGACCCACAGCCTAGCTGTTCTCTCGCTAAACTGATATGTGTACCTTAGGTGCATTACCCAATTGGGACTGGGCCACCCCGTCAGACCCTGTAACTCGGGGCATCGGTGTACCCAGGGTCTACCAGGGGCTGAAGCATGTATTATGCCACCCCTGGATGGCCATCTAAATCTGACACAACTGGCTGCACGACAGCTGGGGCCATGTGGCGTACTCGCCCGTTGCTGTAGGTGTAGTATCCCTATACCTAACCTTAAAATGGACACCCGAGTTCCTCTGTCACTCCTATGGCAGGCCTTGACAATCCTGAAGGCAGAGTGCATGGAACCGTGTGAATTGGGCTCTGGCACGAGCCGAGCCCGGTTGCAGCTTGCGGAACCAAGACCCAATGGCTGTTCCATGATAACGCGTATCATATTGGTAACTTCGGTATCGCGTTATCAAGACATGTCGAGTAAGGTGTCATACGAATCGGGATGCTGCCCCCTCACCAATTCTGGCGATGAGGTTAGCATTCCGCCCTTCTAGAGGGACACGACATGTACGTAACTGTGAACCCCGGTTAAAGTTAACTGAAGCCTCAGCTCCACAAAATGGACGCTGCCACCACAGACACGAGTCTGACCTCCTGCTGCTGGGAGACCTTCCAGCGAGGAGAGCTCGGACAAAGGGTTTCCTGTCAAGGGCGGTGTTCGCACCGTCCCAGACAGGGTTTGTGTATTCTGGGTAGGTAGGGCTTTGCAAGAAGGTGACTGCGGAGTGGCACCCCGGTGCTCACTACGCATCTGCCGGCTAGAACCAGTTCCAGGGGCGCGCAGCCCCTGACCTGGGGAAAGTCCAGCAGGGGGAGAGGGGTGTAACTACCCCCCTTCCTTGTCCCACCCCTAGGGCAGGACCTAGTCATGTACCCACCCCTTTCTTTAGGCCGGAGCGGGGACCCTTCCAAATCAGATCATCTTTGAATCAAGAATACTTTCTACGAAAGGACTTCGAGACTCTTCTCAAGATTTCTCCCTTGTGGCTAAGGAGTAGTCACCCTGCATCCGCAGGCACCACCTAAGAACTCTGCGGTTTGCTGCAAGTCCTTCCTCAAGGATCCGACGGCCCAGCTCGACGAGAACCGGCTTCCCTGGCACCTCTGACCTCTACCCACGTCGTCAGCTCAGCTGAGATCTGTGGGTGCGACGAGACCTCGAGGGACCGGCCATCATCAAAACCTGCACGCTTTCTTAATCAGCACGACCATCGAAGTAATTCTCCGGTGAGTGCTCTGGGGTCCGAGAAGCCCCGACCCTGAGTAGCTCCAGCACCGAAGTGCAGTCTCCCAGCATCTCCACGATCTGCGTGGGGCCCTTCTGCTCGCTGCTCAGCACGTTGTCTGGTCACTAGCCGCTGGCTTGTGCCCTTCTTTGACGACATCCGTCAACCAATGCTGCTGGTCTGGTTACTCCAGATCGGCCCTTGCTCCCTTTTTCGAGAGGAGCACCCCGGACCCTCCTGGTCCACTCAAGACGCCATCTTAGGCCCACCACGTGGCCCTGAGATCTGCCAAGGCTTGTTGCCCCAATCCTGGGCCCAGCGACGCCGACAGCATCAACCTTCGTGGGACAGCTCGCACCTCCATCCTGGTCGCCGACAACGCCTCCTGGTCCGTGAGACTGCAGAGCCTAGCGTCGCCCACTCACCTAGTCGAGGTGACGGCCAACCGGTGCCTTCCTGGTACCCTCTGACTACTGGCTAGTAGTACGAACTTGGTCCCCTCTGTAGGAGAGTAGGGTCTGCAATCCTATGATCACCCAGATTTTTTGCTTTTGTTTCACTGGTTTACGACTTTCTCTGGCTGTGGGCCTGCCAATCAGACCCACAGCCTGGCTGTTCTCTCTCTAAATTACGATATGTGCCCTAGGTGCATTTACCAATTGGTACTGGGCCACCTTATCAGACCCTGTAACCCAGGGCATAGGTGTACCCAGGGCCGCCAGGGGCTGCAGCATGTATTATGCCACCCCTGGCTGGCCTCCTAAATCTGACACAACTGGCTGCATGACAGCTGGGGCGAAGTCGTGTAATCACCCTTTGCTTTAGGTATAGTAGCTCTATATCTAACCATACAATGGACACCCGAGTTCCTATCAGTCACTCCTATGGCAGGCCTTAACAATCCTAAAGGCAGAGTGCGTGGGCTCGTGTGAGCTAGGTTCAGGCCCGAGCCGAGCCCGGTTGCAGCTTGCGGAATCAAGACCCAATGGCTGTTCCATGATAACGCGTACCATATCGGTAACTTCGGTGTCGCGTTATCAAGGCATGTCGAGTAAGGTGTCATACGAATCGGGGTGCTGCCCTCTCACCAATTCTGGCGATGAGGTTAGCATTCCACCCTTCTAGAGGGACACGACATGCACGTAACTGTGAACCCCGGTTAAAGTTAACTGAAGCCTCAGCTCCACAAAATGGATGCTGCCACCACAGACACGAGTCTGACCTCCTGCTGCTGGGAGTCCTTCCAGCGAGGAGCGCTTGGACAAAGGGTTTCCTGTCGAGGGCGGTGTTCGCACCGTCCCAGACAGGGTTTGTGTATTCTGGGTAGGTAGGGCTTTGGCGAGAAGGTGACTGCGGAGTGGCACCCCGGTGCTCACTACGCATCTGCCGGTTAGAACCAGTTCCAGGGGCGACAGCCCTGGCCTGGGGAAAGCCCGGCAGGGGGAGAGGGGCGTAACTACCCCCCTTCCTGGTCCCACCCTTAGGGCAGGACCTAGTCATGTACCCACCCCTTTCTTTAGGATAAAGGCCGGAGCGGGGACCCTTCCAAATTAGATCATCTTTGAATCAAGAACTACTTTCTACGAAAGGACCTTCAAGACTCTTCTCAAGATTTCTCCCTTGTGGCTAAGGAGTAGTCACCCTGCATCAGCAGGCACCATCTAAGAACTCTGCGGTTTGCTGTAAGTCCTTCCTCAAGGAATCCGACGGCCCAGCTCGACGAGAACCGGCTTCCCTGGCACCTCTGACCTCTACCCACGTCATCAGCTCAGCTGTGATCGGTGGGTGCGACGAGACCTCGAGGGACCGGCCATCATCAGAACCTGCACGCTCTTAAAAACCAGCACGACCATCGAGGTAACTCTCTGGTGAGTGCTCTGGGGTCCGAGAAGCCCCGACCCTGAGCCGCTCCAGCACCGAAGTGCAGTCTCCCAGCATCTCCACGATCTGCGTGGGGCCCTTCTGCTCGCCGCTCAGCACGTTGTCTGGTCACTAGCCGTTGGCTCGTGTCCTTCTGTGACGACATCCGAGAATCAACACTGCCGGTCTGGTTGCTCCAGACTGGCCCTTGCTTCCATCTTTTCGAGAAGCACCCCGGACCCTCCTGGTCCACTCCAGACGCCGACAGCGACATCCGTCGTGGGACAGCTCGCACCTCCACCGGGGTCGCCGACAACGCCTCCTGGTCCGAGAGACTGCAGAGCCTAGCGTCGCCCACTCACCTGGTCGAGGTGACGGCCAACCGGTGCCTTCCTGGTACCCTCTGACTACTGGCTAGTAGTACGAACTTGGTCCCCTCTGCTTTCAGGTTTCATCAATCTCCGATCCAGGCTTGGATCTCCACGAACTGTTCAGCACTGGTCGCCGGCCAGCAACTCCTTTTCTTCCGGCTCCTGGCTCGTCAGCGAAGACCCCGACGCCTGTAAGACTTGTGCAGCCGCAGCCCTCGTGGCTAGGTAACTCGGCATTTCGGTGCCTGCATAGCCTCCTTACTCTAGGGTCCCGAGTCCCTCGCTTCCGACTTGCCTTAACCTTTCCGTGTCCCCGGACACTTGTTTTAAACTGTGCACTTGAAGTATTTACTAAAGAGATTTGGTTTGTGCTTAGTACCCTGTCCTCATAAAGAGTACAGGGCTGTTGTGATTCTTAATAAATATACTGTTTATTTTCATAACACTTGTGTGGTGTCCTTTCACTGGGTGTTCAAGGGGTACATGTGTGGTAAACAGCTGGCTTAACACGCCCTCTCGAGTCTTTAGCCTTAGACTGCTCGTATCCACGCTACTAGGATAGCTGGTCTATAGGTTGACTTACAACCAAACACCATAAGGGTCGTTGGAACGATACATAGCGGTCGCTAGAATAGCGAACGTTGCATATCGGGCCAACTTCTCACACCCTCTGCTTTCAGGTATCAACAATCACTGATCCGGGCTTGGATCTCTACGAACTATTCATCACTGGTCGCCGGCCTGCAACTCCTTTTCTTCCGGCTCCTGGCTCGTCAGCGAAGACCCCGACGCCTGTAAGACTTGTGCAGCCGCAGCCCTCGTGGCTAGGTAACTCGGCATTTCGGTGCCTGCATAGCCTCCTTACTCTAGGGTCCCGAGTCCCTCGCTTCCGACTTGCCTTAACCTTTCCGTGTCCCCGGACACTTGTTTTAAACTGTGCACTTGAAGTATTTACTAAAGAGATTTGGTTTGTGCTTAGTACCCTGTCCTCATAAAGAGTACAGGGCTGTTGTGATTCTTAATAAATATACTGTTTATTTTCATAACACTTGTGTGGTGTCCTTTCACTGGGTGTTCAAGGGGTACATGTGTGGTAAACAGCTGGCTTAACACGCCCTCTCGAGTCTTTAGCCTTAGACTGCTCGTATCCACGCTACTAGGATAGCTGGTCTATAGGTTGACTTACAACCAAACACCATAAGGGTCGTTGGAACGATACATAGCGGTCGCTAGAATAGCGAACGTTGCATATCGGGCCAACTTCTCACACCCTCTGCTTTCAGGTATCAACAATCACTGATCCGGGCTTGGATCTCTACGAACTATTCATCACTGGTCGCCGGCCTGCAACTCCTTTTCTTCCGGCTCCTGGCTCGTCAATGAAGACCCCGACGCCTGTAAGACTTGTGCAGCCGCAGCCCTCGTGGCTAGGTAACTTCGGCCTTTCGGTGCCTGCATAGCCTCCTTACTCTAGGGTCCCGAGTCCCTCGCTTCCGACTTGCCTTATCGGGCCCGCCCGAGACCACAAAACTTTCCGTGCCCTCGGGCACTTGTTTTAAATTGTGCACTTGAAGTATTTTCTAAGAGCTTTGGTTCTGTGCTTAGTACCCTGTCCTCATAAAGAGTACAGGGCTGTTGTGATTCTAATAAATATACTGTTTATTTTCATAACACTTGTGTGGTGTCCTTTCACTGGGTGTTCAAGGGGTATGTGATGGTATTACAGCTGGCTTAACACGCCCTCTAGAGTTTAGCCCGAAGACTGCTCGTATCCACGCTACTAGGTTAGCTGGTCTAAGGTTGACTTGCAACCAATCACCATAAGGGTCGTTTGGAACGATACATAGTGGTCGCTAGAATAGCGAACGCTGCATATCGGGCCAACTTCTCACAGTGAGTACTTCTGCCCCTGCACCACATGCACTGCCCAAGTCAAAGGCGAAGGTCAACACTCCGCCCAAGGGGCCCAGTCGAGACCAAGTACTTCCTCCTAAAGCCCAGCCTTCTATCTCGGCTCTGAGGAAAACACCTACGCCTTCAGGTGCTTCGACACCGAGCAAATCAATCGTGCTGATTCCACTGCCTCCATCCGCACCGAAGCCCAAAGATCCTTCGACACCGAGGCCAAAAGACCCTTCGGCACCGAAAGCGAAAGATACTTCGGCACCGAAAGCGCAAGACCCTTCGGCACTGTAGACTAAAGAGGTACAGGCACTGAAAGAAGCTCCGGCTCCGAAGCCGTCCACTTCCAAAACTAGAGAGGGAAAGGCAGCGTCCAACGCCACAAAGTCGACGAGGCCAGCTTCCACTCCGAAGACTCCCGCTTCGGTGCCAACACCCACAAAGCCTGATTCCGAGGTTCCTAAGTCCTTGGACACGCCTGCCAAGCCGAAAACAACACCGTCGACACCGAGAACTTTGCCACAGGACGCTGTAACACCTCCCTAGGCAAAACGCCAAAAATAGCCTCTGTCGGAACCGAAAAAGTCGACGCCGAAGAAGGTTGTAGTGGAAGAACTGTTTAGACCAGATCCTAAACAAAAGAAGATCTACATAAACCCTAAGACCGGAGATGTAGGTGCTATACCTCAAAAAAAGAGACCAGCAGAAACACCACCTCCATCTGTGGTTCCTGCCAAAAAGGACTGTGCAACTTCTCCTATGCACCCTCCCTCTCCTGTACCTCCTTCCTCTCCTGTCCCTCCTTACATATCACCTCAAATCTCTCCTGTCCCCTCTCCTGCATCATCACATTCACCACAAACTGACGAGGAGCATGACTTAGGTGGTGGGGAGGATCCACATGCAGACCCAAATACATATCCTTTAGATGAGGTTATCTATACTTTTCCACCACATAATCTGCCTGATGTCCCTGATCCACAGTTCTACCCGTCAAAGCCTTCTCCTCCAGAAGACAGCATTGGTTTTAGTCACCTGTTACACAGAGCTGCTCTCTACCAAAATGTCACAATACATTCTGATGACATTGAAGAGGATTTTCTGTTAGATACATTTGAGCCATCACACAGATCTACTCAAATTCTTCCCATGATCAAAGGAGTCATTAAGCATGCTCCAGAAATATTCAAAGATCCTGTACGCACTAGGGTACTAAATACAAGAATAGAAAAGAAATATGACTCTGATCCAACCTATATTAAAGGACATCCTCCATTAGACTCCTTTGTGGTGTCCAATGCGAGAAAAAGAGCGAATTCACAGACTTCTGGTGAAACGCCCCCACCTGACAAGGAATCCAAAGTTATTGATGCGTCCGGTAAAAGAATAGCTGCACAAGCTGCAAATATATGGCGCATTGCAAATACACAAGCCCTTCTCTTACGTTATGACAGGGCTCATTACGACCAATTAGAGACACTACTACAACACCTTCCAGATCAATATAAAGATCAGGCATCAGAGCTCATACGAGAAGGCAAATTAATTTCAAATGCCTCAATAAAATGTGCACTAGATGTCCCAGACACAGCTGCTAGAGCTGTAAATACTAGTGTCATACTCAGAAGACATGAGTGGTTGCGCATTTCAGGGTTCAAACAAGAGGTGCAAACCACAATTTTGAACCAGCCTTTTAACCAAAACCAATTATTTGGCCCAGAAGTAGACACTATACTGGGAAAAATGAAAAAAGATACAGACACTGCAAAGTCAATGGGAGCTCTACAGTCCACACAGAGTAGAGGTTCTTTTCGTCGCTCCTTTTATATAGGAGGCTCCAAACAGACTGGAGCAGATACATCTTTCAATACGCAAACAGACTGGAGCAGATACAACATCTTTCAATACGCAAACACAAACATCCTCTAACAAAGGGTATTTTAGAGGAGGATACAGGGGCAATAATAACAAGGGAAGAGGTCGTGGTAACAACAGCAGTCGCTCCTCCTCCACAACTAAACAGTGACTTCCCTCTGCTCCCCCAACAGTATTCCACTCCTGTGGGGTCAGATTAACACAGTTCCTGCCCGTCTGGAACTCAATCACAACAGACAGGTGGGTGAGACAAATTATCCAACATGGCTACTGCCTAGAACTTACAGCAACCCCCCCAAATATACCACCCAGGCAGCGTCCTATGTCTGCAGATCACCTGACTCTGCTTCAACAAGAAGTTCTAGCACTCCTACAAAAAGATGCTATTCAACTAGTCCCATTAGAGGAACAAGGAACAGGGGTTTACTCTCTGTATTTTCTAATTCCGAAAAAGGAAGGGACACTGAGACCAATTCTCGACCTCAGGCCCCTCAACCATTACATACAATCAGATCATTTTCATATGATCATCTGCAACAAGTGCTCCCACTACTGCAACAATGCAATTTCCTTTCAACACTAGACCTGAAGGACGCCTATTTTCACATCCCAATACATCCTGCTCACAGGAAGTACCTACGGTTTGTAATACAAGGACAACACTATCAGTTCAAAGTCCTTCCGTTTGGTGTCACAGCAGCACCACAGGTGTTCACAAAGTGCTTAGCAGTAGTAGCAGCACATCTCAGAAGACAACAGATACATGTCTTCCCTTATCTGGAAGATTGGCTCATAAAAGCCAAGTCATTCCACCAATGTGTACAAGACACTCAGCAGACAATTCAACTGTTGCACAACTTAGGGTTTACGATCAACTACACAAAGTCGCACCTAGAGCCTTCGCACGTGCATCAGTATCTAGGAGCTACCATAAACACATCTACAGCTCTAGTGTATCCCAGTCCAGCCAGAATACAGAGCATTCAAGCCTTAGTCTCCTCTTTTCAACACCAACAGTCTCTCCAAGCAAGAGTGTTCATGAGATTAATAGGCATGATGGCATCTTGCATCTTCATAGTACCACATGCAAGACTACAAATGATTCCATTACAAGAATGTCTGGCACAACAGTGGAATCAAACTCCAGGTCAGCTCACAGACCTGGTGTTGGTAGACAGCCGTACGTACGCATCGCTCTCTGCAATGGTGGAACACCAAAAACTTGACAAGAGGACGGCCGTTCCTCGAGCCTGTTCCACAAATAGTGCTCACAACAGGCGCATCCCTCACAGGATGGGGAGCCCATCTCTTACACCATACTACTCAGGGTCGATGGAACAACCAACAAAAGCTGTTCCATATCAACCATCTAGAGCTGCTAGTGATATTCTTAGCACTCAAAACTTTTCAACTTTAAGTACAGAACAAAGCTGTCTTAATCCGGACGGACAATATGACAGCAATGTACTATATACAAAAACAGGGAGGGACACACTCTCTGCAACTGTCCCAGCTCGCACAGAACATTTGGAGATGGGCCATTCCTCAAAACATATATCTGTTAGCGGAACACCTTGCAGGAGTTCACAATCAGATAGCGGATCTGTTAAGTCGGCAGTCACAACATATTCACGAATGGGAACTACATCCACAAGTTCTGAAGCCATTCTTCCAACAGTGGGGGCACCCACACATAGACCTGTTTGCCACCCATGAAAATGCAAAATGCCCAACCTTCGCCGCCAGGTTCCCACACCCACGGTCCGAGGGCAATGCAATATGGATGAACTGGTCAGGCAGATTTGCATACGCTTTTCCGCCTCTCCCCCTCATTTTGCTAGTGGTGCGCAAGCTCTCAAACAGTCTCTCAAGCTCATACTAGTAGCTCCCACATGGGCACGCCAGCCGTGGTTCACCACACTACTAGACCTCTCTCTGGTTCCACATCAAAAGTTACAGCTCACACACTCGCTGTTAACACAGAACCATGGAGACATCAGACACCCAGACCCAAACCAACTGAATTTGGCGATCTGGCTCCTGAAGTCTTAGTTTGGTTATCTTAACCTACCACCAGACTGCATGAATATCATTAAAGAGGCTAGGAGACCCACTACCAGAGCGTGTTATGCAGCTAAATGGAAAAGATTTGCAATTTATTGCAAACATAATCACATTGATCCACTGGATGCTTCCATCCAAAATATCATTTGTTACCTTTTACATCTACAAAGGTCTAATTTGGCATACTCTTCCATACGCCTACATCTTGCAGCAATTGCAGCCTATTTACAAAACAGGCAGCACCTGTCTCTTTTTAGGGTACCTGCAATCAAAGCATTTATGGAAGGATAAAAAAGAATGATCCCTACCAGGCTGCCACCTTCTCCAGTATGGAACCTAAATCCTGTCCTTACAAGACTCATGAGACCCCTTTTTGAGCCTCTGCATAAATGTGAACTGCAATTTCTCACAGGGAAAACTGCTTTCCTTGTTGCCATCACCTCTCTCGGAAGAGTAAGTGAAATACAAGCGTTCACTATACAAGAACCATTTTTTAAAATACATCCTAATAAAGTGTTTCTCAGATCTAATCAAAAAGTTCTTCCAAAGGTTATCACACCTTTTCACCTAAACCAGTCTGTAGAGTTACCTGTGTTTTTTCTAAAACCCAGACTCTGTAGCAGAAAGGGCCTTACACACGTTAGATGTTAAAAGAACTCTGCCATTCTACATAGATAGAACTAAATCCTTTAGAAAGACAAAACAATTGTTTGTATCTTTCTCTCCTCCACACAAAGGCAACCCTATCTCTAAAGGTGGGATTGTCAGGTGGATTGTAAAGTGTATACAGGTTCGAGGCATGTGGGCTGCTGAATTCATATCTGTGCATAGATCGCCGCCTAGTGTTGGGTCCGGATGATTGCACATTGTTGTCCTGGAAGAGTCTTCGAAGTATCACGAGATAGGCGGCTCCTCCCCATGACTACAGTGCGCATGGGCATCGACTCCATCCCCAGATAGTTTTTTTCCGCCATTGGGTTCGGATGTGTTTCGGTTCCCTCTGTCGGAATCGATAGTTGTTTAAGTTTCTTTACTTGAGACCAAAAGGTCTTTAGGACTCGCGTCGGTATTGTTTATCGGTCGGGTTGGTTTATTCATCGGCTCCGATCAACTGCTGCCCTTCCGCGTGCTGTCGGCGCGGACGGGCCTACACGACGCTCAAGACTACTTCAACATGGAACGAAGTCCATTTAAGAGGTGCCCAGTGTGTGCCTCAAAGTATCGCACATCGACGTGCACCCTGTGTGCAACAAGTGCTTGTCGCCGGACCACGACGAGGCCAAGTGTATGGCCTGCTCCAAGTTCCGGTCGAAGAAGACTCTCAAGCTACGTCGGGCCGCAAGACTGCAGGCCCAGAGTTCGGCACCCCCACCAGCGAACATCTTTGAAGAGGATGTTGACGACGACACCATCCTAAATGTTTCGGACTCTAACCCGGCGTCTGAGGGCGAGGAAGACTACGACGCGGGAGACGAAGAGTTCGAGGAAGTCGTCGAGGAGGTAGGGGACGACGACGGGGCCATTGCCACCGTGGAGGATAGCTCGAAAGAGGAGCATCCTCATACTGACTCCGGGGCCAGACACCATCATAAGGCCCAGGTCGAGGGATCGCCTTCGGGCCTTACCCAAGACCTCAGTGCTCGTCCCACGGCCCCGCTTCCTGGCCCGGCCACGGACATTACTGATGCGCCACTCCCGGTCCAGAAACCGAAAGTGAAGCCATCGGGGTCAACACCTTCAGTATCGAAACCGAAAGTGCAAGTTGCACCGGTTGGATCGAAGGCGCCGGAGCCCTCGGCGCCGAAGAAATCCAAGATTGCCGTCGAGCTCAAGAGCCACGCCAAAATGGCCGATCCGAAGAACCCGGTGTCGAAGCCAAAGGCGAAGACGCCTGACGCGGCGGCGTCGGCGCCGAAG
Source organism: Lissotriton vulgaris (assembly GCF_964263255.1). Classification (NCBI taxonomy): domain Eukaryota; kingdom Metazoa; phylum Chordata; class Amphibia; order Caudata; family Salamandridae; genus Lissotriton; species Lissotriton vulgaris. The sequence goes on from NC_141698.1 coordinate 196,008,073, forward strand.
CTGGTCGACCCTCTGAAGAGTCGCGTCGACGCCAAGAAGGTCGATGACCAAAAGAAGTACCCGAAAAAGCGTCAGGACGACCCCAAGTCTCTGGCTGCACCGATCCCGGTCGACAAGGTAAAGGGAGGTGCTGCGTCGGCTCCGAAGACTGCGGCCTTGGTCGTCGACCCGAATCCGGACTCGGAGGACTCGCTCGAGCCGGTCCGGCCCTCCCCTTCACTCACCAAGAAGGTGACGGAGTCCCTTCAGCGTATTCGGGAGGAGGCCGCAGCGCTCGAGCCGAAGGACACGGTGCCGACCAAGCCACCACAGAAGCCGGCGAAGGCGCAGACGCCGATTCACTTCACGCTGCCACCGAAAACGGCGCCGAAGGCTTTCGCTCCGAAACATGGGGCCGGGGTTCCCTTAAAGCTGGTTTCTACGCCAAAGGCTTCATTAGTGGTGCCAAAGCCACGGCACCAACCACTAGCGGACGAGGAGCGTCGAGAGGTCATCATCGACGCCAACACAGGCAAGCTCTCTCTCCTTAAAAGAAAGATCACCCCGGAGCCTGTGTTGGAGCATTTCCACATCCCGCTTAAAAAGAAGTTGGACTCTGCGGGTGCATCTGCCCCTATGGGACCTGCATCTCCACAAGGTCTGGAGCTCTCACCCACTCACTCTAACACTGGGGAGGGTGACGGCGACGAGGAGGATGAGTATAATTATCCAGCATACTCTGACCCGGAGGATGTGAATGAGCCATGGTCTGCCGGGGGCGACCCTGAGGACCCTCAGTCAGGACACGAGCCGCAGCTTTTTGCTGCAAAAACTTCTCCAACAGAGGACTCTGCAGCCTTCAACGCTCTAATTGAAAGAGCTGCAGCCAATCATGATGTCGACCTCCATGCTGACCCAGTAGATGTCGATTTTCTCTTTGACACTTTCTCGGTGGCTGAAAAGACTGTCAAGACATTGCCAATGCTCAAGGGAGTGCTAAAGCATGCGCCAGAGGTTTTCAAGGACCCCACCCGGGCAAGAGTCATCAATCCTCGTATTGACAAAAAATACAAGGCAGCGCCCACAGATCCAACGTACATCAAGGGACAGTTGCCACTGGACTCTTTGGTCGTCTCAAACGCACGTAAACGTGCCAACTCACAGACCACGGGTGATGCTCCTCCCCCAGACAAAGAATCAAAGGTCTTTGAAGCTTCAGGGAAACTTATTGCTGCGCAGGCAGCAAATATGTGGCGCATTTCCAACACGCAGGCGCTACTTGCACGCTATGATAGGGCACACTATGACACCCTAGAAACCCTTCTACAGCACTTACCTGATCAGTACAAGGAGGGAGCTGAAATGTTGATTCAGGAGGGGAAGCTTATCACCAATGCTTCAATTAAATGCGCTCTGGACGTGGCTGATACCGCCTCGAGAGCAATAAACACTAGCGTTCTACTGCGTAGACATGCATGGCTTAGAATATCAGGCTTTAAACCAGACATTCAGACTACCATCCTAAACCAAACTGTTAATCCAGACCACCTGTTTGGGCCAGAAGTGGATGCCACCCTTGAAAAAATGAAAAAAGACACTGACACTGCTAAATCTATGGGTGCCCTACAGTCCCAGCAGTTTCGGGGTGGTTCCTTTCGCCGCTCCAATAACAGAGGCACCTCAAGGGGTCAAGCGCCACAATCCACGCAATTCTATAAAGGTAACACCCAGTCCTCGTTTACCAACAAGGGTAGAGGTGGTTACCGGGGCAACAACGTCAAAGGCAGAGGACGTGGAAATAACAGCTCCAGGTCCTCCACCGCCAGCAAACAGTGACGCCTTGTCACTGCCCCCCGACCACACAACACCAGTCGGGGGGAGACTCCAGCAGTTCCTGCCCGCGTGGAAGTCCATCACCACGGACAGGTGGGTCAAATCTCTTATCCAATACGGTTATTGTCTGGAACTCACTTCCACTCCACCAAACATACCTCCAAGAAACCGTCCTATGTCCGGCGAGCACTTGCACTTGTTGCAGCAGGAAGTCCAAGTCATGCTGCAAAAAGGGGCAATAGAGCTCGTTCCACTGCAAGAAAGGGGAACAGGGGTTTACTCTCTGTACTTTCTAATCCCCAAGAAGGACGGATCCCTCAGGCCCATCCTGGACCTCAGGCCCCTCAACTGGTACATTCTGTCAGAACACTTCCATATGCTCACGTTGCAGCAGGTTCTCCCACTGCTTCGGCAAGGGGACTTCCTGGCTACTCTAGATCTCAAGGATGCATACTTTCACATTCCCCTGCATCCTTCCCACAGGAAATATCTAAGGTTCACCATTCAAAACCAGCACTACCAGTTCAAGGTTCTGCCTTTTGGGGTCACCACTGCGCCCAGGGTATTCACAAAGTGCCTGGCGACGGTGGCGGCGCATATAAGACGTCAGAACATCCACGTCTACCCCTATCTGGACGACTGGCTCATTCAGGCAAAGTCGGAACAGCAGTGCGCCGACCACGTGTCCCACACCATTCACCTCCTGCACGATCTGGGGTTCTCACTGAATTACCCAAAATCCCATCTCCAGCCCGCCCACATACGGCAGTATCTGGGTGCGACGATCAACACTCTGGCGGCCACTGCGCAGCCAAATTCAGTGAGAGTCGCCAGTATTCAGTCGCTGATCTAAAGATTCAGACCTCAACACTCGCTTCCAGCGAAAGTGTTCATGCAGTTGATAGGCATGATGGCCTCCTGCATCTCCATTGTCCCGCACGCGAGACTACATATGCGTCCGCTTCAGGAGTGCTTGGCACGTCAGTGGACTCAGGCTCACGGGCAAGTAACAGACCTAGTGTTGGTGAGCGGTCGGGCATACAACTCTCTGCATTGGTGGAATCCACAAAACCTTTGCAAGGGCCGACCGTTCCAGGAGCCTGTGCCACAGATTATCCTGACGACGGACGCTTCTCTCCAGGGATGGGGAGCGCATGTACTCCAATACACAGTGCAGGGGCTATGGACCCTACAGCAAAGGAAGATGCACATCAATGTACTGGAACTGATGACAATCTTCATGGCCTTAAAGGCATTCAAAGTACATCTGTGCAACAGGGTCGTGTTGATCCGGACGGACAACATGACAGCCATGTACTACATTCAGAAACAGGGGGGCACACACTCTCCGCAGCTGTCTCATCTGGCTCAGAGCATGTGGAAGTGGGCCATTCAGAGGAACATTTTCCTGATGGCAGAACATCTCCCAGGCAAGGACAATCAGATGGCGGACCTGCTCAGCAGGCACAGCCACCAAATGCACGAGTGGGAGATACACCCATCAGTACTCCAACCGTACTTCCAAAGGTGGGGTCATCCAGAGATAGACCTGTTCGCCACAAGGGAGAACGCAAAATGCCAAAGCTTCGCCGCCAGGTTCCCACACCCGCAATCGCAGGGCAATGCGATATGGATGAACTGGTCAGGCAGATCTGCGTACGCTTTTCCCCCAGCACCTCTGGGAGAACGCAAAATGCCAAAGCTTCGCCGCCAGGTTCCCACACCCGCAATCGCAGGGCAATGCGATATGGATGAACTGGTCAGGCAGATTTGCGTACGCTTTTCCCCCAGCACCTCTGATACCGCTGGTGGCACGCAAGCTCAGGCAGCACTCGATGACTCTCATCCTGGTTGCTCCAACGTGGGCTCGCCAACCATGGTACACCACGTTTCTGGAACTTTCCGTGGTACCGCATCAAAGGCTTCATCTCACACCCAGCCTTCTGACGCAGAGCCATGGCGACATTCAGCACCCAGATCCGCAACAGCTCAACCTGGCGATCTGGCTCCTGAGGTCCTAGAGTTTGGCTACCTCAATCTTCCTCCAGATTGCATGGACATCATTCGGGAGGCAAGAAAGCCCACTACTAGAGCATGTTATGCGGCTAAATGGAAGCGGTTTGTCATTTATTGCGCAAACCACAACATTAACCCACTAGATGCTTCCATTCAGAACATCATCTGTTACCTGTTCCATCTGTACCAGTGCAATTTGGCATATACTTCCATCCGCATTCATCTGTCTGCGATGGCTGCATACCTCCAGAATAGACAACACCTTTCACTTTTCAAAGTGCCTGCTATCAAAGCTTTTCTGGAAGGACTCAAAAGGGTCATTCCACCACGGACACCACCAGCTCCAGAATGGAACCTCAATGTGGTTCTTACAAGGCTGATGGGTCCTCCTTTTGAGCCACTACACTCTTGCGAGCTTCAGTTCTTGACTTGGAAAGTGGCTTTCTTAGTAGCAATTACATCGCTACTGAGGGTTAGTGAGTTGCAGGCCCTCACCATCCAAGAGCCCTTTTTCCAAGTTCATGCTAACAGGGTAGTGCTCCGCACTAACCCTAAATTTCTACCCAAGGTTGTGTCTCATTTCCACATAAACCAAACAATCGAGTTGCCGGTGTTTTTTCAAAATCCTGAGTCGCTGGCGGAGCGGATGCTCCACACCCTTGACGTTAAAAGGGCCCTAATGTATTACATTGACAGGACCAAGGATTTTAGAAAGACTAAGCAACTTTTCGTTGCCTTTGCATCACACCACAAAGGTAACGCTATTTCCAAGGCTGGTATTGCTAGGTGGATCGTGAAATGTATTCAGATCTGTTATGCAAAAGCGAAACGCACTCTTACAATTCCACCAAGAGCCCACTCCACCAGAAAGTTGGGGGCCTCTATGGCCTTCCTTGGAAACATTCCCTTAGAGGATATATGCAGAGCAGCCACATGGTCTACCACACATACATTTACTAAGCATTACTGTGTAGACGTGCACTCTAAACAGCAGGCAGCTGTAGGTCAGGCTGTTCTCAGGACACTTTTCCAAACTGCTGCAGCTGGCACGGGCGGCCGCCAATAACGGAGGGACTGCTATGTATTCTATGCACAGATATGAATTCAGCAGCCCACATGCCTCGAACTGCAAATGCTACTTACCAGTATGCATCTGTTCTTGGCATGTAGGGCTGCTGACATTCATATCGCCCGCCCTCCTCCCCGGCGCCTGTAGCAGCTGCAGTATTCATATATATGCTCATGGCATGGTCATCACTCACATAGTTCACTCCATCTCGGCCACAATGGCTAAAAACAATCTGGGCATGGAGTCGATGCCCATGCGCACTGTAGTCCAGGGGAGGAGCCACCTATCTCGTGATACTTCGAAGACTCTTCCAGGACAACAATGTGCAATCATCCGGACCCAACACTAGGCGGCGATCTATGCACAGATATGAATGTCAGCAGCACTACATGCCAAGAACAGATGCATACTGGTAAGTAGCATTTGCAATATGCTATCAAAAAGCTAAACGCACACTAACCGTTCCTCCTAGAGCACACTCCACTCGCAAATTCGGAGCTTCTATGGCTTTCTTACGAAATATACCATTAGAGGACATATGCAAAGCAGCAACATGGTCTACACCACACACCTTCACTAAACACTATTTTGTTGATGTGCAAGCCAAGCAGCAAGCTGCAGTAGGCCAGGCTATCCTTAGAACACTATTTCAGACTACTGCAATGGATACAAGCGACCACCGCTAGGGGAGACACTGCTGCACAATCGATGCATAGTGTACGATCCGCAGCTCATATGCCTCGAACGGAAAAAGCTACTTACCAGTATGCATCTGTTCTTGGCATGTAGAGCTGCAGATTCGTACACGCCCTCCCGCCTCCCCGGACTTGTATCCATTCGAGGTCTCATCTTACTTAGATGCACACGCATGGGCATCCCTTTTTTTCTCTTCACTTATAGTAACTCCATCATTTCCCATCATGGTGAAAAACAATCTGAGGATGGAGCCGATGCCCATGCGCAGTAGTGTCCAAGGGAGGAGTCACCTATATCGTGACTACAAAGACTTCGCCAAGAAGACAACAACCTGCAATCATCCGATCCCAACACCAGGTGGCGATCTAATGCATAGTGTACGAATCTGCAGTTCTACATGCCAAGAACAGATGCATACTGGTAAGTAGCATTTTCCTCTGCCTCTGGTTTTCCTTTCCCTCCTCCCTCCCAACTCACTCATTAGATCTTTATTAATGTTCCAGTTCAAGGCCTTACGTCCCTCAGAACCGTGCAGAGAGTTCTGGGCAGTTCTCTTTCATTTTGCCTGTCTACCACGTTTTGTCTAGTTAACCTAATTGAGTCCTCACCAATTTGCAGTCAAGGCCATCTTCTGTGGGCATGATATTTGAGTTCATAAATTGCTTGTTCAGCATCACTCCTCTACCATCCAGGACCAACAAATGTTGGAACGTTCCCACCATCCTCCCCTTCACCCACCCATTCAAATTGTTGTTACCTTGCTTCCAATTCTGCTAAGATGTATGCATGCATGCTGTTTTTGAGGCTGCCTGTAAATGCAATTTGTGGAAGACTGTTCAAATTGATTGATCAAAGCCTCTTTTCTATTTTGTTTGTGTTCACTCACCAAACCTCCTGATTTCAGTGATACCTAGGCAAATGTTCAACTAAGTCTGTTATGTATAAACTCTTTCAGACCCCATGTCTAGTAAAAGTTAAGATGTAGAGGGAAAGGATGATGGCCAGGTCTTACGTCCATATCTCAGTCTTGGGCAAAAGCTTTTTTTTAAATACCAGGTTTGCCGGTTTCCTAATGCCTGGGATTCAGACATATGCTGAATGTTTTGCACATATAAAAGCAGTACAAATATAGAGCTTTGGGAGCATTCTGTTGTGCTTACGTTTTAAGCTCCATTTTGTTATTGCCATTTAGTTGTAAGTTTATCATATAACTAATTGATTGAAAAATCATAAAAATTTACATAATTTAGAAGTATTTTTCTGTGATATGTTGTGTTTTGTATTTGGCAAAACACAATCTATCCAATCATCCAGTAGCTTAAATACAAAAGTGCTAAGTCAATGCTTTTTAGTTGGTTTGGGGTCTAGAATCACTGAGGCACAGTACTGCTGGATTCCTTTGAAATGTTTCTTTGTATTGTCTCCTGCTCCTTAATATATACATTCCTCCACAAGGTCAAGGATAGGCTTAAATAACTTGCAGTCCTGGTGAGACCATCAAGCCACCAAGGAAAGCCTTCTGATGAGGTAGGAAAGTTGCACTCCTCCATACATTAGCACTGATTGGATGCCCAGGTCATGAGGACACCTTAGCCCCTCCTCAGACATTATAGAAATCCATCCATGACAGAAATTCTGATGGCCATCAGAAACATAGCAGTTTTGCGTTTACATGCGTTTGGGTGATATTTTATCCATTTCACTTCCCTTTTCAGGTCCCTCAGTAGCTTTGAGTCTGGTGAATTCCCAGAATGTACTGAGCAGCTTGAGCTACTGCCTGGAGAAAGAATCACCGGAAATTCCAAAGAAAAAATAGGTATGTATGAAAGAAGTGAAAGGAGCAACACTCTGATAATTAACACTAAAGTGTTGGCTCATTGCCACTAGATTTGATGCTTACATAATAGAAAGCTGTAAGTTATTATACGGTTACATAATTGCAGAAAAGATAAGTCGTTAGAAAAAAAGCGAACTTAATTGCTCCAGTAGAATTGGAGCTCTTTTCTCTCTTTTTTTTTTTAATAGTATTATGGCAAAGATCTGTGCATCCGAAGTTTTGCACACACCCCTACAAGGCTTTTATCATGTAACTGATTTAAAAAAAATTTAAAAAATAAAAAAATATATATATATTCGAATGGGAAGAGAAGTAGGAGCGTTATATATATATATATATATATATATATATATATATATATATATATATATATATATATATATATATATATATATATATATATATATATTGCTTAGAAGTATTTTTCACTGACATTTGCTGTTTTATATTTGGCATTGGCTTATTTTTATTCAAACTTTCCTCTACAATAGCTGTCTATTGCAAAACAATTGGTAGGTGTTAGTCAAATTTAACTGCCTCAGATGTTTGCAAGATGTTTTTCTTCAAAGTCTTTCAAGACACAACGTTTATAAGGACTCTTCCCTTACCTGACACGGTGCATGGGCACAGACTCAGTTAGATTGTTTTTCTCAACTATCTTGTCCTGACATGCATGGCTGGGTTCTCCAAAGCCTTACATTTGGGTCAAACAATCCTATTCCTAGACTCCAATATCAGGAAAATACTTCCTTTGCTATTCCTCCAACCGCTATCTTCAGGAGATCAGTCTGCATTAACTCATGTGTCACAGTGCCTCATTTCCTACTCAGGTACAGTGTCCTTCTCGTGTACAGTATACACAAGGTGATGGACCAGACACCCTTTCAAAACTGCCCTCAGGGTTTAGTGAAGTTCCTATGGACCGACAACCATCTGGTATGTAACCTTTCACCCAACCATGACAAACCTCCACAAGGCCTGCCTAACCTTCAGTTGGAAGAAAATTCTTCTATATTGGTGCGAGAAACAGTGGGCGTACCACAAGAAGCAGAAACAGACTTCCAACGACATGCTCGGCATGTTTGGGCAGCAGCCATCCCCATAGAAGACTAAGAAGTCTACTCCTCGCCTGTTCTTCTTCACCATCCGTCACGTAGCCCAGAAATATTCTCCTCCTCTGACTCGGAGCACAAAGACTATCTGGTTCTGTAGTAGGGGATCTCTGTGTATAGTCATAATCTAGTGAATAGTCCCGCCCATGTGCGTGGACCCCGGCAATCAAAAATAATCTCTTAAGTTGTCAAAATAATGCATAAACTGCAAAGACACTCGAGAGAATTTAAAGACAAATAATGCAGCCTATATCCACAGGCTACACTGTCCAGTACTTCAACTAGAAAATTCCACCAAAAAACACCACACACAACACAGCCTGCCAGTTTCTACCATAGAGAAACTTGCCTCCCCCAGTCAAAGACTCTTGAATGATAGAGAGGAAGGTAGGGACAGACAAGCCCCATCGGCTGCCATTATGTGGCTTAAATAGGATACTGTGCCTTTAGGAGAACTTTCCAGAACTTCTCCCAGTATCCCAGAATGCATAGCAGGTCCCTCTACTTTCAGTTCTTTTTTCCGGCTCCTGCTTACAGGACCCTGGCATTGAGCTCTCCCTTTTTCAAGGGTTTATTGGATATTTTGGCACTTTTGAGTTCTAAAAGTGTTGCAGTTTACTTCTTGGTGTTTCTCTTTCTCCTTTTTGAGCTGTTTTAGGCGTTTTAGGGCTCTAAAATGCCTGGCCTTTTTGATAGGTGCCCAGCATGTGGGAGGAAGAAGGCCAAGAGTGATCCCCATGATGTCTGCATCGTGTGCCTCCCTGAAGATCATATCCCTGAGGATTGTGTCATCTGCCAGCAGTTTTTTGCTAGGACTCTGAGGGACAGGCTGAAGATCAGGCTTTCTGGCCTTGAGGAGAGGCGTCTGCAGGCTGCAGGTGGGTCGAGGCAGGCTGGGAAGGCTCCCTCTGCCTCTGCTGAGGCCTCTGGGGGGCTCCCCAGGGGCAGGAAGTCCAGCGAACGGTCCCGGTCTCCGTCGGCGTCGATTGCTTCGACGACTACGTCGAGAGGGATGACGGCGGTGTGCTCTCCTTCTCCCCGGGGCTCCGGGTCGAGAAGACGTGACGGCTCGACGTCGAAGATCATGGAGAAGTCGCCGTCGAAGTCGACGTCATCGTCTTCGTCGACGTCGAGGTCTTACTACCGACGCCAAAGGCGAAGTGACAAGCATCGACGCTCGCCGTCGAGGCGACACTGACGCTCGCCGCCGAGGCGACATAGACGCTCGCCGTCGAGGCGACACCGTCGATCGTCGTCAAAGCACCGGTCGACGTCGAGGGGCTCCTCGACGTCGAGAGCGTCAAGGAGACGGCGACGTTCGTCGTCGAAGACGGAACACTCGACGTCGAGGAGGCGGCGTACGACGTCGCGGAAGAAGAGGTCGGCGTCGAGGAGTCGACGTTCGACGCCGAGGACAAGGGGTTCGACGCCGAGGAGACGGCGATCGACGCCGGAGTCGAGGAAGCGTCATTCGACGCCAGAAAAGCGACGCTCTGCATCGAGCAGACAGCGGTCAGCGTCTAAGAGTCGGTCAGCCTCTCCAAAACGGCGCAAGAGGGATTCTAGTCCCAGAAGTCACGCTGCTTCAAGTGGAGGACGCAAGAGGAAGCGGTCACCTGCTGATGGGGCTGGCTCTCCGCACCCTTCGCCTAAAGGGTCACCGGGCTCGGTGTACTCAGAAGTGTACACACCTTCTCGGCTTAGGACTCGGACTCCTCCTCCGGTTCCTAAGGAGGATCCTCCACCCAAACCCCCACTCACTTCAGGAGACCCTCCACCACCTCCGGTCCCTCCGCATGGGCCCACCCCGCAGCCGAAGGTTCCTCCGCCGAGGTCCACTTCCCTGCCGTCTCTGCCTGTTCCTCCGAAGGGGACCCCTAAACCGAAACCCCGTGAGGAGCCGAGGAAGACCCCTCCACGTAAACCGACGGAGCGGCCGCGGGCGGGCAGGTCTCGCTCTCGCTCTAGGAGAAGGGAGAGATCGCGACGCAGATCATCCACGAGGTAGAGACGCCGCCATAGGAGGTGCGAATCTCGCTCACACAGGAGGTCCTCTGGGACCAGGGATTATTCTACTACCCTATCGGGGTCACCGGACACGAGAGTGTCCCCGATAGATGACCTGGTGGCGTTCCATGACGTCCTTTTAAGGGGCGCTGCGAAGCTGGGCATCTCCCTGACGGTGCCTACTCCGAAGACGTCAGTCATTTTTGAGACTTTACATCAAAAACACCTATCTCGTCCTCTCCTGCCTCTGGTGCCGGGCCTGGAGGAACCGGCTATGGCCCTGTTTCTCACCCCTGCGGTGACGAGGGCGGCTCCATCGAGGTTGCTGAAGAAATACCGGGCTCCAGATTCGGATCCGGCCTTCCTGAGAACGGAACCCCCTCCTGACTCTGTCATTGTGACGGCGGCCCGCAAGCAGCATGTCACCACTCCGTCCTCCACGGCCCCCCCGGATAAGGAGTCCAGGTGGATGGATTCGGCGGGGAGGAAAGTCTGTGGAACCTCCGCTACCTCCATGAAAGCTGCGAGTGCCACAGCGCTGTTGGGCCGATACGACCGCGCCCTCTGGGACTCCCTCGAGAGGTTTGCAGAACATTTACCTCGGGAGAAGCGTGAGGACTTCATGGAAGTGCTGAGTGAGGGGATGCTGGTGGCGAACCAGATTATTAGCGCTGCTGCGGACTCTTCCCTGTTGGCTGCTCACGGATTTTGCCATGGGGTCAACCAACGACGCCACGCATGGCTCCGGCTTACGTCCCTGAAACCGGACGCACAGCAGAGGGTGGCCAACCTACCATTCTCCAGTGAGACCCTCTTCGGCAAGCACGCGGACGATTAGATGGCCCGCATGAAGGCGGAGACCGAGACGCTAACGGCTGTGGGCTTGGAGAAGCCTAAAGAGACCAAGAAGACGTACCGCCCTTTCCAACGGCGGTTCGGCGGGCAAGGCCGAGGACGGGGCCAGGCTTCAGGGCAATCGCAACAGCAACACCAGTTCCGTAAGCCGTTCCAGAAGCGCCAGAAGGGCAGGGGAGGCCAGCAGTCGGCCCCAGCGCCCAAGGGCCAGGCTGGGTCTAGGCCCTAGGAACCTACTTCCCCCGGATCTGTTACCCACTCCGGTAGGGGGAAGCATTCAATTTTTTCTGGCAGAGTGGAGAAAAATTACTCAGGACAAGTGGGTGCTGAATATTGTTTGCAATGGATACAGTCTGCGGTTCACCAGCCCTCCTCCAGCAATTCCCCCGGTCAGCTCGCAGTTTCAGCTGCGCGAGCTTCAGGCGGGAGCGGATATCCTGTTGAGGAAAAGGGCGATAGAAGACGTACCTCTGTCTCAGAGAGGAAGAGGACTGTGCTCCAGGTTCTTTCTGGTTCGCAAGAAGGACAAGAACGAGTTCAGGCCCATTCTGGACTTGCGGCAGGCAAACAAATGGATTCGCAGGGAAAAGTTTTGCATGCTGTCGTTGCATCCGATTTACCCTCAGTTGCAACGGGGAGACTGGCTATGCGCTATAGACCTACAGGATGCTTACTTCCATGTGCCCATTGCACACAAACACAGGAGGTTCCTGCGGTTCCAAGTCGGCACCAATCACTATCAATACACAGTACTCCCATTCGGACTGAAGTCTGCGCCGAGAACATTCTCGAAGTGCATGGCGGTGGTAGCAGCACACCTGAGGAACAAGGTGTTCGTCTACCCGTACTTGGACGATTGGTTGATCAAGGCATCCTCCTTCGCGGAAGCGCGAGCACACTTCCAGAAGACGTGCGTTCTTTTGAACAAACTGGGGCTGCACATCAACATGGCCAAGTCTGTCCCGACTCCGGTCCAATGCATACAGTACTTGGGAGCCTCCATCAATACGCTGTCAGCAAGCGTGTCTCCTTCGGAAGAGCGACGATTATCACTCCTTCGGAAGGCTCAGGCTCTTATGACAACTCCATCTACAACAGTGAGGACGGTGTCTTCTCTATTGGGATCGATGGCCTCTTGTATCTTCCTGACGCCACACGCACGGCTGCACATGAGACCGCTGCAGGAGTGCTTGGAGGACCAGTGGGATCAGAGGAAAGGATCTTGGGACGACAAGATTAGACTGTCGCTGCATGCTCTTCAGTCTCTGAAGTGGTGGTGTTCGGTGGAGAATCTCCTCAGAGGGGTTCCCTTTCACAAGGACATTCCCACGCAGACTATCGTGACAAATGCTTCTCTCCTGGGATGGGGAGCGCACTCCGGGACTCTACAGATTCAAGGTACATGGTCGCCGATGGAGGCCACGTATCACATCAATTTCCTGGAACTCAGGGCTGTTCACTTGGCGCTGAAGGCCTTTCTTCCGTCCTTCCAGACCAACTCTCTGCTTGTACAGACGGACAATACCACCACGATGTATTACCTCAACAAGCAGGGGGGCTCGAGATCACGCACTCTGTCACAGGAGGCGCAGACGATCTGGCACTGGCTCCTAGCCAGAGGACTGACGATAACGGCCACCCATCTACCAGGTGTGCAGAATGTTCAGGCAGACGCACTGAGCAGACTGGTTCAGGAAAACCACGAATGGGTCATAAACGACGAAGTACTAGGAGAAGTCTTCGCAAGGTGGGGAACTCCAGACGTAGATTTGTTCGCCACCGCCGAAAACAGCAAGTGCAGAGACTTCGCCTCCAGGTACTTCCAGCAAGGGACGCTGGGGAATGCGTTATGGATCAACTGGACAAACCGCTTTCTGTACGCCTTTCCTCCCATTCCCCTGATTCCGGCGGTGCTCATCAAGCTGGCCCGGTCCAGGGCTCGGATGATACTCATCGCCCCTGAGTGGCCCAGGCAGTGGTGGTTCACGGACCTACTTCACCGGTCTCTCCTTCCTCACATTCGGTTGCCGTGCAGGCCAGACCTTCTCACGAAGTTCGGGGGACGGATGTTACACCCCAACCTCTCGTCTTTGAGTTTGGCGGCATGGCTCCTGAGATAGTGCAATATGGCCATCTGAATCTGCCCGATGATTGCATGGACATACTGAGGGAGTCTAAGAGACCTTCCACTCGGACTTCTTACAAGTGGAAGAGGTTTTGTATCTGGTGCCAGTCTAAGAACCATGACCCTACGACCTGTAAGGAAGATGTCATCCTCCCTTACCTTTTACACTTGGCGCAGTCTGGCCTTAATGTGCATTCCATTACGGTTCATCTGGCTGCATTGACTGCCTACAGGAAATGCCCTTCACAGACTTCCTTTTTCCAGATCCCTGTGATCAAAGACTTTCTGGAAGGGTTGAAGAAAGTATTCCCTCCTGTCAGGCTTCCCTCGCCTTCATGGGAATTGAATGTGGTGCTGTCCAGGTTGATGAAGGAACCTTTTGAACCTATTCATAAGGCTTCGTTGCTGCACCTCTCCTGGAAGGCGGCGTTCCTCGTGGCCATTACATCGGCCCGCAGGGTGAGTGAAATTCAGGCGTTGTGTTGTAATGAACCTTATACTGTATTTCATGCTGCTAAGGTTGTTATGCGTACTCACCCTAAATTTCTTCCCAAGGTTATTTCTGATTTTCATGTCAACCAGACCATAACTTTGCCTACGTTTTTTCAGAACCCTTCATCCCCAGCGGAGAGGTCTCTCCATTCCCTGGATGTTAGGAGGGTGTTGAAATTTTATCTGGATAAAACCAAAGATATTCGTAGGTCTGACCAGTTGTTCATCAATTATGGATCGGTCAGGACGGGTCTTGCGACCTCTAAGCAGTCCATCTCTAGGTGGACTGTGTCCTGTATACAATTGTGTTATCAAAAGGCTAATAAGACCTTAGGAGGTAAGCCTAAGGCTCATTCCACCAGGGGCAAAGCTGCCACGACGGCTCTGCTCCGTAACGTGCCGATTGCTGAAATCTGCAAGGCAGCCACTTGGAAGTCGGTTCATACCTTTGCTAAGCATTACTGCCTGGATACTGATGCCAGGGCAGACGCTCAGGTTGGGCAGGCTTCGCTGCGGAATTTGTTCGCACAGTAGTGGCGTTGTGTTTATTCTCCACCGCCGCTTGGTGTGGGGATGGGCTTGCCATTCTATTCACTAGATTATGACTATACACAGAGATACCCTACTACAGAAGGAGTAGTTTCTGTCCTGTAACTCCAGTTCTGTAGTAGGGGTATCTCTGTTATAGTCATAAGCGCCCGCCCTCCTCCCCGGTGGAGATATTTCATCATGTAAGGAATGCGACAGGTCTGGCGTGCTTCGCCTTCAAAAAGAACTGAAAGTAGAGGGACCTGCTATGCATTCTGGGATACTGGGAGAAGTTCTGGAAAGTTCTCTTAAAGGCACAGTATCCTATTTAAGCCACATAATGGCAGCCTATGGGGCTTGTCTGTCCCTACCTTCCTCTCTATCATTCCAGAGTCTTTGACTGGGGGAGGCAAGTTTCTCTATGGTAGAAACTGGCAGGCTGTGTTGTGTGTGGTGTTTTTTGGTGGAATTTTCTAGTTGAAGTACTGGACAGTGTAGCCTGTGGATATAGGCTGCATTATTTGTCTTTAAATTCTCTCTCAAGTGTCTTTGCAGTTTCTGCATTATTTTGACAACTTAAGAGATTATTTTTGATTGCCGGGGTCCACGCACATGGGCGGGACTATTCACTAGATTATGACTATAACAGAGATACCCCTACTACAGAACTGGAGTTACAGGACAGAAACTACTCCTTCTGAGTGTTTCCACACCTTCTGAACCTCTAGTGAAGATATTGGTGCGGAGTGTGTGTGTGGCTGAAGTAGCGGTCCTCACTGCAACTGAGCATGTCAACTCTTAGGGCTTGGGTGATGCCCCCCCCCTCCTTCCCCCACATACACACACAATTTGAAAAAAAAAAGAGCAGGACATTTGACCCTGCAAGGGAACAGGGTGGTGGTAGGTGTCACAACCCACTAAAGAATTGCCTGATTTTCAAGAACGACAGAGCACACTGCTGCCCAAGAGATTTAAGCAGAGAGTGGAAGAGCTAGTGGCGGAGGGAAACATTTTTTTGTAAAGGCACCCTCTGGTCTGCGCTTGATGCAGCATCTCGGGGTGTCAACACTAGTGTTAGATCTGGTTCCATGCATTTCTCCATATTTTAAACCCGAAGTCCAACATCATCTGCTCAACCTGCCCTCTGAAGCCGAACCACTTTTCCATCTGCAGGTTGACCAGATACTGTAGAAGATAAAGACAACAATACTTCCAAAGCAAGACTCCGACCCCTAGAGGCTTCCTTCGTAGGCATCAGTAGAGGGCACGTTTGAAAACTACCTCCCCTCAGTCTGCCTCTTCCTATGAGAGACCCCAGCACCAGACCTACCAACAGTACACACCACAAGCCTACCAGCTGTACAAACCACAAGCCTACCAGCTGTACAAACCACAAGGGTATTATTGCCTACAGGAAGCAATAATATAAGACTGATGGACAAAGGGGGTTCTGGCAAGGAGTCCTCTTCCTTCAAACATCGACTCCCTTAACCTCCCCCTTGACCACACACACCACCTATTGCAGGAGACTGCAGTATTTCCTCCCAAGCTAGCAAGAAATCCCATCTGACAAGCGGGTCTTTTCAGTGGTTTGCCACGACTGCTGCCTAGAACTTCTTGCACATCCTCCCATACTCAGCCTTGGTAGAGAGCATCTCAGCCTCCTATAGGAAGAGGTCTAAACTTTCCTTCAAAAAGGGGTGGTAGACCAACCCCACCCAGAAGTGGTGGAAAGGGGGTTTAATATCTCTACTTTCCTCATACCAGGAAAAACTGATTTCCCCAAACCCATCCAGGACCTTAGGCCACTCAGTCAGAACATCCTGTCTGACCGCTTCCTCGTGGTAACCTTACCTTACAGGATATCATTGCTGTGCTGCAACAAGGTAATTTCATGATGTTGTTAGACTTCAAGGATGCTTACTTTCAGATTCCCATCCGTCACGCCCACGGACGCGAACTGTGCTTCGTGGTAGTTGTAGGAATCTGGCTCTTTATATAGTGGACCAAAACGAAGTACGCTGTGTAAAGAGCCCAGGCAGCCCTATCTGAAAGAAACACGTTAGTGTTAGATTCCTTACCTTAGAATATCCCCAGGCGTCAGACTGGTTCTGGAAATTTTTGCGTAGCAGTACCCTTGCGCGTCGGTAGGCGTCGTCTGCGGCTCCGCGTCCGTCGTGGGTGCCGTGATGACGTCGTCGGAGTACTTAGACGCCGCCTCCGCGTGCTGACGTCAGTTCTTCTTTTTTCTGCGCCAGCAAGCGCAGATCTGGAAAAAGCAGTACTTTAGTCACTTTTTGACTAGACTTTTTGATCCCTTTTGATCATTTTTCTTGAGTCTTGCGACTTCAGACGGTGCCGATAGGGATGCCAGGTTTCAAGCCTTGTGAGGATTGCGACCGACTGATGTCGGTCACTGACCCTGCCCGTCGGTGTCACCACCCTCCGGTCCCTGGGCAGGACGCGACGCCGGGGGAGATCGAGCGTTTCCTCATGGCCATGAGGTCCCTCTCTTCCCCGACGGGTTCCGCGGCGCCTTCGGGCCCAGCGGACCCGTCTGGGGCCCCTAGCGGGTCGGGGGCTTTGGCCCGACGCCGCCGGCGCCTTCAGGTCTGGCGCCGCAGGGCCCCACTGGATCCGCTTCAGGATCCGGGTCGTCGCCGGTTGACCTAACGACCTCACCGGTGCCGGTCCCTCAGGTGTCACCTCCGGCGCCGTCCCCGGGCGGCGCCGTCCCCAATGCCTCCCTCGCTCCCTGAACCGGCCCCATCGTTTGACAACCCTGATTATCAGGGGATGGGTGAAGAGGAGTATTGTAAGGAGTCTGAGGACCCTCTGACCCGAGAGTGTCAGTCTCAAGAGGACTGGACAGGTGGACTTGGGGATGCCAGTGGTCTGGACACATCATCAGACACTGGCTTTGTATCGCCTCCTACCGTGGCTACGGAGGGGGCAACCTACAGTGTGGTGTTGATGAGGGCGGCCAAGGTCCTGGGCCTTGAGCTCCCCGTCACGGCTGTGAGGACTAACCTTCTCACTGAGGTCCTTAAACCGCAGTCAAGCTCGGCCGAGCCTCTGCTGCCGTTTAATGAGGCCTTGACAGACGTTCTTTTGGGCACTTGGTCCAGGCCCGCTATGGGTTCGCCCAGAGATAGGAGCGTGGCCAGACGCCACCGCCCAGCCCCGGGCGACCCATGTTGCCTGTCCACCCACCCCACCCCACCCCGAGAGTCTGGTCATCCAGGCGTCCAATTCCCAGACCGCGTTCCCGTCGGCTCTGCTGGACAGAGAATCCAAGAGGTATGAGCAGTACGGCAAAAAGGTATTCTCATCCCTTAGTCTGGGACTGCGGTCTTCCAACACCGCATGCCTCTTGGGCGGCTACACCCACTCTCTGTGGGACACGGTCGCGGCATTGCTGCCAGAGTGTCTGTTGGAGGTACGGGCCAAACTCGGCCTAACCCTTGTGGAAGGCCGGGATGCAGCAAAATATTCTATCCGGTGTGGGCTGGATACCACCGACTCACTAGGCAGAGCGATGACAACGATGGTGGCGATTCGTCGCCAAGCCTGGTTGAGGTCCGCCAACATCTGAAAGAGACACGTTAGTGATAGATTCCTTACCTTAGAATATCCCCAGGCGTCAGACTGGATCCGGAAATTATTGCGTAGCAGTACCCTTGCACGTCGGTAGGCGTCGTCTGCGGCTCCGTCGTCGGCGTCGTGGGCGCCGTGATGACCTCGTCGGAGTACTTAGACGCCGCCTCCGCGTGGTGACGTCAGTTCTTCTTTTTTCCGCGCCAGCAAGCGCAGATCTGGAAAAAGCATTAACCCGTAGTCAATTTTTGACTAACTTTTTGGATCATTTTTGATCATTGCTCGAAGTCTTACGACTCCGATCGGTGCCATAGGGATGCCTGGGTTCAAGCACTGCGAGGATTGCGACCGCACGATGTCGGTCACGGATCCTCACCACCTGTGTCTAACTTGTCTAGGCCTGCTTCGACTGCCGGGCCCTCTCTTGGAAAGCCAGGCGGGAGCGGTCCCGCAGGCGACTCGAACTCCGGCAGTCGGCCCGCGCCGCGAGAGGTCCCGGTCCCACAGGAGGTCGAGGGACAGGTCGCGGTGTCGGAGCCACCACAGCTCCGAGAGTCACCACCACTGCTCCGGGTCGAAGTAGTCGTCAGGTAAGAAACACAAGAAGTCGAAGAGGCGTCATCGCTCTTCTGACTCCCCCCGACGCTCGCGTGACGCGGCCAGGGGTTCGTCTGAGTCGCGGGCGTCTCGCCCAGCCTCAACACTCCCGTCCCTAGGCGAGACACGCGCCGGAGGAGATAGAGCACTTCCTCATGGCCATGAGGTCCCTCTCTCCTCCGACGGGTTCCGCGGGGCCTTCGGGCCCAGCGGGCCCGTCTGGGGCCCCTAGCGGGTCGGGGGCTTCGGCCCCGATGCCGTCGGGTGCTTCGGCCCAGACGCCGCCGGCGCCTTTGGGCCCGGCGCCGCAGGGCCCAGCGGTCCCGACTCCACCGGCGCCTTTGGGCCCGGCGCCGCGGGACCCCACTGGGGCCGCTTCGGGATCTGGGTCGTCGCCGGAGGACCGTACGACCCCCCCCGGCGTTGGTCCGTCAGGTGTCCCCTCCGGCGCCGTCCTCGGGCGGCGCCGTCCCCGATGCCTCCTTCGCTCCGGTTCCGACATCGGAACGGCGCCGCTGGGTGCCGCTTTCGACGGCGCTTGGGGAGTTTTACTTCAATGAACCGGCCCCATTGGTTGACAACCTTGAAGTTCAGGAAATGGGTGATGAGTATTGGGAGGGGTCTGAGGACCCTCTGACCCGAGAGTGTCAGCCTCTAGAGGACTGGACAAGTGACCTTGGGGATGCCAGTGGTCTGGACACCTCTCCAGACACTGGTTTTGTTTTGCGGCGTGCTGCGACCAGCGACTACGCGGGAGCACTGTCAAGATTGACTATGTGTGGTGTATGTTAAGTGCAAGTGATGGGATATTTGAAAGATGTGAGTGAAGGGTGTGGTGAGAAATTAAAAAGTACCTGGCTAGTGGGTTCTGTGAAAAAACTTTATTCGAGACCCCTAGCTGGTGCTATTAAAAAAGAAGTGCAGAGTGAGGTCAGTTGTCTTTGTTATGGACATTACCTCTGGTGTGCGTCGACATGTTTCGGAACTGGTGTTCCTTCTTCAGGACGGGGGCACAACTTCCCAACCCTACTCACGTATTTTTAAGAAAAAAATGTTTTCTCAAAGTGAAAAGTGAAAATATTTACAGTGAATGAAAAAAGGCTATAGTGTGCCTACAGCGGTTTTTTGGTTCATGCAGTTGCATGTCCTAAAAGAAAAGGCGAGTCAATTTGGTTGCCACGAGGGGCTGGCTCACAGGTGCAGTCACCTGGAGCCCCAAAACGGTTGAATAAACCTGTAAAAAGAAAGACAGACGGACATAACACAACATAGATGACACACTATAGTTTGTAAAAGTTCTGTAAAACATACTCATAATGACTGTTTAGTCCTGCCTCATGAGCATATTCAGAACGCCAGGGTGGGTAGGTGGATTCGTAATCTGTGTGGGTAAAGAGTTGGTATCAATATTCTTTACTCACTGTCTGGGTTGTGCTATGTTGGTCTCTGATAGTTTGTCTACTGAATACTCACAGAATCCGCCAGAATAGGCCTCCTTCTACCACCCTGCGCTGCTCCGCTGGTAATGGTTAGCGTTCATGGCCTTGTTATATATGGGCCTCAAGGTCGTGGTGAAACGCTTCCTGATTTGTTGATTAACGGATATGGGGCGCAGCCCAAATAAGGAGTATCCGCCTGTGCGCCTATCATAGTCATGGACCTATTTTCAGAGTAACATGTGTCACTCTGAGCATGTTAGAACCGGTAGTGACTATTGAGCCTGCTGGGCGCATGCGCATCGTTCGATGATTAACGGATATGGGGCGCAGCCCAAATAAGGAGTATCCGCCTGTGCGCCTATCATAGTCATGGACCTATTTACAGAGTAACATGTGTCACTCTGAGCATGTTAGAACCGGTAGTGACTGTTGAGCCTGGGGACTACTCTCGCGCATTTGCTGCTGATTGCTGGACGACAGGGGAGACCTGTAGGAAATCCTTCCTCTGGGGTGAGCTGAAGATTCAAGGCATCCTGCAAGGGCTGCGAGCAGGCGGAGGCGGAGGCGCAGGACTACCGGTCCCAGGAGCGCCCGCCTGACCGCCCGCCCTCAATTAACACACCTGGGCGCTCTCCCTGCAGGACACGCCCCCAACTGACCGGGGAGAAAAGGCTGCGGGACAGGAGTAGCAGCGGGACTACTCTCGCGCATTTGCTGCTGATTGCTGGACGACAGGGGAGACCTGTAGGAAATCCTTCCTCTGGGGTGAGCTGAAGATTCAAGGCATCCTGCAAGGGCTGCGAGCAGGCGGAGGCGGAGGCGCAGGACTACCGGTCCCAGGAGCGCCCGCCTGACCGCCCGCCCTGTATTAACACACCTGGGCGCTCTCCCTGCAGGACACGCCCCCAACTGACCGGGGAGAAAAGGCTGCGGGACAGGAGTAGCAGCGGGACTACTCTCGCGCATTTGCTGCTGATTGCTGGACGACAGGGGAGACCTGTAGGAAATCCTTCCTCTGGGGTGAGCTGAAGATTCAAGGCATCCTGCAAGGGCTGCGAGCAGGCGGAGGCGGAGGCGCAGGACTACCGGTCCCAGGAGCGCCCGCCTGACCGCCCGCCCTGTATTAACACACCTGGGCGCTCTCCCTGCAGGACACGCCCCCAACTGACCGGGGAGAAAAGGCTGCGGGACAGGAGTAGCAGCGGGACTACTCTCGCGCATTTGCTGCTGATTGCTGGACGACAGGGGAGACCTGTAGGAAATCCTTCATCTGGGGTGAGCTGAAGATTCAAGGCATCCTGCAAGGGCTGCGAGCAGGCGGAGGCGGAGGCGCAGGACTACCGGTCCCAGGAGCGCCCGCCTAACCGCCCGCCCTCAATTAACACACCTGGGCGCTCTCCCTGCAGGATACGCCCCTCCCACCCTAATCCAGGCATTATAAAGTTAACAGCTCGTTCCCGCGGCGCGGGAGCGACCGGGAGAAGCCGGGGACTACCGGGGACGGGACGGGCCACCCCCCTTACACTTGGATCCTGTGATTGGTGAGGATAAGTAATTACTCTCTATCCTTAGTAATACACACTTTTTGCTTGTGCACAAACGGTGATCATGTCTACAAGGGGCAGCCGGAGCAAAACTGCCGCTGGAGGAGCCAAAGTGACTGGTCCCATTGACAATTTTATTGCAAAAGCAAATGATGCAATAGACCAGGGTATATCTTTACTGAATCGACGGGTTTCTTTAGAGTTGGCAGAAGCAAAAAGGTCATCATTGGGTCTGCTAGCTAATGCGAAAACACCCCATCGAGACCCTGAAATACTTAATAAACCTGCTGTAATAGTGGAAAGACACAGCATGCCAAACACTGTTGATTTATCTGCAACTCAGTCACTATCAGAATCACAGCTGAGTCTGGAGAAGTCACCAAATTTAGATCTGATAGAGGACTTTAACACACAATTAGATATTGTAACTGAGTCTATTCCATCAGTGAACCTTGCAAACGGTCTAGATCCAATTATGATAGAGGCATCGCAAGCCATCTTTAATACTGAAAATACCTCTATCGTGAATGACACATCAAATATAAATTTGGACCGATCTGTTGTTCCTGACATACCCATAGTTACCAGCAGTAATACTCTGAATGACTCAACTACTATCTCAAGGAACTTGAGAGGCTTGAGGGAGGGGGCTGTACAAAAACTACCTCCACATAAGCCAGTCACAATTGCACTCAGTTCTAAGGGGAATCCACAGGGTCAGAAAAAGCAGGGGAAGGACCAAACAAAGAACAGTCTTAAGAAAGGAAGTAAGAAAGGAACTGTAGATTCTGTATGTGCTGGGGAAATGCCCAGTTTAGCCATGTTGTGCAAGGATTGTACCTCCAACAGCCAATTAATAATGAAGGTTGGAGAACTTGTCACTGCTCATCTTGCCACTATAGACACACGACTGGGACTGATAGAAAAACAATTGAATGAATTAAGCACCATAATTAAGGGACCCCCGGCTAAACCACCAAAACCCACTCCCCCTCAGCAAAAAATCCCCCAGCCAACGCCTAGAACTAATCTACCCCCTACAGCCACAACTATTTCTAAGGCAGTCCCGCTGGCTAAAAATTTGTCAACAAAACCAATAGTGCAAACCCCAACTGCAAAACCCCAAGATAATAACAAAAATACTGCAGGGGATAATCCCACTATTGGTAAAGATAAAGCCAATGAGGCAAATAAGGGAAATGAGTGGCATAAAGGGAAAAATAAACGATTTGCTGCCAATCTACCCCCAGGCTCTAGTCCCTATGTCGTAGTGATGACAGGAGTCCCTGAGACCCCCGATAACATAGATGAGCCATCTTGGTCGTTACTTAACAAGGTTACACATTGGCTGAATAATAACAGGCCTTTACCATCATACTATGTAAGTAAAATCTTGACAGTACGAAGAGTACCCTGGGTAGGCCATGAGAAAAAGAGAACTCAAGGTGACTGTATTATTATTAATTTCAATGACCCGCGTACAGTGGATTATATCTGTTCTTGGGTTAGTGAGGGATATAACGAGGGCATTGAGACAAGGCACCTCTCATATTTCTACCCGCCAAGAGGAAATCTCAGACAAGAAGGTTATGATGATTATGATTATGGTTTAGACGAAGGGTGGACCCAGGTAGGACAGAGAAATAATTGGGGAGAATGGGGGAGAAATAACCATAGGCACAACAATAATAACAATCATTGGAATTTCCAAAGACCCCATTTAGCAAGGGACCTAACTTGGGGGTTCCCCACATCCAATAGATTCAATGCTTTTAATACCTTGGACATGGTAGACTGACTCCCATCATCACCCGAACATCAAAACAACTCAACAGTTGTTAGTGTTAGAGACAAAAACATCAATGAGCCTCAGGTAGGAAGCATACAAATAGATGAGATATATGCTACACCAGTACAAGGATTAGTTAACGCACTGGGTCAATTAGCTCCCTTTGGAAAAGAAGAAGAATATGCCATTCCCCATGACTTGGCGATACACGAAGGTAGTGAACACCCAAAGGAGTATAATAAGGAGTTTAAGATCTTAAGCTGCAATGTTGCTGGATTACAGCAACGGTCTCTGATCTTGAATGGTTAAAAGTTATTTCCGAAAAGGATATAATATTATTCCAGGAAACTTGGGCGACAACAGCGGTGCATATAGAGGCTTTCCACTGTTATTGTATTAATGCCAGAAAGCCTGTCTTTGGCCGCCCGATTGGAGGTTTATTGATGGGGTTCAAGATAAGCATAGGAGGGTCCATAAAACTGATACATTCAAAAAATCCAAATATTCAAATAATTGAGTATACCCGAAGGGTTCCATACTGTCTCATTAACTTTTATAACAACGATTTTAGTTCTACTCCGAATAGGAATTTTATTGAACTTTTCGGAGAACTATCTAAAATAGCAGAAAAGTTTCATTATCAAATAAGCACCAGGACAATATTGGCTGGAGATTTTAATGCCAAGTTTATAACACCAAAAACGAAGAATGCACAAATAGATAGGGCATACAAACGGGGCAAAGAACTAGAACGCTTCCTTAATGAACACATCCTAATCGATATAATGGATGTTGACAAAAAGGAGCCACTTATCTATATCCCAACCTTTAGAGGAAGAGATTTTTCTAGTACAGTGGATTATATCTTCATGTCCTCTGACTTAATAAATAGAGTTAATAAGGTCGGTGTCCTTGAAACTGCCTTTGGGGACCATAACGCTTTGGTGGTCAACATTGGCTTAGGCCCCCCGAATGCCCTTGTTCGTTCCCTGGGGGCAAGGGATATTACGGTCTCAGCTAACAAATTGAGGTTAAAATGGCGAGGGATAAATAGTGGACAAGTAACGGACACTATTATAAGTAACCATGGTCCGCTACTTGAATCATGTTCTCTGAATGATGGGAACCATTGCAGAATAGTAACAGATTTTTCTAAACTCTGCAACACCATTAAATCCCTCTTAAGTGTCCCTATCAAACCAACTGTCCCTGAGCCAAGGTGGTTCGACCGCCATTGCTCGGCAGCAAATAAAGCTCTTCGCAGAGCTTTAAACTGCAAACCGAGAAGTAAAATAGACGTGAGAACCGCTAGATCAAATTACAAAATAGCTATAGGCTCAAGGAAGGCTGCTCTACTAACTGAGCAATGGGAGGCATTAACAACTGCTGCTACCCTGGGGAGCAGCACCACTTTTTGGCCTGCCGTTAAAAAGATGCGGGATATGGGTAAGCAATTAACCCCGACTAGCTGTACCACAGCAAGTGAGCAATGGGAATTGCACTTTTCCAAAATATATGCCACTCCTGGCGTGGTTTTAGAGGATTATACACCAGGAACATTAGAATCCTTAGAAATCACTGTGGGGGAAGTCACCGTGGCTATTAATCAGAGCCTTGGTAACAAGGCTCCTGGGCCCGACGGCTTCCCAATAGACCTAATCAAGCACAACCCAGAACTCTGGGGAAATATTTTTGTCAACCTTTTTAACAGTATACCGTTTGCCCCAATACCCGCAACTTGGTCCACGAGCATAATAGTGCCTATTTATAAAAAGGGCGAAAGATCTGATCCCGCAAATTATAGGCCTATTTCGCTCTTGGACAACACTTTAAAGATCTTGGGTAGGGTACTCTATAATAGAGTTAATGACTGGGCTGAGGAAATGGGGGTACTCGACCGTTGCCAAATGGGTTTTAGACGCAAGGTGGGAACCATCGAACAATGCCTAAATTTAAATCTCTTAATTAGCAAATATAATATTGCTAAGGCGTCACCCATTTATTTGGCGTTTATGGACTTATCGTCCGCATTTGACCTGGTGAACAGGTCAAAATTGTGGTCGATTTTATTGTCTTATGGCCTGGATCCCCCTCTGGTACATTTCCTTGCCTATGTCCATAAAGACACAAAGGCACAAGTACGGATTGACATGGAGGGTACACTCTCTGGCCCAATTAATGTAGAAAGGGGGGTGAGACAGGGGTGCGTTTTAGCACCCCTGTTATTCATCATCTACATAAATGGCTTAAGAGACTCCCTAAAAAAGGTCACCCAAGATGTCCCTAAAATTAAAGGTTGCCAACTACCGTGTCTTTTATACGCGGATGACGCTGTGCTTATGGGATTAACACCTAATGCCCTACGGGCACTAGTCAGGGATTTTGCATCATATATGGGGAATTTGGATTTAAAAGTAAATTTTAAAAAATCATTTATCATGTCCTGCGGGCCGGGTGCTAAGCAATTAAACTCCATTACGATAGGAGCTGATAAGTTACTCCTAACTAAAACTTTCCCATATTTAGGTATGGTCTTTGCTGCGAACGGCCTGTGGAGTGGGCACATCGCCCACGCCACAGGCAAGTTCTCAAAGGCCATAAACTCAATTTTATCTCTTCCCAAACCGAGGAAAGTGGGAGCAACTAAAGCAATTTTAAAGATTTATAGGCTCCAATGCATCCCAGTGGCAACCTACGGTGCCGAAATTTGGGGGTCGGTAAAAACCCCCTCAATACAAAGAGAAGAAAATCGGCTCTGTAGGAAGCTACTGGGTGCTCCCATCTCATCATCAGGGTTTATCTGTCACTCAGAGCTGAATGCACCATATATTAGTGACTTTATCGCAGCCAGGCCTGCACTATTTTGGTTAGCCATCTGGGTAAATGAATATGCTAGCCTAACACATGATATTTTGAGGGAATGTTTAGCTTGTGATAAATGGAATAAGATCCCATGGTTCCGTGGCGTACAAGAGAGTCTGTCTAGCATAGACAGGGGCAACCTCTTTGAGAATCCATCTCAAATACAGAGGACTGACAAAAAAGTAGTCCAACTTGAACTGTATGCCAATTACAGGGAAAAAAGATTGTCAGAAGAGATGAAGAAACAAACTGTTGTGTCCTATATTAACAATGGCTTATTAACCCAGCAATTTCCGTTGTATTTGACACTACCAATGTGCTACTGGGAAAGATCTCTATTGTTTAGAATGAAAGCAGGAACGGTAAAATTTTTACTTTGTTTTCCTCTGGGACACACCGTAGATGACAAGATTCTGTGTCCTTGTGACGGAACAAGCAAACAAAATGATCTACATTTCTTCTTTATGTGCAAGTTTTATAAGAAATACATTAAATGGTTCCTAGCACCATATTTTAAAAAACGTAGACCCATTTCCCTGAATCAGTCTTATTTGATGCTTTTAAAATTGGAGGACGATGAACTTATATTTAGGACAAGTTGTTTTTTAAAAGTCATTTTTAATGTACGTAGAAGTATGGAAAACCCTTGAATTATTAAGGATTATTGTTCCTCTCTTGCACTTTTGAAATGCGTGACTTAGTAAATGCCCTAATAATGTATTTTATAGTGTCTATTTTACCTTTGTAGTTGTAATTGTAAATGTCAAATTGTTTTTTAAAGTGTGCTTTTATGGATTTTTGAAATCCGAATAAAGATTTTTGAAATTGAAATTGAAAAATTGACTGTTGAGCCTGCTGGGCGCATGTGCATCGTTCGATGACACGGCCATCAGTTGTTACTGTAGATAGTATAGTCTATGAGACATGCGCATTGGATGATTCTACTGCACTGTTGGTGATTAGGAATAACTAAGGAAGAGTCAGTTTTGGTACCTAGGCTACACTTCAATATAATTATAAAAATAGAAGTGGGTTATTGGGGAGCTTGTCATGCGGTATTTGAGCCAACACATAGGATGGAACAGTGAGTATTCGCAGGGGTTTTGCCAACAGAGACAATCATTAGCACATCCCTACGGTTATGGTTTGATGAGAACCCATGTTCCTCAAAAAAGAATTACAGCCAAAAAAGTTGCATACCCTTCAGGTTTTCTAGTTTGTCCCGGACAAATGGCCCCATGGAATGTCATCATTTAGGCCTTCAATGTGGGTGCCCAAACGAAAAACCCATTGTTGTTCTTTTTGGAACAGGCCAGTTTCCGATTGCAAACGTTCGATTATGGTCCATCGTAGATCGTTGACACAGTGTTGTTGTTCTAGGAAGTGAGACGCCATCTTAGTGGTTGTTTTTTTGCAGCGTATGTTGCTTTTATGTTCTCCTATTCTCACATTTGCAGGTCTCGTGGTCATGCCTATATACTCTAGGCCACATGGGCATGATATCATATAGACAACATTTCTTGTGTTGCAGTTGGAAAATTGTCGTTGTTCCCATGATGTACCGTTTCTGAAAGTTAAGACCTTGCTTTTTTGAGTTAGATGGCAACTGCTGCAGTCTCCACAAGGGAAATGTCCTTGGACTCCAACGGTGGTCTGTCTGCCAGTTGGACTTTGACGGGGTCTGGTATGTACCAGTATGTCTTTGATATTTCTGCCCCTGCGTTGTGCATACATTGGTTTTTCGAAATCCAGGTTTCCGCAGTTCAGTATCCTCCAATGTTTGTTTATCACCTTTGATACCTCGTTGGACATGGTTGTGTAGGTGGTAACACATATTGGTCTTTTGATCAATCCTTTGTCTTGTGGATTGTCTTCAAGGAGTGCATCCCGTATGGGCAATTCCTGCGTCTCAGAAGAAATTGTACAGAATTGAACCAATTCAACAAACAGGCCAAAGATCTGAAAACGAAACTAATACAAAGACAATACCCCATCAGAACCATCGACAGGGCAATGAAACGGGCCAGGAACAACCTTAGGGATGCACTCCTTGAAGGCAATCCCTTTCGCGGCCAAGAAAGGGGCGCCCCCACACGTGCTGCCAGCCACACGCCGCAGACTGCCATCCAGCGTGGTGGCGGCCGTGGAAATCGCCGTGGAGGCGGTCGGGGACAACGGCGAGGCCAGTCCACACCCTCCCCCGCAGCAACCATGTCCAACGAGGTATCAAAGGTGATAAACAAACATTGGAGGATACTGAACTGCGGAAACCTGGATTTCGAAAAACCAATGTATGCACATCGCAGGGGCAGAAATATCAAAGACATACTGGTACATACCAGACCCCGTCAAAGTCCAACTGGCAGACAGACCACCGTTGGAGTCCAAGGACATTTCCCTTGTGGAGACTGCAGCAGTTGCCATCTAACTCAAAAAAGCAAGGTCTTAACTTTCAGAAACGGTACATCATGGGAACAACGACAATTTTCCAACTGCAACACAAGAAATGTTGTCTATATGATATCATGCCCATGTGGCCTAGAGTATATAGGCATGACCACGAGACCTGCAAATGTGAGAATAGGAGAACATAAAAGCAACATACGCTGCAAAAAAACAACCACTAAGATGGCGTCTCACTTCCTAGAACAACAACACTGTGTCAACGATCTACGATGGACCATAATCGAACGTGTGCAATCGGAAACTGGCCTGTTCCAAAAAGAACAACAATGGGTTTTTCGTTTGGGCAACCACATTGAAGGCCTAAATGATGACATTCCATGGGGCCATTTGTCCGGGACAAACTAGAAAACCTGAAGGGTATGCAACTTTTTTGGCTGTAATTCTTTTTTGAGGAACATGGGTTCTCATCAAACCATAACCGTAGGGATGTGCTAATGATTGTCTCTGTTGGCAAAACCCCTGCGAATACTCACTGTTCCATCCTATGTGTTGGCTCAAATACCGCATGACAAGCTCCCCAATAACCCACTTCTATTTTTATAATTATATTGAAGTGTAGCCTAGGTACCAAAACTGACTCTTCCTTAGTTATTCCTAATCACCAACAGTGCAGTAGAATCATCCAATGCGCATGTCTCATAGACTACACTATCTACAGTAACAACTGATGGCCATGTCATCGAACGATGCACATGCGCCCAGCAGGCTCAACAGTCACTACCGGTTCTAACATGCTCAGAGTGACACATGTTACTCTGTAAATAGGTCCATGACTATGATAGGCGCACAGGCGGATACTCCTTATTTGGGCTGCGCCCCATATCCGTTAATCAACGAATCAGGAAGCGTTTCACCACGACCTTGAGGCCCATATATAACAAGGCCATGAACGCTAACCATTACCAGCGGAGCAGCGCAGGGTGGTAGAAGGAGGCCTATTCTGGCGGATTCTGTGAGTATTCAGTAGACAAACTATCAGAGACCAACATAGCACAACCCAGACAGTGAGTAAAGAATATTGATACCAACTCTTTACCCACACAGATTACGAATCCACCTACCCACCCTGGCGTTCTGAATATGCTCATGAGGCAGGACTAAACAGTCATTATGAGTATGTTTTACAGAACTTTTACAAACTATAGTGTGTCATCTATGTTGTGTTATGTCCGTCTGTCTTTCTTTTTACAGGTTTATTCAACCGTTTTGGGGCTCCAGGTGACTGCACCTGTGAGCCAGCCCCTCGTGGCAACCAAATTGACTCGCCTTTTCTTTTAGGACATGCAACTGCATGAACCAAAAAACCGCTGTAGGCACACTATAGCCTTTTTTCATTCACTGTAAATATTTTCACTTTTCACTTTGAGAAAACATTTTTTTCTTAAAAATACGTGAGTAGGGTTGGGAAGTTGTGCCCCCGTCCTGAAGAAGGAACACCAGTTCCGAAACATGTCGACGCACACCAGAGGTAATGTCCATAACAAAGACAACTGACCTCACTCTGCACTTCTTTTTTAATAGCACCAGCTAGGGGTCTCGAATAAAGTTTTTTCACAGAACCCACTAGCCAGGTACTTTTTAATTTCTCACCACACCCTTCACTCACATCTTTCAAATATCCCATCACTTGCACTTAACATACACCACACATAGTCAATCTTGACAGTGCTCCCGCGTAGTCGCTGGTCGCAGCACGCCGCATCCCTTTAGGAGGATGCGAAGACCCCGATGATGAAGCAGGACACCAAGGGGCCTGTTGGTGTGTGAGGGGTATTTTTCACAACACTGAGTTTCCCTGTGAGGCGTCCACTCCTGGGCACCCCCAAGGTGGAGGCCAGGCATCCTTAGCATTGTGGGGGCCGTTGTGGAGATTAAGCAAGCTATTGGCCAGAGTTGCAGAGTGGGACTCCATGATTGGAATGGGCACCGAGGCGAGAATTATCAGGTCCGTGGAATTTTTGAGCCCAAGACCCGCCGAGGCGGGGAATTGAACCCTGGTCCCGGACTAGACCTCTGCATCAGGGTCTGCCACTCTAATCATTTGATGGCCGTCACCTTTTTGGCGACAAGGCAGACCATGCGCTTGAGCGCTTTAAGGACTCCAGGGCTACGGCCAAGTCCTTGGGACTCTCGGCCCCGCGCCAGCAAACGGGTGCCTTTCGCTCCTTTCGTGGCCAAGAAAGGGGCGCCCCCACACGTGCTGCCAGCCACACGCCGCAGACTGCCATCCAGCGTGGTGGCGGCTGTGGAAATCGCCGTGGAGGCGGTCGGGGACAACGGCGAGGCCAGTCCACACCCTCCCCCGCAGCATCCGCCTCTAAGCCCTCCTAGTCTGTGCTTCTCGGCCCATGTGACGCCAGTGGGGGGCAGGGATCGCCATCACCACTCACACTGGCGCACTGTCACTTCGGACAGGTTGGTGCTGCAGATCGTCCGGAGGGGCTACTCCCTCCCCTTCGAGACAACCCCTCAAGCCATGCCATCGCAACACCACTGCGTATCGGTGGATCATTTGCGGCTTCTGCAGGAGGAGGGTTCGGCCCTCTTGTCCAAGGGGGCCATCGAGCGCGTTCCTGGGCCAGAAGTAGGACCTGGTTGCTACTCCCACTACTTTCTGGTACCCAAGAAGGGCAAAGGGGGCCTACGCCCTATCTTGGACCTACGGAACGACATCGGCTTCCTCCGGAAGGAGAAGTTCAAGATGCTGACTCTGGCTCAGGTCTTAGCTGCCCTGGACCCAGGAGACTGGATGGTAGCGTTGGACTTGCAGGGCGCTTATTTCCACATCCCCGTCATGCCGGCCCACTGGCGCTACCTGCGTTTCACGGTAGGCCACGAGCACTTTGTTTACCGTGCTCCCCTTCGGCCTTACCAGCGCCTCACAGGTGTTCACGAAGGTGATGGCGGTGGTCGCAGCTCATCTGCGCAGGTTAGGGGTTTCAGTCTTCCCCTACCTCGACGACTGGTTGTTGAAGGCTGGCACTCCCCAGACAGTCGTCAGCCACCTCCAGACGACGGCAGACCTCTTGCACCTGCTGGGGTTCTCCATCAATGTGCCGAAGTCACACCTGTGCCCCTCTCAGAAGCTCCTTTTCATCGGAGTGGTTCTTGACTCAGCGCAGTTTCGGGTTTACCCACCCGAACAGCGGGTTCGGTATATACAGGCTCTCATTCCAATCTTTCAGCCTTTATCCCGAGTCTCGGTCAGGTTCACGCTGCGGCTTCTGGGGCGGATGGCTTCCTGCATCCTTCTGGTGCATCACACCCGTTGGCGGATGCGGGCTCTGCAGTGGGACCTGAAGTTTCAGTGGGCCCAGCATCAGGGCAACCTGTCCGACCATGTCCTGATCTCGGAGGGCACTGCGAGACAGCTGCAGTGGTGGCTCACGGACCGCGATAGTGTCAGCGGCAGATCCCTCTCCCTTCCCCAACCGGAGCACGTAGTTGTGACGGACGCGCCCCTCCAGGGCTGGGGAGGCCACATGGGAGAGGGGGAGATCAGAGGCCTCTGGTTTCCGGCGGAGTCCCGGCTCCATATCAACCTTTTTGAGCTGCAGGCGATTCGTCTAGCACTGAAGGCATTCCTCCCCTCTGTTTGAGGGAGTGTAGTGCAGGTGTTCACGGACAACACCACCGCCATGTGGTACTGCACCAAACAGGGCGGGGTGGGGTCGTGGACCCTATGCCAGGAGGCTCTGCGCCTCTGGCAATGGCTAGAACATCAGGGCGTGACCCTGGTGGTTCAACACCTGGCAGGTTGTCTGAACGCCAGGGTGGACGAACTCAGCTGCCGGTGCATGATGGATCACGAATGGCGTCTGAACTCGGACGTGGCGCAAGGTCTCTTTCAGCAGTGGGGACAGCCTTGGTTAGATCTATTCGCCACCGAAGAGAACGCGCAATGTCATCAGTTCTGCGCGTTGGAATTTCCAAGGCAGCACTCGCTCGAAGACGCTTTTCGTCGCGAGTGGAGTTGCGGTCTGTTGTACGCCTTTCCGCCTATACCACTTCTGCCCAGAGTGCTGAAGAAGAGCAGGCGCGACCGGGCACAAGTCATCCTTGTGGCTCCGGACTGGGCACGAAGGTACTGGTATCCCGAGCTACTCAGTATGTCAGTCGATCCCCCGGTTCGTCAGCCTTTTCAGGAGGACCTTTTGTCGCAGCAGCAGGGGTCGGTCCTCCACCCGAACTTGTCCAGTCTCCACCTCCATGCTAGGAGATTGAGCGGCGACAGTTGAGGCCATTTGACTTGCCTCCTGAAGTCTGTAACATCATTCTGGCAGCCAGGCGTCCCTCCACAAAATCGGTATACGCCTGCAAGTGGAACAGATTTGTGGCATGGTGCACAGCAAAGGCTGTGGATCCTCTCTCTGCCCCTCTTTCTGAGGTACTTCTCTTTCTTCTTTCTCTTGCCCAGCAGGGCTCTGCTCTGGGCACTATCAAGGGCTACCTTTCTGCTCTTTCAGCCTTTTTGAGGCTGCCTGATCAACCTTCTTTGTTCAAGTCCCCTATTGTTAACTGATTCTTGAAAGGCATCACGCATACGTTCCCTCCTGTGCCCTTTGTGATGCCTCAGTGGGACTTGAACTTGGTTCTAACTTTTCTGATGTGCGCTCCCTTTGAGCCACTTCACAACTGTCCTCTTCGCCTTCTTACTTTGAAGACTGCCTTCCTGGTAGCCATCACCTCTGCCAGGAGAGTGAGTGAGCTCTAGGCTCTATCCTGTAAACCTCCTTTCCTTTCGGTCCATCCGGACAAGGTTGTGCTGCGGACAAGGCCCTCTTTCCTGCCCAAGGTAGTCACAGCCTTCCACATTAAGCAGTCCATCACCTTGCCCACCTTCTTTCCGCCTCCGCATCCCTCAAGAGAGGAAGAGAGGCTCCACCGTCTGGACCCAAAACGTGCGCTCTCGTTTTATCTGGAATGCACAAGCCAGTTCCGGGTGGACGACCAACTCTTTGTTGGTTACTTGGGCGCTAAGAAGGGGAAAAGCAGTGCACAAGCGGACCATCTCGCCGTGGATCATCTTGTGTATTCAGGCGTGTTACTCCTTGGCTAAGAAGGAACCCCCTGTTGGGCTGAGGGCTCATTCCACTCGGGCCACAGCGACTACAACTGCCTTGGGCCGAGGAGTGCCCTTGCAGGACATTTTCCAGGCAGCTGCGTGGGCCTCGCTGCACACGTTTGCAAGACATTATTGCCTGGACAGCCAAGTCCGGAGGTTTGGCTTCTTTGGCCCTTCCGTCCTCCAGGACTTTCTGGTGTGATTATTGGTTCACAGACCCACCACCGGGGTTGGTATTGCTGGGGTATCTATTCTAAGGTAACGAATATATCACTAACGTGTCTCTTTCAGATACACAAGTTACTACTTTTGTAACGATATATCTGTAAGAGACATTAGTTAGTGAACGAATCCTTACCGACCCACCCATCCTACCCGTTCTGCGAACCGATATCTAGGCTTACGGTCATCCCCTTTCAGGGCCCTAGTTTCAAGGCACCAGTGTTGGTTTTTAGCATAGCTCTGCGTTTCTGGCGCGGAAAAGCTGTGTCTAAGAACTGACGTCAGGACGCGGAGGCAGAGGCGGCGTCTAAGTACTCCGACGTCATCACGGCGCCCACGACGCCGACGACTGATGCGGAGCCGCAGACGACGCCTACCGACGCGCAAGGGTACTGCTACACAAAAATTTCCGGATCCAGTCTGACGCCTGGGGATATTCTAAGGTAAGGAATCTATCACCAACTAATGTCTCTTACAGATATATCGTTACACAAGTAGTAACTTGTGCTATTGGTTTACAGATGCAAAAATAACACTAAAAGCTCTTTTGTTGTAGTTTGGATGAGCACTTTAGGCTCATTAGAGGGTAGTGCTAAGCATTTGACACACATTCAAGAATACATTTGAGACCAATTTAGAACAAGCATTTGCAATGCAATCTTTCGCATTTGCGAGTCTTTGAGCTATTGGCATTGTAATTGACAACATCTTTTATCCATGAGTTTTTGGCTTTAAGTATTTGCACCAAGGAAGGCAGGATTTTTAAATCTGGGAGTTTGGGAAAAGAACACTTTGCAAATGTGTATTAGGTTTGAATATTCGCTGGTACAGTTTGAGAAAATCATGAAGTGCCCACTTTTTTGTAGCTCTAAAGATCTTCTGATTCAATCAGCAGAGTGCCTGGAGATGTTTTAGCACCTATCCCAATGGAAAATATATTTACTAAAACAATACATAAACGAGTTTGTGACCGATATAGGCACGTAACCAACATTAATTGCAGTTTTGCCTGTGCCATGTAAAAAAATGTTTTAAAGAATTACACGTTCACTTAAAGGTGTTATCCAAGTTTATATTCACTTTCTATCGTTTTTTTGTGATTAATATCTTCTTTACCTTGTAAATACTCGAGTAAAATGGATACTTTACATTTACACCAGGCTTTTGTTCATAAATTATTATTCAGTCTTCCTGTGTCACCCACACCTCTGCTTTAACCACTGAGTAGAGTGAAAACAGCACTCCTGCACTTATCACCTAAGGAGATTCCCGTTGCATATTGTACAGACATGCTTTTCCAGGGGCAGCTGGTGACATATCAAGGTGGTGAGGCTTAAAAGTTTGGGATGATTGTTACACCTCCACTGACATATAGGTTGTTTTAGGAGGTTCCCCCAAAGAAAAGTTTTTTTTAAAATTGGTAAATAGTGCATTTTAAAGCAAATTTGAGAAAGTGTGTGTAGCCAGAGAGAAACACAATTAGATCTTGGTTAATGCATTGCGAAATTGTCACTGTGTTTATAGTGCTGCAAGTCACAGCCTGTGACTGAGATGGTACTGTTAATATGTAAGCCAATATTTTAAAATAGTTATGCAAACAGTACAAGACTGGTTGCCACAAACACAGTAAAGAGATTTTTTTGTTCAAAATAAAACAAGTTAAAAACATTTATATTTTGTGGTACGCAAAAGTAACTGCTGCTAAAAGAGCACTCACACCTTAAATTACAGATACATTTGAATTAAAGTAATCATTGAGACACACTGTCCTTTTTGTCAATTGGTAAAGCGATCAATGAAGATATCGTGTAACCAGAGAGAAAGAAACGCAACTGAATATTAGTTGGAGCAGTAGGGACTAATGAGTAGTGTATTTGTAGTGTTATGAGGTCCCAGCCTTTGAGAGAGAAGGCAAAGTACAGTGTGGCAGTCATTACTTCACAATTTTATTTTTATATGGTAAAAGAGTCTCATATGACAGTCGAGTCAGTCGTAAGTTCACTGGAACTATAGAAAAGCCACACAAAAGCAGTCTGAAAACTTGCCAGTAATACATTAGCGGTTCAACTCATTGTCAGACCACTGGGGAGCAAAACGTGCCATTGAGAGCAGATGTGCCACTGCAAAGAATAATTAACAAGCATGCAAAGCAAACTGGCTTAAAATAATGCGATTGTCCTCTCAATCTCCTGCTCGCGCCTCGCTCTGCCTCTGTCTTGCTTACCCCTCCCCCTACACAGAGCACGTCTCGCAGCCGCACATCTTGCAAAATCGCAGCCAATGCTTGTTTAAGGTGTTGAACCTCTGATTCTCCCCATCCTACTCACTTGTATGAAAAATCTTTAATCCGGTGGCAAAGTGAGTGAGGCCTCTGCGTTCCCCAACGGCTTTCACCTTCATTTCCTGATCCCAATGTCTCAATATTCATTCTCACTAATGCCTCTGTCTGTGTGTAGCAGGGAGAAGGACGCCGTGGAGGTGAGACACAGGAAGGTGCATCTCAGGGACGGACAAACGCTGCTTATCGCTCTCCTTCTCTGTCTGGTTTCTGTCTCTTATAAGAGTGTTTACACTAGCACGAATATTGGGAAGACTCCAGACAGGGGTTCCTGGTGTCACTGGGGTAACTGGTGCTTTTGCCGTTTTCGGGCAATTAACTTGAAGGATGCTGGGCTCACCTCGCCCTCCAGCTTTAACTTCCGTTAACAGTGGAGCCGTCTCGTGCCGCGACAGTGAACACCAGCTCGCGCTGTTATCTTTCTCAAGCTAAACACGTTTATGCTATATTAGTCAGAACAGACACCAGCTCATTCTGCCTATATCCCATTCACCCCACTATTAGAATTGCAGTTTATTTATGTCAACAGTCTTGAGCAAAGATGAATCTTTTCAAACTCATCGTCCTGTGGAATTAATTTTCTATAGTTTAATGCCGGCAGTTGCGATCTGTTCAAATAGAAACAGCACCAAGGCGCGCCCTGCGTTGCCTGTGCACCTACCCAGTCAGTGGTAGCAATGTCAGGTGGTACCGGATAATTTGTCACCCCCACCCCCACATTGAATGTATATATTTTAAAGTGTTTAGAGATCTCCTAGCTTTCAGAAGCGCGCACATCAGATTTTTGTCTCACTGCTCTAAGTACCTTTCTTTTTTTCACATCTACTTGCTAGGGGTTTTCTTCCCCTTTTGGCCGGCAAAGGGATCTTGTTTAACTCCTGTGTCGCTCCCTTCTGCCTTGCAATAGCTACACGTTAGACCGTATCGGCCCCGCCTGCTCTGGGTGAGACTCCTCTTCCTCCCGCCAGCTGCAAACCCTGCAAGAAAGCCTCTGCTTCGTGAAACTCTGGTGCGAGTGTGGACCGTGGCCGGCCCTGCCCGGCATCCATTGTCTGCAAGAGTAAGACAGTGTGCCTAGCCCGCTCGCAGAGGTAGGTCTGTCGTTCGCTTTCTGAAAAGGGCCATGTCTGCTTTGTTTTTTTTGTAATTCTCAGAGTGCCTCGGCATGCCATCTTGCACACAACCCCCTCCCTCTTTATTCCTGTGCGCACGTCTCTCATCCTCCCAACCCTGCCTGCCTAAAGGTGTTTAGGTGCACGGGAAGCTCTGCTTAAAATGGTTTTATTGCAAACTGGGTGTTATACACTCCTGCATAGGGTTCTGAGCATAGCAGGATGCACTATATGCAACTTTCTAGGAGTCTGGGCATAGAAGGGTCCTTTAAACTCTCTTGTTTATGAGCATTAGCCTAACCCAGGGCCCTGTATCCTTACTCAGGATCTGAGTCTAGAGCAGGGTCCTTTGAATGTTCCCTAGAGTGCAGAACAGGCTTCTTTCTTGGTGTCCTCATACTACGGGAGGGTCCATTGCA
The DNA here is from genome assembly GCF_964263255.1 of Lissotriton vulgaris. Lineage (NCBI taxonomy): Eukaryota > Metazoa > Chordata > Amphibia > Caudata > Salamandridae > Lissotriton > Lissotriton vulgaris. Next base: position 196,046,072 of record NC_141698.1, read on the forward strand.
CTATTCTAATCTCAGGTCTAAGCCCTGCCTTATGCTAGACGAAGTCATGTGCACTTCCCTTTCCCCGTGGTCTTAGTGTAGAGAATAATACTTCACAACTACCTTTGCCCCTATCCTGATTTTTGTCGAGCATTTCAGATTTCTATCGGAAATCTTATATGTTCTGTTTGCTGCAAAAACTCTGACATCGCATACAATTAAAAAACACGCATTGGCATAGCCAATAGGTCTCGCCTTTGGGACCTTATAAGTATTTAGTTATGCAGCACAATATCGTTGGTACAACAGCATCAACTGTTGCATGGCTAAACACTTATAAGGTCCCAAAGTCGAGTCCTATTGGCTATGCCAATGCTTGTTCTTTTTGCAGTTTTATAGAGTGTGAACTCAATCCACTATACAGATTAATACAACCAAGCATAACACCGTAGAAGCTGGTGAATTGCCTGCGGTATCTGGAAAAGGACTTTACCAGGAAGTGATGTTTGACCATGTGGGATTGGATAAGACAGTGGCTCCAAGTCCCAAGGGCAAGAAGACATGGCAGGCTTCAGAGACAATGGTTGAAAGACACTCGAAAAAACGTCCGGTATTGCTACGAGCTTTAAAATTCCCTGCATTGTATTCACTTAAAAAATTGTTTTCGCATCTGGTCCCTCCGTAATTAAAAAAAAATCCATCCATCCTCCTCTTTTTATTTTGTACAGTTTTATAGAGCGTGAGCTTGACCCAAAGGTATTGAAGCACTTTAAAGGTCACATTAATTGGGGAGATGAAGTGATTTGCAGTGACAGGATGTTAAGCCGACTCCAGCACTTCAATCGGTCCCCAGTTAGAAAGTCGGCAGCTCCTGCAATAACACCACTCCCTGTCCTCTACATGGAACATCACATTAGTGGTTAAAAGTAAATGTTAGGCCTCAGCCTTTGCTTTCAAAGAGCATATAAAGCCCCCTTCTGGTGAAAGCGGAAGGTTTGCTTTTAACACCAAAGGAGTTCAAACAGAGCCGAGATCCGTACACGTTTCTTGGTACTGCTGTGGTGGCTGTTTGGCAGCTGAATATTTTAGAAGATCTGGCATTTACTTACGTACGTTCGGCTCGAGTGCAAAGTTGGGTCACAGGTGACGAGCTGGGAAAGGGTGTTGCTGGCTTGCCGCCTCTGAAGTGATTGACAGGCAGTCCCAGGAATGCAGGGCTTAGGGGCCCTAGATGCCCGGGACTGCTTGTAAATATGACACTTCTAAGCGTCATAAATGGGAGGTCTCTTTAGACCCAGATAATTGAAGTCCAGGGCCAGAATTTGGTCAGCCCTTAGCCTGCATAGTGATTTAAAAAACATAAAAGGATACTGCTGTTTGGCACATGTTCACTGGAGCATGTCCTTCTCAAGATTGCTTGACTATTCTCAGAAGGAAGAGAGGCATTGAGGGCACCACTCTGCACAGGCTTAAAGCCCTTATTCTATTAAAAAAGAACTAATATGGATAGTAATTGCTCTTGCCAATTACCATCCATATATCTTGCAAATCTTGGTGGGCGGTGCCCTGGTGCCCTCTACTGGCAGCCACTGCTGCCCTTTTCAATGCAGAAAGTAACCAGTAGATGTCAGTCCAACTCTATTCTACAGAAACAGGACGGACGCGTGTGAACACAGTTATAAAAGTCGAAGAAATATTCGGCACGTAAAAGCTAATTATTAATTAATTTTCTAAGAATGATGTTAATTAGAATTTGAGGGAGATGAGAAGATGTTTACGGATATGTAATACTTGTGGAAAAGATTTTCTACCAAATGCCATTCATGATAAAAGCAGATATTTTTCTCATCTTTTGAAAAGCTCATTGTTATTTTCGTCCAACATCCAGAAGATTAATTCAAATGAGTTAAAGATCTTACCAAAAACGAACAATAACTCAACTAGTAAATCAGTAAATATATGTGCACAGGTTAGGCAAACAATCCTTCCATTAAGTGATTACAAACCTCAGAGTGCTAAATAAAAAAAAATACATGAACTAGCAACGGCTGCTGTTTCTGAGGTACCAAGGCTGTTTTGCTAGTCGGGCTTGAAGATTTCTGATCTAATTTTTCCAAGAGACTACGCGTGGGGGAGGAGAGGGAAGTGAAGAGATCGATAGAGCTGCTAACAAGCCAATCTATGGCTTTCTGGAAAGTGGAGGGTGGTGAGAGACCATGAGCAGAGACTACGCGTGTAGGAGGAGAGGGAAGTGAAGAGATCGAGAGAGCTGCTAACAAACAAATCTATGGCTTTCTGGAAAGTGGAGGGTGGTGAGAGACCAGGAGCAGCATGCTGGGATTTCGCCTCTCCCTTTTCTATCTCAACCGTTCTTGCTCTCAGAGGGAGAGAATGTTGCGCTGCGGTCAGAGTTTCCTACTTGGGAGCTGGGAAATCTGTGTTCGAGTCTTGGCGTGGCTCGGCATCCTGTAACTCTGGGCAAAGCACTTAATTTCCCCTGTTCCCAAGGAGAGCACTACATAAATCTTCAAATGTAATTCACTAATTTAAATTAAAGAAAAAAATCGAAAACAGCAGCGATCTTGGAGGGGTGGTGGGGGCGGGCAAGCAGTGTTTTGAGTGGGTGGAGATGGCACAGGGAGATTAAGTATACAAAATGTGATGAAGAAATCACTGCAAGGCGCGCATTTTCACATGAAACTGGTGAGTTTCTTCGAAAGTTTATGCAAAAGAATGCAAACAAAACTTGCTTCAATTCTTGATTGCGAATTTATTTCATTCCAATAGGAAAATCATTCATCCAATTATTCTTGAAATGTATCCAACATAAATCAATCTTCACATTACTTGATGCTTGCCCAATGCATTTCGGGTTAATGGGTATAACCCTTCGTCAGGGGCCTAAAATGAAAACATACAAGACCTTAACTTTCAGGAACAAGAGCCATGAGGTCATAATGACCAAACAAATGCATGACATTGATATCGACGCTATGGCTGTACATGTAACCTATTCAACATTTTCAAGTAGCAATACAGCGTTATGCATAAAAAGAAAAAGAAACTAACATCGTGGTCCTTTCTGTGTGCGCTAGTAAGGTGTGTTGTGGGAACGAATGGTGTACTCTGAGCGTGTGGTATTAGAGAAAAGTATGAATGCGGGGAGGGATGGGATAGAAGCCTAAGCGAATGGTGGCGAGAGCCAAAGGATCACAACAACAATACCTAAAACGCGGATATCCAAAATATGTCCTAGAGGAATCCATCAAAAAAGTAACGAATCTAACAAGAGATCAATTATTAACATCTAAACCTCAATCCAAAGAAAACAAGACAGTATGTGTCTTAAAATATTCGACAGCATCTGCACAAATCAAGAGAATCATTAAGCAACATTGGAACCTGATCAGAACAGAACCAGACCTAACCAACCTCTATAGTGATCATTTGACCTTTGCCTTTAAAAGATCCAAAAACCTCAGAGACACTCAGTGCCAAAAAAGTCACCAAAACCTTACCTAAAGGTATGCTCAAATGCCTCAATTGCATACATTGCAATAATATAATACCTGGAAATACTTTCATGCATCCCACCAAAGGCCACAAAATTGATCTACAATACACAGGAACTTGTGATACTAAAAACGTGATTTACGCAATCAAATGCCCATGTGGCAAAATATATGTCGGACAGACAGAAAGAAAGATCAAGACGAGAATATCAGAGCACAAAAGCAATATTCGGACAAAAAAACATGAAATCCGCAATAGCCACTCACTGGCTGGAAAAACAATCATCAAATCACTCAACTCAAATTCACCATACTGGAGATACTCCCGCAACGCCAAGACATTGATCCCACGAAACAACGACTACAAGCAGAATTTTAATGGATCAAGAAACTGAATTCCCTCTAACCAGCAGGGATCAATGATCGAATCGAATATTCATGTTTTCTGTAATCTGCAACACCCCATTCGGCTATATGAGCGACCTCTCGCTCCTCTATGGATGATCCAATTGACTACAATGAATTATTACTCCTATTTTTCTAATGCAGTCTTCATTTCCCTAATGTAGTCCTGACGCCCCCTAGTTGTTGAGCTAGTATATTACTATTAATATTCATTGAGTTTGCATGTTGGTACTCTGACAATCATTGATTTGCACGCCATGTGTTAAACCCATATTACTTTCATTTTGCCATAGCCTATGATTCTATTCAGATTTTTTATTACCACACACTTCATTTTCCTGTTACCTAGTTCGGACGTTTCACTTTTCGTTTTTTCATTATCTGAAAGAGACACGTTAGTGATAGATTCCTTACCTTAGAATATCCCCAGGCGTCAGACTGGATCCGGAAACTTTTGCGTAGCAATACCCCTGCGCGCCGGTAGGCGTCGTCTGCGGCTCCGCGTCCGTCGTCGGCGTCGTGAGCGCCGGGATGACGTCGTCGGAGTACTTAGACGGCGCCCATGCGCGCTGACGTCAGTTCTTCTTTTTTCCGCGCCAGCTAGCGCAGATCCGGAAGAAGCTCTACCCCCAGTCACTTTTTGACTGAAAGTTTTTTGATCCCTTTTGATCTTCTCTTTAGTCGGCTTCTCGACTATCGGTGCCAGGGATGCCCGGGTTCAAGCCTTGTTCGAAGTGCGGCCGACTCATGTCGGTCACGGACCCCCATCGCCGGTGCCTGAAGTGCTTAGGCCTCGACCACGACGATCGATCCTGCTCCGACTGCCGGGCCCTGACGTCGAAGGCTAGGCGGGAGTGGTCCCGCAAGCGCCTCGAGCTGAGGCAGTCGGCCCCGCGCCACTCCAGGTCCCGGTCCCACGGGAGGTCGAGGGACAGGTCGCGAGGTCGGAGTCATCGACGTTCCGGAAGTGGACATCGATCGTCTGGTTCCAAGTCCTCAGGTAAGAGGCATGAGAGGTCGGAGCGACACCATCGATCCTCCGACCCGGCCCGACGCTCGCACGATGCGGCCGGGGGCTCGGGCGACACCGCCCACGCGGCTCCGCGGGAGTCGCAAGCGTCGCCGCCTGCCCCACACCTTCGGGTCCCTGAGCACGGCGCGTCGCAGGAGGAGGTCGAGAGGTACTTCATGGCCATGAGGGCCCTCCCTCCTCAGTCGGTTCCCGTGGCGCCTCCGGGCCGATCGGTTCCGTCTGGAGGTCCTTCCGGGTCGGGCGCTTCGGCCCCGACGACGTCGGGTGCTTCGGCCCCGGCGCCACTGACGACTTCGGTCCCGGCGCCGCACGACCTCGCTGGATCCGGCTCCGGATCCGGGACCTCGCCGGTCGACCTTACGACCTCGCCGGCGCCGTCCCTTCAGGTGTCGTCCCCGGCAGCCGATGTGGTTGCCGCCCCCAATGTCTCCTACGGTCCTGCTCAGGAGTCGGAAGGGCGCCGCTGGGCGCCGATTCCGTCGGCCTTTGGAGAATTTTATCTCCACGAGGAGGCCCTGGCTGTTAATCCTGGTTTCCAGGAGCCAGGTGACGAGGAGCAATGGGAGGGGTCCGAGGACCCTCTGGCACGTGATTGCCAGTCGCAACAGGACTGGACATATGAGCTTGGGGAGGCCAGTGGTATTGACACCTCGCCAGACACTGGATTTACGTCGCCCCCGACTGTGGCTTCGGAGGCGGGTTCTGCTTACAGCGTAGTGTTGACGAAGGCAGCTAAGGCCTTAAACCTTCAGCTCCCCGTCGCGGCCGTGAGGACTAATCTCCTCACTGAGGTCCTCAAACAGCAGTCCGGCTCCGCGGAGCCCCTCCTGCCGTTCAATGAGGCCTTGTGTGACGTTCTTCTGGGCACTTGGTCCAAGCCCGCCACAGGCCCCCCTGTGGACAGGAACGTGGCCAGACGCTACCGACCGGCACCGGGCGACCCATGCTTTTTGTCCACCCATCCCACCCCGAGAGTCTGGTCATCCAGGCCTCAACCTCCCAATCCGCATTCCCGTCGGCCCCGCCCGACAGGGAATCCAAGCGATATGAACAGTTCGGGAAGAAGGTTTTCTCGTCTGTGAGCTTAGGGCTGCGGTCTGTGAACACCGCCTGTCTCTTGGGCCGCTACACCCACACCCTGTGGGACACGGTTGCGGAGGTGCTGCCTAGATGCCCGGAGGAGGTCCAGGCTAAACTCAGCCAAGCCCTGGCGGACGGCCGAGATGCAGCACGCTTTTCTATCCGGTGTGGGCTGGATACTACGGACTCACTGGGCAGGGCGATGGCAACGACGGTGGCGGTTCGACGCCACGCCTGGTTGAGGTCCGCCAACTTCTCGGCCAATGTCCAGGCCACCCTCCTGGACATGCCGTTTGATGGCCGTCGCCTCTTCGGCGACAAGGCAGACCATGCGCTGGAGCGTTTCAAGGACTCCAGGGCCACGGCCAAGTCCTTGGGCCTTACGGCCCCACGCCAGCAATCGGGTGCCTTTCGCTCCTTTCGTGGCCACGGAAGGGGCGCCCCACCAGGTACCGTCAGCCACGCGCCGCAGAATGTCCAACAACGCGGTGGCGGACGTGAGAACCGCCGTGGCGGTGGTCGGGGACAGCGGCGAGGCCAGTCCACACCTCCCTCAGCAGCCCCTGCCTCAAAACCTTCCTAGTCCGACCTTTCAGGCCCATGTAACGCCTGTGGGAGGCAGGGTTCGCCATCACCTCTCCCACTGGCATACCGTCACTTCGGACAGGTGGGTGCTGCAGATTGTCCGAAGGGGCTTCTCCCTCCCCTTCGAGTCATCCCCTCCATCCATGCCACCACAATACCACCGTGTGTCGGGGGATCACTTGCAACTTCTGCAAGAGGAGGTTTCGGCCCTCTTGGCCAAGAGGGCCATCGAGCGCGTTCCTGGGCCAGAAGTAGGGCGTGGTTGTTACTCCCACTACTTTCTGGTACCCAAGAAGGGCAAAGGGGGCCTACGCCCTATCTTGGATCTGCGGAACGTCAACGGCTTCCTCCGGACGGAGAAGTTCAAGATGCTCACTTTGGCTCAGGTCCTGGCTGCCCTGGACCCAGGAGACTGGATGGTAGCGTTGGACTTGCAGGACGCCTATTTCCACATCCCCGTCCTGCCGGCCCACCGGCGTTACCTGCGGTTCCCGGTAGGCCAAGAGCACTTTCAGTTTACCGTGCTCCCCTTCGGCCTTACCAGCGCCCCACGGGTGTTCACGAAGGTGATGGCGGTGGTCGCAGCCCATCTGCGCAGGCAGGGGATATCAGTCTTCCCCTACCTCGACGACTGGTTGTTGAAGGCGGGCTCGCCCCAGACAGTCGTCAACCACCTCCAGACTACGGCCGACCTTCTGCATTTGCTGGGGTTCTCCATCAATGTGCCGAAGTCACACCTGTGTCCCTCTCAGAAGCTCCTCTTCATCGGAGCGGTTCTCGACTCGGCGCAGTTTCGGGTTTACCCACCCGAGCAGCGGGTTCGGGATATTCAGGCTCTGGTTCCCATCTTCCAGCCGTTATCCCGAGTCTCGGTCAGGTTGACGCTGCGGCTTCTGGGACTGATGGCCTCCTGCAGCCTTCTGGTGCGTCACGCCAGGTGGCGGATGCGGGCTCTGCAGTGGGACCTGAAGTTTCAGTGGGCCCAGCATCAGGGCAACCTGTCCGATCATGTCCTGATCTCAGAGGGCACTGCGAGACAACTGCAGTGGTGGCTCACGGACCGCGACTGGGTCAGTGGCAAACCCCTCTCCCTACCCCAACCGGAGCACGTAGTTGTGACGGACGCGTCCCTCCAAGGCTGGGGAGGCCACATGGGAGAGGCGGAGATCAGAGGCCTCTGGTCTCCGGCGGAGTCCCGGCTCCATATCAACCTTCTGGAGCTGCGGGCGATTCGTCTAGCACTGAAGGCATTCCTCCCCTCTGTCCGAGGGAGCGTAGTGCAAGTGTTCACCGACAACACCACCGCCATGTGGTACTGCAACAAACAAGGCGGGGTGGGGTCGTGGACCCTCTGCCAGGAGGCTCTGCGCCTCTGGCAGTGGCTGGAACATCAGGGCGTGACCCTGGTGGTTCAACACCTGGCAGGCTCTCTGAATGCCAGGGCGGACGAACTCAGCCGCCGGTGCATGATGGATCACGAATGGCGTCTGAACTCGGACGTGGCGCAAGGTCTCTTTCAGCAGTGGGGAGAGCCTTGGTTAGATCTATTCGCCACAGAAGAGAACGCGCAATGTCATCAGTTCTGCGCGTTGGAATTTCCAAGGCGGCACTCGCTCGGAGACGCTTTTCGTCGCGAGTGGAGCTGCGGTCTGTTGTACGCCTTTCCGCCTATACCACTTCTGCCCAGAGTGCTGAAGAAGATCAGGCGCGACCGGGCCCGGGTTATCCTTGTGGCTCCGAACTGGGCTCGAAGATACTGGTATCCCGAGCTACTCAGCATGTCAGTCGATCCCCCGATTCGTCTGCCTCTTCGGGAGGACCTTCTGTCGCAGCAGCAGGGGACGGTCCTGCACCCAAACCTGTCCAGCCTCCACCTACAAGCTTGGGGATTGAGCGGCGGCAGTTGAGGCCTTTTGACTTGCCTCCCGAAGTCTGTGATATCATTCTGGCAGCCAGGCGTCCCTCCACAAAGTCGGTATACGCCTGCCGGTGGAACAGATTTGTGGCATGGTGCACAGCAAAGGCTGTGGATCCTCTCTCGGCACCCCTTTCGGAAGTGCTGCTCTTTCTTCTTTCCCTTGCCCAGCAGGGCTCTGCTCTGGGCACTCTTAAAGGGTACCTTTCTGCTCTATCAGCCTTCTTGAGGCTACCAGATCAGCCTTCTTTATTCAAGTCCCCTATTGTAAGTAGATTTCTGAAGGGCATCACGCACATGTTCCCTCCTGTTCCCTTCGTGATGCCCCAGTGGGACTTGAATCTTGTTCTCACTTATCTGATGTGTGCTCCCTTTGAGCCACTGCACAACTGTCCTCTCCGTCTTCTTACTCTGAAGACTGCCTTCCTGGTTGCCATCACCTCTGCCAGGAGAGTGAGTGAGCTCCAGGCTCTTTCTTCTTCTCCACCTTTCCTGTCTGTTCATCCTGACAAGGTGGTGTTACGTACACGACCTTCCTTTCTGCCCAAGGTTGTCACGGCCTTCCACATCGGGCAGTCCATTACCTTGCCCACTTTCTTTCCGCCTCCGCATCCCTCGAAAGAGGAAGAGAGGCTCCACCGTCTGGATCCAAAACGTGCGCTCTCCTACTACCTAGATCGCACACGCCAATTCCGGGTGGATGACCAACTCTTCGTTGGTTACGTGTGCGCAAAGAAGGGTAAGGCGGTGCACAAGAGGACCATCTCCAGGTGGATCATCTTGTGTATCCAAGCATGTTACTCCATGGCGAGGAAGGAGCCCCCGGTTGGATTGCGGGCTCACTCCACTCGGGCCACGGCAACGACAACTGCCCTGGGCCGCGGTGTCCCCCTGCAGGACATCTGTCAGGCAGCCACGTGGGCCTCGCTGCACACGTTCGCAAGACACTACTGCCTGGCCAGTCAAGTCCGAAGGGATGGCTTCTTTGGCCGTTCCGTCCTCCAGGACTTTCTGGTGTGATATTGGTTCGCAGACCCACCACCGGGGTTGGTATTGCTGGGGTATCTATTCTAAGGTAAGGAATCTATCACTAACTTGTCTCTTTCAGATGCACAAGTTACTACTTGTGTAACGATATATCTGTAAGAGACATTAGTTAGTGATAGATTCCTTACCGACCCACCCATCCTCCCCGTTCTGCGAACCGATATCTAGGGTTAAGGTCATCCCCTTTCAGGGCCCTAGTTTCATGGCACCAGTGTTGGTTCTATCATGGCTCTGCGTATCTGGCGCGGAAAAGCTATGTGTCAGAACTGACGTCAGCGCGCATGGGCGCCGTCTAAGTACTCCGACGACGTCATCCCGGCGCTCACGACTCCGACGACGGACGCGGAGCTGCAGACGACGCCTACCGGCGCGCAGGGGTATTGCTACGCAAAAGTTTCCGGATCCAGTCTGACGCCTGGGGATATTCTAAGGTAAGGAATCTATCACTAACTAATGTCTCTTACAGATATATCGTTACACAAGTAGTAACTTGTGCTTTTCACCCCTCTTGAGTTATCCTATATGAACCTTGGTTTACCTGCAGTCGTCACACCACGTGACCCTGAGCGCACCAATGAGAACACACATAACAGCCACGCTATTCCGCGCGTTTAAGTTTGTGAACCCTCACTATTTTCTTAATCCTTCACCATCATTTTATGTTATCTCATTTCATCTCATCCCGATTCCCATCCACACTAAATTCCGGTCTCATTTCGTTACATTATTCGTTATATTTTTCCTTATCCCGCACCACGTGACTCACCAACATACCTATAACTAACCTTCCCATTGGTCCTTCGCTTATCGGACCGGTTCCGCGTTCGGAACACTAAGACGACTACACGTTACTACTGCGGTAAGCTTCACAACCTTTGGCTCTCGCCGCCATACGCTTAGGCTTCTATCCCATCCCTCCCCGCATTCATACTTTTCTCTAATACCACACGCTCAGAGTACACCATTCGTTCCCACAACGCACCTTACTAGCGCACACAGAAAGGACCACAATGTTAGTTTCTTTTTCTTTTTATGCATAACGCTGTATTGCTACTTGAAAATGTTGAATAGGTTACATGTACAGCCATAGCGTCGATATCAATGTCATGCATTTGTTTGGTCATTATGACCTCATGGCTCTTGTTCCTGAAAGTTAAGGTCTTGTATGTTTTCATTTTAGGCCCCTGACGCAGGGTTATACCCATTAACCCGAAATGCATTGGGCAAGCATCAAGTAATGTGAAGATTGATTTATGTTGGATACATTTCAAGAATAATTGGATGAATGATTTTCCTATTGGAATGAAATCAATTCGCAATCAAGAATTGAAGCAAGTTTTGTTTGCATTCTTTTGCATAAACTTTCGAAGAAACCCACCAGTTTCATGTGAAAATGCGCGCCTTGCAGTGATTTCTTCATCACATTTTGTATGCATGATTTAAGGCACTACCTGGCATAGTGCGACAAGGAAACGCGCCCAAACCAATTCAATTGGAATAACCTAGTGAGTGCACGGAGATACTATAACCAAATTTTACAGGGAGATTAAGTGACGGCACTGCAAATGAAGCTGCAAATTAAAATTAAATTACAGAAAAAATTAGCAGTGGTGGTGGGCACAGACCAGCAATGTTGTGGAAGGGGCGAGGGGGTGGTGGGATAGCCGAGTAAGGTTGTGACAGCAAGGTGATCGAAGTTTCATGCACGAAATAAACATAGCAGAGGCAGGCCAACAAAAAGAAGACTTCTCTCCAAGTATCCTAAAATAACAAGAAGATTAAGAGCGCATTTTACAGGGCAGTCCTCAAGGGAGGTAACAAAAGTAGAAAAGGAGGGACTACTAAGCATAACCAAAGAAAAGCAGACATTTAAGAGAGGGGCCAATAAAAACAAGCATTTACAATGCAATAGGTCTCGCAGCATTAACGTTTGAGTTAATGGCATTGTGTATGACAATGCGTTGCATACATTTTTAGCAAACTTTGAATTGGTGAGCAGTGAGAGTGTGTGCAAGAGTATGCTGTTCGTGAAAGCAGTGTGGTAGAGAGTGCAGGAATTTGGGTGACATGAGCAATGTGGATGATGCACCTCATGCACGGGGCTGACACAGTTATTATTCACACAGCTCTGATGATGCACCTTAGGCACGGGCTAACAGCTGTTATTATTCACACAGCTCCGATGATGCACCTCACGCACGGGGCTGACGCAGTTATTATTCACACAGCTCTGATGATGCACCTCAGGCACGGGCTCACAGCTGTTATTATTCACACAGCTCTGATGGTTCACCTCAGCATGGGGCTCACAGCTGTTATTATTCACACAGCTCTGATGATGCACCTCACACACGGGCTCACAGCTGTTATTATTCACACAGCTTTGATGATGCACCTCATGCACGGGGCTGACGCAGTTATTATTCACACAGCTCCAATGATGCACCTCACGCACGGGGCTGACTCCTCCTGAAAGTGACTGAATTTCTGAGCCTCCCTTGAAACTCGAAAGAGAGGCAAATAAGTGATGCACCTCACGCACAGGCTCACAGCTGTTATTATTCACTCAGCTCTGATGATGCACCTCAGGCACGTGGCTGACAGTTATTATTCATACAGCTCTGATGATGCACCTCGCGCACGGGCTCACAGCAGTTATTATTCACACAGCTTTGATGATGCACCTCACGCACGGGGCTGACGCAGTTATTCACACAGCTCTGATGATGCACCTCGGGCTCACAGCTATTATTATTCACACAGCTCTGATGATGCACCTCACGCACGGGCTCTACCACGGTCTTATCAAGAAATCACCTTGTGACTTTTATACTAACAAAATTCAGTCTACCCACAATCCTCTCGTGTAAGGCTCACCATTGTTAAGTCCGTCTCTTCGCTATCTCTAGTCCCAGCCTCTATATTCACAGATCTTTAAAAGATGGAGTAAAAATAGCTCTCGAAGTGCAGTCGTTTTCACAGTGTGACTGATGCATTAGTCATAGCAGCTTTGTATTACAAATCGCATGAAAACTGCCTTTTCTTGCACCTGGAGGACACAGACCCTTTAAATAGTTTACTGCATGCCATCACTACGGAGGTCAGGTTTACCACGAGAGGCTTGCTTTTCCAGAGAGCCGTTATCCTCCATACCTAATTATAGGAAGGTAAACACAGCTACGTACCGTGTCCACGACTGCTGGCAAAGAACATGTATGCGCTGCGCAAGAGAGACAGTATCCTAAAGCAATTAAAGAAGGTCCCACGAACGTGCTAGTTCCACGCGCAGTAGAGCTTACAGATTAAACTCCAGTTGTGGTTAATCATGCAGTCCAGGATCCTGAGCTGGGCCATGCCTGCCTATAGCGCAGTGAGCTTCCCTGTGACTCAGCTTCCCTGTACCCGTGCGCAGCCCAGAATCCTTGGAACATCTACGCAGTGACGAGCACGAGAACAGAAGACAGGAGATGGCCACAGCGAGCGCGTTCGCGTGCGCGCGGCCAAACGAAACCTATCGTGGGGCAGGACTTCCGTCTTCTGAAGCCCGCGCCCACGGAGTGCTTGGCCAGAGGAGCAGTGGTGACGCAGGGCTCCCATGCCCGAGGGAGAGCCCCGCGGAGGCTGCAAAAGTCCGGATTGGCGGTAAGTGGGCCTTAGTTGTAAGGGGGAGTGGCTGGGGTTGGGGGTGGCGGGGGCGGGGGCGGGGTGGCGGGGGGTGGGGTGGTGGCAGGGGGTCTCTGTGCTCTTGTGTGTGTGTGTGTGAGCAGAACATTTAAAATGTGTTTACTTCGGGCTTCACTCCTTCCACCTCGCCCAGAGCCACTCCTCTAGCCATGCACTTATGCCAGCAGACACTTTCTGAAATGCCCTTGTGCGAGGGAGGTTACCCTGCCTTTCCTTAAAACTATTCCCAAAGATGGCAATTCAAGCTATTTTAAACATGCTCTTGCTCAGCACTAAAATGCAAATAAAAGACACGATATTCACAGATCTTTAACACCTTCGCTGCGGCGGCTATTCCGCCGCAGCGCTAAAGGGGCGGGGCGGCCGCGCGGCGGCCGCATGCTGGTGACGGAGCCGCTCCGTCACCAGCCGCGGTTGAGCTATGCTGGTGACGGAGCGGTTCCGTCATGACCTGCCCCGCTCATTAGAACGCCCGCGCAGGCGCGAAATCAGCGCCGCGCAGGCGCGGCGGCCGGGCCATGACGGAACCGCTCCGTCATCAGCACAGCTCAACTGTAGCTGATGACGGAGCGGTTCCGTCATCAGCATGGGAGGGGTTAAAAGATGGAGTAAAAATAGGTCTCTAAGTGCAGTCGTTTTCACAGTGTGACTGATGCATTAGTTATAGCAGCTTTGTATTACAAATCACATGAAAACTGCCTTTTTTTGCACCTGGAGGACACAGACCCTTTAAATAATTTACTGCATGCCATCACTACGGAGATCAGGTTTACCACGGGAGGCTTGCTTTTCCAGAGAGCCGTTCTCCTCCATACCTAATTATAGGAAGGTAAACACAGCTACGTACCGTGTCCACGACTGCTGCCTATGAACATGCATGCGCTGCGCAAGAGACATTATCCTAAAGCAATTAAAGAAGGTCCCACAAACCTGCTTGTTCCACGTGCAGTAGAAGTTACAGATTAAACTCCAGTTCTAGTTAATCATGCAGTCCAGGATCCAGAGCTGTGGGCCATGCCTGCCTGCAGCGCAGTGAGCTTCCCTGTGACTCAGCTACCCTGTACCCGCGCACAGCCCAGGAGCCTTGGAACATCTACGCAGTGACGAGTGCAAGAATAGGAGACAGGAGATGGCCACAGCGAGCGCGTTTGCGTGGCCTGCTCCGATCCGGTTCTTGGAGATGCGCGCGGCCAGGTCTCGTCTCCTAGAAAGCTGAGTCGCTCACAATAGGTCTCTGGCGAGACCGCGCTTTCACGCGGTTAACGCCACGAGACCTAAAAAAAAGGGGGGGGGAATGCGGTGCTTAACCCAATATTCTAGATATAGCATGGCTCGAAGAGACAGCATATGTACTGCCTAGGCGAGATCTAAAAATAATTGATATTTTTATATAAATTTTGATACCAAGAATTTTGTAAGTACTTCATAAATATTAATTTTTACAAGTAAGTAACCAGTTCATTTAAATGAGACTTTATGCAGCAATTCTTTACCATGGGAGAAAAGACATGTTGCCTACAGTTATTTACGGGAGGTTTCTGAGGGTCTCCATCAGGATTTAGGGTCATCAGGGCCCAAGGTCCAAAGTACTATCATCAGTTACTCGTTACTTGCATTGGGGCATCTGGGTGCAGAGGTGCTGGTCGAGTTGGTAGCTGTGCACGATACACCTGTGGAAAGAAGGTTGCCACCTAGAAACAGACGGCAGAGGGGGACCTGGGGACAAGCCCGAGAGCTCCCAACGCAGGGCTCGGAGTCACATGGGAGCACATTTGGTTGGATGGTTCCTGAACTGGGGTGCGTAGGTGCAGAGTGGAAAAGTCGGCTGGGCTCTGTGCATCATCACGTCTTGCGGTTGTCTCTCTTGCTGGTCGAGGGAGCAAAATCAGGAAAGTTTGGCCTCCCTGGAGGTGGGTCTCTGCAGTGCTGACACCCCTTGTTGCTCGCTCGTTCTTAGTGTAGTGTTTGTTGAAAGGGGTCCGGTACCCTGGCTATTGGTCCTGTGTGGCTGCAGTTGACCTTGTGTCCTTTCACTTGGTGGGAGGACAGATCTGATCTTCAGGAGCACATTGTCCTCTTCCTGGGAGGCCGCTGCATCGGGATCACCGGGGAGCAGCACCTTGGTAAACCGTACTTTGCATTTTCAGTGCCTGCGTACTGCAGGGAAGTAGCTCCTCTACTCCAAGGGAGATAGCTGCCAATTGCAAAGGGCTGGCAATCTCCTGGGATTCTTGGAAGCTGTTCAGCTACAGGATGAGTCGCTGGTCATGAATGTTGAGACTGGTGCAGGCAGGGTTTGTGCCAAAAGTACACAGCTAATCTAATGTCTCACATTTCTCTGGGCTCGTGTTTGTCCTCTTTTTCTGGATCTGCTGAATAATGCATTCTAGGAGTCATGGGTGCCACCTACATATTCATTAAGGGACCTTAAGGGGAGTGACAGGTAGTTGCCAATAGGCTAATCACCTTTAGGGTGTCTATACCCTGTATATAATGACTTCCTTGCCGGCATAACCCTGACTCACAAAGCCCAATCTTACAAAACTAAAATGGTGGAATTCTAAAATTAGTATTCACATCAGGTAGCCCACCTTAGGGGGGGAAATAGCCTGAGAGAGGTACACACCTCCTGACTAATTTTCCTGCCTATCCTGGTACCAAATGAACCCGCGGCAGGGGGTTGCATTTCCCATGTCTGGGGAAGCCTTGGGTTGCAGATCAAAGGCAGCAGAGACCTTTGAAGCCTCCTGGCTTGATATCCTGATCACTTAGCTAATCGGCTTGGAGGAGGTTACATCACCTCCAGTCAGAGCAGGCATGGTTTCTGCCCTCAGATAGCACAGGCCCTCACCTACAGGGGGCCAGAAACCTGCATGTAGTGGCAGGCTGCGCTACAGCAGTCAGCCAGCACACTAGTACTCGGTACGTTTTCATAGGACACCTATAAGGTGGCCTCTGGTGCATGTATTAATAAATCTATCACTGGAATCAGTGTGGATTTGTAAATATGAGATGTTTGATACCAAACATCTCTAGTTTCAGTGAAGCCATCATCTGTCTGGGGGAACTCGTAAACACCAGTGTCCAGCATATGTTCTCAAAATGGTGTCCCTGTTCTTGTAATATCGAACAATTGACTTCGACATCACAGGGGCATATCTGCTCATGCAGATATGCCCATACATGCAGTATAGTGCAGCATGCCTTAGGGCTGTAAGGCCTGCTGTAGGGGTGACTTATCTATACTGCATGTAGTGTCTGTAGGCATGGCACACAGGAATCATGCCACGTTTGTGTCTTCACTTTTCTCTACACAATGGTAAGCAGCCTACAATGGCAGTTTACATGTTGGTGCTGGGGTCCCATAGAGGGGCACAATACACACTACAGCCTTAGGGACTGCTGGTAAGGGACTCTTTAGCCTCCTTGTCCTCGGTACAAGGGGTACCATTAACTAGGGACTTACCGGGGGTTAAATGTATTTCCAATTTGTGGATCTATTGTACAGTTTTAGGCATAGATCTGGCAGTGGGGACCTGGATAACAGGAACCCAGTTCACTTCTGTCAATATTGCATCAGATACCAGGCAAAAAGTGACTGTCATTACTATTTAAGAGTGCTACTATTCTGTTTCTGTGGATCTTGCTAGTCCCCGGGATTGGCTCCTTGTCGGAATTGGTCTACCAAAGTAGCTAACCCTACCACAATCCCACTAACCAAAAGTTTTTGCTCAAAAAGTTTCCACATGGCAAATTTGTTGAATTTGCTAATGCTTTATCGCGGTTGGGATAAAAGCTCCTATTTACTGTACCTTATAGAATCTAGCTCTTTCGGACCCTTCTATTTTTGCTCTCTCCATTACCTCTCCTGATGGGGGATAAGTTTGCTCGTGGCTCCTGCTTTGCAGAACCTGCGCAACACCGGCAACACCGGCACCACCAGCAACTTGCCCAGACCATGGGGGGAGGACTACAGCCCCCAGACTGCTCCCTGTCTGCTGCTCACATCATCATGCTCCAGGAGGCGCATTGAGTTTGCTCGCGGCTTCCGCTTCGCGGGACGCGTGTGGGTGCGCCCGGGCCAAGAGCGGGCCCGTCCTTGCCAGGAAGAGGCAGGGCAGCGCCCCCCCCCCCCTCCCCTTTGCCCAGAGCAGGCCCATCCAAGATACTATAATTCTAACAAGGTACTGTTCAGTAACATTTGCTACCCGCTCCGCATACTTTGGTAACACCTGAAATCTGACAACTGTCCACTGCCTATTAGAGTGTATTCGTGTGGATATTACTAAGAACTAATACTATCAAATAGTGATGGGGGGAAAGAAAGACCATGGAAGTGAAGGGAGGGGTGTAAAAGTCTCAAAGGGAAAAATGCAAGGAAGACACCTAAAAAATCAGCAAGCAATTGTGTTTTAGATCGTATTGCATGTGAAGGACAAGCCCCTAATTAGCATGGTGCACTCTACCAGGAACACCCAAAACAGGCCCGTGATCCCCAATATGTTTCTCAAGCCCAAAAAGGGTCCTAAGGAGAGTAAGGATGAGAGTCAAACAAGTGCTGCTAGGGAGTCCACTCCCACTGTTGTTGTCCCAAACCCCCTGGAAACTGATGGTACCCAGTCTTTATTAATTGATCCCTTAGTTCCTTGTACCAATAGATTCGCCATTCTGTCCAACTCGCAGGGGGAGGAAAGCACAATGGGTATTGAAGCGCCAATGGTTAAAAGCGCAGAGCAGCCCGCCAATGAGGTTGGGAATCATATTCCTGACACACAAGAGGTTATTCGGGTAGTCCACTCGCTCCAGACTGAATTAAGGTCTATGAAAGCCATGATGGTGAGCCTAACAACTATGCTTAAGTATCTGACGCAAGGAAAGTCTTCCAGTACTCCTTGTTCAACCTGCAGTGCCAATATCTCATGCAACCTGCCACTAGCTCAGGCAAAATCATCCATCCCTCGAGCTAAGAGTCACTGAGTACTGCGACCCACCCCCTATGTAGTAAGGTGGCCAAGCCGCCTACAGCGATCCCTACTGGAAGTAATGCACCGCCCAACACCAGAACCACAACCTGCTCTATGCTTAATAACACATCAAGTAAGCAGGTACAGCCACAGCAGGGTAGGAGCACATACACTAGCACACCCTCAACCAGGCAGCATGTTAATCATGAAGAGAGGGGGGATTGCGCAACCCTCAAGCCACATAAAACTCATAGAATTTTCATGGTGAACGTTCCGAAATTGGGGCAAAATAACACAAAGTGCAGATTCACTGACCAATAAGGTTATACACTGGATATGGCATGTAAGGGGTTGTCGCTCTGTAATAAGGGACAACATAGTGAAAGCGGTTAGGCTCACTTCTCCCACTGACCCCTGGATTGCATTGAACTAACTCTACAGAGCGAAGCTTTAGTTGAAATCTTACTGGCACTTGAATATAGAACCTGTTCCCCATACCACTTGTCTATTCAGTTTAGGCAGTCTCCGCCTGCCAGTAACATTAACAACTACCACACACGACTGGCAACTAGAATAGGTAGTTCCACTCTCGAATGAAATGACTGTCTGACTGGTGTGCACATATCTTGCACTGGTAGTGGAGAAGACCTGCCAACAACTAGGGAAAGCGACCAATTAATGACTTGGTCTTGCAGAGTTCACAATAGGCCGATAAAGCCCGTCCAAAAGTTAACCTCACATGTACCTGAGGCTACAAAACGTTATTTAAAACCATTACAATTTAGGTACACCTTCTCGTCGGGGCAGAATTTGATGAAGCTTTTTAACTCTCCCCCTGATGAATTTATATGTCATAACTTGTTTATATTTTTAAAATCCTTTTTAAATTTGTATTGATTGTTTTATATGTATAGCAATAGCATCTGCTTTGTAGAAAATGTGTTGTTCTCAGTAGAGACCTAAATCAAATAATACTTTGACTTTGTACCTGAACCTGTGGTTTTAAAAAGGACTAGCAATCCCCGCACAGAGAATTACATATACCTAACACCTACCATCCAAGGTCTTAAAAGGGATACTCTGTTATTGTGGAACTTTGCAGGAATCGGCTCCAAATTACTATCTCCAGTTTGGTTAGCTTTCGGTGACCTTTTTGATATTTGTTGTTTTCAAGAAACATGGCTGTTAACTGCACAATATCGGGTAGGCTTTTAAAACTATTTTGTGCTGGCAGTAAAAGGGGCAAAAGGTCGTCCCTCGTGTGGTTTGACCATATGGGTCTGGCAATCAGGCATTAGTATTAAGAACTTCATACCAATAGCAACAGCATCCAAGCACTAAGATTAAACCTGGGATCACTAGGTAAAATTTATATTTTAACATCTATGTGAGGGGAACAAGAGGGGGTTAGGTCTCAAGTTTTAGAGGCTTTAGATCTCCTCGAACTCCCACTCTCAAGAAAGTAATATAGTTTTAGCAGGTGATTTTAACACAACATTTGAGCCACTTGCAAGGGAGAAATGGCTCCTCACTGAAGAGGAAGATGCTCAGTGGGGAATCCCAAAGCTGGAGCTTGCTCCCATAAAGAAATGGACAGAGTCGGTTATACAGATAAATTCTGTCTGCCTAGAGAAGGGGCTCGGGGCACTAAATGGCAGGATTTCCCAAGATAAGCTAGGGCTCTACACATTTAAAAACCGGTCCAGTAAAAGAAGGATTGACTATATACTTGTTAGTTTGAAACTCTGGTATACCCTCGACGACATGGAGGTGAAGGATCGACTTGAAAACAATCACAATCCTCTGTGTGTAGCTTTAAAATGGTGGTTGCCTGAACAAGTGTCCTGTAGAGAGATTGAGTTACACTCCCATGATGTATTCCCTACGAATGATATGAGACAACTCAAGTGGTCGAGCGTAGTTGAAAACCCAAGGGCTTTGAATAAAATTGCAAAGGAGGGTGACCATGCCCTTTATAACATTGAATAGCATATGTTCTAATAGTATAGGTTTGGAGAACGTCACCCAGTCCCACGATAGTCTTTTTTTACACTTGAGAACCTATTTTTATCAAACTTCACAAGCCAAAGAAAGTAACACATCAGAATCCCTGCCGCTGGTACAATAGTGATTGCCGGCGGACAAGAGCTCTTCTTGGGAAGGCCATTAAAAAAGGCGAACCAGCCGCAGTACGTGTAGCTAGGCAGGCATATAAAACTCCATGGCCATAGCAAAACGCTCTTGGGACGAAAAAAGGAGGCAGGATCTTAAAGAGGCTAGTAATAAGAAGGATAGTAAACATTTCTGGAACATTATCAAGTGGAACAGAGAGTGTACTCCTAAATCTCCAATCAATCATGTTTCACAGGAAGAGTGGGTTAAACATTTTGGACCACAGTAGGCGCGTAGCCCTTGGAGTCGACTGTGGATGGGGGCAAGCTATACATTTTTTGTAGCTGAGGCTTTTAACATCGAAGACTTTGAGACCGCCCTTGGTGCTGTTGTTGGAGGGAGAGCACCCGGCTCAGACGGTATCCCTGCTGATGTGTTTCTCCACGACAAAACAAGATAGAGAAAATACATTTTGCTATTGGTTAATACAATTGCGCGAGGAGCTCCAATACCGGACTCTTGGAAAGGAGCCACAATAATCTCTGTGTACAAAAAGGGAGATAAATCATTGCCGGGGAACTATCGTCCCATTAGCCTAATCGACTCATTACAAAAAATACTGGGTAGACTAATCCTTAATAAGATCCAGACCTGGGCTGAGGTGTATAGTATATTGTCACCTTTGCAAACTGGCTTCCGTGCATACTTAAGCACCATTGATCAGGTGTTTTGTCTTACTACATTGGAAGATGGTGGTTCTGGACAAAGGCCGCATGTATGCTGCCTTTGTGGATCTAAAAGCGGCCTTCGATCTTGTCACTCGTTCTAGGCTATGGGTGACCCTTCAAGATTTGGGGCTGCCCATCGAACTTCTGACGCTTTGAAAGAGATTGCACGAGGGTAACTATGCAAAAATACGTTGGGGCTCCCAGAGCCAGGTGACTGATTCTTTTCCCATTGAGTGAGGGGTGCCCCAGGGATGCGCTATGGCCCGACCTTGTTCACTGTGTTCATTAACCGCATCGCTGCTGCAGCGATTTTTGCGCTGTGCGGCTTTTTTTTAAAAGCCGCGTTACATGACGAGCTCAGCTCGTCATCAGCACACGCCACCCGAAAGGGTTAATAGGATAGTTGATTGTATGACACGTGTGAACCCAGATGCCCCGATTTTAGCAGGGATTAAAATCCAGATTTTAATGTTTGCGGACGACACATTGATAATTTCGAAGACTCCAAGTGGGCTTCAACGAGCTCTGACAGTATTTGAGGAATTTTGCTCTGCTCATGGTCTTGGTAAATGTGCCGAAAATGAAACTTATGACTTTTAACCAACAAAGTTTTTAAATGTGGCATTTTAATGAATAATCGTTCCTTGGAGCAAGTTAGGGAGTTCACATATTTAGGGGTGAACCTGCAGAGCTACCTTAAGTGGAACCACCAGATTGACATGGCTACACTGAAACATCTGCAACTGTTGGGGGCCTTACGCCTTGCGCATAACAGGTCTCTTACAAAACCTATTCGACCAGTGCTCCAAATATATGAAGCAAAAGGGGTAAGCTCTGCACTACATGGTGTAGAACTGGGGGGGTTAGAGAACTTGTCTAAACTTAGCGTGTCTGAAAACAAGTTCCTGCGGGGCATTACCAACCTCCTACAAAGTACACCACTGTGTCCACTGTTCTATGACCTTGGGAGGAAACCCCTTCTTGACACACCTAAGCTACGCACTGTGTTGTACTGGCGCAGATTTTAGACACCATATGCAGAGGGTTTTATGGACATCATAAAAGCTGACACTTTCCACAAAATCAATTGGCAGCGTGGCGTTAAAAATATCCTAGCTAAAATTGGAATGTCAATGGTCTGGGATGAACCTACTATAGCTTGCTCAGGGCTCAAATTCCACCCGACCGCTCGCATAGTCGAGCTAAATTTAACAAGGTCGAGCTGTTTTTAGAACCTACTCGCCCTTTCTGGCGAGTAGGAAATCAAACCAACTATTGTCCTCTGTCTGAGAAAACTGAGCAAATGTGACAAGATAACAAGATTTAAAGGCATTTTTATTGCTCGCAAAGTTAATGAGCAATAAAGATGCCTTTAAATCTGGTTATCTTCTCACATTTGCTCGACGGAGGTCAAGTAGGTTGCAGTTAGGTCTAGGACATTTTGTAAGGTACTAGTCCTGCAGGACTAGTACAATTTTTTGGATTTTTCGAGCCCTGTTGTTTTCCAACAAAGAAGGTTTTAAAAGAAAAATACTGGGAGATGGTTACACTCGATGCCCTTAGTGCCAGTGATGTATCCTCATTAACAGGAATATTCTTGGAGTTCGAACTCATTTCGAGTTATGAACCATACTGGGATACTGTCCCCAAACCTCTAGATAGGAAGCACTACTTTTAGCTGAGAGCGGGCACGTTGCCCCTAAGGTTTTTCACATCAAGGTGGAACAAAGCATGTGAGAGTAAGTGTCCTAGCTGCTCAACCTGCAATGACTCAGTTGCGCATATGTTATTCGCCTGCCCAGCCTATGAAACCCCTCGCAGTGTGTGGTTGAGGCCCGTATGTGAACTCTTGGGGACAAGGAGCAGTCTGGCAGCTGAAAGAATTCTACGTACGAATACCTCATCCCCTATATATTTGGCAGTTACCAAATATCTAGGGTGAATGTGGCTAATCAGGTCGAAAACCATCTCTATTTAAAAATATGTAGGCTATATTGTGTCAAAACACTTCTCAAGTTATTGATTTTAGACAACCATATCCATCCCCACATCCGTGATCCCCAATAGAGTGAATTCCTATTTATAGTGCTTTTTATGAATTTCTATATATTTTGTCTTAGGAAATGAGATGTCTGTTAGGTTTAATTAACTGTTAAAGTAGAGAACGCTTTAGAAAACCATGAATCATCGTGGGTACACAAAATGTGTAATTGCCCATTGACCAAACAGGGTTTTTGTATACAATTGTGTATGGCATTTGTATTGTAAATATTATATATATTGTTTATGTGCTTTTATGACTGTGTCAAATAAAGCTTGTTTAAATTGGATAGGTGGCTTTTCTTGGTGCAGTAAGTGAACTGCAAGCTCTCACATTACAGAAACCTTTCATTCAGGGTCATAAAGACAAGGTGGTACTGAGAACCAATCCTACGTTCCTTCCTGAGTTGGTGTCTCATTTCCACATTAACCTTGCTCCTAGTCTTTTTTTCCCCTACCAGACTCTGTAGCTGAGAAAGCCCTACACACTCTAGATGTTAAACATGCTCTCAGGTGTTACATTGACCGGAGTAATTTCTTTCATAAGTCAAACCAACTCTTTGTAGCCTTCACAAAGTCTCACAATGGTCAACCTATAGCCAAAGCAGGTGTTGCTAGATAAATAGGTAAGTACATTCAGACTGACTATCACAAGGTCAAAAGAACCATTTGTTTTACTCCCTGGCCCAATACATGGAAGAAGGCAGCAACTATGGCCTTCTTTGGTATATTCCGCTGGCTACCAGATGTAAAGCAGCCGATTGGGAAGCCCCACACACGGTCACCGAACACTCCTGTGTGGACATACTCACCAGACATCCTCGGTAGACAAAAGGCTGTAGTTGGTCAGACGGACCTTATTTCAGAAATCTACATCATCCCCACGCTAGCCATCACTTGTAGCAGACTACTACTTTACAGTCGAAGAAGAGCATATGTATCTTCAGCAATACATGATGCGAGCACCAAATGGTACTTTGTAAGCATTCATAGTGTGTAGTGCTGTAGATTCACATGTGCCCACAGTCCTCCCTGAAGGCATGTGACCCGGATCACGGATCTCTTCACTATTTAATCTCCTTTTGCAATAAACATCTGCACCACTTTGTCGACTCGCCACTCCATGCTACTCTCGACCACTGTGCAAAAAACAATTTAGCATGAAGTCGGTGGTGATGCGCATTTCCAGCTAAGGGGGGGGGGGGGTCCATCATATACCTCATGACTCCAAAGATGACTTCGAATAAAAAAAACTTGAAAATGTCTGTGCCCAACACTAGACGGCACGAATATGTAGCACAGGGAAATCTACAGTACAACACTCTACAGACAGATGCTTACGTGGTAAGTAACTTTTTTCTTATCTGTGTTTGAGGCACTTCATGACAAGCAGCTACATTTTTCATTTTTCTTTTAACTGTTTCAGGATATTTCAAGATTTAGTTTCGATGCACTGACATTAAACATATCTTCGTTTTCCATCCTTTTTATTTTTATCTTGCGCTTCTTTGGATCTTCTCTGTGGCATGTACTTGATGTGATTTAATGTATTCCTAAATATTTTGCCTTTTTAAGAACTATAATTTGAGTTTTATGTTTTTTTATAGACATGAAGAAACTTCTTCCTAGCATATTAAGCCCGGACCCAAGGGAACTTCAAAAAGCAATAGAAGTTCAGTTGCTCAGAAGTTCAGTTTGTCTCACATCAGCTTTCGACCAAGTAGATGAGCTGAAGTGGCAATCAATTACAGAGTAAGTTACATGGCTGCCTTTTCTCATGAGAAACTGATGTATAATAATTTAAATCATGCATGTATGCAAATCCAAATTAAAGGGGACATTCCACCCAACATGTTTTTCGACATTAAATGACAGAATAATTAGTTTTTTTTCCAATGTAACTTCTGTCACTGTTACAACTTTTTTCAAACTTTAGCAGGTTAAATTAACACTTAGTGGGTTTCATATTTCCTCCTCTCCATTCTGGAGCACATTTCAAATGTAATTGATAGGTGTTCCAAATAAAATAACATTTTAGAGCTAAACAGCCATTGCTCCTCACATTCTCATGGTATGACTTGATGTTTGGGAAGCAGAGGGAGCTGGAACAAAGTTATGAATTCCACCATTTTTTGCCCAGGTATCTCCTAAAGTAAATCTAAAGCAATTAGGCAGGCATTATTGCAGCTACTCAGTAAATATAACCTAACCGATGTCTCAAGTTTGTCAAATTCCGAAGAATTTTGAGGGGCAGGTAGTGTTGTAGAATGGTTCATTCATTTGGACAACATAAACGTCAAAACTGTGCAGGACTGAGTTCATGCACACCACAATATGTTGACCTTCGACTTGGCTAGCTCACAGTGCACCATTTGGAACCCTAACCCTACATGGTAGCAGATGAAATATGCAACCTCAGAATATGACAACCCTTACTCCCCAAGGAATTTGTGGGAATGGATCCACCCCTTTCGTTAGTAATTCCTAAATGCCCAAAGGGAGACAAAGGAAGTACTCAAATTTGCTTTTTAAACACTTATTGAAGCAGTAGTAATCAGCATTACGAGAATGTTAAAAAAGATAAACAGTTCAACCATTGTGCTGTTAGATTGATTATGTGAAGACATATAATTGTATCTATACTCCTACCTTACGCTTCCTATCCTAATAGTCATAGGGGGATAAGAATCTGCCAGAATACCTCAGGATGATCTACACCCCCCATTTACCTGTGGGTTTGTTTCATCTGGAAACCCATCTTGGTGTAGAGCAGGCCACCATCCTTCTCAGGAAGGTAACTGGATTCGGCTGGGCTGGAATTCTGACATAGGGTGACCTCTCAGTACTAACAAAATGCTCCTCTGTCTAAACAAAGGATTGATGTAGCTTATATAATAAACTTTACCCATGCTTCCATGCTGGAGCTCTGGCTGTCATTGTTGATTCTACCCTTGCAGAGCTGTCGCCGAGCAGACAACAACATTTTGCGCAGTGAACTTATTTATTCCTTTTACAGAAAGGTCAAGGGCTTAATAATATGCCTACGAAGAAGTGTAAGCAAACCCATTTCTGAAAAAAATTATACCATGCGTTTGTGCAAGCAAATGTGTGTTAAAAGTAATAGTTTAAAAATGCCAACTTTAAATGTGAATGTGTAAAATGGTTGTTTTCTGTGCCCAGGGCCCATGTAACCACACAACAATGTGAAGGAGCTGCAGGGAGCGAGTGGTTTCCCTATTTGTCCTTGTCTCATGTTAGCTGGTGTGTGGTGTCTCTTGCCGCTGCTTTCCAGCATTTGTATCTGCGTGGGCTAAGATGCTAAAGACAGCATCAACGTGAACGCCAACTAGGGGTGCCAAACAAGATGGCCGTGCAGCAAAACTGAGCCTTCGATTCCGCCCCAACATTTGCATCCTGCTGCTCCAGTGCCCCAAAATACTGCCTACCCGTAGCACATGAGTGGGGACCCCATCTGGGATGTGACACCGCCGCTCACAGATTAGGTGGGCCCCCACATAACTGATGAATGTGCTGCTTGAACTTTGGGCCGCCTGCCCCTCCGATGCTGTAGTGGCATGATCAGGGGCTGTCCCGTAGGCTTGGAGTTGCCCTGCATGTCTGCGTTGCAGCTAAACTGGTTGGAGGGCATACCACAGGCCCCCCCAGTATCCCCCTTCACGAGAGGCCGAAATATTCTGTGATCCACCTTTCTGCTAGACGCCGACTGCTTCGGGATGGAGCCTGCTGTAGTAGCTGCTCAAAAGGTCAATGTACCAAGCGTGAAGACCCTGGAGAGTAGATGCGAGGGTCCTCGACTGAGCATACCGGGGTCCATAGGGCCAGGGGCCCTAGGCCTGGTGCTTAGGCTGTTGGGAGTTGAGGCTGCGGCCTGACGGCACGAGCGCCTGTTTGGATCTGGAAGAGGGCAGGGTCCGCGGTGCTGGGAACACTGCCGGTGTTGACTGAAGCAGCCCTGGTGAATGGGTGTGGCAGTCTCCCCTGGTGAGAAGGGGCCGGTGGACTTGATGTTACTCCCCACGGGAGGCAGGAGATGAGGATATGTGGGTCTGATGCACCCCCACAGCGCTGCTTTACGATGTGCGTGCCCTGCTCGGGGAGTAAAGACACCACCGGTCCCCTAAACTGGCTTGGGGGGGGGGGGCTGGTCGCAGATGGCCTATGGGGGGGGAGGGGTGGACTGCCGTGATCGTTTTCTGCCTATGCAGCAAGACCTCAGACTGCCTATGGCGGGGACAAGAAGACATGACCACTCCTGTGCCTTGGTTGTGGAATGTGATTTGGCCCCCGTGAAGTGAACACTGAGTCTGGATAGGGAATCAACGTGTTGGGCTGTAGTGTCCCCTGAAGGCAAGGTATACTCAGTCGTCCTACAGGATATTACTGCAATGCCAGTTGAATGTGCCCCCACCTCCCAGAGACTATCACCACATAATCAGGGTATGTGCGATGGGTCATCACTGCATAGTATTAAAGCTGGCACAATTGGGATTCTCCCCATCATGACGCTAACTGAGGCTGGCTTGCCTGCGGCTTTACTCCATACTGTTCAGCAGGAATCACTGACAGAATATCGACCCACAGAAATATCGATGCAAAATTATCGAAAGTCAAGAATATCGACATCCTATCTACATAATGGTAAGTACAAAAATATCGAGAGAAAAAATCGATGTCAAAAATATCGTTGGTAAAAATGATTTTTTTTGTAAAACAAGTAAAGTAAATAATACATATTAAAATAAACATAGTTAAAAATATTTTAAAATGTTTAAAAAGTATAACAAATATATATTTATAATGTAAACATATATTAAACCTATACATATACTATATACTTAATAATATTTTTAAATTATTTTAATAACTTATTACTTGTTAAAAAAATCGTATTCATTATAATTACATCTATACACATAAAACAATATTAATTAAAATTAAATAAATATATATAACACATTTAAAAAATTACAATTATTTTGAATTTTTTAAATTAATTATATACTAAAATAATAAAAAAATATTAGGTAGCGGAGGGAATAAAATTACTATTCCAACTCCAAACAGTACAACAGTAGGGAAAGTGTTGCCTAGCGTGGGGGTAAAAATTACTATTCCCACTCCAGTAAGTGCAACAGTAGGGAAAAGTGTTAGATAGCGTAGGAATTAAAATTACTATTCCCACTCCAGTGAGTGCAACAGTAGGGAAAGTGTTGGGCAGCGTAATGGTTACAATTACTATTCCCACTCCAGTGAGTGCAACAGGATGGTTAAAATTACTATTCCCGCTCCAGAGAGTGCAACAGTAGGGAAAATGTAGGCTAGCGTAGGTGTTAAAAGTACTATTCCCACTGCATTGAGTGCAACAGTAGGGAGAGTGTTGGATAGCGTAAGGGTAAAAATTACTATTCCCACTCCAGAGAGTGCAACAGTAGGGAAAGTATTGGATAGAGGAGGGGTTAACATTACTTTTCCAACTCCAGTGAGTGGAACAGTAGGGAAAGTGTTGGATAGCATAGGGTAAACATTATTATTCCCACTCCAGAATGTATAACTTTAGGGAAAGTCTTGGATAGCAGGGGGTTTAAATTAAAATACTTATTTTTTTTATTTTTTTTTAAATTAAGTAAAAAAATTAAAAATGAATTACCCTTAAAAAAAATACATATTTACTTAACTAACATTAAATTACTTCCCACCCTATTCCCCCATAAACACACAATTCGCTCATAAAATAATTTAACACAATTATTAAAATATATAAATTATTAAAAAATAATGACCAATTAATAATTAATTAGCATTTAAAAATAAATAAATACTGAATACATTTTAATTAAGAATTACTTAATTATAATAAATTACTTCCACCATTTACCCCTATAAACCCACAACCCGCTCCATAAACATCTTAATACAATTCATTTAATTATCAATTAATCAATTTTCAAAAATTATTTACCAATTAATAATCACTTTATTAATTATAAATACCTTTGAATAAAAATAATTACTTAATTATAATTAAATTACTTCCAACACTATTCCCCTCTAAAGCCACAACACACTCCACATAAAAATAACACAATTTATATAATTATTTAGTACATTATTAGAAACTAATTACCAATTAATAAATAATTAACAAATTAAAAATCAATGCCAATAAATAACAAACAATTTTTTTTCGGGTAGTACGAAGCAGGCCATAGCAGGCCCCCGCGGTTTTCCTTTCTTGGGTGTTGAACATGGGGTCCTGGTCAAGCCATATTCCCAGGCTTTTTATGTCTTGTTTTGAGGTCTGTGCTGGTCCCATATAGGCTGGCCACATAGTCTCTGGTGAAAAGTAAGATTGATTGCCCAGTACCATAATCTCTCTTTTTTCGCTGTTAAGTTTGAGGAGGGAGCTGTTCATCCAGCAGGTGATATCTTTGAGGCTGGAACATAGGTCATTAGGGGAGTGATCCCGCTGGTGCAGGGATACGACAAGCTGGGTATCGTCTGCGTAGGTCACCAGTCTAATACCATGAGGGTAACTATTTTCTCCAGGGGGGACATGTACACATTGAAGAGCTTTTGGTGTTGCCCTCTAGGACTTAGAAGGTCCTGTTATGGATGAAGGATTTCAGCCAGGACAGGGCCAACCTGGTGACTCCCACTCCCTTGAGCCGGTGGACCAGGGTATGATGGTACACAGTGTCAAAGGCAGCGCTCAGATCCAGGAGGATCACTGCCACTGAACCTCCTGAGTCAAGGATGTTTCTGGCCTCTTCCACCACTGCTATCAGAGCGGTTTCAGTGCCCTGACCAGGAGTCTTTTCACAATGCGAAAAGTTTCCCTGGACGAGCTGGAGGAGGATCTGATTTTTTAGGTCTCGCTATTCGATGCGCACGCATCGAGCTTGCGAGTATATAGGGCTTTAAACAACCTTTAACTAACTGGGCGATTTCGTGCTGTGCCCGTGGCTTTTAGGTCAATGCGCTTGCGCATTGACCTAAAATGCGCGTGCACATCACCAAATCACCGTCTGTTCCCTCAGCCGCACTCCTCCCACACCTTCACTTCAAAGGCCCCTGCTGCTTAACACCCTCTCGCCGCTCCGCCCCCTCCCCTGCCCGCCATGTCGCATTTCTCCTCCCCCCTCCCCACAGCAATGCCCTCCGTCTGTTAGCAGTGTTAGCGAAAACGCGCATACTTCAGTGGTGTATCGTGTCATGTTTATCTAATCTCTGTAGTTGTGCACCCTAGTCCGGAAGCATCTGCACTGTGCTTGGTGCGTGTGTCAAACCTAAACTCTTGTTGGGGTATTGTTGAATATGGATAAAGCTGGGCAGTCGTCACTTCATTAGGCTCCACCGGATGGTATTTTTTTTTCTTTTCTTGATTTGGTATTTTTAGCAGCTGTCAACGTCACCTTTAATTAGCACAGTGATTTGTTCAAACTGCACATGCGCCTAGGTATTGTACATTATTTAACAGTCACGTCACTGCATTTGCTAAATATACTACAATGCTCGTCTCAGTTGCCTGACATCGAAATTGGACACGTGTGGCCCATTGTGAACCCCCAAGGCTCCCGACTTTTTATGCTAGTAAAAGGGGGCATTCTGTATACGAGTCAACTTGAATATAAACTCGTAACATTTTAACATGTAATGGACGTCTTTTTGTTGTTGCTGCGAAGTTGCATCCTGCTGAGAGGTGGACGCTTGTTCGGTGCACAGCCTTACAGTTGAATTGCAGCAGCCATGTCGTCCAGACCGTTTGAAAGTCCTCCACCTTATCGACCAGATGAATAGTAAATATCCCCTTTGCCAGTCAGCTCTTTAAATGTACTGCTGATAAATAGTGTACATATTGGTTTTCATATCTTTGCCAGTTCATGTGTTAACAAAGCTCCTATCAGTCTGAGTTTTCTCTTGATAATCTCTTGCCTTGCTGCAATATCTGAAAGAGACACGTTAGTGATAGATTCCTTACCTTAGAATATCCCCAGGCGTCAGACTGGATCCGGAAACTTTTGCGTAGCAATACCCCTGCGCGCCGGTAGGCGTCGTCTGCGGCTCCGCGTCCGTCGTCGGCGTCGTGAGCGCCGGGATGACGTCGCCGGAGTACTTAGACGGCGCCCATGCGCGCTGACGTCAGTTCTTCTTTTTTCCGCGCCAGCTAGCGCAGATCCGGAAGAAGCTCTACCCCCAGTCACTTTTTGACTGAAAACTTTTTTGATCTTTTTGATCCTCTATTTAGTCGATCCTCGACTATCGGTGCCAGGGATGCCCGGGTTCAAGCCTTGCTCGAAGTGCGGCCGACTCATGTCGGTCACGGACCCCCATCGCCGGTGCCTGAAGTGCTTAGGCCTCGACCACGACGATCGAACCTGCTCCGACTGCCGGGCCCTGACGTCGAAGGCTAGGCGGGAGCGGTCCCGCAAGCGTCTCGAGCTGAGGCAGTCGGCCCCGCGCCGCTCCAGGTCCCGGTCCCGGTCCCACGGGAGGTCGAGGGATAGGTCGCGAGGTCGGAGTCATCGACGTTCCGGGAGTGGACACCGATCGTCTGGTTCCAAGTCCTCAGGTAAGAGGCATGAGAGGTCGGAGCGACACCATCGATCCTCCGACCCGCCCCGTCGCTCGCATGATGCGACCGGGGACTCGGGCGACACCGCCCACGCGGCTCCGCGGGAGTCGCAAGCGTCACCGCCTGCCCCACACCTTCGGGTCCCTGGGCACGGCGCGTCGCAGGAGGAGGTCGAGAGGTACCTCATGGCCATGAGGGCCCTCCCTCCTCAGTCGGTTCCCGTGGCGCCTTCGGGCCGATCGGCTCCGTCTGGAGGTCCTTCCGGGTCGGGCGCTTCGGCCCCGACGACGTCGGGTGCTTCGGGCCCGGCGCCGCTGGCGACTTCGGTCCCGGCGCCGCGCGACCTCGCTGGATCCGGCTCCGGATCCGGGACCCCGCCGGTCGACCTTACGGCCTCGCCGGCGCCGTCCCTTCAGGTGTCGTCCCCGGCAGCCGATGTGGTTGCCGACCCCAATGCTTCCTACGGTCCTACTCAGGAGTCGGAGGGGCGCCGCTGGGCGCCGATTCCGTCGGCCTTTGGAGACTTCTATCTCCACGAGGAGGCCCTGGCTGTTAATCCTGGTCTCCAGGAGCCGGGTGACGAGGAGCAATGTGAGGGGTCCGAGGACCCTCTGGCACGTGATTGCCAGTCACATCAGGACTGGACATATGAGCTTGGGGAGGCCAGTGGTATTGACACCTCGCCAGACACTAGATTTACGTCGCCCCCGACTGTGGCTTCGGAGGCGGGTTCTGCTTACAGTGTAGTGTTGACGAAGGCAGCTAAGGCCTTAAACCTTCAGCTCCCCGTCGAGGCCGTGAGGACTAATCTCCTCACTGAGGTCCTCAAACAGCAGTCCGGCTCCGCGGAGCCCCTCCTGCCGTTCAACGAGGCCTTGTGTGACGTTCTTCTGGGCACTTGGTCCAAGCCCGCCACAGGCCCCCCTGTGGACAGGAACGTGGCCAGACGCTACCGCCCGGCACCGGGCGACCCTTGCTTTTTGTCCACCCACCCCACCCCCGAGAGTCTGGTCATCCAGGCCTCCAACTCCCAGACCGCATTCCCGTCGGCCCCGCCCGACAGGGAATCCAAGAGATATGAGCAGTTCGGGAAGAAGGTCTTCTCGTCTGTGAGCCTAGGGCTACGGTCAGTGAACACCAACTGTCTCTTGGGCCGCTACACCCACACTCTGTGGGACACGGTTGCGGAGGTGCTGCCACAATGCCCTGAGGAGGTCAGGGCTAAACTCAGCCAAACCCTTGCGGACGGCCGAGATGCGGCACGTTTTTCTATCCGGTGTGGGCTGGATACCACGGACTCACTGGGCAGGGCGATGGCAACGACGGTGGCGGTTCGACGCCACGCCTGGTTGAGGTCCGCCAACTTCTCGGCCGATGTCCAGGCCACCCTCCTGGACATGCCGTTTGATGGCCGTCGCCTCTTCGGCGACAAGGCAGACCATGCGCTGGAACGTTTCAAGGACTCCAGGGCCACGGCCAAGTCCTTGGGCCTTACGGCCCCACGCCAGCAATCGGGTGCCTTTCGCTCCTTTCGTGGCCACGGAAGGGGCGCCCCACCACGGACCGCCAGCCACACGCCGCAAAATGTCCAGCAGCGCGGTGGCGGTCGTGGGAACCGCCGCGGCGGTGGTCGGGGTCAGCGGCGAGGCCAGTCCACACCTCCCTCAGCAGCCCCCGCCTCAAAACCTTCCTAGTCCGAGTTTTCAGGCCCATGTGACGCCTGTGGGAGGCAGGGTCCGCCATCACCTCTCCCACTGGCATACAGTCACTTCGGACAGGTGGGTGCTGCAAATTGTCCGAAGGGGTTTCTCCCTCCCCTTCGAGTCTTCCCCTCCATCCATGCCACCTCAATACCACCGTGTGTCGGGGGATCACTTGCAACTTCTGCAAGAGGAAGTTTCGGCCCTCTTGGCCAAGAGGGCCATCGAGCGCGTTCCTGGGCCAGAAGTAGGACGTGGCTGTTACTCCCACTACTTTTTGGTACCCAAGAAGGGCAAAGGGGGCCTACGCCCTATCTTGGATCTGCGGAACGTCAACGGCTTCCTCCGTACGGAGAAGTTCAAGATGCTCACTTTGGCTCAGGTCCTGGCTGCCCTGGACCCAGGAGACTGGATGGTAGCGTTGGACTTGCAGGACGCCTATTTCCACATCCCCGTCCTGCCGGCCCACCGGCGTTACCTGCGGTTCACGGTAGGCCACGAGCACTTTCAGTTTACCGTGCTCCCCTTCGGCCTTACCAGCGCCCCACGGGTGTTCACGAAGGTGATGGCGGTGGTCGCAGCCCATCTGCGCAGGCAAGGGGTGTCAGTCTTCCCCTACTGGTTGTTGAAGGCGGGCTCGCCCCAGACAGTCGTCAGCCACCTCCAGACTACGGCCGACCTCCTGCACTTGCTGGGGTTCTCCATCAATGTGCCGAAGTCACACCTGTGTCCCTCTCAGAAGCTCCTCTTCATCGGAGCGGTTCTCGACTCGGCGCAGTTTCGGGTTTACCCACCCGAGCAGCGGGTTCGGGATATTCGGGCTCTGATTCCTGTCTTCGGGCCGTTATCCCGGGTCTCGGTCAGGTTGACGCTGCGGCTTCTGGGACTGATGGCCTCCTGCATCCTTCTGGTGCGTCACGCCAGGTGGCGGATGCGGGCTCTGCAGTGGGACCTGAAGTTTCAGTGGGCCCAGCATCAGGGCAACCTGTCCGATCATGTCCTGATCTCGGAGGGCACTGCGAAGCAACTGCAGTGGTGGCTCACGGGCCGCGACTGGGTCAGTGGCAGACCCCTCTCCCTACCCCAGCCGGAGCACGTAGTTGTGACGGACGCGTCACTCCAGGGCTGGGGAGGCCACATGGGGGAGGCGGAGATCAGAGGCCTCTGGTCTCCGGCGGAGTCCCAGCTCCACATCAACCTTCTGGAGCTGCTGGCGATTCGTCTTGCACTGAAGGCATTCCTCCCCTCTGTCAGGGGGAGCGTGGTGCAAGTGTTCACCGACAACACCACCGCCATGTGGTACTGCAACAAACAGGGCGGTGTGGGGTCGTGGACCCTTTGCCAGGAGGCTCTGCGCCTCTGGCAGTGGCTGGAACATCAGGGCGTGACCCTGGTGGTTCAACACCTGGCGGGCTCTCTGAATGCCAGGGCGGACGAACTCAGCCGCCGGTGCATGATGGATCACGAATGGCGTCTGAACTCGGATGTGGCGCAAGGTCTCTTTCGACAGTGGGGAGAGCCTTGGTTAGATCTATTCGCCACAGAAGAGAACGCGCAATGTCAGCAGTTCTGCGCGTTGGAGTTTCCAAGGCGGCACTCGCTCGGAGACGCTTTTCGTCGCGAGTGGAGCTGCGGTCTGTTGTACGCCTTTCCGCCTATACCACTTCTGCCCAGAGTGCTGAAGAAGATCAGGCGCGACCGGGCCCAGGTCGTCCTTGTGGCTCCGGACTGGGCACGAAGATATTGGTATCCCGAGCTACTCAGCATGTCAGTCGATCCCCCGATTCGTCTGCCTCTTCGGGAGGACCTTCTGTCGCAGCAGCAGGGGACGGTCCTGCACCCAAACCTGTCCAGTCTCCACCTACAAGCTTGGAGATTGAGCGGCGGCAGTTGAGGCCATTTGACTTGCCTCCCGAAGTCTGTGATATCATTCTGGCAGCCAGGCGTCCCTCCACAAAGTCGGTATACACCTGCCGGTGGAACAGATTTGTGGCATGGTGCACAGCAAAGGCTGTGGATCCTCTCTCTGCACCCCTTTCGGAAGTGCTGCTCTTTCTTCTTTCCCTTGCCCAGCAGGGCTCTGCTCTGGGCACTCTTAAAGGGTACCTTTCTGCTCTTTCAGCCTTCTTGAGGCTACCAGATCAGCCTTCTTTATTCAAGTCCCCTATTGTGAGTAGATTTCTGAAGGGCATCACGCACATGTTCCCTCCTGTTCCCTTCGTGATGCCCCAGTGGGACTTGAATCTGGTTCTCACCTATCTGATGTGTGCTCCCTTTGAGCCGCTTCATACCTGCCCTCTTCGTCTCCTTACTCTAAAGACGGCCTTCCTGGTTACCATCACCTCTGCCAGGAGGGTGAGTGAGCTCCAGGCTCTTTCTTCTTCTCCACCTTTCCTGTCTGTTCATCCTGATAAGGTGGTGTTACGTACACGACCTTCCTTTCTGCCCAAGGTTGTCACGGCCTTCCACATCGGGCAGTCCATCACTTTGCCCACCTTCTTTCCGCCTCCGCATCCCTCGAAAGAGGAGGAGAGGCTCCACCGTCTGGATCCAAAACGTGCGCTCTCCTACTACCTAGATCGCACACGCCAATTCCGGGTGGATGACCAACTCTTCGTTGGTTACGTGGGCGCGAAGAAGGGAAAGGCTGTGCACAAGAGGACCATCTCTAGGTGGATCATCTTGTGTATCCAAGCATGTTACTCCATGGCGAGGAAGGAGCCCCCAGCTGGATTGCGGGCTCACTCCACTCGGGCAACGACAACTGCCCTGGGCCGCGGTGTCCCCCTGCAGGACATTTGCCAGGCAGCTACGTGGGCCTCGCTGCACACGTTCGCAAGACACTACTGCCTGGACAGTCAAGTCCGGAGGGATGGCTTCTTTGGCCGTTCCGTCCTCCAGGACTTTCTGGTGTGATATTGGTTCGCAGACCCACCACCGGGGTTGGTATTGCTGGGGTATCTATTCTAAGGTAAGGAATCTATCACTAACGTGTCTCTTTCAGATGCACAAGTTACTACTTGTGTAACGATATATCTGTAAGAGACATTAGTTAGTGATAGATTCCTTACCGACCCACCCATCCTCCCCGTTCTGCGAACCGATATCTAGGGTTAAGGTCATCCCCTTTCAGGGCCCTAGTTTCATGGCACCAGTGTTAGTTCTATCATGGCTCTGCGTATCTGGCGCGGAAAAGCTGTGTTATCAGAACTGACGTCAGCGCGCATGGGCGCCGTCTAAGTACTCCGGCGACGTCATCCCGGCGCTCACGACGCCGACGACGGACGCGGAGCCGCAGACGACGCCTACCGGCGCGCAGGGGTATTGCTACGCAAAAGTTTCCGGATCCAGTCTGACGCCTGGGGATATTCTAAGGTAAGGAATCTATCACTAACTAATGTCTCTTACAGATATATCGTTACACAAGTAGTAACTTGTGCGTTAAGTAAACATGTGAGCAGCAAAATGTGTTGTATGGAATTAGTTTTATCGCTATGGTAGATGTCGAGTACCTTGACAATCTGCACATGCGTTAACCATGAAATTGTGATCTTTCAGCTGCTCTGGTTTAGTACACTTTTAGCTGATAACTACGTAGCCAGTGTATTTCTCAACTAATTGTGTATTTTTTTAATTTTTTTAAATATTTTTATTGCGGGAACACAGAGGACATGAACAGGCAAAACCTCCCGTAAGCATCAAGAGGCATTATCTAGCAGTATGCAACATTCAGGATCATACACAGCCTCGTGGCCCACATCCCGGAGGCCGGGCGGCGTAATGTCACATCCACCGCTTCCACCACCACCGCACCCACCACCACCACATCCACCGCAACATCCACCACCACATCCACCACCACTGTATCCACCACCACCACACCCACCACCACCACACCCACCATCACTACATCCACCACCACCGCATCCACCATTACCACATCCACCACCACATCCACCATCAACACCACATCCACCATCACATCCACCATCACATCCACCATCACATCCACCACCACATCCACCATCACATCCACCATCACATCCACCATCACATCCACCATCACATCCACCATCAACTCCACCATCAACTCCACCATCAACTCCACCATCACATCCACCATCACATCCACCACCACATCCACCACCACATCCACCATGACATCCACCATGACATCCACCGCCACATCCACAACCACCACCACATCCACCGCATCCACCACCACCACCACATCCACCACTTCCACCGCATCCACCACTTCCACCGCATCCACCACCACCACATCCACCACCACCACATCCACCACCACCACATCCACCACCACCGCATCCACCACCACATCCACCACCACATCCACCACCTCATCCACCACCGCATCCACCACCACCGCATCCACCACCACCGCATCCACCACCACCGCATCCACCACCACCACCACACCCACCACCACATCCACTACAACCACCACCCCATCCACCACCACCGCATCCACCACCACCACATCCACCGCATCCACCACCACATCCACCATCACCACCACATCCACCATCACATCCACCACCACCACATCCACCACCACTTCACCACTGCATCCACCACCACCACAGTCACCATCACATCCACATCCACCATGACATCCACCGCCACATCCACCACCGCATCCACCGCCACATCCACCACCGCCACATCCACCACCGCCACATCCACCACCGCCACATCCACCACCGCCACATCCACCACCGCCACATCCACCACCGCCACATCCACCACCACCTCATCCACCACCTCATCCACCACCACATCCACCACCGCATCCACCACCGCATCCACCACCACCAAATCCACCACCCCATCCACCACCATCACTTCCACCACCACATCCACCACATCCACAACCACCACATCCACCACCACCACATCCACCACATCACCACCACATCCACCATCACCGCCACATCCACCACCCCCACCACCACCACATCCACCACCCCCACCACCACCACATCCACCACCCCCACCACCACCACATCCACCACCACCACATCCACCACCACCACATCCACCACCACCACATCCACCACCACCACATCCACCACCGCATCCACCACCACATCCACCACCGCATCCACCACCACCAAATCCATCACCCCATCCACCACCATCACTTCCACCACCACATCCACCACCACTTTCACCACATCCACCACCACTTTCACCACATCCACCACCACCACATCCACCACATCACCACCACATCACAACCACATCCACCATCACCACCACATCCACCACCCCCACCACCACCACATCCACCATCACATCCACCATCACCTCCACATCCACCACCCCCACCACCACCACATCCACCACCACATCCACCACATCCACCACCACCGCATCTACCACCACTGCATGCACCTCCACACCCACCACCACTACATCCACCACCACATCCACTACAACCACCACCACCGCATCCACCACCGCATCCACCACCGCATCCACCACCGCATCCACCACCGCATCCACCACCGCATCCACCACCGCATCCACCACCGCATCCACCACCACATCCACCATCACATCCTCCACCACCACCACATCTACCGCATCCACCACCACATCCACCACTTCCACCGCATCCACCACCACCACATCCACCACCACCACATCCACCACCACATCCACCACCACCACCACCACCACCACATCCACTACCGCATCCACCACCACCACATCCACCACCACCTCATCCACCACCGCATCGACCACCACTACATCCACCACACCCACCACCATCACTTCCACCACCACCGCATCCACCATCACCACCACATCCACCATCACATCCACCATCACATCCACCACTACATCCACCATCACCTCCACATCCACCATGAAATCCACCACCACATCCACCACCACATCCACATCCACCACCACATCCACCACCACCACCACATCCACCACCACCACCACATCCACCACCACCACATCCACCACCACCACATCCACCACCACATCCACCACCACCACATCCACCACCACCACATCCACCACCACCACCACATCCACCACCACATCCACCACCACATCCACCACCACATCCACCACCACATCCACCACCACATCCACCACTTCCACCGCATCCACCACCACCACATCCACCACCACATCCACCACCACCACCACATCCACCACCACTACCACATCCTCCACCACCAGCACATCCACCAGCACATCCACCACCTCATCCGCCACCTCATCCGCCACCTCATCCGCCACCTCATCCGCCACCTCATCTGCCACCTCATCCACCACCATCACTTCCACCACATCCACAACCACCACATCCACAACCACCACATCCACAACCACCACATCCACAACCACCACATCCACCTCCACCACCTCCACCACCTCCACCACCTCCACCACCTCCACCACCTCCACCACCTCCACCACATCCACCACATCCACCACATCCACCACATCCACCACATCCACCACCACCACCACATCCACCACCACATCCACCCCACATCCACCACCACATCCACCATTACCACCACCACCATATCCCCCACATCCACCACCGCCACATCCACCACATCCACCACCGCCACATCCACCACCGCCACATCCACCACCGCCACATCCACCACCGCCACATCCACCACCGCCACATCCACCACCGCTACACATCCACCGCCACCACATCCACCACCGCCACATCCACCACCGCCACATCCACCACCGCCACATCCACCACCGCCACATCCACCTCTACCACATCCACCTCCACCACCACATCCACCACCACATCCACCACCACCACCACATCCACCACCACATCCACCACCGCATCCACCACCACCGCATCCACCACCACCGCATCCATCACCACCGCATCCACCACCACCGCATCCACCACCACCACATCCACCACCACATCCACCACCGCATCCACCACCTCATCCACCACCGCATCCACCACCACCACATCCACCACACCCACCACCATCACTTCCACCACCTCATCCACCACCACTTTCACCACATCCACAACCACCACATCCACAACCACCACATCCACAACCACCACATCCACCACCACCACAACCACCACATCCACCACCACCACATCCACCACATCCACCACATCACCACCACCACATCCACCACATCCACCATCACATCCACCACCCCCACCACCACCACATCCACCATGACATCCACCGCCACATCCACCATGACAT
Organism: Lissotriton vulgaris; assembly: GCF_964263255.1. NCBI lineage: Eukaryota > Metazoa > Chordata > Amphibia > Caudata > Salamandridae > Lissotriton > Lissotriton vulgaris. The sequence continues at coordinate 196,086,708 of NC_141698.1, forward strand.
CCACCGCCACATCCACCATGACATCCACCGCCACATCCACCATGACATCCACCGCCACATCCACCACCACATCTACCACCACTGCATGCACCACCACCACCACACCCACCACCACTACATCCACCACCACATCCACTACAACCACCACCACTACATCCACCCTCACCGCATCCACTACAGCCACCACCACCGCATCCACTACAACCACCACCACCGCATCCACCACCGCATCCACCACCACATCCACCACCACATCCACCACATCCACCATCACCACCACATCCACCATCACATCCACCACCACATCCACCGCATCCACCACCACATCCACCACCACATCCACCACTTCCACCACATCCACCACTTCCACCGCATCCACCACCACCACATCCACATCCACCACCACATCCACCACCACCTCATCCACCACCACCTCATCCACCACCGCATCCACCACCACTACATCCACCACACCCACCACCATCACTTCCACCACCACCGCATCCACCATCACCACCACATCCACCATCATATCCACCACCACCACCACATCCACCACCACATCCACCATCATATCCACATCCACCATGAAATCCACCACCACATCCACCACCACCACCACATCCACCACCACCACAACCACCACATCCACCACCACTTCCACCGCATCCACCACCACCACATCCACCACCACATCCACCACCACCACCACATCCACCACTGCATCCACCACCACCACATCCACCAGCACATCCACCACCACCACTGCATCCACCACCAGCACATCCGCCACCTCATCCGCCACCTCATCCGCCACCGCATCCACCACCATCACTTCCACCACCACATCCACCACCACATCCACCACCATCACTTCCACCACCACATCCACCACCACTTTTACCACATCCCCAACATCCACAACCACCACATCCACCACATCCACAACCACCACATCCACAACCACCACATCCACAACCACCACATCCACAACCACCACATCCACAACCACCACATCCACAACCACCACATCCACAACCACCACATCCACAACCACCACATCCACAACCACCACATCCACAACCACCACATCCACAACCACCACATCCACCACCACCACATCCACCACCTCCACCATATCCACCACCACATCCACCCCACATCCATCACCACCACATCCACCATTACCACCACCACCATATCCCCCAGATCCACCATTACCACCACCACCATATCCCCCAGATCCACCACCACCACATCTATGTGTGTGGCTCTGTGTGTGTGTAGGTGCAAATGCAATGTTCTTGGATTTTCGTCACAATAAAATACACTGAACATAATCTTCACAAAAGTTATTTACAAACGTTTAAGCTATTGCCATTATAAATTACAATAACTTTTATTTAAGTATTAATTATTTACAAAATTAAAAGCCATTATTTGTAATATCAAGACATCTAAGTCACGTAAATACAACACACATTGCATTACAAATGCTATAGGTGTCACATTTGCAAAAGTTAAAACTATTGACATTGTAACTGACAAAGCTATTCATTTTGCTACTTTCAAAACCAACACATAAATAAAAAAAGTGTAATTTACAATACCAATAGCTCAAACTTTCCTAATGCGAGACCTATTGCATTTCCAATGCTTGTTTCTTCGAAGAAGGCACCCTGGGTGGATTTGAGGGCCGTTTTGTCGGCTAAGAAAGATTGCCTGTATTCTTTTTTTTTTTTATAGGTATCATATTCTTTCCTTCATGCTCTTTCTGATTTTTTGCATTGTTTTTTTAAGAGGCGAAGCTCCTTGTAAACCAGGGGGATTTGGTCTTTCCCCCTTGATTAGAAGCAGTTTTCCTTGGGAGAACTATATCCAGTGAATTCTCAATCCACGCAGAGAACTTTGTCTGCATAGAAGGGTCGAGGTCAAGTGGGGGCAAGGAGAGTTCCAATTGTTGCCTCCACTCTTCCATAGATAATTTCGACCAAGGACGTTCGAGGGTGCTAGGAGCTGGTCTAGGGCGAGGATTGGCGGGGATGTGCCAGCTGAGTGGGACTAAAAAGTGATCAGACCAGGGAACGGGTACAGGCTCAATTTAATGCATATATTTAAAAATAAATAAAAAAAATAACAAAAAAAGTTAAACATATAAAATACATACTAAAATACATAACACTAATATAAATGTCTATATTATTGACATCTATATTATTGCAAACGATATTACTTACTTCGATATTAACAAAAACGATATTACTTACCTTAAGGTCGATATTCTTGTCACCGATGTTCTTCCTGTCTATATTCTGTCCCTCTGGTATTTCAAACTCCATAAAAATGTAGGGCGATATAAAAAAAATTATATTTTGACTGCGCTCCATTCAGCAGTGGGCTTGGAGTCGACCTTACTGAGGTAGCTAGGACATTCGGTGCTGCGTCTACGCCCTAATCATGCAGTTCCACCGCTGGTCTGAAATTAGGTTTCAGGGTCATAGACAGTGGAGCCTTTTCATGGTATGGCCCTGCGAACGCGTTACACTCCAATATAGGCAAGGACAAGATGGCGCGGTCTATGCAACAGACTAAAATGGACCAGTATACTGCCCCGCCGGTGAGCCGCGGTCATCAATCATCAGAGGGGCGTGCACCCCCTGCCGGGCCGGAACCAGCAGGAACTCCGATATTGGCAGTCATCAAGGCATCAGGCGAAATTTGAAGCAATAGCGATCAATGTGAAGCTGCTGAGGGCCTACCTGCGCAAGGTGGCGGAATGGTGAACAGAAATGGAGAGCCATGTGACAAACTTAAGGAGGAAGTCTCCAAGTTAAAAAGGGCAGTGAGTGCCCTTGAAGGGCTCTAAAGCAAAATGAAAGCCAGTGTAGAGGACATGGAGGAGCAATCACGCAGATGCAATCTCCAATTTGTGGGATTCACAGAGGGTGTGGAAAAGAGCGGAACTGAGACTTTTTGGGAGAATGGATAATATCGACACTACAGTCTGCCTGGATTTCCAACTTATTTGCTATGGAGAGAGCGCAGAGATCCCTGTCCCTGCCATTGCCTGAGGCTTCCCTCCTCCTGCGAACAATCATTGCAAAATGCGGATCAGGATGAAATCCTGCAGACGGTTTGCAAACAAGGTCCAGAAATTTGGAAATATCATTATCTGCATTTTACCAGATTACACCAGGGCTGTTCAGCTGCAGCGACGATCGTTCCGAGGGGTCAAACTAAAAATGGCTGCCATGAGCTTAAAATATATGCTGTTATACCCAGCCAAGATAAAAGGGCTGCATCATGGACAATCATTCTTCTTCACAACACCGAAGGAAGCATGGGGTTTGCTGGAGCTATGAGGTGGTGACCGGATCCAACTTACAGCTACAGAACGGAGGGGAGACACGTCCAGAAGTCTCATGCACCCAGTATCACAACAGCAGAAAAGTAGCAGTTTCAGAAGGGGGTCTCGATCTAGAGCAAGAGTGATGGTGCGGATGGACAGCATTCTTTCCTTTGAGTCTTAGCAGGAGAGGGAGGAGGCCAGGACACTGTTTGAGATCTTGACATCTGCATCGTACTTCAGTGCCTGCTGTGAGAATGCAGGAGGAACCTGGTGGCTCGATGCTGGATGCCACTGGTGACTGAAAGTTACTTTTAGGTGGCCCGGCCATGCTCCTTATCATTGTTCAATTTTTTTTTGCATTAACTTGATTTGTTTATTGGTTTTACTTTTGCTTATCAGCTGTGCACATACTTACATACATACATACATACATACATGTGTTGGGAGAGGTGGGACATATAGGATTTGGATGATGACTGGTTGAATGCATCTTAACAATCTGACTCCTTAGCATTTTGTTTAAACATGGTAATGTCCGTGGATGATCCCACAGAACTCCCAACATTTAAATGGCATTGCAAGACGGTAGGGGGAGGGTTTGTTGTGATGCATGGGCAGACATTAGTTGGGTTGGGTGTACCCGGGGTGTGAAGGACATTACTTGGTGTTTGTTAGTTTGCAATATTTCATGTTGAATGCAGCACTAAGGATTCCTTATTGGGCTGTGTAGGGTTGGGGGGGGGGGTCGTATAGGTGTGGGGGCTGGAAAGGGGTACAAAGGGTGAGTGAGGAGCAAATGTGCAATGGCTGAAGGAATTTGAATGTTGTCCTGGAATGTAGTGGGCTTACCTCCTTCGTGAAGTGATATTGCATGTACACCTACGTTAAACAAATGAGTGAGCATGGCTTTTCTCCTGGAGAGACACCTCACAGAGATGGAGGCTCAAAAACCTGGTAAAAAATGACAGGGACAGCTGTACTCCACTTATTCTTCATATGCTAGATGGGTTTCGATATGGGTGGCCCTGAGATTTCCATTCCAGTTGCGGGAACATATGGGAGATGTGGTGGGACAGTACACATCTAGTATTTAGGTGGCACCCTGAGCCTTGCTTCTTCAGTTTCAGGCTGACAACCAGAAAAAAAGGAGGACCGAACAGCTGTGCAGCCAGCTAACTAGAGGAAGACGTCCACTGACTTGGCCCCCGCTCTACCGGCCTGTCTCCCCTCGAACCTGCTCCTATGAAATCCCAGTGTCCTGCAGCCAGCAACCTCAAAACCCCCGGAGGGCCTGCCTTCACTTCCAAAGACTGCTTTTCCCGTGAAAACCGGATTTGTTCAAATGCAACCTCTGGCAGCAGCCAGAGACTGTGAATCCAACCCACTCTGCATCCGCCGAAGCCGGCCCGAGGTAGAGTGGAAAAACACCAGGAGGAGGTCACCCCGGCGATCCTGACCCAAGATCCGGCGACCCCTGACCCCTGCCTGCAGTCTAAATCTAGAAGGCCCTGCTAACCATGACCAGGAGCTGGCAAGAAGATCCGACCCCAAAAGCACCCGACGCCCCATGGCCTTGTGTGCCCAAACCGATGGAGCCTAACCAACCCTCAACTTTCCAACATACCTCCAAGTGGTGGTCGCACCGAGAAGTCCTTAGTCTTCCTGCCTGCAGTGCTTTTGCAAAACGGAGGTTCTCCATAGAAAACACTGCACCCGACGTCGAAACAGCACAGTGCACCCGGCCGCCCCAGTGCCGCTGTGGGGGCATCTTTTGTGCTACTTTGTTTCTTCATTTGCCCTGACCTAAACCTTAGGAGCTTTGCTCCACAACCAAGTGGCCTGCTTGCCAGCAGCCACTAACCGGAGGCCCCCTGTCCCTGGGATAACATTGGGCCTCAACACTCTGCACCCGGCCGCTCTAGTGCTGCTGAGAATGCAACAACAGTGCATCACTGACCCTGGGGGACCTTGGAGTCTAACCCCAGAATCTTAACTCCTACAGTCGATTACTTAACTGTGAATGGATAACCTGTTTTTCCTCCATAGGATACCATTGACCATTTTCTTCAAAAAAGTTATTAAGTGTGGAGTTCTGAAATCTAAAAATATTCTTTCAAAATCGCACAAATAACCAAAACGTATTTACTTACCTTTTTGCAGGAAATGTCCCCGTGCTGAATCTAGGTATCCAACACTTAGTTAGAAAAGTAACGTTAAAAGTAACTTACCTGTAATTTACTGTAAAATCCTTTTCATTTCAATGTACTGCATTTGCTAAGTGTTGCAATTTACTAGATACCCTGTAAATCAAACAAAGTACAATTTCTATTGCATTTTCAAACTGTTCTATATTTAGCAACTTATTACTGAAAAGTATTTTATGCTTACCTGTGCCAGGCTTGCTTGTTTCTAAAAATAAAAGTACATTTTCTTTATACAAAAACAATTGTCATCTTCTGACCATCAATCAATCAATCATAGGCATTTGTAGAGCGCACTACTTACCCGGTGGGTCTCAAGGCGCTGGGGGGGGGGGGGGGGGGGGGGGGGGGGTGCTGCTACTGCTCGAACAGCCAGGTCTTGAGCTTCTTCCTGAAGGCGAGGTGGTCTTGGGTCAGGCGCAGGTCGGTCGGGAGGGAGTTCCAGGTCATGGCGGCCAGGTAGGAGAAGGACCTTCCTCCTGTCGTCGCTCTTCGGATGCGGGGGACGGCGGCGAGGGCGTGATTGGCTGAACGGAGGTGTCGTTTGGGAGCGTAGAAGTTGATGCGGTTGTTGAGGTAGCTCGGGCCTTGGTCGTGAAGGGCTTTGTGAGCGTGGGTGAGGAGACGGAAGGTGATTCTCTTGTTGACCGGGAGCCAGTGCAGGTCTCTCAGGTGTTCGGAGATGTGGCTGTGTCGTGGGACGTCGAGGATGAGTCTGGCTGAGGCGTTCTGGATCCGCTGGAGTCTCTTCTGGAGCTTGGCGGTGGTTCCGGCGTAGAGGGCGTTGCCGTAGTCCAGTCGGCTGGTGACGAGGGCCTGAGTGTGTACATCAAATGCTTAACACTGTTCTCTGATACTGCCTTACTGCTCGACCACTCTACCACAAATAGAGAATAAGGTTCTATCTAACTTTAACCTCTGCCTACCTCTGGGGTCACCTGGTGTCTATACACACACTACCTCCTTTTGGTGAGGAATATATAGAGCCAGTTCCCTACATTCACTTCCCGCAGTCGTAGGTAAGATTAAACACTGGTGGGGCGGTATTTTTGAGACACTGGCTCACACCACCACAGGAGTTAGAAACCATGTACCAGCGGGGGAGAGCAGGTGTTGTTCAGGTGAACAGGCTTGGGGTACCTTTTGACGAATGTGTGACCACAAAGGACACCGTCTCCCTCTTTGACCAGTAACCCCTATAATCTGGGGCATTTCTCATTGTGCAGATCAGGTAGGACTCACCTGAGCATGCTAGTGTTTTCCTATTAATTATTCTTGTTTTCTCTCACAAAGCATCCAGGTAAATAGGCCTCCAAGAGATGGCTAGGGATCCCTTACCCCGAGGAATGCCCTAGACTCTTATCGTCTTCTAGTATGGGCAGAATCATGTTGGCCTAACTCGTGTGGCGGTTTGAGCCATTGCCTCAAACTACCGCCCACCAGTTTTTAATCTTACCTATTGTACTCACCAATAAAGGCAGTTAGCCAGGATATTTAAAGGTTTTATTTAACTCACTCATCTGGATCCCTCTATTATCCAGTAGCTTGTATCTAAGTACTCCCTTCTGCGCAGAGTCCACCCTGGTGGCACTGTCCTACCTTGTTGGGGAGAGGTTGCCAATAATGAAGCATGACACCATTTTGTATGTGAGGCTTCCTCTTCCATTGTAAGAGGTCAAGTCACTCCTTTCACCTCTGTGGCTGGAGGAGTATCACCTTAGACCAGGGGTTATTCCAGATTGTGAAATACATGCTCCCTGCCTTAGCTGTCCTTTTCTCCTGAGGTGCCATCCACACCAAACCACCTCTTGGAGGACCAATTGTCCATACTTCATGGAGAAGTTCAGGCTACTTTGGCCAAGGGATCCAGCATCAGAGATTGGGATTTGATGCTGTTCCTGTTTTTTCCTGGCGTGAAAAAGGACCCACGCCTCCGTTCTATCCCAAGTCTGGGCCCTCTGAACTACTTCCTCCAGAATGACAATTCCAGTATGCTCGCTCTGGCCCAAGTTTTCTCCACCTTAGATCCAGGCCACTGGATGGTAGTGTGGAACTTGCAGCACACATTCCCGTCTTATAGTCGCCCAGATAGGCGCTTTGACCTTGCTAGTGCACCTCAGGTGTTCACAAAGGTGATAGTGGTGGTTGCGGCCCACCTGTTTAGGTTGGGCATACTATTCTTCCCATACCTTAAATGGGCAACTGACCCCCGCCTAGAGCGAACTGTTGTGACTGGTGCATTATTGCTCGATTGGGTAGATCATTTGGGAGAGGTTGAGATTAGAGGGCTCTGATCTCAGGTGGAAGCTCGCCTCCAAATCAACTTTCAGGATTTGGGAGCAATTTCTTTGGCTCTTAAGGCATGCCTCCCAGTCATCAAGAGGGAAGGGGTGCAGGTTCTCATGGACAATGCAACGCCATGTGGTATTGCAACAAACAAGGTGGAGTGGAGTTGTGGGTCCTGTGCCAGGAGGCTTTGTACCTCTGGAAGTGGCTGAATGCTCAGGGCATCTCCCTGATTGCCCAGCACCTGGCCGGATCTTTAAATGCCACGGTGGACGAACTCCACCATCTTTGCCTTTGGAATCACAAATGGCAGTCAGACTCAAATGTGGCACAGGGCATCTTTCGCTGAAGGGTTTTTCACAACTCGAGCGTTATTAGAAACTTAATTATGGCATTTTGAAGGAAAACTCTGTCACTTTGTCAAATCTAATTATCACCGCTTTTCAAAACTATTCGTTTAACACAAGCATCTGAAAGAGACACGTTAGTGATAGATTCCTTACCTTAGAATATCCCCAGGCGTCTGACTGGATCCGGAAAGTTTTGCGTAGCAGTACCCTTGCGCGTCGGTAGGCGTCGTCTGCGGCTCCGCGTCCGTCGTCGGCGTCGTGGGCGCCGTGATGACGCCGTCGGAGTATTTAGACGCCGCCTCCGCGTGCTGACGTCAGTTCTTCTTTTTTCCGCGCCAGCCAGCGCAGATCTGGAAAAAGCAGTTCCCTGGTCATTTTTTGACTAACTTTTTGGATCTTTTTGATCTCTTTCGAAGTCTTCACGACTCCGACGGTGCCGTTAGGGATGCCCGGCTTCAAGCACTGCGGCGGTTGCGAGCGACTCATGTCGGTTACGGATCCGCACCGACTGTGCCTGACGTGTTTGGGCGTCGACCATGACGACGAGGCCTGCTCCGACTGTCGGGCCCTCTCGAGGGAGGCCAGGCGGGAGCGGTCCCGCAGGCGACTCGAGATCCGCCAGTCGGCCCCGCGCCAGGTGAGGTCCCGGTCCCGGTCCCACGGGAGGTCGAGGGACAGGTCGCGGGGGGCGGAGCCGTCACAGCTCCGGGAGTCAGCGCCACTCCTCCGGGTCCAAGTCGTCAGGTAAGAAGCATAAGAAGTCGAAGAGACATCATCGCTCTTCCGACTCCCCCCGACGCTCGCGCGATGCGGCCGGGGGTTCGGGTGACACCGCCCACGCGGCTCCTCAGGAGTCGCGGGCGCCGCGTTCGGCTCCATACCCCCCGGTCCCTGGGCTGAACGCGACGCCGGGGGAGATAGAGCGCTTCCTCATGGCCATGAGGTCCCTTTCTTCCCCGACGGGTTCCGTGGCGCCTTCGGGCCCAGTGAATCCGTCTGGGGGCCCTGGTGGGTCGGGTACAACCCCGACGCCGTCGGGTGCTTCGGCCTCGACGACGCCGGCGTCTTCGACGCCGGCGCCGCAGGGCTCTGCGATCCCGACGCCGCCGCTGCCCTCGGGCTCGGCGCCGCAGGGTTCGGCGGTCCCGGCGTCGTCGGTGCCTTCGGGTCCGACGCCGCAGGGTGCCGTTCGGCCCTCGTCGGGCCATGGAGCGTCCCCGGTGGACCGTACGACCCCCCCGGGGTCGGTCCGTGTGGTGTCCCCGCCGGCGTCGGTCCCGGCCGACGCCGTCCCCAATACCTCCTCTCTATGGGTCCTGGCGTCGGGACAGCGCCAGTCGGCGCCGATCCCGACGCCGTTCGGGGATTTCTATCCCTATGAACCATCCTCATTCGCTAACGACCCTGAGTCTCAGGAGATGAGGGAAGAGGATGACTGGGAGGGGTCTGAGGACCCTCTGACAAGGGAATGTCAGTCTAGCATGGACTGGACAGGAGACCTTGGGGAGGCCAGTGGCCTGGACACCTCTCCAGACACTGGATTCGTCTCTCCTCCTTCCGTGGCTTCGGAGGAGGGCGCTACATATAGTGTGGTGTTGATGAGGGCTGCTAAGGCCTTGGGCCTTGAGCTCCCCGTCGCGGCCGTGAGGACTAATCTCCTCACTGAGGTCCTTAAGCCACAGTCATGCTCCATGGAGCCAATGCTGCCGTTTAATGAGGCCTTGTCGGACGTTCTGTTGGGCACTTGGTCCAGGCCCGCTACAGGTTCGCCTGTAGATAGGAACGTGGCCAGACGCCACCGCCTGGCTCCGGGCGACCCATGTTTCCTGTCCACCCACCCCACCCCCGAGAGTCTGGTTATCCAGGCCTCTAACTCCCAGACCGCCTTCCCGTCAGCACCCCCTGATCGGGAATCCAAGAGGTACGAGGCCTTTGGCAAAAAGGTCTTCTCGTCCCTTAGCTGTGGACTGCGGTCTTCCAACACCGCATGCCTCTTGGGCCGTTACACCCATTCTATATGGGAAACGGTGGCGGAATTGCTGCCAGAGTGCCCGTTGGAGGTACGGGCCAAACTCGGCCAAGCCCTGGTGGAGGGCCGGGACGCAGCGAAATATTCGATCAGGTGCGGACTGGACACCACTGACTCGCTGGGCAGAGCGATGGCTACGACGGTGGCGATTCGACGCCACGCCTGGCTTAGGTCCGCCAACTTCTCGGCTGATGTCCAGAATACACTCATGGACATGCCGTTCGATGGCCGTCGCCTCTTTGGTGACAAGGCAGACCACGCGCTCGAGCGTTTTAAGGACTCCAGGGCTACGGCCAAGTCCTTGGGCCACTCGGCCCCGCGCCAGCAAGTGGCTGCCTTTCGCTCCTTTCGTGGCCACGGAAGGGGCGTCCCCACGCGTGCCGCCAGCCACTCGCCGCAAACTGTCGTCCAGCGCGGCGGCGGCCGTGGAAACCGCCGTGGAGGCGGTCGGGGAGGCAAGCGGAGCCAGTCCACACCTGCCCCCGCAGCATCCGCCTCTAAACCCTCCTAGTCCGTGCTTTTCGGCCCATGTGAAGCCAGTGGGAGGCAGGGTTCGCCATCACCACTCTCACTGGCGCACAGTCACTTCGGACAGGTGGGTGCTGCAGATCGTCCGAAGGGGCTACTCCCTCCCCTTCGAGACGACCCCTCAAGCCATGCCACCGCAACACCACCGCGTATCGGGGGATCATTTGCGGCTCCTGCAGGAGGAAGTTTCGGCCCTCTTGGCCAAGGGGGCCATCGAGCGCGTTCCTGGGCCAGAAGTAGGACGTGGTTGCTACTCCCTCTACTTCCTGGTACCCAAGAAGGGCAAAGGGGGCCTACGCCCTATCTTGGATCTGAGGAACGTCAACGGCTTCCTCCGGAAGGAGAAGTTCAAAATGCTGACACTGGCTCAGGTCTTGACTGCCCTAGACCCAGGAGACTGGATGGTAGCGTTGGACTTGCAGGATGCGTATTTCCACATCCCCGTCCTGCCGGCCCACCGGCGTTACCTGCGGTTCACGGTAGGCCACGAGCACTTTGTTTACCGTGCTCCCCTTCGGCCTTACCAGCGCCCCACGGGTGTTCACGAAGGTGATGGCGGTGGTCGCAGCTCACCTGCGCAGGTTAGGGGTTTCAGTCTTCCCCTACCTAGACGACTGGTTGTTGAAGGCGGGCTCGCCCCAGGCAGTCGTCACCCACCTCCAGACTACGGCGGATCTCCTGCACAGGCTGGGATTTTCCATCAATGTGCCGAAGTCGCACCTGTGCCCCTCTCAGAAGCTCCTTTTCATCGGAGCGGTTCTCGACTCGGCGCAGTTTCGGGTTTACCCGCCCGAACAGCGAGTCCGGGATATTCAGGCCCTGATCCCGGTCTTCGGGCCGTTATCCCGGGTTTTGGTCAGGTTGACGCTGCGGCTTCTGGGGCTGATGGCCTCCTGCATCCTTCTGGTGCATCACGCACAGTGGCGGATGCAGGCTCTGCAGTGGGACCTGAAGTTTCAGTGGGCCCAGCACCGGGGCAACCTTTCCGACCATGTCCTGATCTCGGAGGGCACTGCGAGACAGCTGCAGTGGTGGCTCACGGACCGCGATTGGGGCAACGGCAGATCCCTCTCCCTTCCCCAACCGGAGTACGTAGTTGTGACGGACGCGTCCCTCCAGGGCTGTGGTGGCCACTTGGGAGAGGCGGAGATCAGAGGACTCTGGTCTCCGGCGGAATCCCGGCTCCATATCAATCTGTTGGAGCTGCCGGCGATTCGTCTGGCACTGAAAGCATTCCTCCCGTCTGTCCGAGGGAGCGCAGTGCAGGTGTTCACGGACAACACCACCGCCATGTGGTACTGCAACAAACAGGGCGGTGTGGGGTCGTGGACCCTCTGCCAGGAGGCTCTGCGCCTCTGGCAGTGGCTGGAACATCAGGGCGTGACTCTGGTGGTTCAACACCTGGCAGGTTCTCTGAACGCCAGGGCGGACAAACTCAGCTGTCGGTGCTCGATGGATCACGAATGGCGTCTGAACTCGGACGTGGCGCAAGGCCTCTTTCTGCGTTGGGGAGAGCCTTGGTTAGATATATTCGCCACCGAAGAGAACGCGCAATGTCATCAGTTCTGCGCGTTGGAATTTCCAAGGCGGCACTCGCTCGGAGACGCTTTTCGTCGCGAGTGGAGCTGCGGTCTGTTGTACGCCTTTCCGCCTATACCTCTTCTGCCCAGAGTGCTGAAGAAGATCAAGCGCGACCGGGCACAAGTCATCCTTGTGGCTCCGGACTGGGCACGAAGGTTCTGGTATCCCGAGCTACTCAGTATGTCAGTCGATCCCCCGGTTCGTCTGCCTCTTCAGGAGGACCTTCTGTCGCAGCAGCAGGGGACGGTCCTCCACCCAAACCTGTCCAGTTTCCACCTCCATGCATGGAGATTGAGCGGCGGCAGTTGAGGCCATTTGACTTGCCTCCTGAAGTTTGCAACATCATTCTGGCAGCCAGGCGTCCCTCCACAAAAACGGTATACGCCTGCAGGTGGAACAGATTTGTGGCATGGTGCACAGCAAAGGCTGTGGATCCTCTCAATGCCCCTCTCTCTGAGATTCTTCTCTTCCTTCTTTCTCTTGCCCAGCAGGGCTCTGCTCTGGGCACTATCAAGGGCTATCTTTCGGCTCTTTCGGCCTTTCTGAGGCTGCCTGACCAACCTTCTTTGTTCAAGTCCCCTATAGTTAACAGATTTCTGAAAGGCATCACTCATACCTTTCCTCCTGTTCCTTTCGTGATGCCTCAGTGGGACTTGAATCTGGTTCTAACATTTCTGATGTGCGCTCCCTTTGAGCCACTTCATAACTGTCCGCTTCGCCTTCTTTCTTTGAAGACTGCATTCCTGGTAGCCATCACCTCTGCCAGGAGAGTGAGTGAGCTCCAGGCTCTTTCTTGTAAGCCTCCTTTCCTTTCAGTCCATCCGGACAAGGTTGTTTTGAGGACTAGGCCCTCCTTCTTGCCTAAGGTGGTCACGGCCTTCCACATTGGGCAGTCCATCACATTGCCCACCTTCTTTCCGCCTCCGCACCCCTCGAGAGAGGAGGAGAGGCTCCACCGTCTGGACCCAAAACGTGCGCTCTCATTCTATCTGGATCGCACACGCCAGTTCCGGGTGGATGATCAACTCTTTGTTGGGTACGCGGGCGCTAAGAAAGGGAAAGCGGTGCACAAGAGGACCATTTCTCGATGGATTATCATGTGCATCCAGGCGTGTTACTCCTTGGCTAAGAAGGAACCACCTGTTGGGCTGCGGGCTCATTCCACTCGAGCCACGGCCACTACAACTGCCTTGGGCCGAGGTGTGCCCCTGCAGGACATTTGCCAGGCTGCTACGTGGGCTTCGTTGCACACGTTTGCGAGGCACTACTGCCTGGACAGTCAAGTCCGGAGAGATGGCTACTTCGGCCGTTCCGTTCTCCAGGACTTTCTGGTGTGAATATTGGTTCGCAGACCCACCACCACGGGGATGGTATTGCTGGGGTATCTATTCTAAGGTAAGGAATCTATCACTAACGTGTCTCTTTCAGATGCACAAGTTACTACTTGTGTAACGATATATCTGTAAGAGACATTAGTTAGTGATAGATTCCTTACCGACCCACCCATCCTCCCCGTTCTGCGAACCGATATCTAGGGTTAAGGTCATCCCCTTTCAGGGCCCTAGTTTCTTGGCACCAGTGTCGGTTTTTGACATGGCTCTGCGCTTCTGGCGCGGAAAAGCTGTGGCTAAGAACTGACGTCAGCACGCGGAGGCGGCGTCTAAATACTCCGACGACGTCATCACGGCGCCCACGACGGACGCGGAGCCGCAGACGACGCCTACCGACGCGCAAGGGTACTGCTACGCAAAACTTTCCGGATCCAGTCTGACGCCTGGGGATATTCTAAGGTAAGGAATCTATCACTAACTAATGTCTCTTACAGATATATCGTTACACAAGTAGTAACTTGTGCGTTCCTTGCATATAAGTATCCCTGCTCTGTAGACGCTTTAACATTGCTTACTTTGGAGGTTTTTTAAACAACACAGACGTTATTACATGTTATGATTCGTTAACCTCCGCACTTCTATGAATGTTACGCAGGGTTTTTATGTTGTATGGTCTAAATATAACGAGCGCTGCAACACACTGAACATCAATTTTAGTAACCCTAGCCTTTTGTGAGCATACCTACCCAGACCGGCCTCAGGAGAGTTTGGTTTAACCTTTTCCTTTGTATAGATTTAGCAGTCCGGATTGTCATCTTCCTCTGAACCAGCCAGGCCTGCTTACTTGATTTTTGACTCAAGATAGGCAAGCGGATGAGTGGTATTTGAATTAGAAACTGTAACAGCAAGTTTCAACATGGTGCATAACAGTATCCATGTTGGTTGAATAGGGTACACATTCAAGAATTATGATCATGTTAATCTTTTTGTAGTTTCAGATACAATAGATCTGATTCCAGATAACCATAAGTGGTAAGTTACCGCTTTATTAGGAGCCACAGCGAGCACCTAAACACACTTGGTCCTGACGAAAGCCTCAAGCAAATATGAGAAGGCTGAAACATGTTGACCTACTAGTGCGGTAGACTAGTAACTGGGTCTACACACGCACCACTTTTATGTTTTAATATCTCACATCACCGTCTTTCTGAATAAAGTTCTATGTCACCCGGTGGTGTAGGGAATTCTAATTTCACTGCACTTGAGCACACTCACGCCCTCTTTTAATTTCTGGGCACTACTGGCACATCAGTTGGTCTACCTCCAGGTGGAGAACAGCATATGTACTATCTAAAAGCCCTATGATGATGCTGTAACGGTACACCAAGGTGGAGAACCAAGATATATATATATATATATATATATATTTTTTTTTTTAAATAATTTGTATTATTTCTTATATCATGCATGACTTACCAATTATTTATCACTGTTACAGCCATTACGCAGATGGCCCAGCAAGCACTGTGCATACCATTCAAATTCACTTACCTAATGTCTACCCCAACAGTTTTAAGCCCCCACCCCTCTAACCACACCCCCTGTCAGTGTGCCCCGCTTAACCAGCCCAATTCCATAGCTACCGGGTCGTCCTGTCTCCCATTTCATCAGACAGGGGAAAAGAAAATAAAAACAACCAGGAAGTTCCATTGATAAAGTGTATGCTCCATATGTCTCCGCCCGTTAGTACCATTAAACCTGGGAATATGCAGAGCGGGCCCCCCCCTCCCATTGTAATTTAGTACTCCATTCCTCACTATGTTTCTTGTAGGTTCACCACCCTCGCTCTCTCCCCTTGATCTGACTCCACACCCTCTTCCTCCTCCTCATCATCCCTGATAGGAATTTGAAGTTCTGCCACCAAAGCTCCCCAAGCCCTTGCAGCTCCAATGTTTTTTCATTAGCAGTGCACCTGGCTAGTTGCAAGCGAAGTGTCCCTTCACTCCCCGCCCAATTTAGAAAACTCGCTCTCCATCTCGAGTAATTAGGTCCTGCTTTCGACTTCCAGTGCATGGTAAGCTCCCGTTTCGCCATTATCAACCCTAGATCATAGAACTTACTAGAAATCTTAGTGCTGGGGGTATGTGGGAACCAAAGCAATAAACAAGTCCCTATCTCCACTTCTATTGCTCGTCCTGTCGCTTGATTTAGACACGCCACCACAACATCCCAGTAAGACCCCAGCCCCAATACAAGACCTGAGCATGGGACTCAAATCAGATCCGTCGGCGCTACACCTTGGGCACGGTGACTGGGAGCCCCCGAAATACTGTAGGATTTTAACCGGCGTCAAATAGGCCCTATGCAATGTAAAGAATTGAACTAATTGGAACCTGGCAATGCGCGTACCCTTCCAAGCGCGTCGCAGCAATAAAGGCTACGTCGTTTCCGGTATGGGTTTCCCATTTGCCTTTTAGAGCGTCAAGGGGTGGAAGCCGCTCGGTCGACAGTCACCTATAAAGGCACGTAATAGCCTTAAACGTACCCGCCGCCACGGTTACATATTGGCAGCCCAATGATGTTGGGGGTTCCAATAACCCCATCTTCCACTGCCGTTGAATTCCTGCTATTAAGGCAGAATGCAACAAATAGTCCCCTTGCGGTAACTCAAAAGTGCTCTGTAAGTCTTGAAATGACAACAGAGCTCCGTCCCTGTATAAATCCCCTAGCATGTGGACCCCAAGCTCCTCCCAAACGGCCAGCACAGACCAGTCCCCCCCCCCCCATGCGGAAGGGCTGTGCACATGCCCAAGGGAATCTCTGGAGCATATGGACAGGGAAATCCTGCTAGTTTCTGGCTCCGGTTCCAGCATGAGCCGAGAGTGCGCTCCTCAAGTGTAAGCTGGTCGAGACCGATCTTCTGCTGGAGAACTATAAATGCCAAGATATGCCGGGGAATAACTACCCTGTGGCCCCTCTGGGCCTCTGAACTCAAAAGCCACCGCAGCTGCGCCGCCAGATAGTACCATTCAAAATCGGGGACCGCCAGCCGCATCAGAGTGTTTAGTGCAACCCGCCGTCTACCGGAGCCCCATATAAACCCTCTTCTCAGGGCCCTAAGCCTCTGAAAGAATGACGCCGGGATCCACACAGGTAGCGTATGAAAAAAGTAGAGCAAACGCGGAAGCGCCATCATCTTCAACAAGGCTACCCTCCTGGCCACGGACAGGGAAAGGGTCCATGCTGCTCCGGAGCCCTCTCACCGCCCCGCCTATATTGCCTTCCATGAGCTCGGGCTGAGTGTGATAAATGCGGGCACCCAGGTAGGGTAAACATTGAGGCTCCCACCGCAGATCTCCCACCGTCAGAGGTACCTGACCCACCGGGACCAAGGGGAACAAACCGGTCTTACCCCAGTTCACTCTTAACCCTGAAAGACGGCCGAACTCCCGAAGCAGGGCTTTGGCACCCTGTAGTGAGTCGTCCACATCCGCCAGATACAGCAATAAATCATCCGCATACAGGGAGATGTAGTGGACCTCCCATCGCAGCAACAAGCCTTCATACGACCGTCCCTGTCTAGCATGCGCAGGCGATCCTCCTCCTGCCCTATATCTCGCAATAACGTTTTGCAAGCTCCCGTAGTGGACGAAATGCACACTCTCGCACACTCTCGCACTACAACTTTGAAAGCATCCCACTCCGGGGCCCTGCTTGACGCCGTCCCCGAGTTTTACGTGAAGTAATGCTCAATACCCTCCCGGACCTCGGTGCTAAAAAAGGGGTCTTTTAGTGTCACAGGGTTCAAGCGCCACGTAGGGATCACCTGTCGTTGCCTGGACCACTGTACCGCTATCAGACAAGGGTTGTGATCAGAGATTGTCTTCACTAAATATTAACTATGGTACATCAGCTCCTGAGCCCCCGGGGAAGACAAACTACTGTCAAGTCGTACATGGAAATCATGCGGTACTGAATAATATAAATAATCTCTAGCCGTGGGATGGTGTGTCCGCCAGACATCAACCAGCCCCCAGGTGTTCTGCCACTCCCGGCTTACCGTCGCTAGTCTGTGAACCGCAGACTGGGCCAACGGGGGATGGGACCGGTCCAAGTCCACATCAGTGATTGAATTAAAATCACCCCAGAAACACTGTGCCCGTAAGGAACAACGCCAGCTTCCCAGACAATCGTGAGAAGAAAGCGGACTGATCTATGTTCGGAGCGTACGCGCTGCACAGTACTAAATCTCTCCCATCTAGTCGCCCCATTACTGCAACAAACCTCCCCTCCGGGTCTACCACTGTACTCAAAGGCTGGAAGGGAACCCCTGAGCTCACCCAAACCAACGTCTCCCTTGCATATGTAGAATAGGTGGTATAAAACAGTTGGCCCCTCCATCTGCGCTTTAGTGCCCGCCCCTCAGCTTGGTCAATGTGAGTTTCCTGCAAAAAGGCCACCTGAATCCCTCTACGTACTAAATATGCATGTACCTTGTAATTTTTCGTCATGGAGTTCAGCCCCCACACATTCCAGGTGATACATTTCAACTCAAGTCGGGTCCCCATAGCGGAGCATACAACAGAATAATCTCCCCCTTAGCCTAGCAGGCACACTGACAGTCCCCAAAAGCCCAAAACATCTACAACAAACCCTCATCCCTCCCCTCCCCAGAACGGGTGCTAAACCATAGTAACCCATCCAAACCCCAATCCCAAATGACGGGAACTCTCTCGTAGCTACCAGAGTCTCACAACTAGCGTGAAGTTGAGGGGGTGAGCCTACACCAGGACAAGCTGGACAACGATCTCCATGGCTGTCCATCCACGCCCAGCCTCAAAAAGGAATCCCCCTCGGTGCTGCCCCGTCCCAGAAGAGCCCCCCGCCAAGCAATTGCCGCTCTCATCCCCCGGGTCAGCATGCAGTGTAATAAACCTCCCGCCATAGTCTCCAGGCCCACCTCCGTATCCCCTCCCATCACATGCTGTACTTAGGAGTACACCCTCTTACTGCATATATACTGGAACAAGAAATGTTCATTCATCCAGGAGGCCATCAGGAGTCCTCGGGGTGACATGAAGCAGGTCCTGGGAGCCCTCCTCAGAGCCCTCGGACACCAACTCCTCCGATCCCCGCTAAGATCCTGAGTCCGCCAATGAAGCAGCGGCCGTCGCCCCCGATATGACGGAGACCGCTTGAAGGGCCGCCCGTCGTTCCAAGTACGTCTGCAATGTCGATGGCGTCTGGCTAACCGCTGCCTGTTTCCTAGCTTGGCAGCTCCTGCGTGGTTTCGGTCGGTTCTCTGCCGTCTTCTCCTGTCCCGTATGACCATCAGTCCCACCTCGATACGTCTCTAGCCAATGCCATGCATCATCCGGTGTATTATAGAAGGATGCTTTACCATCGACCATCACTTTCAGGCGGGCAGGGAATAGAAGAGAATATTGTATGCCCTCGTCACGGAGGGCCTTCTTGACCGCCAGAAATGAGGACCGGCTTCGCTGGACTTCATAAGAGTAATCAGGGTAGATGGAGACAGAGGCATTGTCCACCCGATAGGGGCCCGCTGTCCGTGCTTACTGCAGGATGGCGTCACGGTCTTTGAAGTGCAATAGATGCGCCACCACAGGTCGAGGGGGTTGACCAAGAGCCGGAGGGCGGGCCGGCACCCGATGAGCCCGCTCCAACGTGTAGAACTGCGACAAGCCATAAGGAGCGACCACATCGCGCAACCAGGTCTCCAAATAGGTGATCATACTGTCCCCTTCAACTTTTTCGGGTAGGCCCACCACCCGTACGTTATTGCTCCAATTGCGCCCATCGGCATCTTCGGCTCTTTTCTCCAAGTGTTGCACCCTGTGCAGCAAGTTTCCCACTGCTGCATCGGTCGCCTTTTGGGCCGGCTCCAGCATCTCCAAGGTAAGTTCCGTTTGCTTGACGCGGTCGACCAGCTTTCCATGGTCTGCCCGCAACAACCCCAGACTCGTTGACACCTGCGCTATGTCTTGGCGCAGTGCGTCCTTCTTGTCCGAAATGGCCTTCAGAATTTGATCCATCTGCTGTTGTTGCAGCCCCGCCACCGGTGCTCCAGACAGGCCCTGATCTTGACCCTCCGGTAGTTCCTCAACGGGGTCAGGGGGCACCGTCCCAGTCTTCGGTCGTGGTTTCCCCATGTTCCAAGCCCCAACTACTGCCTACGATGGCCGTCAATCGGGAGCTCACAGCGGCGGTCCCCAGAGGCACTGACGCCAGCACTGGCGGCTCGCTGTCACCACTCTATGCCAGTCGGCCACCAACAGCGTCGATCACTCTCCTGCTGGTCAGTCTCCGTCACAAATGGGCCTCTTAGGAGGCCAGATGCCACTGCCCAGGATCAGCGCCACCGGACGGTTCCCCAAACATTGCCAGAGGCTGAACTACTCCGGCTGAACCGTGACCCCATCAGCGCAATGTGTCCTTGCAGCAGCTGCACTACCTCAGCTCCAGTCACTGCGGGCCTCCGCTCGTATCCCCTCCTTAACCTCCTGGCAAATGGACTCGCGGAGGGGGGGGCGATCCCTTGTCCGCAGCACGCACTGGCACCCCTGCACTGCCACTCTCCCAGACCTCTGCCACTCAGGGACACACTCCAGCGGTGACCCCCCCGGAACAGGAGGGATCTTCCAATGTGCCACCGCCCGGTCCCGCTCACCGCTATTCCCCCTCCGGTCACCTCATCAGTCACGGGGGTCTCCGGCTGCAGTACTCCGGCGGTGGCAGGATGTGCGTGCCCTTGCAGCAGGCACCGGAGCTCCAGCGCCGCCGTTCTCCCAGACACCGTCAGCTCAAGGGTGTACCCGAGCGCCGATGCCCCCCAGAACGGGGGGGGGGGGGGTGTTCCTACAACGTGTTACCACCCAGGTTCGTTAGCCGCTATACCCCCTCCGGCCACCTCACCATCCGCGGGGGTCTCCAGCTGCCGTTCTCTGGTGTCGCATGAATTCTTACAATCGGAAGCTCAGTGTGATTATGACCCGGACTGGACAGAGGAACTGGGGGGTGCCAGTTGTCTAGACACCTCTCCTAATCTTGGCATGCTCACTCCTCCCGTGCTACGGAGGAGGGTGCAAGTTATGCAGTGATGTTGCGCAGGGCGGCGGAGCCCCTCAACCTCCAACTCCCTACAGTGGCCATCAGGACTAATCTCTTGACAGGAGCGCTTCAGCCGGCGGCTACCTCTGCGGAGCCACTGCTGCCTTTTAATGAGGCACTTTCTGACGTTCTTTTGGGCACCTGGTCCAGGCCCAACACAGGGGCTTCTGTGGATAGGAACGTGGCCCATTGCCCGGCCCCTGGCGACACAATTTTCTTCTTCCAACACCCCACCCCTGAAAGTTTAGTTGTTCAAGCCTCAACGTCCCAGAGCGCATTCCCTACTGCACCCCCGGACAGAGAATCCAAGAGACTGGAACAATTTGGGAAGAGGATTTTTTCGTCTGCCACTTTAGGGCTGCAGTCTGTGAACACTGCATGCCTCTTGGGCAGTTACTCCCACTCTGTGTGGGATACGGTGGCGCAAGTGCTGCCTCAGTGTCCGGAGGAGGCATGGACAGTGCTCTCGAAGGCTATTGCTGAGGTGAGAGATGCAGCCAAGTTCACAATACGATGTGGCCTTGAAACTGCCGAATCGCTGGGCAGGGCGATTTCCACAACAGTGTCGCTCCTCCGCCACGACTGGCTGAGGACTACTAGCTTCTCGGGGGATGTCCAGAACACACTGTTGAACATGCCCTTTGATGGCATTCGCTTTTGTGGCAACAATGCAGATTGGAGCGTTTTAAGGACTGTGGCGCCCCAGCACGTTTGCTTTAGAGCCACAGGCCGCAACATTCTCACCGCGGACGTGGGACCCGCAAAGGCGGGTCAGGGGGCCAGCGGGCGGGTCAGTCCACTTCCACCCGAGCCACCACTGTCCCAAAACCTTCCTAGTTTGGTCTTTTATCCCCATCAAACGCCAGTGGGTGGCAGGATTCGCCATCACCTCCCCCACTGGCGCACCATCACTATGGACATGTGGGTTTTACAAATAGTCCAAAGGGGCTACTCCCTCCCCTTCGAGACTAACCCTCCAGCCATGCCACCCCAGTACCACTGCATGTCGGGGATCATTTGGCACTTCTTCAACAGGAAGTCGCGGCCCTCTTGGCCAAGGGGGCTATCAAGCGTGTTTCTGTGCCAAAAGTAGGATGTGGTAGTTATTTCCACTACTTACTGGTGCCCGAGAAGGAAAAGGGCCTGCGTCCTATCTTGGACCTCAGGTAAGTCAATCGCTTCCTCTGGAAGTGGAAGTTCAAAATGCTAACTCTGGCTCAGGTCTTGTATGCTCTCGACCTAGGAGACTGGATGGTAGCATTGGACTTGCAGGATGCATATTTCCATATTCCTGTCCTGCCGGTCCATCACCTGTGTAGGAGAGTAGGGTCTGCTATCCTATGGTCAACCCAAATATTTGCTTTTTGTTTCACTGGTTTATGACTTAATGTGGCTGTGGGCCTGCCAATCAGACCCACAGCCTGCTCTTCTCTCTCTAAATTTATGCCAAGGCACTTTAGGTGCCTTACCAATTGGAATATGGGTCACCTTGTGAGCCCCTGTTCAGTGTACCCTAGGTACCCAGGGCATAGGTGCATCCAAGGCCGACCAGGGGCTGCAGCACGTATTGTGCCACCCCTGGCCTGGCCTTACTATTTGACACAACTGGCTGATCACTCAGCTGGGGCAAGGTGGTGTAATCACCCTTTGCTTTAGGTATAGTAACTCTATATCTAACCTATACAAGGACACACTGTAGCCTATAAGTCACTCCTATGGCAGGCCTTATCAATCCTGGAGGCAGAGTGCTTAGTTATGTGTGAGATGGTGCTCTAGCATGAGCTGAGCCTGTCTGCAGCTTTCGGAACCATGTCCTTTAGCTGTTTCCTGATAGTGTCATACCATATACTCTTAAGTGCATTATGAACCTCGCGGTTAAATGCTAACTCTGGTTTGACATTATCAAAACATGTCAAATAAGGTGTCATACGAATTGGAATACTACCCCCTCGCCAATTCTGGCGACGGGGGTAGCATTCCACCCTTTTAGAGGGACACGACATGTACAGAACCTGAACCCCGGTTAAGGTTAAACCGAGCCTCAGCATCACAAAATGGATGCTGCCACCACAGACACAAGTCTGACCTCCTGCTGCTGGGAGTCCTTCCAGCGAGGGAGGCTTGGACAAAGGGTTTTCTGCCTTGGGAGGTGCGAGCACCACCCCAGACAGGATTTTGTGTATTGGGTAGGACAGGGCTGAATAGAATCAGACATTCCCGGGGCACACAAGGTGTCCCCGTGCATAGGCCAGTTCAAACCGGTGCTGGGGCATTCCAGCCCCAGCGCGAAAACTGGATAAAGGAAAGGGGGTGTAACCTACCCTATTCCTGGTCCCACCCATAGGAGGGACCTAGTAGGTAGTCCAGCCCCTAGAATTAGTTTAAAAGTAGGAGCTGAGTCCCAAGACGGCAGATAACCCTGAAATTAGACTACAAGAAGAAGAAACTCTGGACCTTCGACGTTCTGCTGCTCAGAAGACTGAAGAATCTCCCTTGTGGGCAGGAGTGGCTACCCTGTGAACACAGGCACCATCCAGCGATCAACGACTGCTTTGCTGCCGCCTCCCGCCGGAGCCCGAGCACAGAGCCTGACAAGAACCAGACTCCCAGACATCTAACAGCCCGATCCACAGTCCCTGATAAGCTGAGACGAGTGGAGGCGACCTGAGACGTGGGACCGGACCTCTTGAAAAGTCCACGAGAAGCTGACTGCACAGCACCTGAGGCACCCTCATCGCTGTGCTTGGGGTCTTGAGAAGCCCCACCACAGAGCAACATTTGCACCAAGGACCAGCCCTCCAGCTCTCACGAGATCTGCGTGGGGCCCTTTTGCTTTGTTCCACTCGACGCGCCTTTCCGGTTACTAGTCCGTTGGCTACTGGCCATTTTAGCGACCAAACAACAACTTTCCAATGCTGGTCTGGTTGCGCCAGACTGGCCCTTGCTGCTCCCAAAAGCAGCAACCCCTCTGACCTTGCTGGTTAGAGTGAGAAGCCTTCTCTGTTTCCTGCGTGGCTTGCATTAGCCAAGGCCTGTTTGCTCCGATCAAGAAGCAGACACCGCCATCAACTAGAGCCTACGTGGGACAGCTCGTGAGTGACTCCTGGTCATCGTCGCCTGGTCCACGCTGCTGAAGAGACAAGCTACACAACATCACCTGTTGGCACCTGACAACGCCTGGTTCCTTCCTGGTTCCACGCCGGTCACGGGCTAGTGACTGTGAACATTGTCCCCTCTGCTTTCAGGTCTTCATCAATTCAGATCCACCCTTGGATCCACCGGAACTCTTCACATCAGGTCGCCTGCAGCATCAACACTCCAAGGCTCCATCTGGGCTCCTGCAGAATCCCGACACACTTTGGCACCACTGCACCTGCTTCCTGTGGGTGAGGTAACGCTGGCACTCCGGTGCCCCCGAGTAGTTCAACACTCCTAGTGTCCAGATTCCAAAGGGTTAAGTCCTAGACTGACAGGAAGACTTCCTACCTTCACCTTTATTACTTTTACGCATCCATTGATTCCAGTATGAACTGCTTCTAACTTTGCGCACTGCAAACCAGATCTCGTGGGCCTCCTAGTTCCTAACCTGTGTTAGTCCAGCATAGCCCCAGCGATTCCCAAAGCCCTAGGCCTTACTTCGTTTTGACTCGTGGTACTTATACCACTTCTTTAGTATATGGTTTTAAGGGCCACCCGGGCCTATCCATATTTGTGCCACTTTTGTATACTTATCAAGTGAATTTTTTAACGTGTTTGCTTCTGTGCTCATAAAGAGTTCAGGGGACTATTTGTAATAATAAATACATATATATTTTGAATATATATCCTGTGTGGTGTCCTTTGACTTGGTGTTCAAGGTAGTTACATATGGTAATACAGCTGGCTTCACATGCCAAAAGAGTTTAGCCTAAGACTGCTTTGTCCACGCTACCACTAGGATAGCTGGTCTATAAGGTTCACTTGCAACCAATCACCATGAGGGTTGTTTGGACTGATGCAAGGTGGTCACTAGAACTAGTGAACATCATATATCAGGCCAACTTCTCACAACTGTTACCTGCGGTTCAAGGTAGGCCATGAGTATTTTCAGTTTACTGTTCTCCCCTTTGGCCATACCAGTGCCCCTCGGGTGTTAACTAAAGTGATGGTGGTGGTTGCAGCTCATCTGCGCAGATCAGGGGTTCCAGTCTTCCCCTATCTCGACGACTGGCTGTTGAAGGTGGACTCGCCCCAGGCAGTAGTCTCCCACCTCCAGACTACGGCCGACCTCCTGCATTTGCTGGGGTTCTCATCAATGTGCCGACGTCACACCTGATTTCCTCTCAGAAACTCTTCTTAATCGGAGCGGTACTGGATAAGACGCAGTTTCGGGCCTTTCCTCCAGAACGGCGAGTCCAGGATATTCAGGCTATGACTCTGATCTTTCGGCCTCTATCCTGGGTTTCGGTCTGGATGACCCTGACTCTGCTGGGCCTCATGGCCTCCTGCATCCTGCTGGTTACTCATGCCGGATGGCTTATGCAGGCTCTGCAGTGGGACCTGAAGTTCCAGTGGGCGCAGCATCAGGGGAACCTGTCCGATTAAGTCCAGATCTCAGAGGGCACTGCTCAACAGCTACAAAGGTGGCTCATGAACCGTCAATGGCAGATCCCTCTGCCTTCCCCAACCGGAGCACACATTAGTGACAGATGCGTCCCTCCTGGGAGGGGGGGGACACATGGTAGAGGCGTAGATCAGAGGCCTCTGGTCTCCAGCGGTGTCCAGGCTCCATATGAACCTTCTGAAGCTTCAGACGATCCGACTTGCACTTAAGGCGTTCCTTCCCTCTGTCAAGGGGAGAGTAGTGCAGGTGTTCTAGGACAACACCAACGCCATGTGGTACTGCAACAAACAGGGCGGGGTGGGGTTGTGGACCCTATGTCGGGAGGCTCTGTGCCTCTGGACATGGCTGGAACAGCAGGACATTTCCCTGGTGGTACAACACCTGGCAAGTTCACTGAACGCCAGGGCGGACGAACTCAGCCGCAGGTGCATGATGGATCACGAATGGAGTCTTCACTCTGACGTAGTGCAAGTGGGGAGAGCCTTGGTTAGATCTGTTTGCCACCGAAGAGAACTCCAATGTCAGCAGTTCTGCACGTTGGAATTTCCAAGGCGGCATTCGCTAGGCAATGCTTTTCGTCGCGAGTGGAGTAGCGGTCTGTTGTACGCCTTTCCGCCTATACCACTTCCGGTTGGCTATCCCGAGCTACTCAGTATGACCATCGATCCCCCAATCCGAGTGACTCTTCGGGAGGATCTTCTGTCGCAGCAGCAGGGGACGGTCCTCCACCCATACCTGTCCATTCGCCAGCTCTTTGTTTGGAGATTGAGCGGCGGCAGTTGATTCCTTTTGACTTGCCTCCTGAAGTCTGTGATGGCATTCTGGGAGCCAGGCGTCCCTCCATTAAGTTGGTATACGTCTGCAGGTGGATCACATTTGTGGCATGGGGCACAGCAAAGGCTGTGGATCCCCTTTCTGCCCCTCTTTCAGAAGTTCATATGTTCCTTCTTTCTTCAAGGGCTACCTTTCTGCTATTTCGGCCTTTCTCAGGCTCCTTGATCAGCCCTCTCTTTTCAAGTCCCCTGTTGTAAATAGATTCCTTAAAGGCATTACTAATCGTTTCCCTCCTATTCCTTTCGTAATGCCACTGTGGGACTTGAATCTCGTTCTTACATATTTCATGTGCGCTCCCTTTTAGCGTCTTCACAACTGTCCTCTTAGTCTACTAACTTTGAAGACTGCTTTCCTGGTTATCATCACCTCTGCCAGGAGAGAGAGTGAGCTCCAGGCTCTTTCTTGTAAACCTCCTTTTCTATCTGTCCATCCAGACAAGGTTGTGTTCAGAACACATCCATCCTTCCTGCCAAAGGTTGTCACTGCCTTTCACATCGGGCAGACAATCACTTTGCACACCTTCTTACCACCTCCGCATCCTTCTAGCGAGGAAGCGGGGCTTCACCGTCTCACCCAAAACGCGTGCTCTCGTTTTACTTGAACCGCACACAACAGTTCCGGGTGGATGTCCAGCTCTTTGATGGCTAAGTTGGTGCCGAGAAAGGTCGGGCCGTACACAAGCAGACTATCTGTTCCGGGTGGATGACCAGCTCTTTGATGGCTAAGTTGGTGCCGAGAAAGGTCGGGCCGTACACAAGCAAACTATCTCCCGATGGATCGTCTTGTGAATTAAAGCCTTTAATTCTCCGTCTAAAAAGGAGGCTCCGTTGGGGCTGCGCGTCCATTCTACCAGGGCGACAGCAGCCACTACAGCATTGGGACGTGGTGTCCCCCTGTAAGACATCTGTCAGGCAGCTACGTGGGCCTGCAACACACTTTTACTAAGCACTATTGCCTAGACAGCCAAGTCCAAAAAGACTTCTTCTTTGGCCGTTCTGTTCTCTTTCTGGTGTGATCTTGAGTCGCAGACCCATCACCGGGGTTATTATTGCTGGGGTGTCTATTCTAAGGTAAGAAAACTATTACTATGTGCTTCTTTCAGATGAACAAGTTACTTACCTTCAGTAACGATATATCTGTAAAACATTTGTAGTGATAGATTCCTTACCACCCCACCCATCCGCCCCGTTCTGCGTACTGATTTCTTGGGTTAAGGTCATCCCTTTCAGGGCCCTAGTTTCAAGGCACCAGTGGTCAGTATCTTGCATAGCTCTGCGTTTCTGGCGAGGAAAGTCGTGTACAGAACTGACAGCGTGCGAGGGCGACGTCTAAGTAGCTGCTGCGACTTAATCTTGGCTACCACAAAGCCAACGACTGACGCGGAGCCGCATGACTTCACCTTCCGTCGCGCAGGGGTACTGCTGACGAAAACTTTCCGGATCCAGTCTGATGCCTCGGGGTAATTCTAAAGTAAGGAATCTATCACTACGAATGTTTCTTACAGATATATCACTACCGAAGGTAAGTAACTTTTTCATTTGTGACATTTGTTTTTCATTACAGTGTAGGTAGTCCATGGGTGATTCTGAAGATAGTGACTGACATCTCCATATTAATTTTATTTTGCATTGGAAATTTCACTTCCATTGCATCCGGATCAACAGACTATTTGCTCAGTTAAGGCTGGTTCTTCACCCATTGGCCTAATCTGCAGGAACGCCTATAGCAAGACTTGTGATGTGATTTATCAGACTACTTTCTTAGCTTTTTCTGCTAACAGTAATACAGTGACTGAGTTAAGTACAATTGCCATCCGCCAGATGTTCCTAGCCATTTCTCTTTTGATTTTTACCACTGCCAATTTTGAAACAAAGCAAACCTGTTTTGGTTACAAATTTTGCACGAATGAAACTGGAGTTGTTTTTTTATACAGTAGTGGCAGTCATAATTGCGGTGTGTTTAATTGTTTGGTGATTAGCATGCTACCACCTCTTCCTCAGTTATTTCATTTTCACCATTGAGTGTTGTGTATTGTGCGGAAAGCTTTTGAATCCTGAACTTGAGATGCAATGGTAGGCCTCATGGCAAAATTAGGAGAGGTCAAATATACAATGTTTGTTAAATTGGCAGAAAATTATCACATTCTAATCCCAAGTACGTGCCACAGTAGTACAAAATCCAAGAACCTCAATTATTGGATCAGTCATTTACAGTATTTCATTTTCAGTAGTTTTTCTTATTTTCAAATATTAACTTCCTGATTTTAGCTGGCCCTGTAAAAGGTCCGAAAGAAACCTTGATTTGTGAAAATGTTTATCCTAGTCATGCAGTAGAAATGAAAAATCTTTAATGTCATCTACTCAATGTTATCCGTAATGAAATACTTGCAAAGCTATTATGAACTCGTTCAAATTGATTGGAAAAAAAATTATAGAGCACAATCCTTATGAGGTTAAATATTTTAAATATCTTTTTTTCTTTTACCAGAAATATCTTGAAGTACCTGAAACAGACTTCAAGGATAGCCATTGGACCATTAAGGATATCCTCATTAACTGTGTCACAGTCACTACCTTTGTTGGGCACAATACAGTTGTACTGTTCTTCAGCTTTGGAGAATTCTGTTTCTAACAAGCTATCGACAGAGGTACTTGAACTTTATTACCATTTAAGAACTATATTGAACTTCTGTTGCCCACTCTCTGATGTAAAATGTGTGAATTTAGGTTTGGCCCTTTATTTCTATTTATTCTTTACTTTGTAGCAGGTGTGGCTGTAGATGCACTTGCTCTGCATACTCCTGCAATCTAGTGTTGGGCTTGGACGTTGTCCCTTGTTTTTCTTTGAAGAAGTCTTTTCAGTTACAAGCTATAGTGACTATTCCTTTAGTTGGTAATGCACATTGTTAGTTTCTTTTTTCTCCTATCATTGGCTTCGGGCGTGTACCGATACGGGTCCATGTTCGGTGCCTAAAAGAACTACTCACGGGACCACAATCATGGTTTATCATTGTTCGAGGATCTTTGACTCTCACAATCTCTTCGCCTTCCACTGGGGCCTCGACCCTCATCTCCAGCGTTTCATGACAAGACCTTTCTTTGGTCCTTCTGGTTAATCATCAGACTTGCAAGGTGCCAATACCTTGCCTCAGGCTACTCTGCATCTCTTTCTCCACACCCCTCCAGTGAAAGCCTGGTGTTGCAGGCGTCTGAAACTCTGACAAACCGGATTACCTGCTTGACTACTGAGACCAGTTTTTAAGTATCACCCCTCATCAGCCAGGCAAGCTTGAATCCAGTGGCATAGTGAGTCCAGGACCCACATCTGGGCAGACCCAGTACACTGAAGGTAAGAAAGTGAAAGACACACAAATGATGGGCAGAATGCGGAACAAATCAAACATTCACCCCCAGTCACGAGATCTGGGTTAAATTAATAGTTCTTTTGCTTACCATGCCACCCCAGTTTTGGCCCAGCAATATCCACATCAGTATTGACCCTGCTCCTCATGGGAACAGTCCAGCCTGAACTGCTAAGCCAGGTCCGCCCCAGCTCTGCATTTTCGCTAGGTCAGGGAGCCTCCATCCACTGCCCCCGCCCAGCTCTACCTGACAAACCCCTTTAGCGCACCCTTAGTGGTTACAGCCACCCGGTTGTAGAACGATTCTTGTCAGGTTTTCTGACCAACACTTCGGATAGGTGGATCCTGCATATAGTTGGGAAGGTGTACTTTGCCTTTAATTACCACTCTTCATACAATTTGCCATTTACAAAGTGACTGATGAGGGCCATCTAGCTGTCTTGTGGCAGAAAGGGTGGGCACTTTTAGCCAAATGGGGCTATTGAGAGGGTGCCTTTGCCTGAAGTAGGTCGTGGTTGTTCTTCCCTCTACTTTCTGGTGTCGAAGAAGGATAGAAGCCTAATCCTAGATTGGACCAGCGCCCACTCGAGGCCTTCTTCGGAAATGAACAATTCAAGCTGCTAACACTTGCCCAGGTATTTATTGGCTGTCCTCCATCCTGGAGACTGAAGTGTGGCGTTGGACCTGCAAGGCGCCTATTTTGAAATAACCGTCTTGCAAGTCTATCAGCGCTACCTGTGGTGCTATATATGGTATCATCATTGACTGTGATCTACAGAGATTTGCCCCTGAGGAAGGGACATTAATGTCCCAAAATGGCAATATTATGTAATGTTTTTATGTTTAATTTATGTTGAATTGTACCCAACAAACTTGTTACATTACTTTAATGCGCGTAAAATCATGAGTGAAGGATTCATAAAAGTATTATCAGGAAGATTAAAGAATACTAATTGAATAGAATCAAGTATTCTAATAAAATAATGAGCAGAGATTTTTTATCAAAAACATTTCTTTACATTTTGATTGTGAATAGTGTGCATCACATCCAAGTCTGTGTACTGGTTATATACAGTGACACATCCCTGTGTGCCATGCCTACAACCCACTGCCCTCTAGCTGGGTGCACTATACCAGTGGTGAGGGTATAGGTGCATGAGCCCTGTACCCCTATTTATTTATTTCGCGATTTCTAAAGCGCCTGGTGACCCGTAGGCATCCCCGCGCTAAGTCCATTCTTAGACATTGTAAGTGCAGTACTGCCGTTAGGAGTATATGATGCTGAGAGTTTGTCTTACGAACTCCACAGCACCATAATGGATGCACTGAAAACTGAAGTTTGGTATCAAACTTTGCAGCACATTAAACCCACACTGATGGGATTTAATGAAAAATGCACACAAGAGGGCATCTTAGAGATGCCCCTTGAAAACAAACCTACCACTAGTGTCCAGGCTGAGTGGCTGGTTTCAGCTGCCACCACCAGACATGTTTCTGGACCCCTGGGTCGAGAGCCTGCTGCTCTCGGGAGCCTGAAAAAATGCATATCCTGGGACGAGAAGCCAAGCCTCCTCCCCCAGGATGGGCAGGGTCCACGAAGGGGAAGCATCGAAGGGTTGCTGCCTTTGTGAGCTTCCCCAGGCCACTTGCTGCTTTCAGAAACTGGTCCCCTCTGGTTCTGACCTCCACTTTGGGCAGGAGAACCGGGGGGGAAAGACAAGTGAGGATGAGAGGTGTGCCCACCTCTGCCAACTCCACCCCTCAGGTGGGGGAGGCGAGGTGAAGCACAACTCTGTCCCCGCCATCTTGCAGATGGGGGGACTAAGCCAACCAGGGAAAGCCTTATGCTCCCCTCCCACTGGAGGGTGGCATAATAGGGGGTGTGCTCACCCCAACCTTTTACCTACCTGTAACGCTCCTAAATCAAGTATTTTGGGGCACCCCTGAACCTTGCTTCCTCTGACCAGAAGAATCCAAAAGAAAAGAAAGTTTGAACAGCCGTGCCGAAGTTAACAAGAAGAGGACACCCACTGACTTTGCCCCAGCCCTACCGGCCTGTCTCCAACTGAAACCTGCTCCTGTGAAATCCGAATGTGTCCGGCAGCCAGCAACCTTGAAGGACCTGCCTGCCGTCAACCACAAATACGGTGTCTGCCGTGAACTCCGGATTTGTTCATCTCCAACCTCTGGCTCCAGCCTGACACTGAGAATCGGCACCACTCTACACCCGCCATCCACGCCCCTAGCTTGAGTGGGTGAACACCACAAGGAGGTCTCCTTGGCACTCCTGACCGGAGATCTGGCGACCCCTGACCTGCCCCAAGCCTCCAGCCGATGCCTGCAGCCTAAATCCGTAAGTTCCCTCAGCCGCAACCTGGAGCTGGTAGTAAGATCCGACCCTAAAAGGCACCCCTGCACTCGACGCCCCATGGCCTTGGGTGGCCAAACTGACCGTGCCTAACCCACCCCCAATATCCCAACTTACCTCTCAAAGTGGTGATCGCACTCAGAAGACTTTCGTCCCCAAACCTGCAGTGCCTTTGCAAACAGGAGGTTCCCCATTGCAGACAGGGCGCCCGACCTCAAAACAGCCTCCTGCACCTGGCCGCCCTAGTCCTGCTGAGGGTGCACCTTTTGGTGCTACTTTGTTTCCCCATTTGCCCGGAGCTAAAGTCCAGGAGCTTTGGTCCCATAACCAAGTGGTTTGCTCGTCAGCAGCGACCAACTGGCGGCTCCCTATCCACCATTGGATAACATTGGGCTTCAGCACTCTGCACCCGGCCGCCCTAGTGTCGCTGAAGGTGTAACAAGAGTGCATCCCTGACGGACCCCTGAGTCTACCCCCAGAACCTCAACTCCCACTACAGATTACTTACCTTAAAGCCGATAACACAATGTTTGAGGCATGTGAGCTGTATATCTTATGCTTGTGCATAGATCGCCATCTCGTGTTTGTTTTTGTGCACTTTGTTTTTGTTCGAAGAAGTCTTTCCAGTCACGAGGTAGTTGACTCCTCCTTTCGGTGATAGTGCGCATGGGCATTGACTCATTCCTTAGATTTTTTTTTCCGCCATCAGGTTCGGATGTTTATTGCAGCGCTCCGATTTGGCACCGTTTCTCGGACCCCTTCGTCGCGCAATGCATACCCTTAACGGAATTGTTATCGATCGCAGACCCCATTCGTCGCTTATTGTCTCAACTTTGAAATCGTTGATCGGAAAACTTGTGGAAGGCCGTCGGGCCTACCTGCGCTGACCGCTCTAGCATTAGATGGAACTGACTCCTTTCAAGTGATGTCCCGGGTGTCATGCTAAATTTCCATGCACCGACTTGCACGAAGTGTGCAACCTCTATATGTCCCCGGAACACGACAAGAAAGATTGCGACGCATATCGATCGTTATGATCGAAAAATACTCTTTTGGTCCTTCCGCTCGACGTCACAAGATGAAACAGCAAAGCAGCGCCGCACCAGACATCTTCGGCGAAGAGTCCGACTCTGAACATCATGCCCAAGGAGCCGAAGAAGAACAATTCTCTCTGTCTGAGGATGACTCAGACATCGAAAAGAGGTGCAAGTTACTCTGAGTCAGCATCCCGTTAGTAAAGACAACCCCTTGCACCCCCAACAATGTCAAACAAAGGCTCTTGTCTCTCTTCTGTTTTTGGGCCAATGTCGACACCGACAAAAGGTTTCCAATGCCCCGCCCTCTGCTCCGAAACATAGAGAAAATCCTTCTGGTTCTGGCTCAAGCCTACCCCATCTCGGTGCCGACCTAACTCCTTCGGCACCGAAACACAAGTCCAAGCCGACACCACCAGCGCCAAAAGGCTCTGAGCTGAAACCTTTGATGCTGGATCAGGCAACCAAGGATAAAGGCACTCCGTCAAAACAGCCTCGGTGCGATCACTCCATTTCGGATCCAAAACAGAAAAAGTTGGTGATTCACCCTGATACAGGGGATATTCAGTCCACTTTACCAAAAAACAGGAAATTAGACCTCCCAGAGGACTACCACATTCCTTTTAAAAAGAAAAGTGTGGGTACTAACCCTTCTCCTCCTTATATCACACCTACTTCTCCTACTAATCCTAATTTATTTCACCTAATCCACAAGATGATGGAGAAGGCAATCAGGATCCCCCCACAGGACACTGATAATTGGCAGGACTATCACACTGATCAAGATGATCCAGATTTGTACCCCTCCAGACCCTCCCCACCAGATGATAACATTGGGTACGTTGAGCTCCTTAACCGCATCGCTGCGGCGGTTATTTTTCCGCTGTGCGGCTTTTTTCTAAAAGCCGCGTTACATGACGAGCTCAACTCGTCATCCGCACACGACCACCATGGCTGATGACTAGCTGAGCTCGTCATCAGCAGCGAAGGGGCTAATAGGGCTGCTCAATATCACGGGGTGGAGTTGCATTCAGAACCATTAGGACAGGATTTCCTCTTTGAGACCCTTAACTTCTCTCACAGTCACTCATACATTACCTTTGCTCAAAGGCATGTTAAAACACTGAGGACATTTTCAAATACCCTGTCGGGGCAAAAATTATAACTCTTAGAGTGGAGAAAAAAAATAAGACTGCTCCCACCGACCCTACCTACATCAAAGGTCAGTTACCTTTAGGCTCTCTTGTAGTCTCTAATGCTTGCAAGATAGCCAACTCCCAAACCTCAGGTGAAGCTCCTCCTCCAGATCAGGAGTCCAAGCTCATTGACGCCTCAGGCAAAAGAGTAGCTTCACAAGCAGCTAACCATTGGCATATTGCCTATGCTCAAGCTTTGTTGGCTCATTATGACTGGGCTCATTACGATGAGTTAGCGAAACTCATGCAGTTCTTACCAGACGATCACTAGTTTAAGGCTAACAACCTTATTCAAGAGGGTAAGCTCATTGCAAATACATCTATCAGGTGTGCCGTAGATGCGGCAGACACAGCAGCCCGTACAATTAACACCAGTCCCATTTAAAAGTTTTCTCATTACCCGAGCTTGGTCTAGAAGCAGAAGCCATGAGCTTTAAAATTAAAGAAAATAATTGCATTATATTTTCGGGCCTACTCGTGTATCGCCCCCCTGGTCTGAGAACACCTTTTATCAGAGCACTGCACACCTTTCTTGAATCTACATCTAACTCCGTCACATATACCGTTCTGGGTGATTTTAATTTTCACTTAGAAGCAAATAATGACTCTGACTCAACTACTTTAATTGACAATTTTTTAAGTTTTGACATGATTCAACTAGTCTCAAACCCCACTCATATCGCAGGACACACCCTTGACGGCATTTTCACTAGCAATAACCATATCAAAGCTATCTCTACCAAAGCAGTCCCTTGGTCTGACCACTATGCTATCTTTTTTAATATGTCTCTGATTGAACGTACACATCATCGAAGAGGCCTTATGCTTCCCGAAAAGACACGTCCTTGGAACAAGCTTGAACCCGCCCTTCTGGCACAGTCACTTGCAAAAGATCCCCCTGCTCTCGAAACCGGCAACACCAACTTAGGAGCGGCCAAATTCCAAGATTGGATTCAGCAGACAGTTGACGAACTAGCCCCTGTAGAAATAAAAAAAGCCAGAAGACGCTGTGCCACTGCACCTTGGTATTCCATGGAGGTGAAACACATAAAACAAAAATGCCGACGACTTGAGCGGTCGTGGCGCTCGGATTATAGTGTTCAAAACAAACAAATTTACATCAAAGCCCTGCAGGAATACAAAACAGCAATAGTGCAGGCTAAATCGGCCTATTTTACAAATAAAATCCAGGCAGCCTCCAATACTCCAAAAGAACTATTTAAAACTGTCACTCATCTCACTAGGACCCCCCGCGACACTGTTTTTAGCCCTGACCAAAACTTTGTGACTAATATTGCTACCTTTTTCCAACATAAGGTCCAGACAGTTTATGACGACCTTAGCTCATCGGCATCAATCTCATCTAAGGAGAATAATGACACTGTCCCCCGGTCTGGTCCTAGTTATCCCTCCTTTCCCTTATTAGAGGAGTCACAGGTGGCAGACCTCATCACACAGATGAAGTCAGGGTCTCCATTAGATCCCTGTCCACCGCGTATATTACATAAGGTTCCGCTGACAGTGGCAGCTGTTCTGACCCCCTTGATTAACAACATTATCATCTCAGGTGTTTTCCCTATCAGCTGGAAAAAAGCATGTATTCGACCAATCCTGAAAAAGGATTCATTGAACCCAGCCGAACCAAAGAATTATCGACCAATATCCTGCCTGCCGCTACCTGCCAAGATTCTCGAAAAAGCCATCAACCTAGAAATGATGCGCTATGTTGATCATAACAAACTTCTAGACCCCTCCCAACATGGATTCCGCCCTTCCCATTCAACAGAGTCGGCCCTGATTATGGCGACAGAAAATATTCGAAGAACTATGGATGAGGGCGGCAGAACTGCCCTGATTTTACTTGACCTCACAGCGGCTTTCGATACCGTGAACCATTCAATCCTGTTAAACAGACTAAAAACACTTGGCTTCACGGACGCTGCCCTAGCCCTCTTAACATCCTTTTTGGACTCTCGAATCCAACAAGTGCACTGGGAAGGTCTTACATCTGACGAATTCTCCCTTCCAGGTGGGGTCCCTCAAGGATCGGCACTATCTCCCACCCTGTTTAATTTATATGTCACCCCCTTAGCTGCCTTAGTTCAATCCCATGGTCTGCAATTAGTATCCTACGCTGACGACACTCAAATAGTAGTCTCAGTGTCCCAGTCCATCCAAGCCACTGCGGAGCGCTTTAAGAACTGTCTTCTCAGTGTAAAAAACTGGATGAGCCTTAACTTTTTAAAACTAAATGCAGACAAGACCGAGATAATTGAGTTCGGTCAGAAACCATCGATCTGGAACAACCTCTGGTGGCCCCCAGAGGCGGGCTCCTGCCCAAGTCCAGCAGAAAAGGTCAGGAACCTTGGCTTTCTGGTTGATAAAGATCTATCTTGTAAGGCTCAGATTAACCAGGTAACGTCTACCTGCTTCCATACCATCAAGATCCTTAGGAAAGTTCTACCTTATATCCCCCCCACATTGCAAAAAACTGTTATGGGTGCCCTGGTAATGTCCCGAGTGGACTATTGCAATTCTCTCTCTACTTGGGCACAGGAGAAAAACAACTGAATAAGCTGCAGGCAATTCAAAACGCCGCAGCCAGGGTTCTGATGAATCTACCCTATCGTCACCCAACATCTAAAGTCATTAGGAAACTTCACTGGCTACCAGTCAGGTGTAGAATTCAATTTAAAGCCCTCTGTCTGGCCCACAGATCTGTGCACGGTACGGGATCTGACGATCTTGCCAAACTACTTCCTCGATATGTGCCATCACGTGCGCTGAGATCAGCCGGTCTTGATCTTATCTGCCAACCTAAAATAAGAAGACAACGCTGGGGTGGCAGATCTTTCTCTTACCAGGCTTCCAGACTGTGGAACTCTCTACCCCCTGCACTGCGCTCACAAAAATCTAAACTTTGTTTCAGAAAAGCACTGAAAACCTGGCTCTTTTCCTCGTATTAAGACTGGCTCACACTGCTCTCTAGTCACTCAGCGCCAAGACGCCGCGGCATTCGAGCGCTTTACAAGTACTTCAGTCAGTCAGTCAGTGTACTCTTACGAAGGCATGCATGGTTGAGAATTTCAGGTTTCAAACCTAAGGTGCAAACATCCATCCTCAACCAACCCTTTGATAAGGAACATCTCTTTGGACCATCAGTTGACACTTCGCTGGAAAAAATGAAAAAAGATACAGAGGTTGCAAAGTCCATTGGGGCTTTTCAGTCACCCACCAATAGGGGCTCCTTTCGCCGCTTCTTTTATAGGGGTGGCTCTAAAAACATATCCAACGAGACTACCTCCTCCTCTTACAAGGGTAATACTCAATCCCCCTCAACAAAAGGTTATTTCAGGGGAGGTTTTAGAGGGAACAATAGTAAAGGAAAAAGCAGAGGCAACTCCACACGCTCTTCCCTCACCAGCAAAAACAGTGAATTCCATCCTGTACTCCCGATCATTCCACTCCTGTCGGGGGATGTCTCTCCCAATTTCTCCCTGTCTGGAACTCCATCACTTCAGACAAATGGGTACTGCAACTTATCCAATACGGTAACTGCCTGGAGCTTACAGCCAATCCCCCAAATATCCTTCCAAGAACACATGCAATGTCACTGGAACATCTCACTCTTAAAGCAAGAGGTGCTCTCTCTCCTAGGAAAACAAGGTATGGAACCAGTCCCATTACAATACCAAGGGACCGGGGTATACTCCCTGTACATCTTAATTCCCAAAAAAAGTCTCTTTTAGACTGATATTAGACCCCCGAGAACTAAATCTCTACATCCAATCAGACCACTTTCACATGGTCACACTTCAACAGGTTCTCCCGCTCCTTTAGCAAGGCGACTTTCTGTCCACTCTGGATCTAAAGCACTCCTATTTCCATATTCCCATTCACCCCGCTCACCACAAATACCTCATGTTTGTGGTAGACTGTCACCATTATCAATTCAAAGTCCTTCCATTTGGAGTAACTACAGCTCCCAGGGTTTTCACAAAATGTCTGGCCGAAGTCGCGGCTCATCTAAGACAGCACATTCACGTCTTCCCCTACCTAGACAGCTGGCTAATAAAAGCCAGCTCGCAACAGAGCTGCCTACGCCACACTCGAAAAACAGTCCAACTGCTTCACGACCTCGGGTTCACTGTAAACCTCACAAAGTCTCCCCTCCAACCATCCAACTCACAAGTGTATCTAGGAGCTACAAGAGACACACAGAAAGCTGTAGCGTATCCCAACCCAGTCAGGATCTACAACATGCAGACTCTAATATCGCAGTTTCAGCCTCAACACTCATTGCCAGCTCGAGTGTTCATGCAATTCCTAGGAATGATGGCATCTTGCATTTTAATCGTTCCTTACACACAACTCCAAATGCGTCCCCTACAGGAATGCTTAGCACGTCAGTGGAACCAGGCTCAAGGTCTGTTATCAGATCTAGTGTTGGTGGATGGCCGCAACCATCGCTCTCAGCAGTGGTGGAACATAAAAAAACCTTTCCAGGGGACGGCCATTTGTTGAGCCAGTTCCACAGATGGTGCTAACAGCAGACTCATCGCTCACTGGTTGGGGAGCTCATCTTCAAAAACATACCATTCAGGGCATGTGGACTCTACATCAGAAACAACTCCACATAAACCATCTAGAACTGCTAACAATTTTTCTAGCAATGAAAGCCTTTCAACTTTATCTAGTAGGCAAAGCTGTCCTAATTCGCACAGACAACATGACAGCAATATACTACATACAAAAACAGGGGGGACACACTCTCCAGCTCACAGCTAGCCCAGGGCATCTGGAGATGGGCCATACCTAAAAAAAATATCTCCTTGCAGAACACATCCCAGGAGTAAACAACCAGATTGCAGATCTCCTCAGTCATCAACGACTGCCGATCCACGAATGGGAACTCCACTCTCAAGTTCTCCTCCCATTCTTCCAAATGTGGGGCTTCCCAGAGATAGATCTGGTTGCCACGCACCTAAACGCAAAATGCTCAAACTTCGCATCCAGGTATCCACACCCATTGTCCAAAGACAATGCGCTATGGATGAATTGGCCAAGGATATTTGCTTACGCTTTTCCGCATCTCCCACTCATTCCATGAGTGGTTCGGAGCTCAGACAGCAGTCCCTGACACTAATCCTAGTTGCTCTCACATGAGCCCGTCAACCCTGGTTCACACCCCTGTTGGAGCTTTAAGTAATTCCTCACTAAAAACTTATACCTTACTCCCAATATTATAACTCAGAACCATGGTGTGATAAGGCATCCAAATCTGTCATCTCAACCTTGCGGTTTGGCACCTGAAATCCTAGAGTTTGGTTATCCTAATCTTCCACTAGACTGCATGAATATTATCAAAGAGGCTAGGCGCCCTACCTGCAAGCTATGCAGCAAAGTGGAAGCGGTTTGTCATTTACTTTAACAACAATAAAATCAATCCGCTAGATGCTTCAATTCAAAACGTCATTTGCGATCTAATTCATCTACAGCGTTCCAATTTAGCGTAAACATCTCTATGCTTGCAATAGCTGCATATCTACAAAACAGACAGCATTTGTCTCTTTTTAAAGTGCCTGCTATTAAAGCATTTATGGAAGGACTTAAGAGTCATTCCACACAGGCTTACACCTGCTCCAGTGTGGAATCTCAACATAGTCCTTACAAGACTCATGGGTCCACCTTTTGAGCCATTGCAGAAATGTGAACTGCAATATCTTACTTGGAAGGTAGCCTTCCTCCTAGCCATCACATCACTGAGAATTGGTGAGCTTCAGGCACTAACCATAGAAGGGCCATTTTTACAAATACACCAAATTTGTACCTGAAGTCATTTCTGCCTTTCAAATCAACCAATCTGTTGAGTTGCCTGGGTTCTTCCCTCAACCAGATTTAGTGGCAGGACGTTCTCTTCACACCTTAGATGTCAAAAGAGCATTACTATACTACATAGAAAGAAAAAAAACTTTCGGAAAAGCCATGCAACTTTTTGTTGCTTTTGCTACACCACCTAAATGTAATACAATATCAAGATCAAGTATTGCACGGTGGATAGTTAAGTGCTGTGAGAAGTTTGCCTGATATGTGATGTCGTCTATTCTAGTGGGCACCCTGTATCACTCCAAACAACCCTTATGGTGATGGTTGTAAAGTCAACCTTATAGACCAGCCATCCTAGTGGTATCATGGACAAAGCAGTCTTAGGCTAATCTCAAGAGGGCATGTGAAGCCAGCTGTTTTACCACATGTAACCCCTTTAATACCAAATGAAAGGACACCACACAGGTTATATATAAAATATATATGTATTTATTTTTAACACAACCCCTCTGAACTCTTTGAGGTCAGAGGCACAAGCACATAACAAGATACTTAATTATCACACAATAAGTTGCACAATATACAGTAGCACCCTAGGGGCACGTCAAACCATATACTAAAATAGTGGTATAAGAACCACGTCACTAACAAAGGATAGGCCTAGGGCTTAGGGAATCGCTGGGCTACACTGTACTGCCAAAGGATAGGAAGTAGGAGGCCCACGGGAGGCGTGTGCAGTGTCTTTACACACACGCAAGTTACCATATAGTTAGAATAGGAACAAAAGAATCAGAAACTAGTTTTTAGGTCACTTCCGGATGGACTAGGAGAAAGCTATTGAAAACTGGGACAATAGGATAGTTAATACCCACAGGAGCACTGGAGTACTCCCGTTACCTCACCCACAGGAAGCGGGTGCATAGGTGTCAAAGTGTCGGGTTTCGTTGCTGAATCCTATGGAGCCTTGAAGAAAGATGCTGCATGCGACCAGGAGAGAAGTGTCCGGTTGGATCCAAGGGCGGATCCAGTATGAAGAGTACCTGAAAGCAGAGGGTACAGAGTCTGGGTCACTAGCCAGTGACCAGGAAGGAACCAGGCGATGTCGCAAAGCAATCAGGTGATGTCGTGAAGCTTGTCTCTGCAGCCACGTGGACCAGGAGGTGTCGACGACGACCAGGAGTTGGGCACGGACTGTTCTACGAAGGATCTCGCTGTCGGCGGTGTCGGCTTCTGGATTGGAGTCAACAAGCCTTGGCTAAGGCAACCCACGCAGGAATCGAAGATGGCTTCTGGATCAGACCGGCACGGTCTGATGGGCTTCTCCTTTTCAGGGATGCAAGGGCCAGCCTGGAGCAACCAGGCCAGCAGTGGAAATTCATATGTTCGTCATCACATAGGCCACTAGCCAACGGGAAAGTGACCAGACAGACTCATCGAGCAGAAAAATGCAAAAGGGCCCCACGCGGAGTGTGGAGGGCTGGTCTTTGGTGCACATGATGCTCGGGCTGGGGCTTCTCAGTCCCCAATGCACAACTTCGAGGGTGCCTCAGAAGTTGCACGGAAAGCAATTCGCTGGCTTTCCAAGATGGCGAGTCCTACGTCTCGCGTCGCCTCCACTGGTTTCTGCTTTGCTGTGGCTGTGGATCGGACTGAAGGAAGTCTGGAAGTCCGGGTCTTGTCAGGCTCTGTGTTCGGGCACCGGCGGGAGCGACGACAAAGCAAACCGTTGATCGCTTGATGGTGCCTGCTTATGCAGGGTGGTCACTTCTTGACCACAAGGGAGATTCTTCAGTCTTCTATCTTCAAGTAGAACGACGAAGGTCCAGAGTTTCGTTTCAAGTTTCAGTCAGGATACATCTAAAGTCTCTAGACTCAGCTCTTACCTATATACTAATCTAAGGGGCTGGATTACCTGCTAGGTCCCTCCTATGGGTGGGACCAGGGAAGGGGGTGGTTACACCCCTTTCCCTTTGTCCAGTTTCGCGCCAGAGCTGGGGCTGGAGTGCCCCAGCAACTGGTTTGAACCTGGCTATGCATGGGACACCTTGTGTGCCCCAGGCATGGTCTCATTTCATTCAGCCCTCCCTGCCCAAATACACTGTGGCCTGTCTGGGGTGGTGCTAGCACCTCCCAAGACAGGAAACCTATTGTCCAAGCCTCCCTCGCTGGAAGGACTCCCAGCAGCAGGAGGTCAGACTTCTGTCTGTGGCAGCAGCATCCATTTTGTGATGCTGAGGCTCTGATTAACTTTAACCGGGTTTAGTGGGAACAACATGTTTTCTCCCTCTAGAAGGGTGGAATGCTACCTTCGTCGCCAGAACTGGCGAGGGGGTAGTATTCCAAAGTGTATGACACCTCACACAACATGTTTTGATAAAGCCAAGCCAAAGTTAGCATTCAACCGCGAGGATTATAATGCATTTAAGAGTATATGGTATGGCTATATCATAGAACAGCTATAAGGACATGGTTCTGAAAGCTGCAGACAGGCTCAGCTCATGCTAGAACCTCATCTCACATAAAACCAAGCACTCTGCCTCCAGGATTGTTAAGGCCTGCCATAGGAGTAACTTATAGGTCTATATGTGTCTATATGTAAAGGTAGGTATAGGGATACTACACCTAAGCAAGGGGTGATTACACAACCTTGCCCCAGCTGAGTGATCAGCCAGTTGTGTCAATGTGAATGGCCAGCCAGGGGTGGCATAATACATGCTGCAGCCCCTGGTAGGCCTTGGATGCACCTATGCCCTGGGTACCTATAGTACACTGTACAGGGGCTCATAAGGTGACCCAATGTCCAATTGGAGATGTACCTAAAGTACATGGAGTCCATTTTACAGTGAGAGCAGATAGCCTGGGGCCCTGATTAGCAGGATCCCAGGCCAACTAAGTCGAAAACCAGCTAAACACTAGGCAAAAAATCTGGGGTAGCCATAGTCAGGTATCCACCTTTCGACACAACCCCCCCCTCTTTCTCCCCCAGCCCCCCCCCCCCCCCCCCCCCCCCCCCCCACGAAAGGAGATAAGGCTATCCTTGACCAGGTAAGCCTATATTGCCTGTGGCCATATAAGGAAGTACCTGCACTAGCATGGTTACCCCCTGTCTCATTGTCCACTAAGCAATCGCTTACCCTAAGGCTATCATAGGGTCTTCACCATAAGGAATCTCTACCTGTGGTGTGTTTTGGCAAAGTAAAAGGCTGGTGTTGAGATGGAGTACTGAAGTGAGACTCCGCTAATTTAGGGCTCAGCTTTCTCCAATCATCTTCCACCATGTGTGCCTTTCTTTCCAGGACTGAGTTGCACTGTGCTCTCAGGGTCAACCTCTGGCTGCCTACAGCTGGAGGCTGGGTCCCTTTTGTTGGCTTACTGGAGGGACAGGTCAGGTTTGGGGCCCTTATGGCCCAGGTTTGGCTGTGCCCAACAGAGTCCATCTGGGGGAGGTTCCTAACTAAGTGTAAGGGAGATCCCTCAGGAGTTTTTGAAATGTTCACCTTACTAGGGCTGCTAGCTTTGGTGCCCCTAATCTGCTGATGGGGTGGTTCTTGTGGACAGGGGGCCCTTTGGGGTCCACCACTGGCCTCCCTGACCTCTGCAGCCCTGGGCTGACTGAGGCAGGGTAGAGAGGGGCAGGTTACCTGCTCCAGACTGGGTACCACCTTGGAAGGGTTCGCTGACATCAGGGGCTCTGCCAGGCTAGGCCTGACTACCTCTGGGGTGGTTCCTTCACAAGGGGTAGGGTCAGTTCCATGAGGGAGCTGACTCTCACCTAATGTCTGGTGGGAGGGAGACTTTTCTTCCCCCCCAATGCTCTCTGTCTGAGTGGAGTGATCCATAGTTTCAGGCTTCACAACACTAAAATCTGTTTGGGTGTGGGCTTTGACCATCACAGCCCTGCCAACCTTTTCAGGGAAGTCTGCCTGGGTGTGGGCTGTGACCATCAAAGCCCTGCCAACCTTTTCAGGGAAGTCTGCCTGAGCTTGGGC
The DNA here is from genome assembly GCF_964263255.1 of Lissotriton vulgaris. Classification (NCBI taxonomy): domain Eukaryota; kingdom Metazoa; phylum Chordata; class Amphibia; order Caudata; family Salamandridae; genus Lissotriton; species Lissotriton vulgaris. The sequence continues at coordinate 196,130,705 of NC_141698.1, forward strand.
TGGGGCCATCACAACCACAGTAACCTTTTCTGGAAGGCCTACCATTTTGGAATGGGTTTCTTGTTCTACCCCAGCCCAGGCTGATATCTCTAGATCATTCCCCAGTAGACAATCTGCAGGCAAGTTTTGCAGCGTGAATCTTTCTGGATTCACTATGCAGTGCATATTTTGCGGTCTTGTGGTTGGGTCCGGATTCGTAGTCTTTTTTTGTTTGTTTTTGTAGCCCAGGTGGGCGTGGGCGTCACCCCTCCTCAGGTGCATTTCTGGTGACGTCGGCATGCTTCCTGCGGAAGCTCCCACTCCTGGGCGCCATCTTCAGATTCTTTTTTCCGCGGTCGGGTCTGGATCTTTCCCGTTGGGCTCCAGACATTTTTGGAGAAAGTACAAGGAAAAGACTGAAATTGAAGAAGAAATTCACCAGAAGACTACGGAAGACTTCGCCGACCACTGACCAGCGAAGAAGAAGGAGAAATCATCGAGAACTTCGACGATCGTCGACGTCCACGCGGCCAGGGAGGCCCTGAACACTCAATGATGATTAACACGCCGTTCATGTTCTGCCGTAACTGCCACCACAAGTACGCGCAGAAGGACCAACACCCGGTTTGCAACCTTTGCCTACCGGTAGACCACAGAAGCGAGGACTGCAACGCCTGCTCCGCCTTCGCCCCGAAGACCCTTCGTGTGAGAAAGAGCCAGAGGGTAGCTCACGCCAAGGAAAAGCCCCAACGCCATCGCTGTACGAGCTGGGGATGTCCTCGTAGGAAGAGGACAACGCTGCCGCCGAAGAGGACAGCTACACGGTCGTAGAGACCGATTACACGGAGACTTCTGATAAGGTAGGAGACTCGTCGTTCCCCAAGAACACGAGAGACTCTGAGTCTCGAAAAAACGAGGGCAAGACCCCGAAAGCGCCGACGCAGAAACACCTGGCGTCCGCGACTACTCACACGCCCAGCGGATCCTTTGAGAAGGAGTCCCCGGCGCCGAGAGCTGTTGAACAGCAGAAGTCGTCGAAAATCGCCCCCGAAAGGGACCGATCGACGCCGAGGGAGAAAGACCCTAAGGCCCCAACGCCGTCCAGGGACCCGAAACCCAGTTCCACGTCCAAGTCTCCGGCACCGAAAGTCTCGCCGCCGAGCCAAGCGCCGAAGAGAGGGGCCGAACCACCCGGCGTGGACCACGCGGCCGAGATGGAGAAGAAAAGAAGGCGCCTAGAAGCCGAAATGGAAAACATCTTGCAGCGGAAGAAAGATTTCGACGCCAAGATGAGCGCCTTCACGATTCCCCACAAGACCAAGCCACCCGTGCTGGAACTGGTCGAGGAGGAAGACTAAAACGTAGAGGAACATGACCCTGGCGCCGAAATGGTCGACGACCAGGAGGATGACGAGAACCCCTACGAGAGTTACAACTATGCGGAAGAAGAGGACAGCAGGATGGACGCAGAGTCGGCCACCTCTGACCCGCAGGAGGAGGATTACCTGGATGTCGACACCGAAAGCCCGGAAGAGGGGTTCGACACATATCCATCGCCGCCGGACGACATCGGGGCCTACAACTCGGTGATAAGGTCTGCGGCAGCAGCTTTTAAACTCAAGCTCGACGAAGAGAAGCAGAAAGCGGACTTTCTTCTCGAGACATTACTCCCCACTCAAACAAGGAGCCAGTATCTACCTATGCTCGAAAGCGTCTTGGCGCAGGGGATGGAAGCGTTCAGGGAGCCCGCAACATGCAAGGCAGTCACTCCCAGAACGGAGAAGTACAAGCATTCCTCAAAGGACCCAGCCTACATTCAGGGCAAGGTCTCGGCTGACTCCATCATCACGGCCACAGCAAGGAAGAGGGCTAACGTGCCCACTACTTCTGGACCACCTCCTGATAAGGAGAGCAAAAGGATGGACCTAGTGGGCAGAAGGATCGAACGGAATGCCGCGACCCAATGGCGCATGGCTAATTCCAATGCCCTCATAAACAGGCACATGTACCAGATCATGGAGGAGCTGGGACGGCTGGTGAAAGACCTGTCCCAGGAGGCCAGGCAGAAGGCCGAGAAACTGGTCGAAGACGCAAAGAATGCGGCAAATTTTTGCCTCAAGACGGCCCTGGATGAAGCAGACACCTCCAGCAGGCTCATGATGATGGGTGTCACTGAAAGAAGACACGCCTGGCTCAGAATCTCGGGCTTCAAACCAGAGGTGCAACACAGCATCTTGAACACACCGTTCAACGGCGAGACGCTGTTCGGAACTACAGTTGATGACAAACTCAGTCAACTGAAGAAGGACAATGAAACCGCAAGATCCATGGGAGCATTGCAGTTCAGAGGCAACAAAAGGGGCACCCAGTCACGGAGGCCCGGCGGAAGGGGTGGAAACCAGCCAGGTACATCACACCAGGCTTTCCAACAGACGCACAAGGCGGACTCGCAGACGCAACCGAGTCAGCAGAAGCAGTCCTGGCAGTACCAGTCAAGAGGCCAGTCCTTTCGAGGGAGAGGGAATGGACGAGGACAGCATAAAAGAGGGGGCCAGCAGCCCGCCTCTAAATGACTTCAAAGAGATCCGTGTGCCCGCCCACAGAAAAGATCCCAGGGGGCAGCACGTACAAAGGGGTCAAGACAAACTGGACACCTACCACCACATAACACCAGTGGGTGGAAGATTAAGATTCTACCTCCAGGAATGGAGAGATATCACATCAGACAAATGGATCCTCAACATCATCCAATTCGGATACTGCATAGAGTTGGAAGGGAGGCCAACAAGCAGGAAACCAAAGAGAAAGCCACTAGCAAACGAACAGCTAGAGCGGCTTCAGGAAGAAGCAAAAGAACTCCTACAAAAGCAGGCCATAGAACGGGTTCCCTTCAAGGAAAGAAACAAGGGAATATGCTCAACGTACTTCCTCGTACCAAAGGTAGACTAGACAATGAGACCCATTCTGGACCTAAGATTCCTGAACAAATTCATAAGAACACAAAAATTCAAAATGACCTCCCTGCAGGAGGTGCTACAGCAATTGCAGATTGGAGACTTCATGGTCACGATAGACCTCAAGGACGCCTACCTGTACATCCCAATGAACGTAAAGCACAAGCATATGCTCAGGTTCACAATCGGAGAAAGCCACTACCAGTTCACAACACTAGCCTTCGGGCTAAAATCAGCACCGAGGGTCTTCACAAAGTGCCTCGCGGCAGTCGCAGCGCACCTACGAAGGCAGGGAATACACGTATACCCTTACCTGGACGACTGGTTAGTGAAAACAAACTCGTACCAGAAATGCAATTAACACGCACATACAGTGACGAGCACGCTAATAAACCTGGGGTTCTCCATCCATTGGAAGAAATCGTCAATGGAGCCGGAACGAGTGATGATCTTCCTGGGGGCACAGATCAACACCTTACAGGGCAAGGTGTTCCCCAGCGAGAAGAGAGCAAGGGCTCTGGTGAGGGAAACTCTCCTCTACCGGAGGGGACAAGCTCGGACAGTGAGGACTGTGAGCAAGATCTTGGGGATGATAGCATCATGCATCCACCTGGTACCAAATGTACGACTTCACATGAGACCCATCCAAGAATGGCTCCAGGAATAATGGTCACAGGCTTCAGGCAGTTGGGAGGATCTAGTGGTTGTGACGCACGCAGTGCAGAAGGAGATGACATGGTGGACCATGGAAAACATAACAAGGAGAAAGCCTCTAAAGCCCCCAACACCAACAGTGACCATCACCACAGACGCATCCCTGAAGGGATGGGGCGCTCACATGGAGGAACTCAAAGTGAGGGGACTGTGGACACCAACAGATGCGACAAAGCACATCAATTACCTAGAATTGAAGACAATCTTCCTTGCACTGAAAGCCTTCCAAACAAGACTGTACAAGCACAAGGTGTTACTACAGACAGACAACACCACAGCGATGTTCTACATCAACAAGCAGGGTGGAACACAGTCAACCATGCTTTCAACACTGGCGCAGGAGATATGGAGATGGGCCATCCCCCTCAGGATAGACCTGCTAGCCATACACCTACCAGGGAAGGAGAACATTCAAGCAGACTGGCTCAGCAGACAGACATCAGCGTCCCACGAGTGGGAGCTCAATGCTCAGGAGACGAGGTGGTTGTTCAACAGGTGGGGAACGCCATCTGTGGACCTGTTTGCAACACGCCAGAATGCAAAATGCCAAAACTTCGCATCCAGACAACCCGAAGAGGGGTCCCTTGGGAATGCCCTATGGATAGATATGTCCGGGACATTTGCTTACGCTTTTCCCCCGATACCACTGATACACAGAGTACTGAGCAAGTGCAGAGCGAGCAACATGACCCTGATACTGGTCGCGCCACAGTGGGCCAGGCAGACATGGTACTATCAGATCATGGAGATGACACAGAGTGCACCCCACAGATTCGGCAGGAGAAAAGACCTGCTCTCCATGCACAACGGAGAGGTACTGCACCCAGAGCCAGAGAGCCTGAGCCTAGTGGCATGGCTCCTGAGGACATAGAGTTCGCACATTTGAGACTGCCAGAAAGCACCCTCAGGGTCCTTCGGGAGGCACGAAGGCCCAGCACACGGAAGTGCTATGTGGCAAAGTGGAAAAGATTCACGATGTGGTGCAGGAAAGAAAGGCTTCACAATAAAATGAAGGACTCCACAGTGCTAAAATACCTGACGCACTTACTGGAAAAGAACCTCAACTCGTCCTCCTTGAGAGTCCACTTGGCAGCGATAGTCGCCTACACAAAGGGTGAGATGGGCAGGAGTTTCTTCACATCACAGGTTGTGAAGAGGTTCCTGGAAGGAGCGAAGAGGATCGCACCACCCAAGCGTGTGCCGCCACCGCCATGGAACTTGAACATAGTCCTAACGGAACTCATGAAGGAGCCCTTTGAACCACTTCACAAGGCCTCACTAAAAATGCTAACTATGAAAACAGCTTTCCTGGTGGCAATAACGTCCTTACGCAGAGTAAGCGAACTTCAAGCACTAACGCTACAGGAACCCTACATACAAATACACAATGACAGGGCTGTGATGAGGACCGACCCACACTTCATGCCAAAGGTGGTGTCCAAATTCCACATGAACCAGTCCATACAGATACCAAGTTTTTTCCAAAAACCAACCACTAGCGCAGAGTGAGCTCTACACACCCTAGACGCCAGAAGGGCGGTCATGCACTACATTGAGAGGACAAAGGGACACAGGAAGACAAAACAGTTCTTTGTGTCATTCGCCAACAGTTACATGGGAAAGGCAGTAACCAAAAACACTATTGCACGATGGATCGCGCAAACAATTCAACTCTGCCACAAAAGGGCAGGGCAAGAACTAGCAGAGGGGGCGCGTGCCCACTCCACTAGGAAAAAGGGTGCTACAATAGCCTTCCTGGCTAACACACCCATACAAGACATATGCCTGGCGGCAACATGGGCTTCAGTGCACACGTTCACGCAGCACTACTGCGTGGATGTTCAGATGAACAAGGAAGCACAAGTCGGACAAAAGGTGCTCCAGCACATATTCAAAAACCAAAGCTCATCTTCCACCCAGCCGCCACAGAAATGAGAAACCGCTACAAAATCTATGCACAGCATAGTGAATCCAGAAAGATTCACGCTGCAAAACGAATAGTTTCTTACCTGTCGGTGTAGTTTTGCAGCTTGAAGACCTTTCTGGATTCACTAGCGAACCCACCCACCTCCGCCAGAAAGATGAGGCTGGAGAGGGAAGAGGTGGTCAAAAAAAAATGAAGTAGAAAGGATTTTAAGTACAAAGCGGTTAAAAAGTTTCACCTAAATAGAACATTGCCATCACTTCGGAGAGGAAAGAAACACGGAAAAAAGAATCCGAAGATGGTGCCCAGGAGTGGGAGCTTCCGCAGGAAGCATGCCGACGTCACCGGAAATGCACCCGAGGAGGGGTGACGCCGACGCCCACCTGGGCTACAAAAAAAAAAAAAAAACAAAGAAAAGACTACGAATCCGGACCCAACCACAAGACCGCGGAATATGCACAGCATAGTGAATCCAGAAAGATCTTCAAGCTGCAAAACTACACCGACAGGTAAGAAACTATTCGTTTGTAGACACTGCCACTCTCTTGGGGCCAGTCACACCTCCCCAGCTGAGATCAACTACTGCCATGGGATGATCTTTTCAGCACTACAACAATGTTGATCACCTGATAGGTGAACGCAGGTAAAAGTTGTCCTGAGGGGACTAGACTGTCAGTCACCATAGTGATGCTAGCCCCTGTGTCTCTTTAGTCTTCAACTTTCTGGCCATTGATGTGGGGCTCCTGTCTGTACTTGCCCAAAGTGTTGGGACAAGCAGTGAAGTTGGCAAACCCCATGCCATTTTCACAGACAAGCATTTACAATGCAATGTTCTCGGCATTATTAAAAGTAGAGCTATTGGCATTGCTCATGACATTTCTTTTTTTTTGTCATTTATATTGCCAATAGCTTAATCGCTTGCATATGCAAGACCTATTGCATTAGCACCCGATACACAGAGTGAGTAGTAGAGTGAGTAGTTGATAGTGAGTACGAGAGAGTTATTAGTAAAGAGAGTATTAGAGAGCGAGTAGTAAAAAGTAAAAGAGTGAGTATTAAATAGTGAGAGAATGAGTAGTAGAGTCCTAGAGCCACACACATTTACATGCACAGCCACACCCTTACATATACAAAGTGTATTTTTAGTTTCAGTAGTAAAGAGTGAATAGTATAGTGACTAATTATGAGTGAGTAATGTTGAGTAGTAGAGTGCAGCAGAGTGTGTAGTACAGTATTACAGTAAGTACTGTACATTAGATGCTATTTAGTAGAGTGAGTTGGAGGGTGGAGTTGGAGGGTGGAGTAGTACTTGGATTGTGGAGTTGGAGGGTCATTTTGGAGGGTGGATTTTGGAGGGTGGATTTTGGAGGGTGGAGTTGGAGGGTGGATCGAGTGGTGGCGCTAGTGTGGTGGCGCTAGGGTGGTGGCGCTAGGGTGGTGACGCTAGGGTGTGTGCGCGAGAGTGGTGGTGCATAGAGTGGTGGATAGGGTGGTGGTGCATAGAGTGGTGGATAGGGTGGTGGCGGATAGAGTGGTAGAGTGTTGGTGGAGAGAGTGGTGGAGTGGTGGCGATAGGACACACACACACACACACACACACACACACACACACACACAGAGCCACACACATACACACAGACAGAGCCACACACACAGGCAGAGCCACACACACACAAACAGACAGAGCCACACACACAGAGCCACACAGAGCCACACAGAGCCACACACAGACCGAGCCACACACACAGACCGAGCCACACACACAGACCGAGCCCCACACACACAGACCGAGCCCCCCACACACAGACCGAGCCCCACACACACAGACCGAGCCCCACACACACAGACCGAGCCCCACACACACAGACCGAGCCACACACACACAGACCGAGCCACACACACACAGACCGAGCCACACACACACAGACCGAGCCACACACACACAGACCGAGCCACACACACACAGACCGAGCCACACACACACACAGACCGAGCCACACACACACACAGACCGAGCCACACACACACACAGACCGAGCCACACACACACACAGACCGAGCCACACACACACACAGACCGAGCCACACACACACACAGACCGAGCCACACACACACACAGACCGAGCCACACACACACACAGACCGAGCCACACACACACACAGACCGAGCCACACACACACACAGACCGAGCCACACACACACACAGACCGAGCCACACACACACAGACCGAGCCACACACACACAGACCGAGCCACACACACACAGACCGAGCCACACACACACAGACCGAGCCACACACACACAGACCGAGCCACACACACACAGACCGAGCCACACACACACAGACCGAGCCACACACACAGACCGAGCCACACACACACAGACCGAGCCACACACACACAGACCGAGCCACACACACACAGACCGAGCCACACACACACAGACCGAGCCACACACACACAGACCGAGCCACACACACAGACCGAGCCACACACACACACACACACACAGACCGAGCCACACACACAGACCGAGCCACACACACACACACACACACAGACCGAGCCACACACACACACACACAGACCGAGCCACACACACAGACCGAGCCACACACACAGACCGAGTCACACACACAGACTGAGCCACACACACACACAGACTGAGCCACACACACACACAGACTGAGCCACACACACACACAGACTGAGCCACACACACACACAGACTGAGCCACACACACACACACAGACTGAGCCACACACACACACACAGACCGAGCCACACACACAGACCGAGCCACACACACACACACAGACTGAGCCACACACACACACACAGACTGAGCCACACACACACACACAGACTGAGCCACACACACACACACAGACCGAGCCACACACACACACAGACCGAGCCACACACACACACACACAGACATACAGAGAGCCACACACACACACACACACACACATACAGAGAGGCACACACACACAGTCACACACACACACACACACAGTTCAACTGCACACAACTGGCAATAGGGGCCCGACAACACAACAAAAGCATTACAGTCCTGACGAGGATGGAAAGGAAGTCAGATTTATGAATAGCTATCGCGCGCAGTGGCCAATGAAGCGCTCTGAAGTCTGCTATATATAGTGAAACGCATATAATTAATAAAATAAAAGCTTAGGGGGTGCGGGGTGACTAAAGAAGATCACCGAATAAATTCTCAGCAATTATGGAACATGGTAAATGTGAAGGCAAGTTTAAACACAAGACTGAATAGTCCAATGTGAGTGTGAAGCAGGGCAGGTTTGCTAGAGGGGGAAAAACTAAATACACACACTAAATAATTCAGCATGGTTCACTAACATTAAAAGTACATGAAGGGTACCAGCAGTGGTTAGAACCTATTGCGGGCGCGTAGAGCCGCACAGACGATGCCCCGAGATGCCGGAGAGAACGCCAAAAGTATGGGGTCGCTTGCCATAAACACCAGAAATGTAAAAAAAAAACTTTCCTCAGGGGAAGGTAAAGTGCCCAGTCCTTACCATCTAGCCCTTATCAGTACACGTAAACAATCTCACATGAAAAAAAAATCGTCCCCTTAAGAAAAGGAGTAGGTTCCTACATAAAAAAACATCTCTAACAATTGATTCATATGTGCTAATGCTCAAAGGACAGAGGGATAATGACTACTTCACACCTACGACTTGCATGGCACAAGGCAGCAAATCCGTAAGTGTGAACAACGCACATGCTCTCAATTTTCAATTTATAAAGCTTTATTCGACATTTGTCATAAAAGCATCCTTCCTATCCCTAATACAATAAATACTAAATTTAAAAATAATTTTAAAACACATATTAAACATTTTGACAGCCGAATGTTGCATGATAAATACTATACGGTTAAAATTCAAATTGCTTCTAAAAAAGAACAATTCATACAATGCAATAGGATAATTTGTAAACAACACTAGTTCATAATATATTCACATTTGTCTTTAAAGTGCGTGTGCGTATTGACCATGCCCAGGCAAGAAATTTAGCTACGGCAACTACAAAAAGTGTGGAGCAGTCCGTTTCAAGTATTCTCAAGGCTGTTGATTGACTACGTGTGCCAATATTTTGGCACACTGGCTTCAGCCATTTACGTCTAGGGGTAGCATATTGTGGACAACAAAACAGCAGGTGGGAAATATGTTCAATTTGGTCCTTACAAAAATAACAATGATCATCCCACATGGGGGACCAATGTTTTTTAAAAGCATTTACTGGTAAGGTCCCAATGCGGAATTGGAAATACAATTTCCTGTCGTAAGGGCGTTCTATGATGTCCCAATATATTTCACATGACAGATACATTTTAATATCCCAGAAGCGGGTTGTCAGTGCTGAATTGGAACCTTTACAGAACATTACTGTGTACACCATTTCCCAGTACAGTTCTTTCAATTTTGCTTTCGATGGGAAGCTAGCCACATCGTCATTTCCCCATGGATGATCCAATTTTAACAATACAAGAAGCCCCTTGAGTTCTTTTAACCATTTGATACAGTGGAATCGGTCAAACTCAATGACATCCTTCAAAGCTTCAGCATAATGGCCCAGCTCTGGGGTCACCATCAAGCGCCTCCAATATAGGAGTGGCCGTAGTCTAGCTATATCCTCAATGTTTTTCTTGCCAAGGTCTAATTTCAGAGTGAGCATTGGTGTGCTTTGTGGGACCATGACTAGCCCTCGCAAAAACCTGTTTTCTGCACAACTCAATTCTCTCAGATTTGAAAACCCCCACAGTTCAGACCCATACAAGCAGGCACCTAACACTTTCATATTGTATATCTCTAGTGCAGATTTAACCGGCTTTGTTAATGATTTGCGATGTTTCAGTGCTACTGCACCAGCAAGCTGGTTAAACTTTAATAGAGTATTATCAATATGCGATTGCCACTTCATGTTTCCTTGCATGGTGATGCCTAGATAGGTAAAGGCGTCCACTTTCTCTAGAGGGATGCCTTTATATTTAATTACTCCTTTGAAAGAGGACTGATAGTTTAGGCACATGAATTTAGTTTTAGTGGTATTCAATTCAAGTCCTCTACTATCACAGAATTCCCCAAAGGCATCAACCACTTTCTGGAGACCGCTCGGAGTGCGTGAGAGTAGGAGCGTATCGTCCGCGAACATTAGAACTGGGACGTGGCGACCTGCTATAATTGGGGCGTCGCTTGGGGATTTCATTAGGTGGTCAACAATTCCGTTAATATAAATTGAAAATAGTGTTGGAGCTAGCACACAGCCTTGCCTAACTCCTCGTTCTACTGGGAAGGAATCTGTGGTTTCACCTTGCTTGCCCCATCTAATTTTGGCAAAGTTATTGTCATGGAGGCGGACAAGGAGGGTAATAAGTTCCTGACTTAAACCTACATCAGCCAGGGTCTGCCACAATTTTTCTCTGGGGACTAGGTCGAAGGCTGCTTTTAGGTCTACAAAGACAGCGTACAACGAACCCTTTTTGAGTGTGACATTTCTCCAGTAAATTGTTAGGAAATAGAGAACTTGGTCAACACTGCTAGTCAGTGGGCGGAACCCTGCCTGATAAGGGGATAGTATATTTTTGTCGTCAATCCATTGTTGTAATTTATTCTGGACTAGGCGACCCATCACTTTTTGCGCTGTGTCTATGAGGCTTATTGGTCTGTAGTTTTGGGCTAGTGTTCTGTCTCCTTTTTTGAAAATGGGGATTATTTCTGCTCCCTTCCATGAGTGGGGCACTTCCCCACCCATTGCCACAGCATTAGCCAGCATTTTAAAATATGAGCACCACGCATTCCGGTCCGACAAAAATACGTCGGCCGGGATGCCATCCATGCCTGGCGCTTTTCCTCCTGCTATACCATCCAGTGCTTTAGTTACATCATTCTCATCAAATATTTGATTTTTGAAAAAAATAGATGGCGGAGGTTGGGCAGAAGCATGGACCAGATTGCGGGCGTACTGTGGTCTAAAAAACTCAGTCCATTTGTTAATCGGGACATTATTTTGTGGCTGGGCAGCTATTCCTCCCCTCTCCCATTTTACAATAGCCCAAAAGCGCTTGGAGTCCTTGGCAGCACAAGCTTCCTTCAATTCCTGCCACCCTTCTTCATCCCAGCGTTTTTTGGCCTTTTTTTGGGCTTGTCTGTATGCATCTCTTGCTCTCCTAATTCCTATTGCATTGCCAGTTTTTAGTTCTAAACTCAAATTAAGTCGTGCCAATCTGCAACTTTTGTCGTACCAGCCTTGTCTCTGTTGGGTTTTACCCTCCTTACTAGGGTCTACTCTTTTGATAAAAAAACTTTGTAATTCAGAAAAAAGTTTTTCGTGGGCCTCCATCATATAGTCTTGGAAGCTTGACATCCCTTGTTTAGACTTAATATTGTTTACTTCATTTACCACTAGCACTTTAAGTGCCTCTAATTTTGTATTATCTTTTATCATCATTCCCCATTTGAGGTGGCGCTGGTTGTTGGAACATACTACATCCTGCGTCACCATTCCATTGTCATTAGGGTGCGATGAAGGCTTGCAGTGGAAAAAGAAGGTTAGTTTTAAGGGATTATGATCGCTTTCTAGTCTAGGTTCTACAACCATGTCTAGCATTTTGCTCCAAAATTTTACATCTATTAATATATAGTCGATTCTGCTAGATGAGCGCCCATTGTCGAACGTATTTTTACCTAGTAAATCGGAAGGCGTGCGCCCATTTGCCGCTCTCAAGCCTCTGGCTAAGCAGAGACTTTTTAACTGGATTGCCACGTTACTCCATTTTTTGATAGCAGGCAAATCCAACTGGGGAATTCCCCACTTGGCATCCTCTTCCTCGGACAGAATCCTGTCCTCTTCACCCAGGGGCTCATAGGTTACATTAAAATCACCACCTACTATTAGTTGGTTTTGTGGTGGTAGTATTTCTATGTTCTGCTCTAAAACTGCTAAAGTGTTAGAAGATTGTCCCCTAGATACTCCCCTAGCATAAACGTTAAAGATGCTGAGCTCTTGGCCATTATCCCATCTGACGGTAAGGGCCATAATGTCATTTGATGGTATTGATAGTTGTGTTATAATGACATTTAGAGATTGTCGTACCCAGATTAACAAGCCTCCGGAGGGGCGTCCGAGGCGGTTTCTAATTGCCGGGATGTGATAATTTAAATATCCCACTTTGAATGTTGGGGTAAGTGACCAGGTTTCTTGCAGCATAATAATATCGTGCTGATTAATATATTCAGCCCATTCCAGAGTGTTTATCTTGCTTGCTATGCCTGCAATATTCCATGATACAAGGGATAGTATATTAGTTATGGATTGATCTAGTGGCTGATCTACTTTCTGATCGCTTGCATTGAATGGCACTTCTAATAAAGATGTTTTTCCATCCCTTGGACTAATCTCGGTCTCTCTAGCCCCAGCTGCACATATGTAAACTTCAGTTGCTATCTTTTGCCCTTTTAGAGCTGGGTTATTACATGTCAAGTGCGATGATTTATTTTCCTCTATAATCGGATTACCCAGATTAGAACTATTTGTGTTTCCTTCTCCTACATGTTTTTGCTGCGCCGGCCCAATGTGAGAGGCTAGATCGTGGGTTTCGAGTCAATCGCATTCGTTTAAATCGGATAGAGCCGAAAAGCAGTTTTCCAAATTTAACCCCCAGTCACCGCTAGTACCACCCCTATCCCTTCTAGATCCAACCACTGACCACTTGGTTCTAAGGATAGTTGGTTTTGCTAGTAGACCTCTTCTACTATAGAAGAAGTCTAACGTTAGCGGGACTATTTCTGCCGTTCTTCGTTGGGGTGGAAGAATGTTTTGTAGGATGTCTGGCAATACATCTGGACCCTTCAAATTTAATACCACACAATCCCCGGCAAATTTCTTGGGTTTAGACCCTATCCACTTAACTCTTCTTGCTGATAGCAAATCCTCGGTCAACTTTTCTTTACCCCAAGGAGTTGCTTGGATATTATTACCTAGCCACTGCAAAGATTTGTTTAGGAGGGAGTCTGGGGTCTCAATCTGGTCTTTTCTCAATATTGGGACATTGGCAAGTACTAACACTAGAGGTGACGCTTCCACTATCAACTCGACAGGATTTGAATCAAGGTGGGAATCAGATATAAAACCATTCTCTATTGTTGGTGGGGGAACTACAACAGTAGGGTTGGTAAGGTCACTTGTGGCACTAAGAGCACCAGTCTGCACTGATGCAAATGTAGCTTTTACGTTCTCAATCATATTTTCCTGATGCTCATCTATTTTATTTATGATTGAGTTAGGGATGTCCCCCAAGTTCTCGTTTGCTGTTTTTAGTAAGGACTCTAATTTATGTACTTTATCGGACAAGTGATCTATTTTGGATATAAGTGGTTTATTTTTTCGTACCATCCTAGATTCTAACATGCCCATGAATTTATTCGACAACAAGTCATCCCAATCTATAGTGCTACTCCCTTCCTCTACTATGTCGTCAATTACATTTTTGTATTCAGTGTTAGGTAGAGCTGACGGTTTTTTACTATTTGATCGTAGTCCTGGCCTTCTAGAGGGAACTTTGGAGGGCCTCTTAGCTGCTCTTGGAGCAGGGACTGGTGTTGGCGGGGTGACGCTGCCATCAACTAGCACTAGATCATTACAGTGTAGGTTGGGTTCCTCAACCACTAGTGATTCGGTATTTATAACAGGTTGTGGAATATTTATAGAAGTGTTTAGTGCAGAACAAACAACATTTTCCACATTATCAGCGTCACTTGGATTCATGGCTTCTATGTCCAAGTCGATTAGGCAAGACACCTCTGTTTGAGCACAGGGAGGGGAATCATTAAGCCCTAAGGAGGACCGCCGATCATTGATTATTTTAGTCACTCTGTGCACTAGGTAGTTCTCCATAGTGTTGGCAGGGGTGGCAGTTGTTTTCTGCTTCGACATGGTTAATCAAAGAGGCAAAGTAGAGTAGAAAAATAGCCCCGTACGTGTACACAGTCAAAAGCAAGTAGACACTACGGCAAGTATGGCAAGTAACTCACGGTGCAACAGGTGTTAGTGTCCCGGTCCAGTCCAGTCGTGGCCAGTCTTGGACTGTCTTAGACTGTCCGCCCTTTGTCCGGGCTTCGTCCGGGCGTCCCGCTCGCGTCCCGCGACGCGGAGGACGGCGGGAATTTCAAGCGCCTCCGGGCGCGGTGACCCCAGGGAAGGTGTTCCGGGTCAGGTAGCAGGCAGGCTGGGAGTTGTGGTTCCCTTCCCCCAGCGGCCGCGAGGGAGACTCGAGCGGCGGCAGGGAGGAAACCAGAATGCGGCAAGGCAGGTATGCGTGGAACACAGTCGCACCCCCAGGCAGGTTGCAGCGATTTAGAAGCAAGCAAAATAAAAGCTTAGGGGGTGCGGGGTGACTAAAGAAGATCACCGAATAAATTCTCAGCAATTATGGAACATGGTAAATGTGAAGGCAAGTTTAAACACAAGACTGAATAGTCCAATGTGAGTGTGAAGCAGGGCAGGTTTGCTAGAGGGGGAAAAACTAAATACACACACTAAATAATTCAGCATGGTTCACTAACATTAAAAGTACATGAAGGGTACCAGCAGTGGTTAGAACCTATTGCGGGCGCGTAGAGCCGCACAGACGATGCCCCGAGATGCCGGAGAGAACGCCAAAAGTATGGGGTCGCTTGCCATAAACACCAGAAATGTAAAAAAAAAACTTTCCTCAGGGGAAGTTAAAGTGCCCAGTCCTTACCATCTAGCCCTTATCAGTACACGTAAACAATCTCACATGAAAAAAAAATCGTCCCCTTAAGAAAAGGAGTAGGTTCCTACATAAAAAAACATCTCTAACAATTGATCCATATGTGCTAATGCTCAAAGGACAGAGGGATAATGACTACTTCACACCTACGACTTGCATGGCACAAGGCAGCAAATCCGTAAGTGTGAACAACGCACATGCTCTCTACACAGAGTACACCCTCATAGCAGCAGGCGTTGTCAGGGAGTGGGTGTGCACAGCGCCCGGTCGAGCTGCCAATCCGCGAACGCAGGGTGGTGGGCAGGAAGTCAGGCAGAGGGCGTCCTGTGGAGCACCAGTTCCGGGAGCCTTTCCAGGTAGCCGCCGGTCTCCCTAGAAACCGTAAGCATTGAATTGGAGCAGAGGCTGGTTACCTTTTATTCACTGGTGACTCTGCTCCGTGTTGTATCGGTAACATGGAGTCCGTCGCCCCTCCCTGACTAGGGTGTGTCCTCCTGTCCCGTCAGTGAAAATGACGACTGTCAGTTTCACAAGGAGAGTCCTCTTTGATGCCTTTTTGTGCCCCTGAGAAAATACAAATGTCTTGGTGCTGGCGGGCACCACCTTCCTGATTATTCCATCACTTTCTCTTGTGATTTCGATTTTTTAAGACATGTGTTCATGGTCTGGCAGTCTACCAGATGTGAATAACAGAACATAAATGCAGACAAAGATATTAAAATATAAATGCCACATGACCAAGAATCTTCTTTATAAAGCAACGGTTTGCAGAGATACGTGTCACCCTGTTAGGGACATAGTCACTAACTACCCTGTCAGGCACAGAGGGGGCTTATAAAGTACCTGCTGTACTTTTCAGGCCCTCTCCAAAACAGTTATCCATTTGTGGATGTCATCCCCATCTTTGTAGGGGGGCACAATCTTACTTAGGTTTCTACTATCATAGGACCTATCTTTATCCTTGGGGATATTGCTGCCACTAGTGGAATATAATCCACTTAACTTCTGCTCTCTTGTAAGAGCCAGTTTCTCTTTAGCTAGGGCAAGTTCCTCTCTCTCAATCCTGAGATTGACTTCCCTCATCCTAGCATGGTGTTCCCTTCTCTGAGGTGAAGTCATTCCCCTCTGAGAACCCCTTGAGGCATTGGAGTGGAGAGATTCCCTAGAGTGGGATCTTTCCCTCCTATACCTCTGGTTAAGTCCACTTGGAGTCCTGAATGGTGCTGCCCCATTCTCAGCCCCAAATAGGCTTAGGTTAGCCTGACTAAGTCTCCTAACTTGGGCCTGGCTGTCTACCTCTTCCTCAACTTCATCCTCATCATCTTCTATGACTGCAGGATCAATGGCATCATCTGCTGAGGGTAGGACCTCATCTGCATTCCCTGTAGGGCCTGCACCAGAGGCCTTAGGAACTTCAGATTCTTCTAGGAGTTCTATCAGTTGTTGAAGGGTAGGGTTAGAACCCTGTTTCAACTTTCTTGTGGTACGCAAGTGTCTCAGCTCTCTGAAGCTGAGTATATCAAATCTGGAGGGTGCCCTTGGAGGGTCACCTCCCACAGGTAGAGAAATACTAGGTTCACCTGTGGCAGACATGATCTAGTGAGGTGTGGTGTGTGCACCTACCTACACTGAGTGTTTCCTACTAAACTTCTCTAGGAGTTGTAGTCAGGGTGTGCTAGGCCCTTTGGTCTACATCAACTAAGTTCAGTAGAACTTAAGTATTATAAGTCTTGTTATATGTACCTATAGGTACCTAATGTGATCTTTCAAATGATATCTCAAAGATTACAATTGGTAAAACAACAGCAAGCTCTTATCCCAACCGCTGCACACCAATGTGAGAAGTTGGCCTGATATGTGATGTCCACTATTCTAGTGGGCACCCTGTATCAGTCCAAACAACCCTTATGGTGATGGTTGTAAAGTCAACCTTATAGACCAGCTATCCTAGTGGTAGCATGGACAAAGCAGTCTTAGGCTAAACTCAAGAGGGCATGTGAATCCAGCTGTTTTACCATATGTAACCCCTTTAATACCAAATGAAAGGACACCACACAGGTTATATATAAAATATATATGTATTTATTTCTAACACAACCCCTCTGAACTCTTTGAGGTCAGAGGCACAAGCACATAACAAGATACTTAATTATTATACATTAAGTTGCACAATATACAGTAGCACCCTAGGGGCACGTCAAACCATATACTAAAATAGTGGTATAAGAACCACGTCACGAACAAAGGATAGGCCTAGGGAATCGCTGGGGCTATACTGTACTACCAAAGGATAGGAAGTAGGAGGCCCACAGGAGGCGTGTGCAGTGTCTTTAAACACCCGCAAGTTATCATAGAGTTAGAATGGGAACAAATGAATTGAAAAACTAGTTCTTTTAGGTCCCTTCCGGATGGACTAGGAGAAAGCTATTGAAAAAAGGGACACTAGGATAGTTAATACCCACAGGAGCACCGGAGTACTAGCGTTACCTCACCCACAGGAAGCGGGTGCATAAGTGTCATTGTGTGTCGGGTTTCGTCGCTGAATCCTATGGAGCCTTGAAGAAAGATGCTGTAGGCAACCAGGAGAGAAGTGTCTGGTTGGATCCAAGGGCGATCGAGTATGAAGAGTACCTGAAAGCAGAGGGGACAGTGTCTGGGTCACTAGTCAGTGACCAGGAAGGAACCAGGCGATGTCGCGAAGCAATCAGGTGATGTCGTGAAGCTTGTCTCTGAAGCCACGTGGACCAGGAGGTGTCGACGACGACCAGGAGCTGCCTTGGCTAAGGCAACCCCCGCAGGAATCGAAGATGGCTTCTGGATCTGACCAGCAAGGTGTGATGGGCTTCTCCTTTTCAGGGAAGCAAGGGCCAGCCTGGAGCAACCAGGCCAGCGGTGGAAATTCATAGGTTTTTCGTCAGAGGCCACTAGCCAACGGGCAAGTGACCGGACAGACGCGTCGAGCAGAAAAATGCAAAAGGGCCCCACGCGGCACTCGTGGAGGGCTGGTCTTTGGTGCAGATGATTCTTGGGGCTGGGGCTTCTCAGTCCCCAATGCACAACTTCAAGGGTGCCTCAGAAGTTGCACGGAAAGCAATTCGCTGGCTTTCCAAGATGGCCGGTCCCACATCTCGCGTCGCCTCCACGGGTCTCGGCTTTGCTGTGGCTGTGGATCGGGCTGAAGGAAATCCGGGTCTTGTCAGGCTCTGTGTTCGGGCTCCGGCGGGAGCGACGACAAAGCAAACCGTTAATCGCTTGATGCTGCCTGCTTGTGCAGGGTGGTCACTCCTTGACCACAAGGGGGATTCTTCAGTCTTCTGTCTTCAAGTAGAACGTCGAAGGTCCAGAGTTTTGTTTCAAGTTTCAGTCAGGATAAATCTAAAGTCTCTAGACTCAGCTCCTACCTATATACTAATCTAAGGGGCTGGATTACCTGCTAGGTCCCTCCTATGGGTGGGACCACGGAAGGGGGTGGTTACACCCCTTTCCCTTTGTCCAGTTTCGCGCCAGTGCTGGGGCTGGAGTGCCCCAGCAACTGGTTTGAACCGGGCTATGCATGGGACACCTTGTGTGCCCCAGGCAGTGTTTCATTTCATTCGGCCCTCCCTGCCCCAATACACTATGGCCTGTACGGGGTGGTGCTAGCACCTCCCAAGACAGGAAACCTATTGTCCAAACCTCCCTTGCTGGAAGGACTCCCAGCAGCAGGAGGTCAGACCTGTGTCTGTGGCAGCAGCATCCATTTTGTGATGCTGTGGCTCTGGTTAACTTTAACCGGGTTTAGTGGGAACAACATGTCTTCTCCCTCTAGAAGGGTGGAATGTTACCCCCGTCGCCAGAAATGGCGAGGGGGTAGTATTCCAAAGTGTATGACACCTTACACAACATGTTTTGATAAAACCAAACCAAAGTTAGCATTCAACCCCAAGGATTATAATGCATCAGGGGTGTGGAAATATTTCAAAAATCTACTTGGCCAGGGGACAAAATGTTACATAAATCTACTTGTCCTGGCAAGGTAACTGCTTGCCCCACCTACTCCATAAATCACTATGGTAGGTCTGCACGGAGAGACCCTGCACTGCAATCAGTGCAACATACAGTGCAATATATATTTCAAGTGCAAGTCCAATTATGCAGTGCATGGTCATGCACTCTTAAATGCAACTGTTTTTCTCGCTGGCTGTACAGCATGTGTGCAGATGGGTCAGTGTGCACTGCACCCATTTAGCAGATATTTTGCATGTAACACATTTTCATATGTAGAGAGATAGTACCTAAAGGCAGAGGGCAGACTGCATTTCTTGAAGTGTTTTGGCACAGCCTGTGTCGAAATATGAACCTGTAGGACAGAAGGGTGTTCTCTATCATAGGGCCAACTGCTGTCCAGCTTCAAAAATCCTCAGATGTGATGCGCTGATATACGTGTGGATGGGAATAACTGCACTTCTTGGCAGAGCTTATGAACGGTTCATGGGGCAGCAAAATCACATAGCAGATACACTATGATTCACTGAGGCAGTATCCACAAGTACAAATACACAAGAGGCAGGTGTGATGTGATTATATTATTGAGCACTCACTGCTACATCTCCACATTCTTCTCCCACACAAAGAGCATATGCAGAACTGGGAGTAGCTGTACAGGGTTCTCTCTTGGTTAGTAATGGCTGCAGCAGAGTAAGCTTCCTTAACATGAAGAAGAGCAGATAAGCAGTGGATGTTCAAGTTTGTCTACTTCAGATATGAAGGACATGTAGCAGTCACGTAGCTGAAAAGCAAGTGTTAGTCTCACAGCGAAGGGAAGGAGTGTTAAGTTTAAAAGACAGTAAATCTAGAAGTGGAGGGCTGAGCATCGAGACAGGGACTAGTGAGTAACCGCAACCACTCAACATTTCATGTCACACCCATGGCTGCAAGTCCTGAATACTGTATTCAGAGGGCAGTGTGAGTGCAGCGGTGGTAGCAGGCACAGTGTACAAGGCTGGAGAAGGTGCTGTCTGCTCAGTGGTTGAAGTGCATTAAAACAAAGTATGGGCTCTGTGATTCTGAACGAAATGTGAGAGGCAGGGTGAGTGAGTCTGGGGGCAGGGTGAAAGTAGTGGCTAAAAATCCAAAATATTTTCTATTTTTTTGTGGTCTTTCACCTTAAGTTAAATACATGTATAATAATGGACAGCTTTAATTGAAATGAAAGTTATGTTGATCAGAGGGAAATGCGGTATCAAACATTATGAAACCTCTATTAGTTGATGCACTGACCAAACCATGAACATTTAGCACAACAGGCAGGAATCTATGACAGACCATCCTAGACACAGACACCCACATATGCAGACTGCATATGCATCCCTATGCACGGGTGACTATGCAAGTTTCACTGCAGACTTCTGAGGCTAGCCATAGGCAGCTGTCTTGTAGGCCACTGAACTCCACCAGAGACCACACCAAAGAGCTGGGTCAGCCCTTGACTACCTGGGGTAGAGGTGGAGGCTGCAAGATGCCTGCCCACTGGGTTTCTGCTGAAAAATGTTCTGGTTACCGGAGGTGTAAGGGGTGGGTTCTGCTCACATGCAATGAAACAGTTCTGTATCCGCAGGGGCCTGTCTTGGAAGCTTTTATGCCATCTAGTAGTGACACTAAACCAGTTACAATGTGGGGTTAGGACCCCGAAAACCCCCAAAAATCATTTCGGTAGTCAGAATAAAAAATAATGTGGAGGGGCAAGTGCAGGCATCGAGAGGGATTTGGGGCTGGGCATGAGGTTTAGGGGCGGCAATAGGGGGTAGAACAGGCTAAATATTCTTCATGTACCTCTAACGTAACCAAGCATTGAGGGCTCTTTGCCTAAATAGAGCTTAAGAAAATCTGATCACATCACAGGCAAACTGTGACACTTTCTATCTGAAAGAGACACGTTAGTGATAGATTCCTTACCTTAGAATATCCCCAGGCGTCAGACTGGATCCGGAAAGTTTTGCGTAGCAGTACCCTTGCGCGTCGGTAGGCGTCGTCTGCGGCTCCGCGTCCGTCGTCGGCGTCGTGGGCGCCGTGATGACGTCGTCGGAGTATTTAGACGCCGCCTCCGCGTGCTGACGTCAGTTCTTCTTTTTTCCGCGCCAGCCAGCGCAGATCTGGAAAAAGCAGTTCCCTGGTCATTTTTTGACTAACTTTTTGGATCTTTTTGATCTCTTTCGAAGTCTTCACGACTCCGACGGTGCCGTTAGGGATGCCCGGCTTCAAGCACTGCGGCGGTTGCGAGCGACTCATGTCGGTTACGGATCCGCACCGACTGTGCCTGACGTGTTTGGGCGTCGACCATGACGACGAGGCCTGCTCCGACTGTCGGGCCCTCTCGAGGAAGGCCAGGCGGGAGCGGTCCCGCAGGCGACTCGAGATCCGCCAGTCGGCCCCGCGCCAGGTGAGGTCCCGGTCCCACGGGAGGTCGAGGGACAGGTCGCGGGGGCGGAGCCGTCACAGCTCCGGGAGTCGGCGCCACTCCTCCGGGTCCAAGTCGTCAGGTAAGAAGCATAAGAAGTCGAAGAGACATCATCGCTCTTCCGACTCCCCCCGACGCTCGCGCGATGCGGCCGGGGGTTCGGGTGACACCGCCCACGCGGCTCCTCAGGAGTCGCGGGCGCCACGTTCGGCTCCATACCCCCCGGTCCCTGGGCTGAACGCGACGCCGGGGGAGATAGAGCGCTTCCTCATGGCCATGAGGTCCCTTTCTTCCCCGACTGGTTCCGCGGTGCCTTCGGGCCCAGTGAATCCGTCTGGGGGCCCTGGTGGGTCGGGTACAACCCCGACGCCGTCGGGTGCTTCGGCCTCGACGCCGCCGCTGCCCTCGGGCTCGGCGCCGCAGGGTTCGGCGGTCCCGGCGTCGTCGGTGCCTTCGGGTCCGACGCCGCAGGGTGCCGTTCGGCCCTCGTCGGGCGATGGAGCGTCCCCGGTGGACCTTACGACCCCCCCGGGGTCGGTCCGTGTGGTGTCCCCGCCGGCGTCGGTCCCGGCCGACGCCGTCCCCAATACCTCCTCTCTATGGGTCCCGGCGTCGGGACAGCGCCAGTCGGCGCCGATCCCGACGCCGTTCGGGGATTTCTATCCCTATGAACCATCCTCATTCGCTAACGACCCTGAGTCTCAGGAGATGAGGGAAGAGGATGACTGGGAGGGGTCTGAGGACCCTCTGACAAGGGAATGTCAGTCTAGCATGGACTGGACAGGAGACCTTGGGGAGGCCAGTGGCCTGGACACCTCTCCAGACACTGGATTCGTCTCTCCTCCTTCCGTGGCTTCGGAGGAGGGCGCTACATATAGTGTGGTGTTGATGAGGGCTGCTAAGGCCTTGGGCCTTGAGCTCCCCGTCGCGGCCGTGAGGACTAATCTCCTCACTGAGGTCCTTAAGCCACAGTCATGCTCCATGGAGCCAATGCTGCCGTTTAATGAGGCCTTGTCGGACGTTCTGTTGGGCACTTGGTCCAGGCCCGCTACAGGTTCGCCTGTAGATAGGAACGTGGCCAGACGCCACCGCCCGGCTCCGGGCGACCCATGTTTCCTGTCCACCCACCCCACCCCCGAGAGTCTGGTTATCCAGGCCTCTAACTCCCAGACCGCCTTCCCGTCAGCACCCCCTGATCGGGAATCCAAGAGGTACGAGGCCTTTGGCAAAAAGGTCTTCTCGTCCCTTAGCTGTGGACTGCGGTCTTCCAACACCGCATGCCTCTTGGGCCGTTACACCCATTCTATATGGGAAACGGTGGCGGAATTGCTGCCAGAGTGCCCGTTGGAGGTACGGGCCAAACTCGGCCAAGCCCTGGTGGAGGGCCGGGACGCAGTGAAATATTCGATCAGGTGCGGACTGGACACCACTGACTCGCTGGGCAGAGCGATGGCTACGACGGTGGCGATTTGACGCCACGCCTGGCTTAGGTCCGCCAACTTCTCGGCTGATGTCCAGAATACACTCATGGACATGCCGTTCGATGGCCGTCGCCTCTTTGGCGACAAGGCAGACCACGCGCTCGAGCGTTTTAAGGACTCCAGGGCTACGGCCAAGTCCTTGGGCCTCTCGGCCCCGCGCCAGCAAGTGGCTGCCTTTCGCTCCTTTTGTGGCCACGGAAGGGGCGTCCCCACGCGTGCCGCCAGCCACTCGCCGCAAACTGTCGTCCAGCGCGGCCGTGGAAACCGCCATGGAGGCGGTCGGGGAGGCAAGCGGAACCAGTCCACACCTGCCCCCGCAGCATCCGCCTCTAAACCCTCCTAGTCCGTGCTTTTCGGCCCATGTGACGCCAGTGGGAGGCAGGGTTCGCCATCACCACTCTCACTGGCGCACAGTCACTTCGGACAGGTGGGTGCTGCAGATCGTCCGAAGGGGCTACTCCCTCCCCTTCGAGACGACCCCTCAAGCCATGCCACCGCAACACCACCGCGTATCGGGGGATCATTTGCGGCTCCTGCAGGAGGAAGTTTCGGCCCTCTTGGCCAAGGGGGCCATCGAGCGCGTTCCTGGGCCAGAAGTAGGACGTGGTTGCTACTCCCACTACTTCCTGGTACCCAAGAAGGGCAAAGGGGGCCTACGCCCTATCTTGGATCTGAGGAACGTCAACGGCTTCCTCCGGAAGGAGAAGTTCAAAATGTTGACACTGGCTCAGGTCTTGACTGCCCTAGACCCAGGAGACTGGATGGTAGCGTTGGACTTGCAGGATGCGTATTTCCACATCCCCGTCCTGCCGGCCCAACGGCGTTACCTGCGGTTCACGGTAGGCCACGAGCACTTTCAGTTTACCGTGCTCCCCTTCGGCCTTACCAGCGCCCCACGGGTGTTCACGAAGGTGATGGCGGTGGTCGCAGCTCACCTGCGCAGGTTAGGGGTTTCAGTCTTCCCCTACCTAGACGACTGGTTGTTGAAGGCGGGCTCGCCCCAGGCAGTCGTCACCCACCTCCAGACTACGGCGGATCTCCTGCACAGGCTGGGATTTTCCATCAATGTGCCGAAGTCGCACCTGTGCCCCTCTCAGAAGCTCCTTTTCATCGGAGCGGTTCTCGACTCGGCGCAGTTTCGGGTTTACCCGCCCGAACAGCGAGTCCGGGATATTCAGGCCCTGATCCCGGTCTTCGGGCCGTTATCCCGGGTTTCGGTCAGGTTGACGCTGCGGCTTCTGGGGCTGATGGCCTCCTGCATCCTTCTGGTGCATCACGCACGGTGGCGGATGCGGGCTCTGCAGTGGGACCTGAAGTTTCAGTGGGCCCAGCACCGGGGCAACCTTTCCGACCATGTCCTGATCTCGGAGGGCACTGCGAGACAGCTGCAGTGGTGGCTCACGGACCGCGATTGGGTCAACGGCAGATCCCTCTCCCTTCCCCAACCGGAGTACGTAGTTGTGACGGACGCGTCCCTCCAGGGCTGGGGTGGCCACTTGGGAGAGGCGGAGATCAGAGGACTCTGGTCTCCGGCGGAATCCCGGCTCCATATCAATCTGTTGGAGCTGCGGGCGATTCGTCTGGCACTGAAAGCATTCCTCCCGTCTGTCCGAGGGAGCGCAGTGCAGGTGTTCACGGACAACACCACCGCCATGTGGTACTGCAACAAACGGGGCGGTGTGGGGTCGTGGACCCTCTGCCAGGAGGCTCTGCGCCTCTGGCAGTGGCTGGAACATCAGGGCGTGACTCTGGTGGTTCAACACCTGGCAGGTTCTCTGAACGCCAGGGCGGACGAACTCAGCCGTCGGTGCTCGATGGATCACGAATGGCGTCTGAACTCGGACGTGGCGCAAGGCCTCTTTCTGCGTTGGGGAGAGCCTTGGTTAGATCTATTCGCCACCGAAGAGAACGCGCAATGTCATCAGTTCTGCGCGTTGGAATTTCCAAGGCGGCACTCACTCGGAGACGCTTTTCGTCGCGAGTGGAGCTGCGGTCTGTTGTACGCCTTTCCGCCTATACCTCTTCTGCCCAGAGTGCTGAAGAAGATCAAGCGCGACCGGGCACAAGTCATCCTTGTGGCTCCGGACTGGGCACGAAGGTTCTGGTATCCCGAGCTACTCAGTATGTCAGTCGATCCCCCGGTTCGTCTGCCTCTTCAGGAGGACCTTCTGTCGCAGCAGCAGGGGACGGTCCTCCACCCGAACCTGTCCAGTTTCCACCTCCATGCATGGAGATTGAGCGGCGGCAGTTGAGGCCATTTGACTTGCCTCCTGAAGTTTGCAACATCATTCTGGCAGCCAGGCGTCCCTCCACAAAAACGGTATACGCCTGCAGGTGGAACAGATTTGTGGCATGGTGCACAGCAAAGGCTGTGGATCCTCTCAATGCCCCTCTCTCTGAGATTCTTCTCTTCCTTCTTTCTCTTGCCCAGCAGGGCTCTGCTCTGGGCACTATCAAGGGCTATCTTTCGGCTCTTTCGGCCTTTCTGAGGCTGCCTGACCAACCTTCTTTGTTCAAGTCCCCTATAGTTAACAGATTTCTGAAAGGCATCACTCATACCTTTCCTCCTGTTCCTTTCGTGATGCCTCAGTGGGACTTGAATCTGGTTCTAACATTTCTGATGTGCGCTCCCTTTGAGCCACTTCATAACTGTCCGCTTCGCCTTCTTTCTTTGAAGACTGCATTCCTGGTAGCCATCACCTCTGCCAGGAGAGTGAGTGAGCTCCAGGCTCTTTCTTGTAAGCCTCCTTTCCTTTCAGTCCATCCGGACAAGGTTGTTTTGAGGACTAGGCCCTCCTTCTTGCCTAAGGTGGTCACGGCCTTCCACATTGGGCAGTCCATCACATTGCCCACCTTCTTTCCGCCTCCGCACCCCTCGAGAGAGGAGGAGAGGCTCCACTGTCTGGACCCAAAACGTGCGCTCTCATTCTATCTGGATCGCACACGCCAGTTCCGGGTGGATGATCAACTCTTTGTTGGGTACGCGGGCACTAAGAAAGGGAAAGCGGTGCACAAGAGGACCATTTCTAGATGGATTATCATGTGCATCCAGGCGTGTTACTCCTTGGCTAAGAAGGAACCACCTGTTGGGCTGCGGGCTCATTCCACTCGAGCCACGGCCACTACAACTGCCTTGGGCCGAGGTGTGCCCCTGCAGGACATTTGCCAGGCTGCTACGTGGGCTTCGTTGCACACGTTTGCGAGGCACTACTGCCTGGACAGTCAAGTCCGGAGAGATGGCTACTTCGGCCGTTCCGTTCTCCAGGACTTTCTGGTGTGAATATTGGTTTGCAGACCCACCACCACGGGGATGGTATTGCTGGGGTATCTATTCTAAGGTAAGGAATCTATCACTAACGTGTCTCTTTCAGATGCACAAGTTACTACTTGTGTAACGATATATCTGTAAGAGACATTAGTTAGTGATAGATTCCTTACCGACCCACCCATCCTCCCCGTTCTGCGAACCGATATCTAGGGTTAAGGTCATCCCCTTTCAGGGCCCTAGTTTCTTGGCACCAGTGTCGGTTTTTGACATGGCTCTGCGCTTCTGGCGCGGAAAAGCTGTGGCTAAGAACTGACGTCAGCACGCGGAGGCGGCGTCTAAATACTCCGACGACGTCATCACGGCGCCCACGACGCCGACGACGGACGCGGAGCCGCAGACTACGCCTACCGACGCGCAAGGGTACTGCTACGCAAAACTTTCCAGATCCAGTCTGACGCCTGGGGATATTCTAAGGTATGGAATCTATCACTAACTAATGTCTCTTACAGATATATCGTTACACAAGTAGTAACTTGTGCGATTACAACCTCCATTACCGATAGAAGGACAGTTAAGGAGGTCGAAAGTCTGCTGCAGTGATATGTTTGTAACCTACGTGCCATAGATAGATAGATATGAGTATGGTAGTTTGGTGGGCTTTTGGAACTACTACCACATACAAAGTAAAGAGGCACCCCTGCTCCGATCCCACTGGATTAGATCCACAGTCTGAATTTTTCTTCAGTGATCGGTTTGCAATGTTCCCGTCTCAGGCTCCAGAGCCAGTATGCTAGTTTGATGAGAGAGACAGAGTGTGTGTGAGAGAGACAGAGTGTGTGTGAGAGAGACAGAGTGTGTGTGAGAGAGACAGAGTGTGTGTGAGAGAGACAGAGTGTGTGTGAGAGAGACAGAGTGTGTGTGAGAGAGACAGAGTGTGTGTGAGAGAGACAGAGTGTGTGTGAGAGAGACAGAGTGTGTGTGAGAGAGACAGAGTGTGTGAGAGAGAGACAGAGTGTGTGAGAGAGAGACAGAGTGTGTGAGAGAGAGACAGAGTGTGTGAGAGAGAGACAGAGTGTGTGAGAGAGAGACAGAGTGAAACTAGTGAGCGGGTATTAGTGCAAGGAAGTGTGGAGTTGTTGGTATCTTTATTGCATGTTTAGTAATTGATATAGTCGAACTTAACTCCCAGGAAAGATTAGAGACATTTTTATAACAGCAGGAACACGCTAACATGAGGTACTTAAGCAAAAAACAAATTGTGTGCGTGGAGACTGTGAAGAGGTTGCGAGGACTATAGTTAGTCAGGCATTACTGGGTTGTGCACTCATGTGCAGTTCGTGTTGATATTTTTCAGTTAGTTCATGACACACACAGTCTGAGAAACAGGTAGCAAGAGAGAGGGTCGTTTTAGAGCAGAATATAACTGAGGTGTGCAGGTTACAAGACTGAAAGGAATACATTTCACTATGATAAAGTACCGGAGTTCGGCTGCTGCGAGGCGATTGGTGACTGAGAGCTCATGGACACGCTACTACAGAGTGCCGGGGTGTCTTTTGCAAACGCTGCATGGCTCCTGTGCAGCCAACATGCAGGACATTCTGTGCCAGGTGCGTGTTGGGGGTAATTGGCCAATTTCAAATTCTATAAATTCCACCAGTTTCTTCGTAGCTTGTAAATAAACACAATAGTTACAACTGACGTCAGAGCAGTAGTGGGAAATGCTTTTCTTTGTTGTCTCCTGGAAGAAAGCTGACAATGTGTGCCCCCGAACGCGCAACATGTAATGTACCAAAGGGGCGTCCTCTGATTGAACTGATGTGGTTTGACCCATACAGTTAAACTGCAAGGAATGAGGTGCAAGAAATATCTTAGGAGGGGCTTTGGGGAGTAAGAGACGGGGCTGAGGCGCTTGCAGCACATGGCTGCACGAAGCACTCACAATCCAAGCAATTTTTTAATAATGTTGTTACACAAGCACATATTCTGAAAAATAGCAGGAAAGAGAGCATGTAACATGGGCGCGTGAGAGAAAAATAAGGCGAAACTAATACTGTTAACTCGTGTCACGTTGTGTTCAATGTGAAGCGCCCACCAATTAATGAGTGTTTGCGATAGGTGACTGATTCTGGACACTGGAATTTCTACATCTCGTCGTCTTTACATATATTATGCAACAGCACACAGCAGCTCACTGTTCACCACCTCAGTTCTCATCCGGGCTAAAATTAGACGACTTTGATCAGGCACTTTGCAGGAAATAGATAGCAGATTCTGTCGCACTCTTATAAAGGAATTTAATACAAATCATATTTCTGCCAACCACTTTTAAAATCCACCGGCTTTCACAGGCAATACGCGGCAAAACAAACATATTGCTTGTGTGCTCTAATGCTATTGTGTGGTGATACGGAGCTCGTGAATTTTTAATGTTTATGCCCCAGTACAATTCTTTAACGCCACATTTAGTATAATATGCGTCACTGTGTAGCTGAGCTCCACCTAAAAAAACAGTCCGCTCCAAACCCCAAGTTAGCGCGCTCTGTTTTCTATTGTGGAATCTGAACTTGGCACTCGGTAATGCAGTTATTTTTACTGAAATTCGCTGAGCTCTCAGCAGGATGTTTGCATTGCCTCTTCCCTTCGCAAGCACCGAGAATAAAGAGAAGGGGTTGGAGCCTAAGTCTGGCATGTGACACGGGTCATTCTGTCATGTGGCATATGCCACATGTGACATATGCCATAGATTTTCTACTTGGTCTTTCATTATTATCAGTTGAGCATTTCCAAAGGACTATGTTTCACTCTGCTAAAATAAATAAATTGTTTAAAAAAATAAAAATAATATTAAAAAATAATTTCCCAAGGTGGGGTTTGAACCCTGGTCAAAACTCACTCAAAGCCCCTGTGAATTAACAGTGAGCCATCTACTCTGCTGAAAGTTCCCCAGCCAAAGGCATATATGTCATAGAATAATGATGTCGGTCCTTTCTCTATTTTTATTGTCTTTGGACTTTAGATACCAGAAATCTTCTCTCGGTTTACATTCTTTAAATACAAATAGCCCTTCCTTTCATACAGTCTGCCACTAGCCCCATGCATTTATTATTGTTACACAATCATCCCCAAATTCTCATTCCACTAAATAAGTGATTTCTTTCATAGCAAACCTGTCCCCCCTATCCACATGCCACACAGCATGCCATCAATGGTTGACCTGCACTATGACTAAGGAGGCCATAGTTCTCCCAGATACTGCTAGGGGGTGATTTACAAAGGCACAGCTTTCATTTGTGGAATTTAGAAATAAAATTAAAAAAAAAAAAACGATTTTCCCCAGCTGGGGTTTGAACTCTGGTCAAAACTCACTCAAAGCCCCTGTGAATTAACAGTCAGCCATCTATTCTGCTGAAATTTCTCCAGCCAAAGGCATGTATGTCATAGAATAATGATGTCGGTCCTTCCTCTATTTCCATGGTGTTTTCGGACTATTGCTGGTACAAACACTCGTTCTATTTATATGCTTTAAATACAAATATCCCTTCCTATTTTCACAGTCTGCCACTAGCCCCATGCATTTCCAATTCTTACACAATCATCCACAAATTCTCATTCCACTAAATAAGTCATTTCTTTCATAGCAAACCTGTCCCCCTCTTACACATGCCACACAGCATGCCATCAATGCCTGACATGCACTATGACTAAGGAGGCCATAGTTCTCCCAGACACTGCTAGGGGGTGATTTGCAAAGGCACATCTCTCATTTGTGGAATTTAGAAAACAAATAAAAAAAATAAAAAAAACGATTTTCCCCAGCTGGGGATTGAACCCTGGTCAAAAAACGCTCACAGCCCCTGTGAACTGCCAGTGAGCCATCTATTTTGCTGGAATTTGCTTCCAGCCATAGGATCATTACACATGGAAAAATGATGTTGGTCCCTCCTGTATTTTCATGGTGTTTGGACTTTAGCTGGTACAAACACTCGTTCTATTTATATGCCATTAAGGAGAGAGACGCGGGCGTATTGGCCGCAAGGACGCGGTCCAGTCTACTATGTGTGTCGTGCGTCGGGGTGTAACAAGTAAAGAGCCTCTGAGTGGGATGGCTGTACGCCACACATCCACAGCTCCCAAATTATGCATCACTTCCCCTAGGCGTGCCGTCATACGTGGTTTCGTGCCAGAGCGAGGAGGATGTCGATCTAGATCCGGGTCCAACACACAATTAACCCCTTCGATGCTCATGACGAGCTCAGCTCGTCATGAGGCACAGTGGAGCTGTGCTGATGACGAGCTGAGCTCGTCATGAACAAGGGGCTTTTCAATAATTCAGCACTGGAGGAAAATTGCTCTAGCAGCCAAGGTGTTAAAATCCCCAAACAAAACAAAGGGGGTGTCCAAGTCAGAGACAATAAGGTCCTGGAGATGGGAAAAGAAACCCGGATCATCAACGTTAGGCGCATAGGAATTTAAGAGCAGGAAATCCCTACCATCCAGCTTGATTCGCAGCAGCAAGTACCTGCCTTCGACATCTGCCTCAACATACTGAACGGCACAGGGAACCCCAGGTGCCACCCAGAGTAGGACCCCCCTGGCATAGGTAGAATAGGAGGAATGAAACATCTGGCCCCACCATTTTTGGACAGCTTTTGGGCACCCTCTTCGTTCAAGTGGGTCTCCTGGAGGCACGCAATGGAGACGCCATGGCGTCGGAGGAATGAAAGGACCCTGTATCTTTTAGTGCAAGTGCCCAATCCACGCACGTTCCAAGTTAAGAATTTAAACCCCATGACAGGAGATCACGCCCAACCTGGCCATATATTACAAACAGCGTGTTCCGCCACCCACGGGCCCAACCAGCATCCAGGCCGGGGGACCTAGCCCATCTGATCAGCCATTCAAAAACCAGAAACACAGTACTCTCAATGCCAGCAACAACTTCCCCTCCCAACCCCACCAACCCCCCAAACACCCCCAACCCCACAACCCCCCTATAACATCTACCCCCACCCACGAGCAAGATGACAGCAACAACAAAACACGCTATCCTGCCCTCCCCCTGCTGGTGCCAGGACGTACACAGCCACCCTATTCGTCCCATCCAACACACACACACCCAACCAAACACCACCCACTGCCCCTTCTAGCTCCCCATGGGACCCAGACGTACAGGAATGAACCTGGGCTTGGCCACCGGCATCCGTCCCGAAGCAGGGCCCTCCCCAGCCAAAATAAAGACAGACACCGCCACATAAGGTCGTTCCAACGGGATACAGGTCCTACGCTCCACTCAGTCATTCAAGCTCGAACAGCATGGCTCCCAGGTACCTTATACAAACTCAAGGCCCAGCACTAAAGCCCCCAAAGCAGAGCATAACACTCTTCACTCCAACAGTACCTTATGACAGAGCCGTCCCCGGCAGCAGTTCAGACATTCCAGTCTCTGGGATCACCGGCGCCGTAGAGTCTGTACCTGGCACAATGTCCTGCAAGGTATCTGGAACCAACACGTCCCCAGGGGCGGATGCGCCCGAGGACTCTGCACCATCCCTCGCCAAGGAAGGTCCCAACGTCTCCGCCTTCCGCATCGTCGTCTCTGGGGATGGTTCCCCCAGGTCTCACGGGGCCTCCCTCGCTCTCCCGGGGGCATGTCGTCACCCCTGTATCTCCTGCCACTCTTACACCTCAGCGGGCTATTCGAAGAAATGCGCCCGGCCCTGAGATATCACCTTGACCTTGGCCGGATATAACAGCATATATTGTAGCTTCATCTCCCGGAGCTTCTGCTTGACTCCCAGGTAGGACTTCCGCTGCTCTTGCACCTGTTGGGTGTAATCAGGATAGATGCATATGCGGCTGTTCTCAATGGTGAGAGACTCCGTCTCCCTCGCCGCCTTCAGAATGCAATCCCGGACTTTATAGTTCAGGATCTTCGCAATCAATGCCCTCGGGGGCTCCCCCGGGCGCGCGGGGGGGGGGGGGGACCATGGCCCTATGCGCCCGTTCGATGACAAATACATTTGATAGCCCATGCGGGCTTACAGTATTCACATCAATTTATACAACGTATGCTTGGCACACAGCGGGGAACCGCGGGAGCCATACCAGTCAAAGCATTTGCAATGCAATAGGTCTCACATTTACACGAGTTTAAGCTAGTGGCATTGTAAATGACAATGCATTTTATTTATGTTTTAAAAAAGAAAACATAAATAAAAGCCAGTTATTTGCAATGTCAATTGCTTAAACTTGCGTAAATGCCAGACCTATTGAATTGCAAATGCTTGTTTAAAATGCCATTGTACTCCAAAGTACGGGGCAATCCTGTCATGTGTACGTATACTTCTGGTGCCTCAAAGAATAGCATACGGGATTGGTACACCACCCTCAGCTTGGCTAGATACAGCAATGCATAGGGAAGTTTCTGCTCACCTAGTTGGGCCTTGTCTGCCATAAATTACTGTTGCTTCTGCTGGACTAGTCTTGTGTACTCATGACATTTGAGGATGCAAGTGTTTTTGAACGTCAGGTGTTCTTTGTCTGGATTGCTTTCAAATCATGTCTCTGTTGTGCTTATTCAAAATCTTTGCAATGAAAGGACTTGGTCTGGCTTCCCGGGGCGACTTATGCATCATGGCCCTGTGTGCCCTTTCTACAACAAAATAATAGGACAACAACTATGGAAGTAGCCAGCCGGTGAGCCACTTAGTCAGGAACTCTTCCATGCTCCCCATTCATTTTGAATAAGCTTTATTCGATAGCAATTATCATAAAAGCATTTCACAGTCACATAAAAGTATATAAAATTAATATTTCATATAGTAAAAACAAGTTTTAAAAACCTGGCTATACCATCCACTCTAAATTTACGCTTAATATCTTAATTGGCATTTGCTCATTAGGTTTAAAATTACAGATTAGCTAAAACACATGTCCCATACAAAACAGTTAATCTTCAGTACTTTGCAAATAATTCCTATGTGTAAATTATCTCTCAGATCCACAGATTAGATGGTATTTATTTGCACATTACTCCTTAATTGTGCCCTTATACGGATAATCCACGCACACCCCAGGTACTTTGTAACACCACATACTAGCGAGGACCTACTTGAGTCACTTCTCATGATTCGTAGAGCATCAAGGAGGTTTCTAGTGCCCAAATATAAAACATATAGGCTTGATCCATTTGGCCCTTGCTTGCTTGTAGGCTGGGCAAGCAAAGACTACATGGTCTACAGTTTCTTGTTGTGCATCACAGCAGGGGCAGTTATATAGGTTGGAGGTTGTTGGGTCCCATTTTGCCAGTTTGGTATTTAGCCTTACTGACCCTAATGTAAACTGCATATATAGTGCCCTGTCTCTGTGTTTCCTGATAAAATCTAGATAAGGTTCCAGGGATCAATCTGATTTATGCTGGATGAACTCTTCAAATAGTCAGACAAGCATTGGTTTATGTAAGACCTGGTGATTACCCAGTTCCAGTAATTCTTTTTTAACTCTCTCTTAGTCGGAGTGACCTGCTCAGAGAGTATGGGCTTGAGTGGTGTATTGGTAGGGATGCATACCAGATCTCTAAAGAATTTACTCTTTGATCGTCCAATCTCATTAGTTTTTTCGAAGCCCCAAAGTTCAGCGCCATAAATTCTTGACCTCGCAGCTTTACCTTTATAGACTACTAGTGAAGGAGCTACCAGTCTAATTGACGTTAACCTTTGGTCCCTACCAATGGCATTCACCACCCGCTTATGGTTCAGTAACATTTTGTTCATGTGAGTCCCCCATTGCATTTTATGCGAAAACCTAATACCCAGATAATCAAAGGAATGGACTCTCTCTAAGGGGTAAACCATTGTTAGTGAGAGTGTTATTAAAATGTTTGCCCAGATTGAAAGCCATAAACTTAGTCTTTGTGGTGTTTATCATTAGGCCCCTTTGTGTACAGAAAAAATTGAAAGCGGGTGAGGAGTTCCCGGAGGCCCATTGGGGTTTTCGATATTAAAATAGTGTCGTCGGCCAACAGTAGGGTATGGTTTTTTTCCCCTTCAAAAATTGGAGCAATTCTTTTTTTGAAATTGGCTCAAAAAACTAACCACTCCATTTACATAAAGTGAAAAGAGGGTAGGAGCCATCACACAGCCCCGGCAAACCCCCTGTTGAACTGTATCTTGTCTTTACTTTGCCCATGAGCCCCCATCTAACTCGGGCATAGGTTTCATCATGGAGGCGTATTAAAATATTTAAAAGGTATGAGGGTAAGCCCATTTCCTGGAACACTGACCATAGCTTCTCTCGCGGCAATAAATAATAATTGGTTTTAAGCTCAATGAACGCAAGTAAAGACTTCCCATGACAATTATGACTACTTTCCAATATAAAATAAGTAATGTAAACACTCCTGTATAGGTACCTTTACTAAAACCTGTTTGATAGGTGGAAAGATCATCTTCCTCCTCCATCCAATTTTGAATCCTATTTACAAGTGCTCTGCCAACCACTTTCTGCATGGTATCTATTAGGGTGATAGCCCTGTATTTGTTAGTGTCCTTGCCGTCTCCCTTTTTATATATAGTTATGACCTCTGCTCCTTTCCTAGATATAGCGACTTCTGCTCCTTTCATTATATTGTTGATTAAAAGCAGGATATATTGGGCCCACTTCTGTAGTTCTAATTAGAGCAAGTCACCCAGTATACCATCTGGGGCTGCCGCCTTTGCAGGAATAGTACAGTTAATTGCATTCTCAATCTCTTTGATTTGGAAGAGATTGGTATCTTCAATTGTAAGTGGAACCTGAATTCTCTTCAACTGAGAGGTAGGTAGGGCCTCTAGTTCATCCGTGTGCAGATGGGAAAAGTCATCCCACCAGGCCTCATCACCAATATGGTTTGTGATTGGGATGTTGTCCCTCCTATTTCTCATCTTGATTAGAGCCCAAAAGGAGGCGTAATCCCTCTTGGGACAGTAAACTTTGATGTCCTCCTAATGTACCTCTTCCCAATCACGTTTTGCTTGCTTTAGTGATATGTTGTACTCCATCCTCGCTATTTTTACTATTGTGTGTTTTTTCACCTTTTCCGCAGATATTAGTACTTGCGCCTTTTCTCCCTGCAAGACTCAGTGTACCATGAATTGGAGCTTTTTGTTCGGCTCCTAGTGGGGCCACTGCGTCGTCTTTCAAGGAAGTGTGCACCGATCTGAGCAATTGTCTCGTGGCGTATTATGTGGATCTCCTCCCCCCCCCCGGACATTATCTCAAGCTGCCTTGAGTTCGGCTGTTTTTGACACTAATATTGAGTAGATGTTCTTTTGTTTTTGGTCCTCTCCTGCGACCGTGGGCCATCTTAGACGCCTACCACAATTAGATAGAATTAACTCCTTTGTGGATACGAGGTAATTCCCAATGATATTAGAATTTTTGTTTGGAGGGGCCCATTGATTTTTTCATTTTAATATTAGATGGTTATGGTTACTGTCTATAGTTAGGCCCACTTCCATGTTCATGACATCGGGCCAGAGGCGTAAGTCGACCAAGATATAATCAATGCTGGAAGGGCAAGCAAGTTTATTGTAAGTATTTTTCCCCCTGATGTTGGATAGGGTTCTGCCATTTGTGTCTCTTATGCCATATTCTAGTATTATAGTATTAACTTGTATTACAATCTCAGACCATCTTTTAACCGGTGGTAAGACTAGGGGGGGGGGGGCACTGACCATTTGCTATCCTCTTCAATTATCCCTAGGAGATCTTCACTGCTTAGTGGCTCGAATGTGCAGTTAAAGTCACCGCCCGCAATGATTTTATCAAACGAGGGGCACTTGTTTATTTGATTTTCTAGCTGTCTTTCGATGGTCGAGTAATTGCCATTTGCTTTCCCTCTTATATAGACTTTAAAGAGCTACAATACATCACCACCCTTCGGGCCTTTTATTTTAAGCCACATAATGTCGGGACTTCTGGTCTCATGTAGGAGGGATGAGCAGCCCAGATCTAATCTGATCCAAGCTGTTATTCCTCTAGAAGGCCTGCACTTTCCTGTAGACATTGCCGGGATATGCAATGTACTTTAGACAGATTTTTACAGTGCAGTTACACTCCAACCTCTTCTCGTCTTGTCTTCTTGGCTTCATGGAACAGAAGCACACAGGCTCACACACTCCCCTAAGCCAATCACAACTCTGCTGTCACCAGCAATACAGCAGTTTCGAGATTAGTCTGAGCGCCCTGTTTGGCTGCTCAGGCAGTGCATTGAAGCCTAGGACAGTTCTTCACCTGGTTGGCAGGCTAAACTGACATCTGCAGTAATGTTATACATATTTTCTCCTCCCACTGGCTCATATAGCCCAGCCCCGCACCACCCTAACCTGGCTCTGAGTTCACACTGAAAAATATCTGATAATAACATTGAGTTTTTACTTATTTATTTTTTGCGCTGCTCAAACAGCAGTGTGGTCACTCTGTTTCACTCTGCTGGAGGAGCCGCTGCAGTCTCGACCTGCAAGTGACCTATTGTCACTAGTGGATTTTGCAATTGACTTCAATGCTATTTTGTCAATTTCTTTTTCAGCACTGATTTTTTTATTCCTTTAAAAATCTATAACTCTTATTATAAATATGCTATTCTGTTATTTTTGGTCGCTACATTAAGATAACATTAACCTTACTGTATATAGATTGATGCTGGATTTCTTGGAAATTGTGTTAATTACATGTTTCTCTAGTTAAGCCTTATTTCTTCTAGCCACTCACTTCATAGGACCGAGAAAAATAAGTATTACTGTGAATTCAAGGACCATCTTTGGGATATAAATATAACATGATTTGGTAAGGCTCCCCAGCCATAATATTTTCTAATGCACTTTTCTACAGGTAGTCAAACATTTTCTTTTTTAAACCATAAGGTTAGTGGATGGGATACACGGTGCTGCAGTCCAACAGTGACATTTAACTTGAAGGCCTTGTGTACAATTTGTGCACAACACTAGGGGCTTAGAAGTAAGGTTAAATATGCCAAAATAAAATCAATCAATTTCATCATATTGAAAATAGGAGCACAGGCTCATCTTAACTGTGAGGCATGTTTCCAGCTTTCCTGGAAGGTGGCGGTGTTGAGGGAGCAGTTGATATCCCCGAGATGGGGTGCTATGATGGAGTCAGCCTTGTTGAAGATGTGGTGGGGGCATGGGTCGGTTGGTGATCCGGAGTGTATGGAGTTCATCAAGCGGATGGTGTCTTCGGTGCTGATCGGGTTCCAGGTGCAAAGGGTGGTGGTGGGGGGCTTCAGTTCAGTAGTAAGGGGGGTGGACTGGTCGCCGAAGATGTTATGTATGTCAGCGATTTTGCTGTGGAATGATGCTTGTGAGTCGCAGAGGTCTTGAGAGGGAGTGATGTCGTTGGAGACGGCGCTGGGATTGGTAAACTCTTTGACGATGCTGAAGAGTTCCTTGCTGTTGTGGGCGTTGTTGTCGATTCGATCCTTGAAAGCTGATATCTTGGAGGATCGGATCAGCTGGTGGTCTTTGCGGGTGGCGTCCTTGAGGGCGGTCATGTTGTCTGTGGTTGGGTTTTTTCGCCACGTTTTCTCGAGGATGCAGCAGTTCTTTTTGGAGTTCTTGAGGTCGTCATTGAACCAGGAGGCTTTTTTGCTACCTTTGTTGTTGTGATGGTTTTTCAGGGGTGCTAATTCGTCAGCGCAGTGGGTGATCCATTGTGCGAGATTGACGGCTGCTTGATTTGGGTCCGATGATTTGGCGGGAGGGTTTTGGTTTAGCGATGTGGTGAGTTGGTCGGTGGTAATTATGTTCCAGTTTCTGCAGGGGACTTGTTGTGGGTGGTGGTGGGTCGTGGTCTTTCTAAAGTTGAAGTGGACACAGCTGTGGTCTGTCCAGTGGAGTCCTGTGGCGTGGTTGAAGGAAACGTGCTTGCTGGAGGAGACGATTGGGTCCAGCGTGTGTCCGGCGTGGTGGGTGGGGGTGTTTACCAGTTGTTTGAGTCCGAGATTAGCGAGGTTGTCCAGAAGGGTGGTGGTGTTGCTGTCGTTGTTCTTCTACAGGTGGAAGTTGAGGTCCCCTCGGAGAATGTAGTCCTCGGAGGTGAGGGCGAGTGGGCTGATAAAGTCGGTGATGTCTTCGCTGAATTGTGTGCGGGGTCCTGGTGGTCTGTAGATGAGGGTGCCTCTAAGTGTGGTCTTGGGGTCGGTGTGTATCTGGAAGTGAAGGTGTTCGGCAGCTGTGAGGGTGTCGTCGGAGCTGGTCGTGATGCGGATGGTGTTCCTGTGGACGATGGCGATGCCTCCTCCTGTTTGGTTGATGCGGTCCTTTCGGATGATCTTGTATCCGTCCGGGATGGCTACGGCGATGTCGGGCACTGATGAGGCGTCCATCCAGGTTTCTGTAAGAAAGGCGGCGTCCGGTGATGTGGTGTTGAGTAGGTTCCATAGTTCAATGGCGTGTTTGGGGACCGAGCGCGTGTTGAGCAGGATCCACTATAGGTGGTTTTTGTTTGGGCAATGTTTGGCGGTAGTGGTTGCAGTGTGGGTCCTGATGCAGCAGAACTTTCAGGATTGGCAGGTGAAGGGTCCATGGGTGCGTCCTGGGGCGGCTTAGTGGCAGTCGGGGAGTCGGCCGGTGTTAAGTGCAGAGAGGGTTGCGACATCGTACGTTAGGCGGGTGGAGTGGTATTTGCGGGGGCCAGGGGGTCTTGCGCTAGGCGCGGTCAAGGCGCGGATGGACGTACACGGTCTTACCTTTGGCGCGCCTTCGGCGCGCTTAGGGCGCGCCCGCTGCGCGTGAACGCTGCGCGTAAATGCATCTGTCATAAGTAGCTAGTGGCGGGGGGCGGAGCGAAGGAGGAGCAGCTGGGAGGCGGGAGCGGGGTGGCGAGTGGGGAGGGGATCGTACGGCGATGCTGTATATAATAAGACAGGTGCTAATTTCGAGCTACATGTAATGGCAGCGGGGCCAGAGCCTTCAACGACTCCAGGATACTGACAGTCTAAAGAGATATTTTTTGTTCACAAACCCAGGTCTACCTCCAGGCGGATAGCAGCACTCTCCGACCCGCTTCATTACACCACTACCCCATGCCAGCCATGAAGCTGTGGGGGACCAGCCGACCTCCACCTCATCGTAATGGATTGCTTAGTCAGGAGTAGAGGCAAGTCTATAAAGCGAAGTTGTTCTTTCTGCGCCTTATGGAGCCGCTTCAATCCCAAAAGGAATACTGCATGAGTACGCGGAATGGGGACACCAACCGTAGCTGATATCAGTGATAACAATTCTAACCAGTAAGACATAATCACGGTGCATTGACATAACATACATAGCAGGTTAGCATCTTATATTTTACATCTAGGACAGCAGTGCTGTGTGGCTGGGAAGATACGCTGTAGTCGGTGCAGGGTGAGATATGCCCTCTGCAAAAACATGTATTGAATGAAGTTGCATTTGACATTCCGTGGGATTCTCAAAGGGTATGCCAAGGACCTGCTCCAGTCCCCATACATCATGTCTGTACCCAAGTCTTCGGTGCATTTGTTGCTTAAAACATTCTGTGAAATTCTAGTTTGGTTAGTAATGCCTCTGTAAAGCCAGTTGGCGAGGTGTCGGCCATTCACTATCAGGTAGGTTATGAAGACCATTTCATGGTGGGGAGGTTTCTCCCTGTGGGGGGACCAATGTTTCTTTACATATTGCAGAAGTGTGGCATGTAGTAAATCTAATGCATCCGTGACTCCTTTGCTCCAGACAAAATTGTCGTGTTCCATAAATGTGCTGTTGTGAAATAGGTCTCCCACTCTAGCTAAACCGCCTTCCGCCCAGGGGAGCAGTCTCAGTTTAGTGAGGAGGCCATTTGGGGTCAGGATCCCAAGTAGTGGTATGGTGTCAGAGTAAGGGAGGCAGCCACGTGTGTAGTGTGTGGATTATTTCTAATAAATGAGCTGTGCGTAAAAGCAGCGAGCATCGGTCGGAATCTTAGCCTCTGGTAGGATCAGAGTATGAACCCGTCCGCGATCCACATCGGCAGGTGAATAATTTAATTTAATGTAAGTTACGCCCTGACAGCCAATCTGAGAGCCACTGTAACCTAGTCCCCTTTATCAGTGTCCAATTGCAGCTTATTCAGTCCTACTCTGCGGTGGCCACTTCCCCAAATCAAAACGGAAAGAGTGATGTTCATAGTTAAGCAGCAGGGTCTGGATCACAACCGGCAAATTGGTTAAGAAATACAGTAGCAAGGGGAGGGCTACCATTTTCGAAATTGCCACTCGGCCCATCTATGATAGCAGTAGGGAGGACCAGAAGGTTACATGTGAGTGTAGCGAGCGCATAGCCTTACCTAGGTTAACGTCAATGAGGTTTGGTGTTGAGCGATAAATCTGTATACCCAGATATTTTAAAGTATGTGCTGCGACTTTTAAAGAATGAGGGCCAAACTGAACCGTCTCTGGGCAATCCCCTTGCCGGGAAAAAAGGCATAATACATACTGACATTAATTCTGATGCCTGAAAGCAATGCAAAAGCATAAAAAATGCCTGTGGCCAGTGATAGAGAGGTGAGGTCTTAAGCATACAGAATGATGTCATCCGTGTATGCGGAGATAATGTGTGTTGTTTGGCCGATACGTATGGCCGGTTGTACAGCCGATAACCGTACCCTAAGGGCTAAGGCTCCAGGGCCAGCACAAACAACAGAGGAGACAGTGGGCAACCCTGCCGTGTGCCTTTTCAAACCGGGTACTCCTCCGAGATATGTCGCCCTCTACGGGCCCTTGCCGTGGGGTCCTTGTACAGGAGCCTGACTCACATTAAATAACACAGCGGGATGCCAAATAGTTCAAGTGCTGGGAATATGTAGTCCAATATGAGCATATCGAATGCCTGTCTCAGATCCAAGGTGATACAACCTGCGTGGGCTCTCTCCTTGGGGGTTGCAGTCATAACATGGTAAAACCTGCTGATGTTAAGTGAAGTGCACTGCACTGGTACAAACCCACATTGATCTGGTTGGATTAGGTTGTGTAAATATGGAAGTAGGCAGCCAGCCAGTACTTTACTGAATAGATTATAGTCTGTAGTGATTAGAGATAGTTGGGGGGAACTCTGAAAGATACATTGCCTGGCGTGCTGGTTTAAAGAGAGACATTAAGAGTGCCTGTCTCATGGTGGGTGGCAATGACCCCGAGAACAGCGCAGCATTACACAGTTTCTCTAGTTATGGCACCAGAGTACCTGCAAACGTGGCATTGAATTCGGACGGGAGGCCGTCCAGACCTGGGTCCTTGTTTTGAGGGAGGCTCCTGATGGCTGCCTTGATTTCGGACCTTGTGATAGTGCCAGATAGAGCGTCCTGCGCTGTTTTTTCAAATTGTGGGAACTGTGCGCCTGTTCAAAATGGCATCAAGGGGTCTTCCACCAATGGGGGGGGGGGCCTGGTACAAGTCTTGGCAATATTCACAAAATGCTGCATTTATATTCCATTGTGTATTCACGGTATCCCCAGCGCTAGTGGTTATCTCATGGATCGGGGGATGTGGGGGGTAATCTCTGAGAATACGTGCTAATAGCGGGCCAGCCTTATCAGCATCAGGCGGAGGACTGGCTGGAAACCTTCACCAATGTGGGGCCTCTGGACATGGCCACAACAACAAGGCTACCGAAACTGAAAGGCCCTTTTCGCAACTGGCGGAGAGAGCAACGGTATACGAGAATAAGGACACCGCCTTTGCCACTTGTGGGTCCACGCTCGGAGCTGACCCTGAGCGGA
This sequence comes from Lissotriton vulgaris, assembly GCF_964263255.1. Lineage (NCBI taxonomy): Eukaryota > Metazoa > Chordata > Amphibia > Caudata > Salamandridae > Lissotriton > Lissotriton vulgaris. The sequence continues at coordinate 196,173,022 of NC_141698.1, forward strand.
CAGCAAGACACCATGCAGGCAGTTGCAGAGATCAGGGGTTCCCCGATGAAGAGAATGCATCTAAATCCAGCCAATGAGACATGTCGAGTGATGACTAACAGATATATGGCCTACAGAATTCGCAGGATTCAGTAGGAAAAGTGGATGTCAACCAGCAGACGGCGTACTTGATTGCATAAACGCTGCAAGCTCCTGTATTTGTATGGACTATGAATTGAGGTATTGGGGTGTATGTGTGGGGGAATGCTGTTGCTAGACGCGTAGACACCTGGGATGCACGCTGTTTCTAATCCACAGTATTTGCTCTGTGTTGAACACTGAAATACATGAGGGAACCGGTACGACTGAAACGTATATTTTGTTGCTGATTTGTGAAATATTCCTGATTTAACATATGAAGTTTGCCCCAACTATATTGTATTTTGCCTGCGCATGGGGAGCCCCTGAGACGCTAGAAACGAGGACTGTACTCTAAAGTATAGCAGTTTGCAGCGCACCACCCAGGATTGTTTTGACTGTTCTCAGATTGGGAGTTTGGAGGATTGCTGGTTACATTATCGGATTTTTGGAATTATTAAAGCATATATCTTTTTGTGAGACGTCAACTGTTAAGAGTAGATTCATACAGTGTACCATGCTGCGAGTCAGCGAGCAAAGACGGGTATGTAATGATGAGCTGTGTTTAATTAACACAGCTGTTGTGCTGCCACGTACACAATTTCACCTGATACGTTGGAGGGTTAATGTCTTCAGTTAAGATTGGTACATGGGGAAAAGCTTTGCGACCATCCGAGATGGCCGCGTGAGCTAAGAGCTCCCGAGACCCTTGCTGCCTCCTACATATATACTGAAACGAATCCGGATTATTCGGATGGAATATTGAAGTGCAGACCCGGCAGAGGCACTAGCTGCTTTCCAAAATCGATTTGGACATTGGGAACCTGAATTACACCCGATCGCAACTTTCTGGCCCACATGGGTGGAAGGGCATGGAGCTCAAGTGGCACCAATACCCAGGCAGTAGTTGAACAACAACGGCTAGCTGCAGTGGGATTGATGCCCCTGGTCAACTTTCGGTTTCGTTTTTGAGACCTCACTGGTGAGCGAGGGTGTTATCGACAGATTGATCATCGGCCTCCGCCGGGCGCTTCACTCTGCAGTGTATCTACCGCAAGTACTTGGTGCGGACCGGGAGAAACCCTTTCTCAAACTGAACATTTGAATTCTAGTGGGCTACGAAGTGCGGATATTGACACCAGGTCGCACAGTGCCATCCGGGGCACAGAACCCAATATGGCGGGCAAGCAAGGTGGAGACCGGCGGAAGACCAAGATCACCGGCAGGGGCAGTCTGACGCAGGCGGATAGTATCGAACGATTCACCCAGCCGAGGGGATCACCCGGTACCATCCCTAAAACTACCAGAGGGGCGAATGTGACTTTTGAAGACCCAGAGGAATTGACCCTCCAAGTCGTCATGGGCGCCATTGCTGGCATGAAAACTTCAATCGGACAACAATACGAGGCTCTGGCTTTAAAGTTGGATACCGTGGCTGTGGATGTCACCTTAATCAGGGCGGAGGTCTACAAAATGAACGAGAAGGTCAAATCCCTAGATTTGAAGACAGCCAGTCTCACTACCGACGTTTCTGACTTGAAAAAAGGGGGTCCGTAATTTGCAAACTGCCAACGAACAGTTCGCCCGCCGATTGGAGGATTCCGAAAGTCGTGCAAGGCGGAATAACATACGCATTATTGGTATTCCTGAAAAACCGGAAGAAACCGCAACGGATCTTTTTGTGGAAGATCTGGTCCTCAATCATCTCGCCCCAAAGGCTTGAGTAAATTCTTCGCGGTGGAACTGGCACACAGAGTGCCGGGCGGGAGGCCGAAGCCGGGTGCCCCACCAAGTCCTATTATCGCTAGGATTTTCAACTTCCGCGATAGAGACGCTATTTTGCAGGCCTCGAGAGTGGGTGGACCCGTCAAGTTTGAGAATACTACAGTGAGCTTCTACCCGGACGTCACTCAATCTGTCCAAAAACAACGATTGGGCTTTCAAGGAGTAAAAAGGCGGATGCGAGACATGGATTTGAAGTACGCTATGCTCTTCCCTGCACGGTTGCGGGTCGAATATGAGGACAAGGCCTTTTTCTTTGACCGCCCAGATGTGGTTAGTAACTGGCTTGACACTCTGCCCGTGAGAAGAGATCCGGCAGACTGCTCTGGGGGTACGGTAGACGGCGGATCGGCGCAAGAATAAAGAATATTGACTAGGTTCCCTGAACCATTGCATAGTGTACTGCTGGGGGTCGCATACCGTATGTATAAATGTGTTTTGCTGCTACTACGAGGTGGCGGGAGGGACAGGGACTCGTCCTCCTCTGGGTTTTCTTTTTGTAGACTAGTTAGTGAATGGGGCGACAGGCACACTGCAAGTTGGGGTGGCTGATGGGTCAGATGCAGGGGTGCAGGGAGGGGGGTAGATGCTTGGTTTTCTGGTTGGGGGGCGGGGGTTGGGTGTTGGGGTTTGATTTGGTTTTACACAAGGTGCCGTATCGTTTGCTTATTGTCTGCTGGTGGTGCGTCTTTCTCTGGGATGGGGTGGTGGTCACTATTGGGATGGGGGATAGGGGGTTGAGACTAATGTCATGGAACGTCAATGGTCTCGGGGACAGAATTAAAAGAGGGGTGTTTCTCCAACTACTCAAGAGAATGTCACCAGATGTGGTCCTGCTACAAGAGACACACCTTATAGAAAATTCCTGCTCAGCCATGAACAGACGAGGTTATCGTCTTGTCGCTCATTCGGGCTTCACCTCCGGGTCTCGGGGGTGGGGGTAATGATCAGAGCCTCCCTCCCCTTGGAAATTGACGAGGTGATTTATGATGACAGGGGACGTTATGCAGTAATAGTGGGCAGATGGGAGGGCAAGACCATACTTCTAATGTCTGTTAATGTCCCACCTGGTCTGCAATCGTCCACATTTGAAGATATCGGTAAAGTAATTCTGAATCTCCCGGAAGGATTCCTGATAGTGGGTGGTGACTTTAATTCGGTTGTTTGTGGGAGGGAAGATCGTTATCCACCTAGGGACCTGCCGGGATCAAAGGCTTGGCTGAGTAGGCTTATGGACACTTTGGGATTAGTAGATTGTTGGCGCTTGCTACACCCTGGGCAGACACAATACACCTTCCACTCCGGGGCACATGGCAGCCTCTCTAGGCTTGATTATGTACTGATGCCAGCGGCGCAGGCCATGATGGTTAAGGAGGTTAGACATCTGCCTCGTGGCATTTCAGATCACTACCCGCTACTCATGGTGTTGGATACTGGTGTTGGAGCAGAAGGGAGGTTAGCTCCCATAAACCCATGGTACCTCCGCAACCCTAGGACCCGTGCAGCATTGGTTAAGTCTATAGAGCACTATTTACTTGAAAACTTGGGGTCAGTGTCTTCTGCTGTTTACCTTTGGGAGACTTTCAAAACAGTTATCCGTGGGCAGGCTTTGTCGTTGATTTTCTGTACCAAGAGTAGTAAACATGAAGAAGTAATCCGACTTGAATCCGAAATAGACGAGTTGGAAGAAGATTTGGAACATGATGTTACTCAGGAGAAATTTCATGCTCTTAGTCTCAAACAGAGTGATTATAAAGCACTGGTCACTGACGCTGCCAGATCCATGAGTAGAGAGCAGCAGGGGCGTTTGTATGATGTTGGGGATAAGGCAGGTAAATTGATTGCATGGCTGGACAAGGAGAGAGCGAGTCGGGTGGTTCCGGTGATTGAAAGTCAGAGTGGTATGAGAGTTACTGACCCAGTGGAAATAGTGGAACGCTTCGCAGAATATTATCAGGGGGTTTATTCTCCCGTATCGGACAGACCCGAAGAGGACTCGCACTTGTTGTTGCGAGACATAGCTTTACCCCGCCTAGCTGACGAAGACAGGGAATTGATGGATGCTGTACTGACTGCTGATGATTGCGCTGGCGATCCGTTCAGTGCGTTCAGTCAGAGCGATGGGACAAAACGGCCTCCCCGTTGAACTTTACAAACTAAGACCCGACAAGATAGCGCTGTGAGAAGGTGGCCTGATATGCAGTGCTCACTATTCTAGTGAACACTATGTATCAGTCCAGCAACCCTTATTGATGATTGGTTGTAAGTCAACCTTATAGACCAGCTATCCTAGTAGCATGGATATGAGCAGTCTAAGGCTAAAGACTCGAGAGGGCGTGTTAAGCCAGCTGTTTACCACACATATACCCCTTGAATACCCAGTGAAAGGACACCACACAAGTGTTATGAAAATAAACAGTTATTTATTAAGAATCATAACAGCCCTGTACTCTTTATGAGGACAGGGTACTAAGCACAAACCAAAACTCTTACGAAAATACTTAAGTTAGCACAGTATATACAAATGCCCGAGGGGCACGGAAAACCATATACTCTGAAAGTGGAATGCGAAATTACTAGCAGGTAAGTACAGTACTAATAGGCTTAGGAATCGCTAGGACTTGACTATAGAATCTCCAGATTACTTCTAGGAGGCCTAGGGGACTCGGGTGCAGAGTGTGCACTCTCACGCGTGATGCGGGACAAAGTCTACGGTAGCTAGTAATTGCAAAGTTAGTGTTCTCGGGCGAACCCGACCTGGTAGGAGGAAAACGAAAGTGGATTCTGACCCTTGGATAGTGAGGCTATGCTGGGGCACCGAAATGCCGAAGTTACCTAGCCCAGGGGCTGCAGCTGCATAGGACTCAAAAGACGTCGGGAATCCTCGTAGACGGACCAGGAGCCTGGAAGAAAGAAGTTGCTGGCAGGCGACCAGTGAAGAAAGTTCGGTGGATCCAAGCCTGGATCGATGGAAGATGACACCTGAAAGCAGAGGGGACCAAGTTCGAGACTACTAGCCAGTAGTCAGTGGGCACCAGGAGGGCACCGGATGGTAGCCACCTCGACAAGGTGAGTGGGTGACGCTGGGATCGCAGATCTCACGGGCCAGGAGGCGTTGTCGGCGGCCAGGATGGAGGAGCGATCTGTCCCACGATGGATGAAGCTGTCGGCGTCGCTGGACCCAGGATTGGGCAACAAAGCCTTGGCAAATTCAAGCCCACGCGGTGGACTTAAAATGGCGTCTGGAGTGGACCAGGAGGGTCCGGGGTGCCTCTCTTGAAGAAGGAAGCAAGGGCCAGTCTGGAGCAACCAGACCAGCAGCAGTGATGTCGTCGGGCGTCGTGAAGAAGGCCACAAGCCAGCCGGCTAGTAGCCACACAGCGCGGTGAGCACGCAAAAGCAGAAGGGCCCCACGCAGATCGTGGAGATGCTGGAGGGCTGATCTTCGGTGCTGGAGCTGCTCAGGGTTGGGGCTTCTCGGACCCCAAAGCACTCACCAGTGGAAGACTCGGTGGGCTTGTTACAAAGAAGTCGTGCAGTCTTGGCGATCGTCGGTCCCTCGAGGTCTCGTCGCACCCACGGTTCTCAGCTTGGCTGTAGAGGTGAGTAGAGGTCAGAGGTGCCAGGGAAGCCGGGTCTCGTAGAGCTGGGTCGTCGGATTCGTGAAGAAGGACTTGCAGCAGACCGCAGTGTTCTTAGGATGGTGCCCGCTTGATGCAGGGTGACTACTTCTTAGCCACAAGGGAGAATCTTGAAGAAGGAAATCTTGAAGTCCTTTCGCAGAAAGTCGTGTCTTGATTCCAAAGATGATCTAATTTGAACAGGGGGCCCGCTCCCATCTTTATACTAAAAAAAGGGGGCTGACCCGGTGACTAGGTCCTGCCTATGGGTGGGACTAGGAGGGGGGTGGTTACACCCCTCTGCCATGCCGGACTTTCCCCAGGCCAGGGGCTGGTGTGCCCCTGGAACTGGTTCTGACCGGCCTATGCGTAGTGAGCACCGGGGTGCCACTCAGCAGTCACCTTCCTGAAAAGCCCTGACTACCCAGGATACACAAAACCATGTCTGGGACGGTGCTAGCACCGCCCCGGACAGGAAACCCTTTGTCCAAGCCTCCCTCGCTGGAAGGACTCCCAGCAGCAGGAGGTCAGACTCGTGTCTGTGGTGGCAGCATCCATTTTGTGGAGCTGAGGCTTCAGTTAACTTTAACCGGGGTTCACAGTTACATACATCTCGTGTCCCTCTAGAAGGGTGGAATGCTAACCCCGTCGCCAGAATTGGCGAGGGGTTAGTATTCCAATTCGTATGACACCTTACTCGACATGTTTTGATAAAGCAATACCAAAGTTAGCATTTAAGCGCGAGGATTATAATGCACTTAAAGTATATGGTATGCGATATCATGGAACAGCTATTAGGACTTGGTTCCGCAAGCTGCAGACAGGCTCAGCTCATGCCAGAGCACCATCTCACACGATTCCAAGCACTCTGCCTTCAGGATTGTCAAGGCCTGCCATAGGAGTGACTGATGGGAATCTGTGTGTCCATTTTAGGGTTAGGTATAGGTATACTATACCTACAGCAAAGGGTGATTACACGACTTTGCCCCAGCTGTCATGCAGCCAGTTGTGTCAAATTTAGGAGGCCAGCCAGGGGTGGCATAATACATGCTGCAGCCCCTGGCAGCCCTGGGTACACCCATGCCCTGAGTTACAGGGTCTGATAGGGTGGCCCAGTACCAATTGGAAATGCACCTAGGGTACATGGAATCCATTTTACAGAGAGAGCAGTAGGCCTGGGGTCCTGATTGGCAGGGCCCCAGGTCGACTATGTCAAAAACCAGCTAAAACACAGGGCAAAAAGTTGGGGGCAACCATAGTCAGGAGGTACCTTCCTACAAGCGCCATATCGCCGGGCTATGTTTCTTGAATCGCGTGATGCGGGCCTCCTCCCCCGTGATCAAAGGCTCGCAACCATTGTAGTTATCCACAAAGAGGGAAAGCCGCGAGAACATTGTACATCCTATAGGCCCATTTCACTTTTGAACGCCGAGCCTAAGATTCTGGCTAAGGTTCTGGCGAATCGCCTGATAAGTCATTGGTGATTTAGTCCATCCTGATGAGTCCGGCTTTATTCCACATCGCAATACCACACTCAACCTGCGGCGTCTCCATGGAGTCCTCGCGAGAGTGGCGTCCATACGTGAGCCGGCCATCTTGGCATCCCTGGATGCAACGATGGCCTTCAATACGGTGGAGTGGCCATACCTTTGGGCCGCGCTCGCAAAGTTTAGTTTCGGCCCGGGATTTATCAGATGGGTAAAACTGTTATACGAGGAGCCGCTGGCCCAGGTAGTGGTGAATGGCAAAGTCTCTGGCCCCTTTGTGCTGGGGAGAGGCATGCGACAGGGATGCCCGTTGTCCCCTCTCCTCTTTGCTCTGGCATTGGAACCGCTCGCTGCCTGGCTGCGTTGGCAGCCCTCGATGAGGGGTATCAGCTGGACCCCGGAGTTTGAGGATCGCATTTCGCTCTAAGCTGACATCCTTTTATATCTTTGTAAATCACCCCCTAGCAGTGTCTGGGAGAACTATGGCCTCCTTAGTCATAGTGCATGTCAGGCATTGTTGGCATGTGTAAGAGGGGGACAGGTTTGCTATGAAACAAATGACTTATTTAGTGGAATGAGAATTTGTGGATGATTGTGTAAGAATTGGAAATGCATGGGGCTAGTGGCAGACTGTAAAATAGGAAGGGATATTTGTATTTAAAGCATATAAGATAGAACAAGTGTTTGTACCAGCAATAGTCCGAAAACACCATGGAAATAGAGGAAGGACCGACATCATTATTCTATGACATACATGCTTTTGGCTGGGGAAATTTCAGCAGAATAGATGGCTCACTGTTAATTCACAGGGGCTTTGAGTGAGTTTTGACCAGAGTTCAAACCCCAGCTGGGGAAAATCGTTTTTTTTTTTTTTTAAATTTAATTTCCTAATTCCACAAATGAAAGCTGTGCCTTTGTAAATCACCCCCTAGCAGTATCTGGGAGAACTATGGCCTCCTTAGTCATAGTGCATGTCAACCATTGATGGCATGCTGTGTGGCATGTGGATAGGGGGGACCGGTTTGCTATGAAAGAAATCACTTTTTTAGTGGAATGAGAATTTGGGCTTGATTGTGTAACAATAATAAATGCATGGGGCTAGTGGCAGACTGTATGAAAGGAAGGGCTATTTGTATTTAAAGAATGTAAATCGAGAGAAGATTTCTGGTATCTAAAGTCCAAAGACAATAGAAATAGAGGAAGGACCGGCATCATTATTTTATGACATACATGCCTTTGGCTGGGGAACTTTCAGCAGAGTAGATGGCTCACAGTTAATTCACAGGGGCTTTGAGTGAGTTCTGACCAGGGTTCAAACCCCAGCTGGGGAAAATCGTTTTTTTTTTTTTTTTATTGTATTTCTAAATTCCACAAATGAAAGCTGTGCCTTTGTAAATCACCCCCTAGCAGTATCTGGGAGAACTATGGCCTCCTTAGTCATAGTGCATGTCAGCCAATGATGGCATGCTGTGTGGCATGTGGATAGGGGGGGACAGGTTTGCTATGAAAGAAATCACTTATTTAGTGGAATGAGAATTTGGGGATGATTGTGTAACAATAATAAATGCATGGGGCTAGTGGCAGACTGTATGAAAGGAAGGGCTATTTGTATTTAAAGAATGTAAATCGAGAGAAGATTTCTGATATATAAAGTCCAAAGACAAGAGAAATAGAGGGAGGACCGACATCATTATTCTATGACATATATGCCTTTGGCTGGGGAAATTTCAGCAGAGTAGATGGCTCACTGTTAATTCACAGGGGATTTGAGTGTGTTTTGACCAGAGTTCAAACCCCAGATGTGGAAAATCATTTTTTTTTTTAATTTTATTTCTAAATTCCACAAATGAAAGATGTGCCTTTGTAAATCACCCCCTAGCAGTATCTGGGAGAACTATGGCCTCCTTAGTCATAGTGCATGTCAACCATTGATGGCATGCTGTGTGGCATGTGGATAGGGGGGACAGGTTTGCTATGAAAGAAATCACTTATTTAGTGGAATGAGAATTTGAGGATGATTGTGTAACAATAATAAATGCATGGGGCTAGTGGCAGACTGTATGAAAGGAAGGGCTATTTGTATTTAACCACTTGGATGCTATGCTTCTGGTGGCACTTCAATGTAATTTCCATTGAAATCAATGGAAACTCCATGACGAGTTACCCTTGTCATTAGCGCTGAAGGGGTTAAAGAATGTAAATCGCGAGAAGATTTCTGGTATCTAATGTCCAAAGACAATAGAAATAGAGGAAGGACCGACATCATTATTCTATGACATACATGCCTTTGGCTGGGGAACTTTCAGCAGAGTAGATGGCTCACTGTTAATTCACAGGGGCTTTGAGTGAGTTCTGACCAGGGTTCAAACCCCACCTCGGGAAATTATTTTTTAATATTATTTTTATTTTTTTAAACAATTTATTTATTTTAGCAGAGTGAAACATAGTCCTTTGGAAATGCTCAACTGATAATAATGAAAGACCAAGTAGAAAATCTATGGCATATGTCACATCAGATATGGAATATGCCACATGACAGAGTGACACGTGTCACATGCCAGACTTGGGCTCCACCCTTACTGAGAATAAAGTTAACTATATTCCTACGCCCCTTATGCCGGAAGCTCACTTGTCATTAGCCTGGTAACATTAATGCCCCTCTGCCTCCTCACCCCGTTTCAGGTCGCACCACCATCAGCGAGATATTTGTGCTATCCTCTTTTGTTAAAATGGGGACAGCTTCCTCACGGTTCTACACGTCCACCCCATTGATCTTGAGGAACCAAGACACCCGATTGCTGAGATTGCCGCTTGTTGCGACTGAAGTTTCAGTTCCCCAGCCAATCACTGGCTAGAGCCCAGTCTTGGGCTGCTAGCCAATCAGAGGCCTCAAAAGCGTATGCAGCTCCCTGCCAACCATTCTGATTGGCTGTGAGACCCAGAGTGTCCACAGCCTGTATCATGTACGCGATTTAATGGCTATTTGTCTGTGGGACAAAATAGACATTACATCTTCTTGCCCGTGGTAAAAATCAACATGGTTCGGGCGTCGGGCGATATGATTTCCCATTGCATTTAAGATTATATGGTATGGCTATATCATAGAACAGCTATAAGGACATGGTTCTGAAAGCTGCAGACAGGCTCAGCTCATGCTAAAGCCTCATCTCACATAAAACCAAGCACTCTGCTTTCAGGATTGTTAAGGCCTGCCATAGGAGTGACTTATAGGTCTATATGTGTCTATATGTAAAGTTAGGTATAGGGATACTACACTTAAGCAAGGGGTGATTACACGACCTTTCCCCAGCTGAGTGATCAGCCAGTTGTGTCGATGTGAATGGCCAGCCAGGGGTGGCATAATACATGCTGCAGCCCCTGGTAGGCCTTGGATGCACCTATGCCCTGGGTACCTATAGTACACTGTACAGGCGCTCATAAGGTGACCCAATGTCCTATTGGCGATGTACCTAAAGTACATGGAGTCCATTTTACAGTGAGAGCAGATAGCCTTGGGCCCTGATTAGCAGGATCCCAGGCCAACTAATTCGAAAACCAGCTAAACACTAGGCAAAAAATCTGGGGTAACCATAGTCCGGTATCCACCTTCCTACAAGTGCATTCAAATATGCCACATTAAAGCTAAACGCACATGAACAATTCTATGGCATTCTTAGGAAATATAGCCATAGATGACATCTGCAGAGCTGCAACATGGTCTACACCTTACACATTCACAAAACACTATTGTGTGGATGTGTTAGCAAGACAGCAAGCTAGTGTTGGCAAGGCAGTTTTACGTACACTATTTCAGACCACTTCAACAGCTTCAGGTTAGCCACTGCTTTTAGAGATAACTGCTATGTAGTCTATGCACAAGCATATGATCTACAGCTCCTATGCCTCAAACGGAAAATGCTACTTACCCAGTATGCATTTGTTCTTGGCATATGGAGCTTTAGAGTCACAGGCGCCCACCCGCCTCCCCGGGTACCTTTACCTGTTGCAGTTCAATCTAAGGATGGAGTTGATGCCCATGCGCACTATCACCGAAAGAAGGAGTCACCTACCTCGTGACTGGAAAGACTTCTTCGAACACAAACAAAGTGCAAACATCCGGACCCAACACTGGAAGGCGATCTATGCACATGCACACGACTCTACAGTTCTATATGCCAAGAACAGATGCATACTGGGTGTGTAGCATTTTCCTTTCTTCCATAGGGTAACATTGACTGTTTTTCTTGGAAAAGGTTCTAAGTGTGGAGTTTGAAAACCTAAAGTAATTCTTTAAAATGGTACTAACTAACTAAAACGATTTTACTTATCTGTTTACAAGAAATGTCCCTGTGTAGTATTCAGGTATATTACACTGTGTAAGATATGTAATCTCAAAAGTAACTTGCCTGTAATTTGACTCAAAATCCTACACAAAGTATATGTATTTTATTCTAAAAAGTGTTGCATTATCCGTAACACTACTGTAATCAAATAAAAGTACATTTACAATTGCAATCCAAACTGTTACAATCTGTATATTTACTGCAAAGTACTTATCACTTACATGTGCCAGGCTTGCTTGGTTCTAGGAAAATAACATAACCAAAAGAATATTTTTATACAAAAACAATTGGTCTGAAGTTCAGTCTGAGTGTGTGAATAGTGTACAACAACTGAGTGTGTACAACAAATGCTTAACACTGTCCTCTGATAAAGCCTTACTGCCCTCTGATAAAGCCTTACTGCCCGACCAGATTACCGCAAATGGAGAGTAAGGTACTTTCTAACTTTACCTCTGCCTACCTTTGGGGTTCCACTGGACTCTGTGCACACCATACCTCACTTTGTTATACTATATACAGAGCCAGCTTCCTACATCCATTGCTTGGACCAAAAAGAGCACAGATATTTTACTTCGAATGCACCAAAGAGCACTGGGTAGAAGCTCAGCACTTTGTGGGATTCACGAGGGTGAAAAAGGCAATGCCATGCAGAAGACCACCATCTCAATTTGGATGGTACTCTGCATCAAGGACTGCTACGTATTAGTCAAAATGCGTCCGCCACAAAGTCTGCACGCCCATTCTACCAGTGGAAAAGCTGGTACTCCTGCATTGGCTTTCGTAATTCCTGTCCTGGACATCTGCCCATCAGCTACTTGGGTGTCACTCCATATGTTCATGAAGTACTACTGTCTGGACAGCCTGGTTCCTCGAGAAGGGCATTCGACCCTACAGGACTATGTGTAAGCCAATTCACAGACCCACCTCCTAATTGGTACTGCTTTGGTGTCTATTCAAAAGGTGAGGAATCTGCAGCTAGAAGTCTGTATCAGAAGAGCAAGTTACAAACCTTCTTTCTGGTAGAGAGACTATCTAACCACAAGTTCTTCACTGGCCCTCCCTTCCTTCCCGTTTTGTGGTCAAAGCCAATTTGATGTTGGGGTTCTGCCTTTTGGGGCATGGATAGCCTCAAAACCTACAGATGTCAGGGTGTGGAAGTGTTGCCTATAAAGGACTGCAAAACATTTTCTGGATCAGAACAATGTCAGTGTGGAGTCCAAAGGCACTAACTACCGGCTCACACAGTTACTACTCAAAAGTTTCCAGATCTGGGGAATATTTAAAATGTGCAGCTAGAGTCTCTACCAGAAAGTGTGTTACCAACGTATGTAAATTGTTCTTTTTGAATTTTCACCATTTTACAACAGTTACTGATTTAGGAGACATTTCTATATTGGCATTAGTTTTTGTTAACCTCACTTAAAAAATACATCTGAAAGACACACAATAGTGATAGATTCCTTACCTTTGAATATCCCCAGGCATCAGACTGGATTGGGAAAGGTTTCCGTCAGCAGTACTCCTGCGTGTTGGAAGGTGGTGTCGTATGGCTCCGCTTCTCTCGCTGGCGTCGTAGGCCCCGAGATGAAGTCACAGAGGCTATTTAGGCTCCAACCATGCACGCTGACGTCAGTTCTTTCTTTTTCCGCGCCAGCAAGCGCAGATCCAGTTAGAGCACGTACCCTAGTCACTTTTTGACTATCCTTTTCAGACTTTTTGTCTTCTCCTTTTGAATCTTTGACTCCTGGTGCATGGGGATGCCTGTGGGGCCTGTCGCTGCACAATGTTGGTGGCGGAACCCCATGGCTTCCGTCTCTTCTGTCTGAAGCGCGACTATGACTCCCGGTCATGTTCCGACTGTACGGCCATGGCTCCGAAGGCCTTACGGGAGCTGTCCCGTACACTGCTAGAGGCCTGGCAGTCATTTCCCCGCTGGTCTCTGGACGTGGACGAGGGGACGGGTTCCCACCCCCGTGGCTCCTGTGGAGCCTGTGAGTCCCGCGGCCTACCAGCCCTATCCGGGTCCGTCGGCGAGTCCTGCCCAGGTGCAAAATTTTCTTGCAGCCATGGGCCGCCTGTTCAGGTCTGGGGCTCCCTCCGGCGCACCTTCAGGCCTTGAGGGCCCTCCCTTGCAGCCGGCGGCTGCGGCTCCGGTGCTGCAGCAACCTCCGCCGGTGGCTCGACCCCGGCACCGCAATGGGTTCTGTTTGTTCCGCCACTGCCTTTGCCCGGGTTTCCGGACAATTTTGCCCCTAGTTGGGACCCTAATTGGGACATGGAGCCGGTCTGATGCCGTCCTGGTGCCAATTTGTATTCCCCGGTCCCTCCCCTACCTGCGCAGCCTGTTCCACTGGCAGTGGAGGAAGGGGACGACCCAAAGGGGGTCTGAGGACCATCTTGCATGGCAGTGCGGGTCGGAACCGGAATGCACAGAAGAGCTAAAGGATGCCGGTGGCCTTGACCTCTCCTCTGAACCTTGTTTTCTTTCTCCCCCTGCTGTGGCCATGGAGGAGGGGGCGACATACACTGTGGTGCTCCGTAGACTAGTTAAGGCACTTGACCTGCCTACAGTGACCCTCAAGACTAATCTTCTCACTGAAGTACTTCAGCCGGCGGCAAGCTCTTTGGAGCCCCTGCTGCTGTTCAATGAGGCCTTAACGGACTTCTTGATGGGCACCTGGTCTAGACCAGCCACGGGGTTCCCATGGATAAAAACGAAGCCATGCGCCATCGCCCGGCCCCGGGTGACCCTGCTTTTATGCCTACCCACACAACCCCGGAGAGCCTGGTCATCCAGGCTTCAGCTTCCCAGAGCGCATTCCCTACTGCTCTGCCGGATAAGGAATCCAAAAAGCTGGAACAGTTCGGCAAGAAACTGTTTTCATCTGCCAGCTTAGGGCTGCGGTCGGTGAACACCGAATGCCTCTTGGGCCGGTATTCCCATGCGGTATGGGACACGGTTGCGCAGGTGCTGCCTCAGTGTCCAAAGGAGGCGTCGACAGTCCTTTCCCAGGCTGTTGCTGAGGGGAAAGATGCAGCAAAGTTCGCCATCAGGTGTGGACTGGACACAGCGGACTCACTGGTTAGGGCGATTTCCACGACAGTGGCCCTTCGTCGCCACGCCTGGTAGCGGTACACTGATTGTTCAAGGGATGTACAAAGTTCTCTTAAGGACATGCCCTTTGATGGCACTCGCCTGTTTGGCGATAAGGCAGATAGTACGCTAGAGCGTTTTAAGGACTCCTTGGGCTACAGCCAAGTCTTTAGGTCTTTCCACCACGCGCCCAGCCACGTCTGCTTTTCATTTCTTTCGTGGCCACGGAAGGGGCACCCCGACACGTTCGTTCAGCCACAAGCCTGCGCAGAACTAACCTCAGCGCGCCCGCAGACATGGTTCCTGCCGCAGCGGGACAAGGGGCCAGCGTGTGGGTCAGTCCACCTCCTCTCCCGCAGCATCCGTCTCAAAGCCTTCTGAGCTTTGGGGCGCACCCCATGCCAGTGGGCAGCAGGATTCGCCATCACCTTCCCCACTGGCGTTCCATTATCTCGGACAGGTGGGTGTTGCAACTCATCCGAAGGAGCTACTCCCTCTACTTCGAGACTGCCCCTCCAACCATGCCAACTCAGTACCACCACGTGTCGGGTGGCTGTTTTACCCTTCTCCAGCAGGCAATCACGGCCCTCTTGGCCAAGGTGGCCATTGAGCTCTTTCCTGTGCCAGAAGTAGGACATGGTTGTTATTCCCACTACTTTCTGGTCCCCAAGAAGGAGAAAGGGGACCTGCATTCCATCTTGGACCTCAGGAACGTCAACCGCTTCATCCGGAAGGGGAAGTTCAAGATGTTGACTCTAGCTCAGGTCTTGACTGCCCTCGACCCTGGAGACTGGATGGTAGCCTTGGCCTTGGAGGACGCATATTTTCATATCCCCGTCCTGCAGGCCCAACGGCGTTACCTGCGGTTCATGGTAGGCTAAGAGCACTTTCAATTTGCTGTGCTCCCCTTCGACCTTACCAGTGCCCCTCAGGTGTTCACGAAAGTGATGGCGGTGCTCGTAGCTCATCTGCGCAGATCAGGGGTTCCAGTCTTGCCCTATCTCGACGACTGGTTGTTGAAGGCGGGCTCGCCCCAGGCAGTTGTCTCCCACCTCCAGACTGCAGCCGACCACCTGCATTTGCTGGGGTTCTTCATCAACATGCCGAAGTTGCACCGGAGTCCCTCCCAGAAGCTTCCCTTCATCGGAGCGGATCTGGATTCAACGCTTTTTCGGGTTTATCCTCCTGAGGAGAGAGTCCTGGATATTCAGGCTATGATTCCGATCTTTCAGCCTCTATCTGGGGTTTGTCAGGATGACCCTCCGGCTCCTGGGCCTCATGGCCTCCTATATCCTGCTAGTGCAGCATGCCAGATGGCATATGTGGGCTCTGCAGTGGGACCTGAAGTTCAAGTGGGCACAGGATCCAGTCTGACACCTGGGGATATTCTAAGGTAAGGAATCTATCACGAACTAATGTCTCTTACAGATAAATCGTTACAGAAGTAGTAACTTGTGCTTTACTTTGGCGTTCATATATGCTTCTGTAGTATGCCCTGTAGTGTTATAATTTGCTGTCTTTTCAATCTTTATCCATACAGGACTGCCTTATCCCTCTTTACAGTGAGGCTTTGCGTTCATGGAAACAACATGACGTGCGACCTTGGATCCATGCTCTGAGATACACTGTGTATCAGAATGAATTGGCTGAAAAAATCAAAGGTACTAAACAATTTTGTGACACTTAAAATGATTATCATTTTCCTCACTCAAATAATATATATTTTTTTTATTACTTTTAAAAATACATACACCACTTCCAGACCCAAAGAAACAAGTAAACCATTGGTCCTAATCACGCTCCATATCTGTTATTTATGTTGATGCATCTTCAGAGTTCACAAATTCTTACGTGATTGTAATACCTTGCCTGAGATCTTGAGCAAGAGGTGGTCATTAACTTTATTTAGCAATACCAAACTGTTTTTGGAGATTCCTACTTTTAGAAGGATAAACCCCTTGGTCTTTCATTCTCTGCTTGTGAACCCAAAGTTAGGAATACTATCCCTCCCTTGTTCTGTACCATCAGTACTTACCCTCTTTCTGATCAGGGCTAAATCTGTTCATTGCCAGTAACCGCTTCCTTTCCTCCTGCTTTTACTATTGCCTACTTTACTCTGGCTCTACTTGAAAACCTGATCACCTTGCTATCACATCATCTGCAATGATCGTTTGGTTTCGCCTGTCGAAAGCTGCGCACTGCGCAGCTTTTCGCACAGGCGAAATCTTATGTCTACAATATGTGTGTGTTGTCCCGCCCCTCTGTTCCATTGGCTAGCTCCATAAATGGAGGCTAGCCATTGGAACAGAGATCTGTCCGTCAATGCCGGAGCAGATTCGTCGGCGTTCCCGAGAATTTTAGGCTTTTGCCCACGTCATGCGGCTGTGGGCGTGTTTTTATTTTTTTTTTAAAGCTTTGTTTTCGCCATTTCGGAAGTGTCCTTTGCAGGGGTGGGTTGCGCAATGTCCCGCTGTCCGTTCCCGCCCCCCCTCCCGCTGTCCGTGTGCCCGTTCCTGCCTGTCAGCAACCTCTGTAAGAATGGTCCAACAGGAAGCTGTAGCTAAATCGCTTATCTGTGAAGGGGTGAGAAGTACACACCATCCCAATAGCCCTTCCATCTGGAGGGCATGGAAGTGAGTTTGTGCTTGGAAGCAGTTGAAACCCCAAAATCGCATTACTGCCAGAAATTAGCTTTAAATAAATGTTTACATATTGGAAAACGGTTTATAACTGGGTTCAAACAAGTTTGAGCTGCCAGTTAGTATAATTTTGAAGCCACGTACTCAATTTTGAACCCTACACGTGACATAAGTTTAAAAAACCAAGCCAAAGTATGTTGCCATTTTTTTGTAAAATTTCAGATTTTTGAAACTTACATTAGAGTGTCGAGGCCACACAGTAGAAAAAAAAGTGCACACTTTAGTTATACCTTCATATACCTACTATAAAAAATATCGCGGGTAGCGGTAATCAGCAGTGATGGGTAAGAGCACTTCAGTAATGCGGAGGTGGTATGATGGGGGGCGGCACGTGATGGGGGACGCGTTTCACGCAAGATGGACCATTATCGCAAGGCAGGAGTTTCCGTTACATGCTGGTGAATTTTGTACAGAGCGAGACATTGTATAGCCCAGGAAACATTAGTTTGTAGCAGGGAGCACTGTCCTTTTCCGCTATAATATGGTAGAAGTGTTTACCTGCAGCCTGTAACTCCTCCTGCTCCATAACTCCGTCGGGCTCAGCGAGCACCAGAAAAGAGCGACACCTTCCACACCTTTATAGCCTTTGGTGGGTGGGCGGGGCGAGTCATTGCACTAAAAGCCGGCCCGAGGACAAGTTATGTATTGTGGAAGAGGCGTGGTCCTGGATGCTAATAACACGATAAATGCCTTAAGGCATTTAGACGACTCTGGAGCACGTCTATTGGCCAAGGGGGCGGGGGACAAGAAAAACCGGAGCCCCCAGGCTCTTACCTTTACAGATCCGACTGCCTGGGATACATTGAATTTGAAAAGCATCCACCTGAAGATAGGCAATGGAAACAGTGAAAGGACTCGGCGGTGTACACCCAGAGAAATAAAAGAAGGAAAATAGGGCTCGAGCACCAGTTCTGCTAGAGAGCCGTGGGGTTTTTGAGCTCATTGAGTATTCCAAGTCTGCGGAGCATGCTGACCAACGAAACCGGTTTCAACTAGAGAGAGCACTCTTTATTGTACAGATTGATGAATTTGTGGCCGAAAATAAACACATATTGTCAGTGCTGCGGCAACCAAAAATAGACCTAGAGGAGTCACTCAAGTTAACAAGGCAAATGTTGTTCAGTCTGCAAAAGTCGTTTTAAGTCGTGGAAATCAGTAATATTTTTAGGTTTCGGCAGCGTTCAAGCAGGCGAAATCTTTTGTTAGAACGGTTGTTGGCTTTGCACTGCCTCTCTCTTCCATTGGCTAGCTCCATAAATGGAGGCTAGCCATTGGAAGAGAGATCTGTCCGTCATTGTAAGAGGCGATTTGTGGACGTTCCAGCGATTTTTTTTTTTTTTTTTTTTTTTTTTTTTTTTTTTTTTTTTTTTTTTCTTTTCATCCTGCCCCTTTTTTGCCGTCACGAAGAGGTGGGTCCATTGTGGGTGTTTCCTTTTTTCTCTTCTGGTTGTTTGCGGCCGCCATTTTTTTCTAGGAGCTAGGGCGAGCGGGTGGGTTCACGTAATGCTCCTTTCTCGTCCGGAACCTCCTGCAGCCTCTCCCTGCCCTGCCAGAGCCGAGGACACGCAGCGCGGCATTTCTCCCCGTTCCTTCCACCCCCCTCCCAGTCCGATGCCTTCTCGCTGACCACGCAGCCGCGGCATTTCTCCCCGTTCCTTCCAGTCTTGGAGCTGTGAACACTGCAGCCCTGGAGCTGAGAGGAGCTGTGAGAGTCACACTGCAGTCCTGGAGCTGTGAGAGTCACGCTGCAGTCCTAGAGCGGTCGGGTGGAGATGTCTTGACCTACGACCGCCAGTCCATCGTTACACGTTCGTAGCAACGTTTCCCTATCAAGTGTGGTGCACGTGTATAGCGCTGCCTTGAAGTGCTTACGGATCTGGGCGCCCATAATGGACTGGAGTCAGAGGGGTCATGTTACCCGCGAGGGGATCCTGGCGCTGAGACAAGCATTTTGTTTGTTTAGTGACGAGTCATATGTGATGTGATAATCTCTGTGCGTGCCCCCTAATCCCCCCATCCTGAAGACCTCTGTGCGCAGTCTCCCCTCGGTTCCAGGTGGGCTGGACGCCAGCCAATGTCTACCTGCCCCATCAGCGCAGCCTTATGTGCACTGAGTGCTTGACTCTCACTCGGGCGTAGCGCCAAGTGTCAGACTGATGGCTGTAGGCGCTCTCTGAGCAGTGCCCCGTGTCTCCCATTGCACCGGGCCTTGGCCCAGCCCGGCCCTCGGTGGTCCAGTGGTGGGCAGGACGCGGCCTGCCGTGCCTCTCTGGGCATTCCTCCCGTCTCTCTGGCACAGTTGAAGCGCCTAGCATCCAGAGGGATTTCTAGGCCCCTCCTCGGAGTGGGAACCCGATCCTGGGGCAGCTTCTCCTTCACACGGCTTCCAAGCCGTGCCACGCCGTTGGCAGGAAAAGTGAGACGAAACACAAGCCAGGCTCTTAATACTGCCGCCCCTTGTGTGCCCCTGTGGCCCCCACGCGCTCCCCGCAGGGCACCTTTATGTTGGACGGCGGCAGCCGCATGCCTCTCATGCAGCTGTTTGTATTGCATTCTACTGTAGCATTTATGTAGCGATGCGTACTCCGCCGAGGAGGCGGGGGCTCTTAGCGCTCTGCAGCACGCGGAGCGCGTGGCTGGCACAGTGGGTTATGGGCTGTGCCTTGTGTAGGGATGGTGTAACCGTGGAGCGTGGGTGACCAGGAAGGCGTGTCTAGTTTTGTTTGATTGCCCCCATTCTTGTCTCCTTCGCCGTCTCCCCCCTGCTGACACAACCACCATCTGCGCGAGGCAGCCAGGCTACGGGGATGTAGGTGTGTGTGGCTCTGGGTGGGGGTGTTTGTGTGTGGCTCTGGGTGGGGGTGTGTGTGTGTGGCTCTGGGTGGGGGTGTGTGTGTGTGGCGCTCTGGGTGGGGGTGTGTGTGTGTGTGTGTTTGTGGCTCTGGGTGGGGGTGTGTGTTTGTGGCTCTGGGTGGGGGTGTGTGTGTGTGGCTCTGGGTGTGTGTGTGTGTGTGTGTGGCTCTGGGTGTGTGTGTGTGTGTGGCTCTGGGTGTGTGTGTGTGTGGCTCTGGGTGTGTGTGTGTGGCTGTGGCTGTGGGTGTGTGTGTGGCTGTGTGTGTGTGGCTGTGGGTGTGGCTGTGGGTGTGTGTGTGTGTGTGGCTGTGGGTGTGTGTGTGTGGGTGTGTGTGTGTGGCTGTGGGTGTGTGTGTGTGGCTGTGGGTGTGCGTGTGTGTGTGTGTGTCTGTGGCTCTGTGTGTGTGTGTCTGTGGCTCTGTGTGTGTGTGTCTGTGGCTCTGTGTGTCTGTGTCTGCTGTGGCTCTGTGTGTGTCTGTGGCTCTGGGTGTGTGTGTCTGTGGCTCTGGGTGTGTGTGTCTGTGGCTCTGGGTGTGTGTGTCTGTGGCTCTGGGTGTGTGTGTCTGTGGTCTGGGTGTGTGTGTCTGTGGTCTGGGTGTGTGTCTGTCCGTGGTCTGGGTGTGTGTGTCTGTGGCTCTGGGTGTGTGTGTGTCTGTGGCTCTTGGTGGGTGTGTGTCTGTGGCTCTTGGTGTGTGTGTCGGTGGCTCTTGGTGTGTGTGTGTGGCTCTGTGTGTCTGTGGCTCTGGGTGTGTGTGTGTGGCTCTGGGTGTGGGTGTCTGTGTGTGGCTCTGGGTGTGTGTGTGTGTGGCTCTGGGTGTGTGTGTATGTGGCTCTGGGTGTGTGTGTGTGTGGCTCTGGGTGTGTGTGTGTGTGGCTCTGGGTGTGTGTGTGTGTGTGGCTCTGGGTGTGTGTGTGTGTGGCTCTGGGTGTGTGTGTGTGTGGCTCTGGGTGTGTGTGTGTGTGGCTCTGGGTGTGTGTGTCTGGGGCTCTGGGTGTGTGTGTGTGTGGCTCTGGGTGTGTGTGTGTGTGTGTGTGGCTCTGGGTGTGTGTGTGGCTCTTGGTGGGTGGGTGTGTGTGTGTGTGTGGCTCTGGGTGTGTGTGTGTGTGTGTGGCTCTGGGTGTGTGTGTGTGTGTGTGGCTCTGGGTGTGTGTGTCTGGGGCTCTGGGTGTGTGTGTGTGTGGCTCTGGGTGTGTGTGTGTGTGGCTCTGGGTGTGTGTGGCTCTTGGTGGGTGGGTGTGTGTGTGTGTGTGGCTCTGGGTGTGTGTGTGTGTGGCTCTGGGTGTGTGTGTCTGGGGCTCTGGGTGTGTGTGTGTGTGTGGCTCTGGGTGTGTGTGTGTGTGTGTGTGTGTGGCTCTGGGTGTGTGTGGCTCTTGGTGGGTGGGTGTGTGTGTGTGTGTGGCTCTGGGTGTGTGTGTGTGTGTGGCTCTGGGTGTGTGTGTGTGTGGCTCTGGGTGTGTGTGTCTGGGGCTCTGGGTGTGTGTCTGGGGCACTGGGTGTGTGTGTGTGGCTCTGGGTGTGTGTGTGTGTGTGGCTCTGGGTGTGTGTGTGTGGTAGTAATTGCTGTCTGCTGAGCTCGTCCGTAGGGTACAATAGGTCTCACATTTGCGAGAGATGAAGCTAATAGCAATATAAATGACAATGCCATTTATTTATCTGTTTTCAAAACCAATACATAAATACAAATTTTGTCATTTACAATGCCAATAGCTCTAACTTTTCCGAAGGCGAAACCATTGCTTGTTTTTTTGTTTGGTGTCAGCCTGAGTTGTCGGATTTATTAAGAAATTCAGTGGGTGCGCCATGTAAGGCTGCAGACATTGATGTGCTTTAGTCCATTTACTTCACTTCTCATCTGGTTCATCTTTGTTGTATATTCACTGAGATACTGCTGTTTTATCTTGTTTCCAGATAGCCATATGAAAATCTTGTTTTTATTATAACTAACTCGTTTTATTCTGATCTGTTCTTCAGATTTCTTGTTCAGTCCATGCCGTCTTCTATTACAGCTCTATTTTATTTACAATTTGTATATATACACAATTGTTTTAATTATTTTGTTTGGTTTTTGTAATATGTAAAGCTGTGCTGTTCCTGAATCGTGTGCACTCTATACAAAACCTTGAATTAAAGAATGCTTGGAGTGATAAAAGTAACCTTTAGATAAAGAAGTAGGCAAATGACATTCTTATTGGAGTTGTACCTTCAGATATCCTATTTATTGACCCTCGTGCTCTCCCTGGCACCAGTACACTGTATCCTTTTTTTTCAGACTTTGACACCTTTCCAGTACTTCAAAATGTCCTACATGATGAGGTAGACAATTTACTGCCCCTTCACTATACTGATGTTGGCCGGTCTTTATCTAAATCTGCATCATACCGGCAGGCTTGACACTTCCCTCTAATCTGACCTTCCTGAACCATCAGCTGACTTGAGAAAGCTTGGTATTTTATTCATATTCACGTAAGGTGAAGCCAAGCTTATTTCATACTGTGACTCCAGACACAGAATCAAAATGTATCAATGCTTACCAGGAAAGTATTTTTTTCAGCCAGCTTGTCCTTACAGTCCCTGAAAGCTGTTTGCCTGCTGGATTGGTGAAAATATGTCCAATGGGAAATGATTAGCATGATGTTGCAGGCCATCCCTGTTGAGCCTTTGTTACAAGATGGGCAGAATGAAGCCTATTAAGTCTATAAAGCTTGTCTAGTCATCATATATTATTTCTCAAGACGTGTAAATGTAATATAAAGGGCATTTCTACAGTGTTAAAAAGTGCCATCTTTATTGCATGGTATGCCCCCACTTTTTGCTGAATTGCTGATGTTCTTTGACTGAGTGGGAGTTTGCCCTAGGCTCCTGCTAATCAGGTACTCAGGGCCTATGTTCCTTACCTAAAACTGCATTAAAGCCTAAACCCAATTGGCATCTCTGGCCACATGTCACCTCTAGTCAATGGCACCACAGGTACCCAGGGCACTGTGACCAGAGAAAGCCTCTAAGGACTGCAGCACTTATTGTGCCACCCTCAGAGGCCCTGTACCCTGACACTCACACACTGCCTTTGCAGGCTGCGTGCATTGGTGCAGTGAGGAGTCGACATGGCACACATCCCTGTGTGCCATGCCCACAAACCACTGCCCTGACATACGTCAGTCACCCCTCTAGTTGGGGTGCCCTATGCCAGGGGTGAGGGTACAGGTGCATGAGCCCTGTACCACTACAGTACCCAAGTTCATTCCTAGGCACTGTAAGTGCAGTGCTGCCTTTAAGAGTATATGGTCCAGGTAGTTTGTCATTACGAACTCCACAGCGCCATAATGGCTACACCGAAGACTGAGAAGTTTGGTATCAAACATCTCAACACATTAAACCCACACTGATGCCAGTGTGGGATTTAATGTAAAATGCACAAGAGAGGTCATCTTAGAGATGCCCCCTGAAACTCCGACCAACTCCTAGTGACATGACTGAGTGGCTGCTTATGCTTCCACCACCGGACATGTTTCTGGACCCCTGGGGCGAGAGCTTATTGCTCTCGGGGGCCTGAAACAATGCACATCCTGGAACGAGGTGCCAAGCCTCCTCCCCAAGTATGGGCAGAGTTCACGAAGGAGAAGCTTCAAAGGCATGCCGCCTTTGTGAGCTACTCCAGACCATTTGCTGCTTTCAGCAACTGGTCCCCACTGGTTCTACCCCCCACTTTGGGTGGGAGAACCGGCGGGAAAAACAAGTGAGAAGGAGAGGTGTTCCCACCTCTGCCAACTCCATCCCTAGGGTGGGGGAGGCGAGATGAAGCACAATCTCAAGTCCCCGCCATCTTGAGGATGGGGGGACCCAACCAACCGGGGACAGGCTCCTGCCCTCCTCCCACTGGAGAGTGGCAGAATAGGGGGTGTACCCACCCCAGGGAAGGGACCCATTGGTCCCTGCCCTCTACCTACCTGTAACGCCCCTAAATGTATTATTTAGGGGCATCCTGAATCTTCCTTCCTCAGATTAGCAACCACATGAAAAGAAGATAAGAAGGGCCGAAGAGCCGTGCAGAGCTAACAAGAGGACGATTCGCACTGACTTGGCCCCAGCCCTACAGGCCTGTCTCCCCTCGAACCTGCCTCCTGCGAAATACTGGTGTGTCCTGCAGCCAGCAACCTCACAAACCCGAAGGACCTGCCTGCCTTTACTACAAGGAGTCTTTCTACCCGAAAACACCGTACATGTTTAAACTGCAGCTTCTGGTGCCAGCCAGAGATGGCAAATCAAGTACACTCTGCACCTGCCAAATTCGACCAGAGCTCGAGTGGGAAAATACCATGAGGAGATCCCCCCCCAGGCAATCCTGACCAGAGATCTGTCGACACCTGACCTACCTTGCGCCGCCTGACTATGCCTGCAGCCTCAATCCAGAGAAACCCCCTACCGCAACCAAAACAGGTAAGAAAATCCGACGTCCTAAGGCACCCCTGCACCAGACTCCCCACAGCCTTGTGTGCCCAACCCAGCGGTGCCTAACCAACCCTCAACATCCCAACTTACCCTTCAAAGTGGTGGTCGCACCTGGAATATCCCTGTCCCCGTGCCTGCAGTTTTTCTTTGTCCCGGAAAATCTCTATTGGAAACAGGGCACCCTACCGCAAAACAGGACCCTGCACCCGGCTGCCCTAGTGCAGCTGAGGGTGCACCTTTCGTGCTACTTTGCTCCCCAACTTGCCCTGAGCTAAACCCTAGGATCTTTGCTCCCACAACCCTGTGGCCTGCTTGCCATCCGCCACCAACCAGATCCCCCTATCCTCCATAGGATAACATTGGGCCTCAACACTCTGCACCGACCCGTGCAGCTGAGGGTGCAATCACAGTGCATCACTGACCCTGGGAGACCCCTGAGTATAACCCCAGAACCACAGTTGTTTACTTACCTGCAAACTGATACCCTGTGTATCTTCCATATAATAACATTGACAATTCTCTTTCGGAAAAAAAACGACTGTGTGGAGTTTTCAAAACTTGAAATAATTTTAAAAAATCATAACAATAACCTAAACGCATTTTCTCAACTGTTTTCAGGAAATGTCCCAGTGCTGAATGTAGGCATCTAGCACTGAGTTACTTACTTAATATTATTGAAGAAAGCCCATTCACTCTAATGTACTAATACCTGCTAAGTGTTACAATCTGCTTCCTTAACTGTAACCAAAATCACTACAATTTCTACTGCAATTGTGAACCGTGTTCAGACAACTAATTTATTACTGCAACGTATTTTTACGCTTACCTCTGCATTCTTGCTTAGTTCTAGAGAGAAAACAACAGTATTTTTGTTTATTCCAAAACAATTGGCCTAGAGTTCAGTTCTTGAGTGTGTGAATTAATTTGCTGACTGAGTGTGAAATGCTTAACTCTGTCCTCTGATACTGCCTTACTGCTTGACCAAGCAACCACTTTAGAGAGTAAGGTTCTATCTAACTTTAACCTCTGGGCCTATCGGACTCTATACACACTGTACCTCACTTTGGTGCAGTATATAGAGCCAGTTTCTTACAGCGCTGTATCTTCGTCGCCCATCTCGACAGGGTTATTCTATCCCCCATGTCCGTCGTCCTTATTTTCAGCCTGTTGTGCAGACTTCAGAGGAAGGGGAGTACTGGGAGGAGTCTGAGGACCCTCTCGCACAGCAGAGGAATTGAGGGATGCCAGTGGTCTTGACACCTCTCGTAACCTTTGCATGCGGTCTCCTCCTAACGTGGCTATGGTGAAAGGCGCAAGTTACTCAGTGGTGTTGCGTAGGGCGGCCGAGGCCCTCAACCTCTAATTCCCTACAGTGGCCGTCAGGACTAACCTCCCGACAAAAAGTGCTTCAACCTGTGGCGTCCTCTTTGGAGCCCTTGCCGCCCTTTAATGACGCACTTTCGGACGTTCTTTTGAGCACTTGGTCCAGGCCCAACAGAGGGGCTCCATTTGACAGAAACGTGGGCCGACGCCATCGCTCGCCTCCGTGTGACCCCCTCTTTCTCTTCAACACCCCCACCCCTGAGAGCTTGGTAGTCCAAGCCTCTGCTTCCCAAAGCGCGTTCCCTTCCACACCTCCAGATAGGAAATCCAAGAAGCTGGAACAGCTTGACAAGAAGCTGTTTTCATCTGCCAGCTTACTGCTGCGGTCAGTGAACACTGCATGCCTCTTGGGCCATTATTCTAACTCTGTGTGGGACACGGTTGCGCAGGTGCTGCCTGCTTCTCTGGAGGAGGCCCAGACCGTGCTATCCCAAGCTGTGGCATCAGGGAGTGATGCAACCAAGTTCACCATTCGTTGTGGGCTTGGTACCGCCGACTCGCTGGGCAGGGCGATTTCCACGCCGGTGGCGCTTTTGTGCCACGCCTGGCTGAGGACAACTGGCTTTCCAGGGGATGTCCAGAACACTCTGATGGACATGCCCTGCGATGGCTTTCGCCTTTTCGGCAATAAAGCAGATAGTGCGTTGGAGCGTTTTAAGGACTCACAGGCTACGGCCAAGTCCTTGTGCCTGTCGGCCACTCGCCTTCTCCGCCTTCTGCTTTTCGCTCCTTTCATGGCAACGGGAGGGGTGCCCCAGCACGTTTGTTTCTGAGCCACAGGCCTGCGCAACTAAAGCCTCAGCGTGGACGTGGAAACCTCCGAGGCGGTTCCGGGGGCTAGCCGGCAGGTCAGTCCACCTCAACCCCCACAGCATTCACTTTAGTCCGAACTTTCAGGCCCATCAAACTCCTGAGGGCGGCAGGTTTTGCCATCAGCTCCCCCACTGGCGCAACATCACCTTAGACAGGTGGATGTTGCAAATAGTCAAATGGGGCTACTCCCTCCCCGTTCGAGACTAACCCTCCAGCAATGCCACCTCAGTACCACTGCATGTCGGGGGACAATCTTGCGCTTCTTCAACAGGAAGTCATGTCCCTCTTGGCCAAGGTTGCCACCGAGTGTGTTCCTGGGCTAGAAGTAGGTTGTGGTTGTTGTTCCCACTATTTTCTAGTTCCCAAGAAGGACAAGGGCCTGCGTCCTATCTGGGACCTCAGCAACGTCAACCGCTTCTTCTGGGAGGAGGAGTTGAAGATGTTGATGCTAGCTCAGGTCTGGTCTGCCCTCGACCCTGGAGACTGGATGGTAGCGTCGGATTTGCAAGACGTATATTTCTACACCCCCGTCATGCAGGCGTTATCTGCGGTTCATGGTCGGCCACGAGCACTTTCAGTTTACTGTGCTCCCCTTCGGCCTTACCAGCGCCCCTTGGGTGTTCAAAAGTGATGGCGGTCGCAGCTCAACTGCGCAGATCAGGGTTTCCAGTCTTCCCCTATCTCAACGACTGGTTGTTGAAGGCGGGCTCGCCTGGACAGTCGTCTCCCACTTCCAGACTACGGCCGACCTCCTGCATTTGCTGGGGTTCTCCATCAACGTGCTGAAGTCACACCTGATTACCTCTCAGAAGCTCCTCTTCATAGGACCGGTGCTGGACTCGGTGCAGTTTCCGGTTTATCCTCCGAGCAGCGAGTCCGGGATATTCAGTCTTTGATTCCGATCTTTTGGACTCTATCCCGTGTTTCGGTCAGAATGACCCTCCGGCTCCTGGGCCTGATGGCCTCCTGCATCCTGCTGGTAGATCATGCCAGATGGCGCATACGGGCTCTGCTTTGAGACCTGAAGTTCCAGGGGCACAGCATCAGGGCAACCTGTCCGATCACGTCTTGATCTTGGAGGGCACGGCACGACAATTGCAGTGGTAGCCCACGAATCACGATTGAGTCAATGGCAGATCCCTCTCCCTTCCCCAACCGGAACACACAGTTGTGACGGACTCGTCCCTTCTGGGATGGGGTGGCCCCATGGGAGAGCCGGAGATCAGAGGCCTCTGGTCTCCGGCGGAGTCCGGGATCCACATCAACCTTCTGGAGCTTCGGGCAATCCGGCTTGCACTGAAGGTATTCCTTCCCTCTGTCTGAGGAAGAGTAGTGCAGGTGTTCACGGACAACACGACCGTCATGTGGTACTGCAACAAAAAGGGTGGGGTAGTGGACCCTAATTCAGGAGGCTCTATGCCGCTGTACTTGGCTGCAACACCAGGGCATTTCCCTGGTGGTTCAACACCTGGCAGGATCACTGAACTCCAGGCTAGACAAACTCAGCCGCCGGTGCATGATGGGTCATGAATTGAGTCAGAACTCTGACGTGGCGCAAGGTCTCTTGGAGAGCCTTGGTTAGATCTATTTGCCACCAAAGAGAACTCGCAATGTCATCAGTTCTGCGCGTTGGAATTTCCAAGGTGGCTCTCGCTAGATGACACTTTTCGTCGCAAGTGGAGATGCCGTCTACTATACGCCTTTCAGCCTATGCCACTTCTACCCAGAGTGCTGAAGAAGATCAAGCGCGACCGGGCCCAAGTCAATCTTCTGGCTCTGAACTGGGCTCGAAGAGTTGGGTATCCCGAGCTACTCAGCATGGCCATTGATCCCCCGATCGGACTGCCTCTCTGGGAAGATCTTCTGTCACAGCAACAGGGGACGGTCCTCCACCCGAACCTGTTAAGCCTCCACCTCCTTGCGTGGAGATTGAGCAGCGGCAGTTGACTGCTTTCGACCTTCCTCCCGAAATCTGTGATGTCATCTTGGCAGCCAGGCGTCCCTCCACTAAGACGGTATACGCCTGCAGGTGGATCAAATTTGTGGCATGGTGCACAGCAAAGGGTGTGGATTCCCTTTCTGCCCCTCTTTCAGAGGTATTCAGATTCCTCCTTTCTTTGGCCCAGCAGGGCTCTGCTCTGGGCACTATCAAGGGCTCTCTCTCTGCCATTTCAGCATTTTTACGGCTTTCATATCAGCCTTCTCTTTCCAAGTCCCCTGTTGTAAATAGATTCTTAAAAGGCAATACTCATCTTTTCCCACCTGTTCCCTTCATAATGCCTCAGTTGGAGTTCAACCTGGTTCTAACGTATGTGATGTATGCTCCCTTTGAGCCACTTCACAACTGTCCTCTTCGTCTTCTTACTTTGAAAAGTGCATTCCTGGTGGCCATCACCTCTGCCAGAAGAGTGAGTGAGGTCCAGGCTCTTTCTTCTAAACCTCCTTTTCTCTCTGTCCACCCGGACAAGGTTGTTCTAAGGGCTCGTCCTTCTTTTCTGCTAAAGGTTGTCACTGCCTTTCAGATCGCGCCGACCATCACTTTGCCCTCCTTCTTTCCGCCTCCGCATCCCTCGAAAGAGGAAGTTAGGCTCCACCGTCTGAACCCAAAACGTGTGCTCTCATTCTATCTGAAACGTACACAACCGTTCCGGATGGATGACTAGCTCTTTGTTGGCGACTCCAAGAAAGGGCGGGCCGTGCACAGGTGGACCATCTCTCAGTGGGTTGTTCTGTGCATCAACGCTGGTTAGTCTTAAGCTAAAAAGGTTCCTCCGATGGGGCTCCGCGCCCATTCTACCAGGGCGACTGCAGCCACTACTGCTTTGGAACAGGGAGTTCCCTTGCATGACATCTGTCATGCAGCTACGCGGGCCTCACTGTACACGTTTACCAAGCATTACTGCCTGGACAGCAAGTCCGGGGAGACGGCTTCTTTGGCCGTTCGGTTCTCCAGGACTTTCTGGTGTGATCTTGGTTCGCAGACCCACCACTGAGGTTGGTATTGCTGAGGTATCTATTCTAAGGTAAGGAATCTATCACTACGTGTTACTTTCAGATGCACAAGTTACTTACCTTTGGTAACAATGTATCTGTAAGAAACATTAGTAGTGATAGATTCCTTACCGCCCCACCCATCCTCCCCTTTCTGCGAGCGGATTTCTAGGGTTAAGGTTATCCCTTTCAGGGCCCTAGTTTCAAGGCACCAGTGGTCAGTTTCTTCCATGGGGCGTTCCTGTTGCGGAAAGTCGTGTACAGAACTGACGTCCGCGCACGCGGGCGCATATAAGTAGCTCCAGCGACGTCATTTCAGCGTCAATGGCGCCAACGACTCACGCGGAGCCGCACGACGACGCCTACCGACTTGCATGGGTATTGCTGACAAAAACTTTCCGGATCCAGTCTGACACCTAAGGGTAATTCTAAGGTAAGGAATCTATCACTACTAATGTTTCTTCCAGATATATTGTTATCGAAGGTAAGTAACTAGTGCTTTGATACCAAAGATCCCAGTTTTCAGTAAAGCCATTATGGTGCTGTGGAGTTCGTAATGACAAACTCCCAGCACCATAAACTCTTAATGGCATTACTGCACTTACAATGTCTAAGAATTATTTTAGGCACTGTAGGGGTACATGGCTTGTGCACCTGTACACTTACCATTGGTATAGTGCACCCAGCAAGAGGGGTGGCTGACCTGTGCCACGGCAGTGGCTTGTAGGCATGGCACACAGGGATGTGTGCCAGGGTCTCTTCACTTTGATCTGCACCTAAACACGCAGCCTGTAATGGCAGTGTGCGTAAAGGTACAAGGCCCCTAAGGGTGGCACAATAGGTGCTGCAGCCCTTAGAGGCATCCCTGGCCACAGTGCCCTTGGTACTCATGGTATCTTTTACAAGGAATTGATATGTGGTGCCAATTGGAGTACAAGGTACAATTTTGGGAAAGAACCCAGGCCCTGCAAACCTGATTGACAGGGACCCAGGGCTTATCAAGTCAAAATGCATCAGTAGTCAGGCAAAAAAATGGTGGATTACTGCAACAGTAACCCAGCTTCCTACAAATTATTGACAGGATGTTAAATTCCACCTCAGCCTTAATTTAGCATTTTGCATTAGGTGTGTTTAAATCAAAAGGACAGTGAATTTCAACCACATCACCTGCTTGCACGTTGTGGGCGAGGTTTATAGACCAAGAGCAGCAGGAGTGCTGATCTTAAGACTGAGGGAAACCTATGAGCTGGCTGAGGTGGCATCAGGCATATCAGTCATTGGTAGCGGTGAGACAAAGTGAAGCAATGCGGAGGGAGCATGGGGGCAGGGGAAAGGGTGCGGCGGTGGTGCACCGTGTCAACAAATTGAAGTGCAGCTCCAAACTCACTCTCTGCTTCCTCCTGCAGCTTCCCGCAACGGCTTTCAGCTCTCCGCTCTCTTCTACTCATCCCCCTACCATCGCACTCCGGTTTCATGACCAAGTTGCCTCTGCTGCCACCTTCCTCTCCTGCTTTTCGACTCTGGGAGCTCAACTCATTTCATTCGGCCCAGTCAAGCAGCTGAGCTTGTAGAAGGAGAGGCGGGGGTCAATGTTGATAAAGCCATTCCTGGTTGATTGAGCCCTGACACGCGAAAGCGGCCTGGTGAGGTCATGGTGCAGCTTGCGACCAGGTGCACTCCCACCCCACTCCAGGTACCAGATATTCTAGCCCTCAGCCTGAGCCGGAAACTGAGCCAAGTGGACACACCAGCTAATAAGTCAAGTCAACAGTACAATAGTAAGACCATCAGCGTGCTCGTGCTCCCCCAATGGTTATTGACACACATCTACGGAGGGGGTGAAGCTGCGCTGTAAGCAGGGCCGAAGGACTTGGCTCCCTCCTTGCTGGGAGGGATCTGTCCATCCGCCCACTGGCCCATAAACTCCAGGCATGTCTATGGTCCCCGACTCCGGTCTTGATACTTGGCACGGCATGAGAAATGTGAACCTTACACACTACTCAACACACCGGCAGGTTACAGGCACTAGCCGCACTTTCAACAGAGTACAATTCAGGCACGCTAGTGCTGGACTTCCTGCCGCAACAGGGCAACCAGGCTATAGGGGTGAGACGGCGCCTCTCATTGACACACCGGATGACCTCCCATCAGGTTGGGGGGAGTTAGTGGGATGATCCCCACAATGCCTTGAAGGAAAAAACGAAATAAACATAGCTCTACCAGTCAAGAGAAGAAACAAGCAAAACCAAGGCCCATTCTAAAATTCAGAACGGAGCCCTTAAAAACAGTCATCGGCATGACCCCAGAGGAGAATCCAAAATAGCTAGAGTGCCACATGGCCTGCCATAACCAGCACATTGCGAGCTTCATTCCAAATAGGACAGCTGCGTGTACTCGCCAACCCAAAATCGACACCAGGTTCAATTTTCTGAAGATGTGGACCCAACCCTTTTTTTGAATAATGAAGGGCTTTCTGGGATTCAGACTTCACTATTACCTGCAGCGACTACAAGTCCTACCGAAGAGACCTCAGGACAGCCACCGCTGCTTTCAACTTCAACACCACCATTTAAGTCGTCCTTTAACTCTTCAAATGGGTGGCAAGAGACCTGTTCAACAGGTTGGCCCCATACTGATTGAACTAATCACATTAGCCCCTGGATCGTCTGATGGGCAGACTATAGGACAGGCTCAAACTATGGAAAGGCGGGCAATGACCACAGCTGAGGAAGATGAGCTCACCGGCCTGCTCTCTTGAAGAGAGGCAGAAGATAACCATTCGAAGAATCACCAGCCCCACCCTGCACGGTCTGTGCCCTCATGCGATTGCACCTGTGATTTTAGCAGCAAGTATTGGGAGGGCACTAACTGACCTGGGGACGACAGGGAACATAGGGCGCTTATGTTTTTAGGAACAGCAGAATGGGAGGAAATGCTGGCAACCTATCCACAGGATCGTCCACAATCACCCCGTGCTCCCGGCTGACCAGCCCTCAAGGCAAAGAGGTAGAGCCAAGCAGAGAAATGTTTTTGCCTAGCGACAATGTCTGGGCATCCCTCCTGAACATGGTGCAGCTATCTGTGGAAGCTCTGCAGTACTAATCAAAAAAGATGGACATCCAGCTTTCACTCTCCCATACTCTGACCATCTTTGTCGGTGGCATAGGTGGCAAAATAGGGGAACTAAACTCACTGATTAAACAAGTGCAGTCAGATACTGCATTGACACAAACTGCTATTGCATCAATATCGTATACAAACTATTGTCTCTTCCTTCAATGCTCAGTGTTCTAATAAGTGAATTCAAATATAACTAAAATCCACAAGGTACCCCGTCAGCTAGGTTGGCATTGCGTGGTCTCAAGTCACCAACTCCCCATAGCTACTCTTGACCTCCTCCAAACATGGAGGGCGAGGGGGATCAGTGGGATTCCAGCCTCCGGTGTCACAGGCGCAGGATATGCTGCAAGCCCTGGAGACAAGAGCAGCATACTCTGATTTCTAACAGCAGTTGCACAGCGACTACGGCATCGGATCTTGCTGCATTTGGACAGCCGTCAGGCAGAGACGACCTGCTCAACGGCACGGGCACAACCTTTTACGGAAGTAGCAACACCAAATACAGGCGGACACAAAGAAGGAAGGGGCGAAACAAAAACAGGTTGTCTGCAACCAAGGAGGTGTCTACCCCTTATTCAGTGTAAGAAAGTGACTCTGTATATACTGGACCAAAGTAAGGTACAGTGTGCACAGAGTCCACAGTCCCCAGAGGTTTGGCAGAGGCTAAAGTTAGATATAACCTTACTCTCTAAAATGGTAGCTTGGTCGAGCAGTAAGGTAGTATCTGAGGGCAGTGTAAAGCATTTGTTGTACACACTGTCAGCAAATGGTCTCACACACTCAAGAACTGAACTCTAGGCCAATTGTTTTATATCAAAAGATATCGTTTTATTTTACAACCAACAAGGTATCAAAATATACTTTCTCCGAATTAATTACTTTAGTAAATACTTTTCAAATAGGCTATAGACTTTTTGATTACAATAGCTACAGTTGTTGCAATAGGCAGCACACTTTCAAACACAATGCAACATTGAGCTCAATGGGAATTTCTTGTTAAATGCAATTAATTACTTTGTAGATTACTTTTCTAACCACAGGACTGGATTCTAGATTCAGTCCTGGGACATGCACTGTAAACAGTTAAGTAAAAGCCTTTTGGGTACAGTAGTGATTTGTAAGGAATATTATTGCATTTTAAAAGTTGACAAACTTTTCTGGGTAAAATTACCAATGTTATCCTATGAAAGGAAATTCAGTTTGCAGGTAAAGTATGTTTGCGTTACTTTTGTAATCCAGTGCCAGGCTCCTAGGGTCAGCACTGGGACATCAATCTAAAACAGGCAAGTAATTACGTTTTTATCGCTGGCACGATTTTTAAAGAATATTTGTAAGTTTCAAAAATCGACACTTAGAAACTTTTACAGCAAAAAGCAGGCAATTTTATCCTATAGAAGGAAATTCAAGTTACTTGTACGTACGGTTAAAATTACTTTTCAGGGTGAGTACTGGGCTAAAAGATGCAGCACTGAGGTCTCTCCTGATAACAGGTGAGTACATCGGAATTGGTTGTTAGGCTGATTTTAGATGAATATTTTAAAGTTCCAATACTCCACACTTGGAAATTCTTCTAAGTGAAACCAGTCCATGTTAGCCTATGGAAGAAAAGTGAGTTATCGGCTTTAGGTAAGTACTCGACTGGCAGAGTTAAGGTTCCAGACTCGGGGGTCTCCCAGGGCCAGGTAAGTACAGTTGGTACACTCTCAGCGGCACAGGGGCAGTCGGGTGCAGAGTTAGTTAGTCCCAATGTTATCCAGTGAGAGGCAGGGGGCCTTCAGTTGGTGGCTGCTGGCAAGCAGGCCACGCGGCTGTGGGAGCTGGGCTCCTGGTCACTTGCTCAGGGCAAATGGGGAAGTAGTTTAAGACAAACGTTGCTCTGCCAGGGGCACTCAGGCTGCTGGGTGCTTTTGAGACGTCGGGTGCTCAATGGTTCTCTTGGATGGTCCGCCCACTAAAGACGCCAGAACTGGGCTGTCAGACCTCAACTCCTCAGCTGTACTTCCTCGATCATCTCCATTGGTTGGTGAACATTCTGGGAGCACTAGGGAATCACCTTCTCAGTTGGCAGTTGCCATCAGCTGCCCTACTGAATATCTATCTTTACCCTTCAGGAGTATACGTGGCAATGCAATGGAGCAGCCACCATAGACAACACCCCAATGAGAGGTGAACAGCAATAGGACTCTGGTGGCGAGCCCAATTCACTAACTAGACACATCGAATCCATAGTAGAACCTCGCTCAGAGCAGGAAAGTGTACACTCAGTCCTGATTAGCCTGAGTATGCTCAGGCTGATCTTAGATCAAAAGTTACTAGACCAACTCAACCAGAGAATGTACAGTCATACCGTCAAAGCCCTTGGGGCTGTGAAAACTCACACAAAGCCCATCCGCATCACTAGTACAGCACCAAAACCCTTGACTTCATTCCAGAATATATTTCTAGAGGGATCCAGGACGTCCTGAACAGGGGCAACATTCTTAGGCTATTTATTAAAATCAGTCCCAAAATTATCCGATCTACGATCAACGAACCTTACAGCGATTGCATTTGCGTGGACAGATGAATCTTCCAGAGGGGAAGCAACTAAGGCTACTAGGTCCTTGATTGAAATTGCTCAGAGTGCTGTTGGTATGGCCCATCTTTGAGAGGGAGGGGCAAAAAGACTGCCCCATGTTAAGATTCAGGATAACCCCCTACCTCTACTCTCCCCTTGCCAATAATGAGTGGGAGTCCAAGGGCACAAGACAACCCTCTCTGGGCTCCGGAGGGCAATGGGGGCCTTCTCCAAGAGAAACTACAGTCTTCAATGACCAACATGGACTGGCAAGACAAAACTAAAGCATTGAATGGGTATGTGGGTTGGGTTTTGAGAACAATCCACATCTCGTCTCATGACTGATGACAGAGCTTGGGTCAGAGGTTGCTTGCTGAAACTAATTGCAGATCCTTTCACCTATCCTTCTGGAACATTAATGGTCCGTCCACAAAATTCCAAGAGTATGTGTGAACATTCAACATAACGTACCTGAAGGAGACCTGGCTTGTTGAACCTGCCCACATTCAAGGGTTCATGAATTTCTCTATCCCAGCTGTAAAAGAGGCTTAAATGGCCACCTCTATGGTAGTTTGGTACTATACATCTCTATAGCAAGCACAGCCTCAGTCACAGCTTTGGATGTCAAATCTCCCGCACTCAATGCAATCAAGATCTCCATCTTAAACAACAAAGCAGATTTCGACTTGCTTTCTCATTATTGTTTATGTTCACAAAAAAAGGAAGTTAAGAGCCACCAGGCAATTGGTGCAAGAACTCCTGAGGATAATTTTGAAGGAGGGCACCTCATCTCGTGGTTTCTTGGGGATATTAATTGACATTTATTGAGCTCCTCCTCGAGCGACATTGTGCTGTCTCAATCCTCACTCTGGCCTTGAGCACATTCACGGCCTTAAATAGAACTGTTAGTCAGCGGCTAGATGATCTTGAGCACCTCATCTAAAGGACTTTGAATGGCAGGTTTATATGGGACAACCCACAGGCTGCCATATTTCATTCTACTAAAACGAGTTCAACTATGGATTGCACTTTTGTACATGTACGATCATACCAACTTGGCGATAGAGGTGACAGCGACTACCTACAATTGGAGGTGGCTTCCTTAGCTGGCCACCTGTTTTAAGTCAAACTCTGGAAGCAGTGAATATCACATATACCATAAACTACAAACTAATCAAGTTCTTACAGTCTGTCATCTAGGATCTGGCTCTGGTTGCAGCTGACATTTTACAATGATCAAGTGCACAAACCTGAGACGCTGTGTCCATGTGGGAGAGCGTTACTAAAATATTTCGGCCTGCGTTTGCAACACCAGCCAAGATAAGACCTGCTCAAACAGTCTTTTTTGGTAAAAGGCAAACGTAGCACAACTCAAACTGCTCAAAAAGGTGGTAAGCAAATCCCTCAGCTCTCTCCGGAACAGACCAGGGGATGCCAATGACCATGCAGTACTAAAGCAACAGAAAACTCAGCTAAAAATACAGAGTGGGCCATCAAAAGAGCCCAAGACTATCTCTGGGACAAACTGTTCTGGAACATAAAACACAATGACCGTGTCTGGTTCTGGGCTACTGTCAACAAACTACTTCGTGTCAGGGGCAACCTGAGCAAAATTTCCAACAGAACACTTCTTTCGCCCACAGACCGGAAATGCCACACAGGTCACCCAGGGAGCTGTAAACTTTACTCAGCCCACAGTACAATATATGGTTGACTCAGACATAATTAAGCGAAAGCTAGTTAAAGGGTGACTGGAAGGTGCCTTGGGTCCAAATGACATCCCCCAGCAGTCTTCAAGTGGGTCTCTGCTTTTTGGGCTGAAACTTTGGCTCTGTTTTTTTTCACAAATCAGGAGTCTCTGCACATTGCTTTCCTTATGGAGGAGCTCGATAATTTCACCTGTATTTAAGAACAGTGATACTTTGGCAACATGTTATCGATTAGTGGCCCTTATTGACATTGAGGCAACATTCTCTGCAAGTACTTTGCTCAAAGAATTGCCAACCTAGCCTTTGAGCAACTCCATCATTCTGTGTAATCAGACAGGTTTCTCAAATACATCTGCACAACAACTACCATATTGGCAATCGCTGTTCTAATGTATGCAGCTAAAAGTGCTAAAATGCCTTTGCACCTCTGTTTTATAGATTACAAGGCAGCCTTTGGCCTTGTTGACTGCGGGAAGATTTGTAACAAGGTGACAAATCAAAACATCCCTCATGCCCTGTTGGACATTCTTATCCTGCTCCACAAGGACACATCGGTGCAGGTCAAGCTGGGCGCAGGAATTACATTCTATAGTTATTTCAACAGGTCATGGCTTGAAGCAGGGGTGTGTCCTTGCACAGACTCGCTTTTCATGGCTTACCTGACATAACTGGCTTACCTGACATAACGGCTGCAAACTTGCAACACACTTGCTCCAAAAATAGGGGGCATGGAAATTTCCAGCTTTTTGTACTCTGATGATGTAGTCCCGGTCAGTCATACTCTGGTTGGGCTGAAACTGCTGCTCAATGCCACAATGAACTACTCTACAGAAAATGGCCTGACACTCTACCTTGGAAAAGAGCCCCAACATAGTTCTGGGGAGGCACTTGGATTGAAAACACAGTTAAGAGTACACATAGTTAGGGGTTAATATTGATAAAAATGGCTCCTTCTCTGCCCAGAAAAGAACGGTCAAGAGGGCTTGGTGTTGGCTATCCCACTTAAAAATCTTAGAAGAAAATTGGCAGGCCCTTCACTGGCACTCTTTCTACTGGTAGTACAAGCTAAGCATCAAAAGAAAAGAACTGGGTAAAGTGTGCACCACCCTAGAGAACAATAATACAATTATGCAATCTGATAGTCACCATCAGGTAATATATTAAATACATTCAATAATACAGGACAGGAAAAAATAGTCAAAATTCTTCAGAGTTTGAGAATCTTCTTTTCTTTTTATTCTTCAATTCATCAAAAATGAAAACACACGTGTTTCGTAAGTACTAAATAAGTACTACAACTTTCTCAAGGCTGTAACATAAGATGAAAACAAGTATAAATATAAAGTTATAAGTATAAATACATATAAGCATGTCTAGAAGACAAGTGAAGAGGTGATGAGATCCAAAAAGGGAGAGCAAAAAATGAATAATATAGAAAAAAAGGAGAGAAGCACCAGACCCAAGAGGAAGAGAACGTGCGAATTTTTTTTTTTTCCTGACTTAATCTGTCTTTTATCTACATACCATTCTATTCCCCTTCTTGCTTTCTTTCACAATTTGTCAGTTGTCTTGTTCAGTTTTCTTTACATTCATGTGACCACTTTCAATCTGGTTTTCATCCTGCACACTGAGTGTAAAATCATGAATCGGTAATCACTAATTCCTATTAACTCATTTTTGTTCAGTTATGTGACTCTGCTCTGGATTCATTCTTTTCCCTCTAATTATTTGTACTGTGTTTCATTGCCCAGCTACCACCCTGTTTTGATCTGTCCTTGGTGCAAGTCCTTCAGCTTGTTGACACTTGTTTAACTTTATGAAATCTTCTCTTTTAAAAAATGTTGACTTTGTGAATTATTTTTCCTGATCTTTATTTATTAGTCTTGAAGGCACTGCTGCAATTGCTACTGTAAATCCTTGAAGGCAAATTCTCTTGTTTACTTTACTGTGTGATGTTTTTCCCCCAAACCCTTCTATATTCCTTCCCCCACTATCAATTCTGCTGTTCTGTCTTTTTTATAACCCCTTTTTCATTATCTTTACCTAATATTTTATTTATTAAAATAAGTGGGAGGAACAAGAGGAGAGAAGTGAAAAATGGGAATTCAAGAGAAAATGTCGAATACAAAGGGAGATGAAGCATAGCTGAAGCAGACATGATGGAATAAAACATGAATAAGGTGTTTTGCTGACTCAATAGTTATAAATTGAATAAGTATGAAGATTGAAAAATACAGATGGAAGTAGAGAGAGGCATGGGATGAAGACAGAGACTTGGTATGCAAAGAATGCAAATGAAGGAAGAAAATAGTATTGGAAACATTGAAGAAAGAAGTCGTGAATGAGCAAAGAGGATCATTGCCTTGAAAGATTAACTTGAAAATCCACTGTAGTGCCTTCAAGTAGATCTTTCAGAATCTGAAAGGAGTCCGCACTTTATCTTGTGTTGATTCAGCACCATGTTGTACAGGTCAAACGGCTTTAGCCTTTTAAGCTATTAATATTGAGCTCCTAGATCCTGAGGTTCAGCTTGATTTAGAAGGTTTTAGGTAGGCTCCCACAGATTTTCTTCTAAAAAAGACTGAAGATGATTTCGGGCTGAACGACTAAATGGTAATATTTACAGACAGAAATATGTACAAATGTTTTGGTTTTTAAATTCTTGTGTTGCATTCTGTCACCTTTGCATGCTTACGTTCATATGCTATTCTTTTGTGCAGTATGCCAACATGTTTTCTCTTTCAGAAAAGACTATTCCAGTCAGAAGTCATCTCATGGAGCTGGGTTTAACTGCTGCAAAATTTTCTCGGAAACTTGGCAATGTTGGCCTTGCCACAAGGTTACTTGCTCAGTGCAGTGAAGTTCAATTGGGGCACGCTACCACAGCTCAGGATTTAGTCAATCATTTTAAAAAAATGTCCATACAAGATCAAGTAGATGAAAAATGGGGTCCTGAACTAGACATTGAAAAATCAAAGTTACTATACTCTGCAGGTAAGTGGAAGTTTTCTGCACATCATATACATTATTTTTAAGCGTTACTAAAAGTAGTTTGGGTAATGCTTGTATATTATTGTACATGTTTTTGTTAATAAGTATACGTTTGCAGCCGCTTATGCCTTAGTCTACTACTAATCACCCAATGGAAGTTCATTGCGATTTCATTTTTACACTTACGAAACCAAGTAATACTTTCATATATATTGTAACCAAATCCATTAACGAGCTTAATCCTTCATGTTGTGCAGGTCAGTCCACCCATGCCATGGAAATGCTGAGTTCCTGTGCCATATCCTTTTGCAAATCAGCCAAAGCAGAGGATGCAGTGGCAAAATCTATCTTGACACTCGCAAAATGGATTCAGGCTGATTGGAAAGAAATTTCTAGCCAACTGAAGCTGGTTTATAGAGCACGACAACAACCGAATCCTAATGGACTCTCGACTTTGGCTAAAAACATACACACCTTGATTGACCTACCACCTGTTAATACAATGGAAGAAGACTATCCGCGAATCGAGAGCGAATCTACAGGTAAAATTAACATTCAGTGATTGCCAAATATTTTTTTTTTAAGTACTATTGCTTAAAAGTCCTGACAAAAGCGTACCCTTCTTTGCTTGAACATGTACTGAAGGTCAGGTTTCTACACCAATTAAAAAGAAAAGCACAGTTTAAATCGCTTCTATAAAGCAGCTGCTACTTCAGGATTCGAAAAACTAGGATTAATTTTCTGTTCGCTATTAGATATTTATCCACAGATCACCACAAACTGAACAGTCTCTCTGCATGTGTATCAATTCAATCTTTATAGTAGTGCATTTCCCAGTGTCTCAATGTTGACACTGTTGTCCTGGATTTGGAACATGGGACCCACATTTTAAATATCCTTCTCTTTACATGAATTCATCCTCTTAGCTAGAAAGGTTTGATGACTTTGAAAGATGTCTTGGTGGATTAGTAGTACTGTGAGTAAGAGGGTGGCATCATTACAAATAGTAAGATTTTAGATGAGCGGTTAGAGTTTGAGAGGTTTTTTTCTGGAGTGAGGATCCTCTTATGAGCGCCTAAAATGTTAAATCAGGATGAGTTTTCCACCATCTCTGAAATGCTTATTGTCCCTGATTTACCACAGTGTTCCTCAAACATTTGGGTGCTCTTTCAGAGGAGTCTGTCTCAAAAACAATCATGCTAAATCTTTAAACTCTCAAATTCATCAGTTTTGTTTCAAAGTGAATCCTAACAAGCATTTGTAGCCTACACTGTTAAAGTCTAGGTTTTCATTGTTGAGATTGCTGTTTAGATAGGGAAGACATTCAGTTAGATGAAACCTTATACGGAAAAAAAACCAATGGTGGAGGGGCAGAATGGTCTTCTAGTAACAATTGTTGGTACCAGCAGATAGTTATATTTTAGTAACAGCTCCTTTAGACTTCATGATCCATTGCATCATGAATTCAGTGTAGTATGTACAGTATTGATGCAAGTTCCGTTTTTTACCTGGCACAGCTATCATTATTTATTAGTTAGGAAGAGATTGATACACCAGGGAGTGCTTCAGAGTGCAGAAAATGATTTTGCTCACACATTCGTAATGAAATTGCCTCTTGTCCCCCAGCTGCCTCCTCCCCTATCCAAGAAGCTCTATGACTGAGGTTGTGTCAAAAGGTAGCTATAGAGAATGTTACAGTGAAAAAAGGAACAAAGGTCCCGACTTTTTTATCCCCCCAAAAAAAGTTGTTGGCGATCTATTATAAACTTGGAGTTTCTTAATAATGTCTAAAAGAAATTATTATTGTTACTCTCCGTGTTGCAAGCTCATCCAGAAAGGGCTAGGTCAGTCTCTAAGGACCTGCAGGAAACAGAATTTATTTTTTCCTGTCCAAGCAGGTCACAGACAGTATCTAAAAAGACAGCATTCTCAACTAGGCATGCTGCGTAGAATAAAAAATGGAGGGTTACTTAGCATCCAAAGACATATTAACGGAAAGGTTTGTAAAACTAAAAACACTATGCAGTCCAATGCATGTCTTCTGTCCATGTGCTCACGAGACTTGAATGGGAACAATGTCAGAGTCGCCGGCACAGCTAACATTTTTATATTGATTGGTAGTCCAACAGAAATACCTGTAATGAGAAAATGCCAGATAAAATGTGCAACTGTATATTCACTGTAGTACCCTGGCCAATTAATCTCTTTGCAATGATTACGGCCATTACTTTGCTTTTGCATGGTTCAGAAACAATATGGTTTTGTTACTTCTCCCCATAGTCCTGGATTTAATTTCAGATTGGTAAAGGGTCAGTGTTAATATAGTATCCAAAAGAATATCCATAAGAGGCATGGATTATTTTGGTACTTTAGCCTGGACTTCAGTCTGGGTAGTCTATGCTTTCCAGGTATTCTTACACAGAGGAGACCCAGCCTGATGAGTAGCTTAACTCAGCGAATATTTCCCATCTGAAAGAGACTGTTAGTTATAGATTCCTTACCTTAGAATTACCCCCAGGTGTCAGACTAAATCCAGAGAATTTTTTTCTTGGCAGTACCCCCTGCTCGTTGGTAGGTGGTGTCAGTCGACTCCACGTCTGTCGTTGGCGTCGTGGTTGCCGGGATGATATCGCGGTGCCTACTTAGATGTCGCCCCTGCGCGCTGACGTCAGTTCTTTTTTTTTCTGCGGCAGCCTAGCACAGATCCGTAGAGAGGAAAAGAGGGATACTGAGGGTTGTCTACATCTTGATGGTTTCTCCTCATACTTTGTCCCAGCAACCCTCTCCTCTAGTGGACGGACAAAGGGTGGTCTTATAACCTTAGTAGGACTGGAGCACAAGTGTGCAATAGAGGTTTTAATGTCGAAAGCTATGACCTCCTAGGGTACCCTTTTAACATTCCCCAACAAGCGTAGACTGCTTCTTACCAATTTTTACAGCACTGTCACATCAAGAGAGCAGTCAGATGTAATCGCCAGTTTTAAAGCATTTATTGATGACTTCTACCTAACTGAACCACCTTTTACTATAATCATGGTTGCCGGGGATTTTAACTTGCACCCCATCATGTACAGCGACCACTGATTCTGACTCTGAAGGCTCATTTGAACCGCAGGTGCATTATACACATTCCCGCCTAGGTGACGCCGCAAATAGCCTTGGTTCAGAGTTTAACTTAACCAACGTAATGGTTAGCACTAGGGATTCCCATTATGAGAGAACACCTTCATTTAAGGTGGGGCGGGACGGGGGGACACTGTTATTGAGTTATATTTTTGTTTCTAGTTGCTTTTCCCTGCAATTTTAGATTTTAAGGTTTTAAGTCATCCCCTGAGTGATCATAACTCAGTTACAGCACTAATTCACTGGGATAATAAATCACAAGGCCCAATATCCTTATATAAATAGCCCTTGATCCCGACGGATCAGGGTCGAAGGGTGAGGTGGGCCACTATCGATCCAGGGGGTTTTGTCCAACAGCTGATCTTCTTGTGTCAAACAGAATTCTATATACGTTTGTCCTGAGAAGAGTCACCGCAGAGCATTCTGGCGTAAAACCTGTAGGTTTATTAAATCCGCGCTTTCTAAAACTGCCACATATCTGGGCTTGCAAGCAAAAAAATGGTTTGACAACCAGTGCTCCAAATCCGGCAAGGATCTTTGGAACCTTCTGCAGCTAAGCAGACGTCAGGAAGGCCAGGACTGCCTTTAGAACTGTTTGCATGGAACGTAAGGCTCCACTTAAAGAGGAGATATGGGGAAAGTTACTAATTGCCAGTAGGCAACGAGATAGCTCTGCTTTTCGGAGCATCATTAATTCTCCTCTTTTTAGTAACGACCATCTCCCCAACCAGGCCTGCACCATTCCGCCCCAGGCCTGGATCGACCATTTTGCGGCTAGCTATAACCTAGATGCTGCAGCTTCCAGACCTCTCCCATTAACCTGGTCAAACTCGATAATAATCGTCCCAGTTTTTAAAAAGGGCAATAGATCAGACCCTGCATGTTTTAGGCCCATCTCCCTCTTAGACTCAGAGGTGAAGATCATTGGTCGGATTTAATTAAACCGCATAGCTGATTCGGCCAAGAACAGAGGCTTTTTAACTGACCTGCAATATGGGTTTTGTCTTTGACGGGGGGGGGGGCTATAGAGCAAACTTTGAACCTTTACTTATTAACATGTAAATACACGAAGGTTAAAAAGGGGGCAGTCCAACTGGCCTTTATGGACCTTGGCTCTGCCTTTGACGGAGTCAACCGCTACAAGCTCTGGTCTCTGATGGAACAGATGAATGTAGATCAGTTTTAATAAGATTCCTTTGTGATTTGCACTCTGACCTTTCAGCCAGCGTCAGGTTTGGCCCCAATGGGGAGTGCACAGAGTACTTTAAATTGCATTGCATGGTGCGGCAAGGTTATATTTTAGGCCCTTTCTTATTTTTTTCTGATATCTATCACATGGAGCAAGCCTTGACAGTACCAGGTGTTGACATTCCTAAAGCAGGCGG
Organism: Lissotriton vulgaris; assembly: GCF_964263255.1. Taxonomy (NCBI): domain Eukaryota; kingdom Metazoa; phylum Chordata; class Amphibia; order Caudata; family Salamandridae; genus Lissotriton; species Lissotriton vulgaris. Next base: position 196,217,536 of record NC_141698.1, read on the forward strand.
TCATCTTCTTCCCACTTGCTCTATGCTGATGACATTGTTTTAATTGCCCGTACAGCTAAAAGCTTACAAAAACGTCTTATTCTTTTTTATTACTTTCATGAGCTGTCTTGGCCCTTTAAAGCTCTGGAACTCGATTTGGTTAAAGGTGGAACTTAGTTTTAGCAGATTAATTCTGCAGGACTGTTTAAAATTAGAAAAATCCTCCCTGATCCCGTGGCTGAATATGTGGCAGGTAACCTATGGGTCCTAGGGTGATCCGAGCTGTATGATGATCCCTCTGTTTTAACTCGCTCTGTGGGCAAAAAGGCCGTAACAGCGCTGAGGGAAAAGCTGGCATCAGAGCATGTTTGCTATTTGGTGGGGACTTTAAAACATGTACCAGTTTGACTAGGATAACTTGTATGCACATTTTTAACAATATTTTCTGTCTTTTATGATTTTATTTGTAAAATCGAATTCTGTAGCAGGGGATCTCTGTGTATAGTCATAATCTAGTGAATAGTCCCGCCCATGTGCGTGGACCCCGGCAATCAAAAATAATCTCTTAAGTTGTCAAAAAAATGCAGAACTGCAAAGACACTTAAGAGAGAATTTAAAGACAAATAATGCAGCCTATATCCACAGGCTACACTGTCCAGTACTTCAACTAGAAATTCCACCAAAAAAACCACACACACATCACAGCCTGCCCAGTTTCTTTCATAGAGAAACTTGCCTCTACCAGTAAAAGCCTCTGGAATGATAGAGAGGAAGGCATGGACAGACAAGCCCCATAGGCTGCCATTATGTGGCTTAAATAGGATACTGTGCCTTTAAGAGAACTTTCCAGAACTTCTCCCAGAATGCACAGCAGGTCCCTCTTACTTTCAGTTCTTTTTGAAGGCATAACACGCCAGACCTGTAGAATTCCTTACATGAATATCTTTCTCCACCGGGGAGGAGAGAGGGCGCTTATGACTATAACAGAGATACCCCTACTACAGAACTGGAGTTACAGGACAGAAACTACTCCTTCTGTAGTAGGGGATCTCTGTGTATAGTCATAATCTAGTGAATAGAATGGCAAGCCCATCCCACACCAAAGCGGCGGTGGAGAGAAGAAAATTAACACCACTACTGTGCGAACAGATTTCGCAGCGAAGCCTGCCCAACCTGAGCGTCTGCCCTGGCATCAGTGTCCAGACAGTAATGCTTAGCAAAGGTATGGACCGACTTCCAAGTGGCCGCCTTGCAGATTTCTGCAATTGGAACGTTACGGAGCAAAGCAGTCGTGGCAGCTTTGCCCCTGGTGGAATGAGCCTTAGGTTTACCCCCTAAGGTCTTATTAACTGTATGCAGGACACAATCCACCTAGAGATGGACTGCTTAGAGGTAGCAAGACCCGTCCATAATTGATAAACAATTGGTCCGACCTACGAATATCTTTGGTTTTATCCAGATAAAATTTCAGCACCCTCCTAACATCCAGGGAATGTAGAGACCTTTCCGCCAGAGATGAAGGGTTCTGAAAAAACGTAGGCAAAGTTATGGTCTGGTTGACATGAAAATCAGAAATAACCTTGGGAAGAAATTTAGGGTGAGTACGCATAACAACCCTAGCAGCATGAAATACAGTATACGGTTCTTGGCAACACAACGCCTGAATTTCACTCACCCTGCGGGCCGATGTAATGGGCACGAGGAACGCCGCCTTCCAGGATAGGTGCTGCAACAAAGCCTTATGAATAGGTTCAAAAGGCTCCTTCGTCAATCTGGACAGCACCACATTCAATTCCCATGAAGGCGAATGGAGCCTGACAGGAGGGAATACTTTCTTCAAGCCTTCCAGAAAATCTTTGATCACAGGGATCTGGAAGAAGGAAGTCTGTGAAGGGCATTTCCTGTAGGCAGTCAATGCAGCGAGATGAACCTTAATGGAATGAACATTAAGTCCAGACTGCGCCAAATGTAGAAGGTAAGGAAGGATGACATCTTCCTTGCAAGTCGTTGGGTCATTGTTCTTGGACTTAAACCAGATACAGAACCTTTTCCACTTGTAGGCATAGGAAGTCCGAGTGGAAGGTCTCTTAGACTCCTTCAGTATGTCCATGCAATCTTCGGGCAGATTCAAATGGCCATATTGCACTATCTCAGGAGCCATGACGCCAAACTCAAAGACGAGAGGTTGGGGTGCAACATCTGCCCCCCGAACTTCATGAGAAGGTCCGGCCTGCACGGCAGCCGTATGTGAGGAAGGAGAGACCGGTGAAGCAGGTTCGTGAACCACGACTGCCTGGGCCATTCCGGAGCAATGAGTATCATCTGCGCCCTGGACTGGGCCAGCTTGATGAGTACCGCTGGAATCAGGGGAATGGGTGGAAAAGCGTACAGAAACGTTCGACCAGTTGATCCATAGCGCATTCCCCAGCGTCCCCTGCTGGTAGTACCTGTAGGCGAAGTCTCGGCATTTGCTGTTTTCGGCGGTGGCGAACAGATCTACGTCTGGAGTCCCCCACCTTGCGAAGACTTCTCCTAGTACTTCGTCGTTTATGACCCATTCGAGGTTTTCCTGAATCAGTCTGCTCAGTGCGTCCGCCTGAACATTCTGCACACCTGGCAGATGGGTAACCATTATCGTCAGTCCTCTGGCCAGAAGCCAGTGCCAGATCGTCTGCGCCTCCTGCGACAGTGCGCTCAATCTCGAACCCCCCTGCTTGTTGAGGTAATACATCGGGGTCGTATTGTCAGTCTGTACAAGCAGAGAGTTGGTCTGAAAGGATGGATAAAAGGCCTTCAGTGTCAAGTGAACAGCTCTGAGTTCCAGGAAATTGATGTGATACGTGGCCTCCATCGGGGACCACGTTCCTTGAATCTGTAAGTCTCCGGAGTGCGCCCCCCAACTGTGGAGAGAAGCATCCGTCACAATAGTCTGCGTGGGAATGTCCTTGTGGAAGGGAACCCCTCTGAGGAGATTCTCCGCTGAACGCCACCACTTCAGAGACTGAAGAGCATGCAGAGACAGTCGTATCTTGTCGTCCCAAGATCCTTTCCTCTGATCCCACTGGTCCTCCAAGCACTCTTGCAACGGTCTCATGTGCAGTTGTGCGTGTGGCGTTGGGAAGATACAAGAGGCCATCGATCCCAGTAGAGAAGACACCATCCTCACTGTTGTAGATGGAGTGGTCATAAGAGCCTGAGCCTTCCGAAGGAGTGATAATCGTCGCTCCTCCGAAGGAGACACGCTTGCTGATCGCGTATTGATGGAGGCTCCCAAGTACTGTATGCATTAGACCGGAGTCGGGACAGACTTGGACATGTTGATGTGCAACCCCAGCTTGTTCAAGAGAACGCACGTCTTCTGGAAGTGTGCTCGAGCTTCCGAGAAGGAGGAGGCCTTGATCAACCAATCGTCCAGGTACGGGTAGACAAACAACTTGTTCTTCCTCAGGTGTGCTGCTACCACCGCCATGCACTTCGAGAATGTTCTCGGTGCAGACTTCAGTCTGAATGGGAGTACTGTGTATTGATAATGATTGGCGCCGACTTGGAACCGCAGGAACTTCCTGTGTTTGTGTGCAATGGGCACATGGAAGTACGCATCCTGTAGGTCTACATCACATAGCCAGTCTCCCTGCTGCAACTGAGGATAAATCTGATGCAACGACAGAATGCAAACCTTTTCCCTGCGAATCCATTTGTTTGCCTGCCGCAAGTCCAGAATGGGCCTGAACTCGTTCTTGTCCTTCTTGCGAACCAGGAAGAACCGTGAGTACAGACCTCTTCCTCTCCGAGACTGAGGTAGGTCTTATATCGCCTTTTTCCTTAACAGGATATCTGCCTCCGCCTGGAGCTCGCGCAGCTGAAACTGCGAGCTGACCGGTGGAATTGCTGGAGGCGGGCTGGTGAACCGAAGACTGTATCCATTGCAAACAATATTCAGCTCCCACTTGTCCTGAGGAATTTTTCTCCACTCTGCTAGAAAAAATTGAACGCTCCCCCCCCCCCCACCGGAGTGTGTAACGGATGCAGGGGAAGTAAGCACTCAGGGCCTAGACCCGCCCGGGCCTTGGTCGCTGGTGCCGACTGTTGGCCGCCTCTGCCTTTCTGGAACAGCCTTCGGAACTGCTGCTGTTGTTGCTGCTGCTGTCCCGAAGCTTGGCCACGCCCTTTGCCCTGTCCACCGAAACGTCTCTGGAACGGGCGGTACGATTTCTTTGTCTCCTTGGGCTTTTCCAGACCCACAGCCGTGAGTGTTTCGGCCTCTGCCTTCATGCGGGCCATTTCGTCATCCGCATGTTTTCCAAACAGGGTTTTGCCAGAGAATGGTAGATTGGCAACCCTTTGTTGTGCGTCAGGTTTCGGCGACGTGAGGCGGAGCCAGGCGTGTCGTCGCTGGTTAATCCCATGGCAGAAGCCATGCGCCGTCAAGAGGGAAGAATCGGCTGCAGCACTGATGACCTGATTCGCCACCAGCATCCACTCATTTAACACCTCCTGGAAATCTTCTCTCTTGTCACGAGGCGGTGTTCTACAAACTGCTGGAGGGATTCTCAGAGGGCACGGTCATAGCGCCCCAATAAGGCCGTGGCCGACGTCCCACAAACCTTCCTCCCAGCCGAATCCAGCCATCTAGATTCTTTATCTGGTGGGACTGTGGATGACGGAGTGGTGGCATGCTGTTTACGAGCCACTGTCACTATCACAAAGTCTGGAGGGGGTTCCACTCTTAGAAAAGCCGGATCAGAATCGGGAGCCCGGTATTTTTTCTGTAGTCTCGAGGGGGCCGCCTTAGTCACCGCCGGGGTGAGAAAAAGGTCCATGGCCGGATCCTCGAAGCCCGGTACCAGTGGCAATAATGGACGAGACAGATGTTTCTGGTGCAGCGTCTCGAAGATTACCGATGTCTTGGGCGTGGGCACCGTCAAGGAGATGCCCAATTTTGCTGCACCTCTTAACAGGACATCGTGAAAGGACACCAGATCGTCAACCGGTGACACCCTTGTCTCCGGTGATTCGGACAAAGTCGGAGAGTAGTCCCTGGGCCCTGAGGACCTCGTATGGGAACTAGACCTGGGCCTCCTGTGGCGTCGTCTCGACCGCATGGATGACCTGTTACGCGATCGTTCCCTCCTCCTGGAACGAGAACGCGATCTCCCAGTACGTGGGAGCTCCGCAGGTTTCCGTGGAGGCGTCTTCCGTGGCCTATCCTGGGGTTTCGGTTTACGCGTCCCCTTAGGCGGTGTAGGAAGTGGAGGCAGTGACACCGACCTTGGCGGAGGAACAGGAGGTATCTCCGACCGAGGCGCGGGCCCATGAGGCGAAAGCGGTGGTGGTGGTTGTCCTGAGGGAGGAAGTGGTGGAAGCGGAGGGTTGATGGGAGGATCCTCCTTAGGTACAGGAGGAGGGGGCGACTTCGGCCGAGGTGGTCTATAAACCACCAAGTACACTGAGCCCGGTGACTTCTTCGGGGGAGGGGACTGCGAACCAGCCCCTCCAGTAGGTGATCGCCGTCTCCGGCGCCCTCCACCAGACCCAGCTTGACTTCTGGCGCCAGAACTCCTCCTGCGCCGCTTAGGAGAGTTGGAACAACTCCGAACCGCCGATCTCATTTTCCTCGACGCTGAGCGTCGCTTTTCCGGCGTCGAACGCCGCCTCCGCGACTCCGGTGTCGAACGCCTCCTCCGCGTCGTCAAACGCTTCTTCCTCTACGCCGAACACCGCCTCCGCGACGTCGACCGTTCATTCCTCGACGATGAGCGTCGTCTCCTTGACGCCGACCACTTTCTTGAGGTCCTCGACGTCTAGGATCCCCTCGACGCCGACCGTCTTCTCGACGGCGATCGGCGGTGTCGCCTCGACGGCGAGCGCCGACGCCTGTCGCTCCTTCTTCGACGCCGATAGCTCGACGCTGACGACGAAGAAGCAGTCGATGGTGGTCTCGACGGCGGCCTACCCAGGCCCTTCGACGCCGATCATTCACGCCGTCTCGACCCGGAGCCCCGGGGAGATGGGTCACACACAATTGTCATCGCTCTCGATGTCGCCGTCGATGCAATCGACGCCGACTGAGACCGGGACCGTTTGCTTGGCTTCCTGCCTCTGGGGAGCCCCCCAGAGGCCTCAGCATAGGCAGAGGGAGCCTTCCCAGCCTGCACAGACCCACCTGCAGCCTGCAGTCTTCTCTCCTCTAGGCCTCAAAGCCTAATCTTCAGCCTTTCCCTCAGGGTCCTTGCTGAAAGGTTCTGGCAGATGTCACAGTCTTCAGGGACATGTGCTTCAGGGAGACAGATAATACAGACGTCGTGTGGATCAGTCGTGGACTTCTTCCTTCCACATGCTGGGCACTTGTCGAAAAGAGCAGGCATTTTAGAGCCCTAAAAAGCCTGAACAAATACACAGGAGTGAAGGGAAACACCAAGTACAGCAACTGAAAACACTTTTAACCAAAAAGTGCACAAAAATCCAATAAACCCTTGAAAAAGGGAGAGCTCAATGCACCAGGGTCCTGTTAGCAGGAGCCGGAAAAAAGAACTGAAAGTAAGAGGGGCCTGCTGTGCATTCTGGGATACTGGGAGAAGTTCTAGCAAGTTCTCATAAAGGCACAGTATCCTATTTAAGCCACATAATGGCAGCCTATGGGGCTTTCTGTCCATGACTTCCTCTCTATCATTCCAGAGGCTTTTACTGGTAGAGGCAAGTTTCTCTATGAAAGAAACTGGGCAGGCTGTGATGTGTGTGTGGTTTTTTGGTGGAATTTCTAGTTGAAGTACTGGACAGTGTAGCCTGTGGATATAGGCTGCATTATTTGTCTTAAAATTCTCTCTTAAGTGTCTTTGCAGTTCTGCATTTTTTTTGACAACTTAAGAGATTATTTTTGATTGCCGGGGTCCACGCACATGGGCGGGACTATTCACTAGATTATGACTATAACAGAGATACCCCTACTACAGAACTGGAGTTACAGGACAGAAACTACTCCTACTGAACTTTGACGATGATGATCTGGAGAGAGCTTGGCCCGTAGTCACTTTTTGACTAAACTTTTTTGGACTTTTGTCAACTTCTTTTTTCAAGTCAATGACTCCTTGTGCGCGAGGGATATGCCATGTTCAGGCCGGCTTCAAGCCCTGCGCGGTCTATTGAACGCTGATGTCTGTGACGGACCCGCACCTCCTGTGCCTCTGGTACCTGGAGCGAGACCACGATCCATGAATCCAAAGTCTTTACAGAAGAGGTCCCGAAAGCTTCTGGAGGCCCAGCAGTCTGCTCCGTGTTGCTCCCGCACCCGGTCTCGCTCGAGGTAAGTCGAAGCACAAGAAGACTGTGAAGGAGCACCGTCGCTCTTCGCCTTCTCGGACGGCATCGCACGCGGCTCCGCTGACGTCACTGAATTCATAATAGGACCCTGTTGGCGTGATGACATCAGTTCCGCCCTTTTTTCCGTGCCCTCGAGGCACACGGACGGATCGACAACAATTTATATACACAGTGTCAGATGCTACAATGCATGTATGGGCAAGTAATGCAAAGGTGAGTTTTGAGCTCCGTAGAAGCAAAGAGAGAATTGAACTAGATGTGCATATTGCTACACATTATTCTTCTATATTAGAACCTGTTTATCACAGTGTAACACGAACAAAGAGTTCCCTTCCAGAAAGGTGAAGTAAGTAAATCATTACAAATGGTCAAACTATGATAATAAAATCAAGACATTTATTATGCATTTGTATGGGAACTATGCAAGGTGAAAACAATAGCCAACAGATAAGAAATAACACTGAAGGTCCACAGTTTTTTTTCTAGGCATCTTTGTGAGTCTACATTACTTCCTAACTGAGCAGCCACAGGGCCATCATTAGGATGAATCTAATTGAGTGAGCATCTGAAGCAATAACTTTGTGTTTAGAAATCCAGAATAATAACTAAGAAGTAGACTGAAAAAAGGTAGTTCAGCACATACCTCATCTGCTAAGAGATATAACCTTAGTTTTGGGAAGAAAGCTACTTGAAGTGGTCACTAAAGAATCCAAAGCAGGACAGTGAACATGAAACATAAAACAAATTTGCAGCTTCCTTCACATGGCACAGTAGATTTGCACAGCAGAGAGGCACGACCGACCATAATCGTCTCAGTGAAAGTGTTAGAAATGGGATCCCTGGCTGGCCAGGGCTTGCGCCAAAGTCAGTCAGAGACCACCACTCCTAAGTCAGGGCAAGGGAGTTACACAAACAACAACAAACTTAGGGGTCTAAATTGAGGATTCAACCGTAGTCCTCTACTCTTCAAAACCTTGTCAATCGTACAGAGGTATGAATGCAGTATGCTAACAAACCAGATCACCAGATGTGAAGAACCAGTAACGTGAGTCCCCCCTGGTGTAGGATTCCCATCAACGGTCTTGTGATGATCAATATTATCATTTGGTAGTCCTAATCGGGTATTGTGTCTCTAGATCATTGAGACCGGCATACCCCGAAAACCAGATAAGGGGTAGCGACCCACAATCACTTGGTACTACCACATGTTGTTGATGTGGTGGGAAGTGCAGTGTAAACATATAATAAGTGGTGATTTTAAAAAAGGATAGGGAGCTCAACCCAGAAAACTTTAATAATTGTTTGCCCCTTCCTTGCTAAAAACAAGAACAGTGAAATATCGTCACCGCAGTACATACAAATAGCTGCGGGGAGACCAACATGTTTCAGCCACTCAGGGATTAGTCCTTCGGCTTTCGTCAGGGTCTCTGTTCTATACCAATACTACTGCATCAGTCGTGAATAAGGTGTGAAAAAATATATGAAAAAAACACACAAGTGAAAAACCAACAAAGGATACAATTTTCCTTCAGTTGCTTAAACTCCTCTCTTCGGCACCTGGTTGAATATGTACTATTTAGGGAGGACAAACGTACAGGAAAAACACAATCTATTACCCTGGTCTGTAAGCAGCATAATAACTTCTTTAACAACAATGTATATACCAGCTTATTTACTCACCCAGTGTGTCCGGGGAGTGGACCTCACCTCTTCCTGGACCTGGCTCAGGATATGTGAGACCCCGCTCTACAATAACAAAAACCGACTACGTTAACTAATTCTGTTAACTTTGCGCTACATATTTGTAATGATGTGAACCCTTGTTTACTTCAGCCTGTAGTTTGCAGGGAGATGGAGGGCAGGTGTGTTGTGAACTTATCGATGGGGGCCATTTGACTCCATATACAGGATACCTTAGATTACGTAGACATAAACACTACCAGAGTAGCTACATGTTTGGTTGCCCGGTATGTGTAGCTGACGTAGTCGGTTTTTGTTATTGTAGAGCGGGGTCTCACATATCCTGAGCCAGGTCCAGGAAGAGGTGAGGTCCACTCCCCGGACACACTGGGTGAGTAAATAAGCTGGTATATACATTGTTGTTAAAGAAGTTATTATGCTGCTTACAGACCAGGGTAATAGATTGTGTTTTTCCTGTACGTTTGTCCTCCCTAAATAGTACATATTCAACCAGGTGCCGAAGAGAGGAGTTTAAGCAACTGAAGGAAAATTGTATCCTTTGTTGGTTTTTCACTTGTGTGTTTTTTTCATATATTTTTTCACACCTTATTCACGACTGATGCAGTAGTATTGGTATAGAACAGAGACCCTGACGAAAGCCGAAGGACTAATCCCTGAGTGGCTGAAACATGTTGGTCTCCCCGCAGCTATTTGTATGTACTGCGGTGACGATATTTCACTGTTCTTGTTTTTAGCAAGGAAGGGGCAAACAATTATTAAAGTTTTCTGGGTTGAGCTCCCTATCCTTTTTTAAAATCACCACTTATTATATTTTTACACTGCACTTCCCACCACATCAACAACATGTGGTAGTACCAAGTGATTGTGGGTCGCTACCCCTTATCTGGTTTTCGGGGTATGCCGGTCTCAATGATCTAGAGACACAATTCCCGATTAGGACTACCAAATGATAATATTGATCATCACAAGACCGTTGATGGGAATCCTACACCAGGGGGGACTCACGTTACTGGTTCTTCACATCTGGTGATCTGGTTTGTTAGCATACTGCATTCATACCTCTGTACTATTGACAAGGTTTTGAAGAGTAGAGGACTACGGTTGAATCCTCAATTTAGACCCCTAAGTTTGTTGTTGTTTGTTGATTCCTTTGGGGGATAATACTTAGGCTTGGTCGTTAAACATCCCTCTAGCCCTGCACTAACTCGTATTTTTTCAAGGGAGTTACACGCCAAGATAACCCCTGCTCACCCTCTAGGTAACGTGGCGCAAGCAGCAAGGGTAAACTTGGAGGCTATTTAGGTTAAGTGGTTGCGCGCGCACTAAGGAACAACACTCAAGGCCCACCACAAAGGAAACTCCACACAAGGTTATATATGAAAATAGCTTTTGTATTTTACCAAAACAAATTAGATAAGAACACACACTTTACAATGTGCCAACAGGCACGGGCAGAATTTACAGGGGATATGTACAAGACAGGGCCACATGGACCACTGTCACGAATAGGCACTTTTAGAACTTAGAATACAACACTTGTAGGCCCAGAACTTAGAACATAGAGCCTTCCGTCCTGGTTGCGCGGGATAATGCGAGGGATCTCCTTAGTAGGCTTGAGCTGGCGTCCGGCTAGCTACAAGCGTCTGTCTGGGGCGACCAATGTGTGCGGCTCAGAGGAGGAAGGGGAGGCAGGATGCGGGCGGCCCAGCGAAGCTGCGCGGCTCAGGGGAGAGCGGCTCGGCTTGGACTAGCGGCCGGGCACGAGCTGCCGAGGGAAGTGACCGAGGCACCCTTCAGCGAGGCCCCAGGGGTCCAGGGAGATCAGACAAGTCCCAGCAATTTGTCAGGGAAGGCACAATAGAGTCCACTGGTCCTGGGACTCTGGTCAGGGGGTTAGCTCAGTATCAAGCCCTTGGAGATAGTTAAACACCAAATAATCATGTAGCACACAACAAGTAACTACTGGTAACAGGTAAGTACCACCTACGCAACCCTAACCACCCTAGGACAATATCACGCAGGGAACCAGGACCTCACTAGCACCACCTGTACTCGGAGAAAAACAACCACCTAAGTATAACAATACCTCTAGGGGTATAAGCACATTACACATGATGCCTACAAACACATTCAGAGGTGTAGGGAAGGAAAACACATGATGCAGAACCTACGTTCAGCGGTGTAAGGAACAAGGCACATGATGCATCTACAACATATTCAGAGGTGCAGCCAAGAACACTTCGCAGAAATCACATTAACACAGAACTTACATCAAAAGTCCAGGGTCCAGGTTGCGCCCCTGCGCCAAAACCTAAACGTGGCAGCTGCCCACAAAGTGCTGGGCAGCTGTAAAGCAATGATGAGCCAAAGTTGGAGCCTTGTGGGCTCAAGAACAATGGTGGGGAGAAACACAGCGTGGGAGCCTCGGGATCTGACCACCTGACTGTGTCCCTCAAGAGTCTCTCAGGGCTCGCAAAACCAATAGAATGGCACTTAAGAGCTTCAGCACTCTAAAACAATATGGGCGGTGAGCCTCTCGGGCTCAAAAGACAACTGGAGCCCAAGAGCCTCTCAGGGCTCGAAGAACAAATGACTGGCACCTGAGCCTCTCTGGGCTCGTAAATCAACTGCGGGCGTGGAGCCTTGTGGGCTTGAAGACAGAAATACCCCTGAGCCTCTCGGGCTCTCAAGAAAACGAGAATGCCCCCTAAGATCGTGGGAGCGGTGGGGTCCCTCACGGGGGACCCAGGAATAACTGGAGAGCCTCTCGTGGCTCTAAGCAAAGAAAATGGGCCGGTCGTTGGGGCCTCGGGGCCCTGGCACAAGGACTCACAATGACAATGGCCCCCCCCGGGTGGAGCCTCTCTGGGCTCAAGACCAAGTAATGCCCCCAGAGCCTCGGGGGCTCTTCGACACCTAGGCTCTACACGTGGGAGCCTCTCGTGATGGTGGAGCCTCTCTGGGCCCTCGCACAAATGTGCCCGTGCCTCGCACTTCTCAGCCACCACTCCCCCCCCGGTCTCCACTCACCGGGTCTCCTGGTCAGACGGCTGGCAGCAAGGCTCTCTTCTCGGCAGCACAGGGCTCTCCCTCACTCCTGGAAGTCCCGGGGAAGGTGCCGGCTGCAGGACTCTTCTTCTTTCCCTCTCTTTCTGGGCTGCGGGGGCGGGACTTCTGGCCGGGCCGCGCTGCAATTGGCCGGACGGCCAACCACTTCCGGGTCGTCGCGGGCAGCGAGGCGGCCCGGCTGGGCATCGTAGGCGGGGGTTAAACTCACCGAGGGGTAGGCTCTCTCTAGTGAATTCGTAACCGGGGCAAACAGCGGCAAACTGAAGACGGCAATGAGTGGGGTGTCACCCACGCCGCTCGGCCATCACACGGGGTGTCAAATGCCGCGTGGGCACCGGCCGAAGCACATGGAGCGCTCCCAAGCGCTTAGCGACAATGCAGCGCTTCAGGCGCTATAGGTGAAAGAAAAGCGCTCCCAGGCGCTAGAATAGCAAATAAAGCGCTCCCAGCGCTACCAGACAAGATAAAGCGTTTCCAGGCGCTTCAGGGGTACACAAGTCCAGCTAAAGTCCTTCTGGCATCCAGGGGCTGGGCAGGGCCCATGGAGGCAAGCCTTCCCCCGGGCCCCAGCAGCAGCATGCCCCTTGTAGATTCAAGTTGGGAACAAGAACATTTTTCAAGAGGTCACACCCTCTTTTTATACAGACAAATCCTTTGTCTAAAGGTGCAGGGTGGGGGCAAAACCAGGCGCAGCTGGTTTGTGAGCACTGTGATGGGTTCAGCCCCTCACTTTATTCACTGGCAGGGCTAGAGTCGTTAGACGCACCACGGGGGTGGAGCCAGCAATGTGTGGGGAAAACCCAGCCCCATTCAGGACCCAGGTGCACTCCTCCCATCACATCAGCATGCTAATCTCAACACTCACCACTGGGCAGACCCATCCAGACATAGTGGAGCCAGGCTCCAGCCAATCACGTGTCAGCACACTCACTACACATGCACACCCATGTCTAGAAGTGGCACTTCCACACTAGACACATTCACGCCGCATACATCATTTCGCAGCATTCAATCACACGCACATACCAGACTCGAGCCTGTACACCCCACGCATCAGGAACTACCAGGGACACATACATTCCCCATGCATTCCTATGGGAGGGCATGCCAACCTTACTCCACACACTCAGAGTGCGCATGCACTTTCCACTGGGATACAGTGAAAGTGCGCAGAACCCAAAAATCACCATCACCAGGTCACCATTAAAAGCAAAAAGTTTAGGGGTGAACCTGCCAGAAGGGCCAAGTCCAACAGAAAGTCTGGCACAATCTATAGCCTCAGTGATTGATGTATTCAAGTTTGTTTGCCAGTGGACATTCACAAGAACTGAATAGCTCATAGACTGAAGAAATTGAGTTTTGTGCAGCATAGAAGTGCATACCGTCCCGGTCTTACTTAGTTGTGTCTGGCGTTCATCCGAAGAGTTAGGATTTTAGTATGTAAGCATGTTACTAAGGGTCTTGCACTTTTGTGGTCTGTTGATTTATCTTTATCTCAATAATATAAATCTTAGAATCCCTTAAAAACAAGATTAAATTAGGACCAAATGTTTTTAGGGGCTTTTGCATGTAATTGGAGATATGTTTGTTGAGTGCTCTGTTTTGGGAACCCTATTGACTAACCAGTAACTTGCAACCTCATGATGTGCAATATGAGAGAAACTTTGTGTTTCCAGTAACCATTTTCAAGGTAGCTAGTTAAAATGTTATTGATTCACTTTAAAGTTGATAGCTGTTTAGTAAAAAGAGACTTGCAAATGTTAAGCTAATGAGTGATTTAAAAAAAAAATGTTTATCTAGAGAATATTTGTTACATTACTTTCTTCTGCTCATTCAGTTGTCCTCTTCATATTGCTCTTTTCACTTAGTAAATATTGGTGTTGGAGAGCCGGACTTCATTTTGGGTCAACTTTATCACCTGTCCTCTGTACAAGCCCCAGAAGTAGCCAAATCCTGGGCAACACTGGCAAGTTGGGCATATAGATGGGGCCGAAAGGTTGTTGATAATGCTGGGTAAGTTTGGTTTTTTATACCCGTTTTAGCGTACACCCTATTTCCTTATGAAGAACTTAAGAGTTACCTGGCTACTGACCCCTTATTGATTCCCCACATTTTGAAATCTTGATGGATACCAGGTAAGATGCTTATAAATGGGGTAAAAAAGGTTCCCCTTACAACTGATGTAACGTACAACTCCAGTTTTCAGTATTCTAACAGTTCCTGGAACAGTAACCTAAAGCAGAATAATTTAAGTGGCCAATCCTGTGAATGGGTCCTTCGACCCTGGGCATAATCTCATTTAAAAAAAGTAATAGCTGAACTTTGCCTGGTTTTGCACATTTGTATAGTTTATTTTAGCTGATTCACATTTCATTGCAACTTTTTGAAAACCTTTCCAGGTTTTTTTCGAACTAGATATTGACTGACCAAAAATGGCTGATGGAGCTAGGCTGCAGATCCGTTAGCCCATGGCTGCAGATGATGCTGCCCCTGCCCGCTGTGCTCACCTGCACCTTTCTAAGTGCAGTCTCATCAGCGTCTGAGAGGAAGCTAATATTTGTGAGAGGGGCAGGAGTAGGAGGTTTTTCTGCTTGTTGCCTGACCTCTTGAGACTCTGCATAGAAGGGAGCACTAATGCAAGTTTTCGTCGGAATGTTCACGTTCACCGCAGGGCTGAAGACACAAGGTTTTCATTTTTGGAGTTTGGGCACCGGCGTGGTGTGAGGGGAGAAGTGGCAGGTTGTGGTAGCTCACTCTTCCAGTCCTCCTCACACCCCCTCTGCTACAGGTGCATCCGGAGGTTTCATAAAAACTACACAGCAAGGACAGCTGCACTGTAGTGAGAAGCTGGATGTCTGCAACGATTAGAGGAGTGAAATATACAGCCCGCTACACTGGTTTTTAGTGAATACTGAATTTCATGCTTACCCTACAAAATTGTAGGGTGCTACAACGTCATAAGTGGACATGTACTACGGCATCCAGATATCTGCTTCACCTCTTACCTCCGCCGCTCTTGGCAACGGTTGCAAATTTCTACTTGTAAGTGTATGGCACTTAGTTCAGCCCCTTCAACAGAGTCTACAGTAGCCTCTGTGGTCATGTGGAGCTCTAAAAACAAACAGAAAAGAAAAGCTGGTTGAGTGCTACAGATTCATTCTTGGATGACATTTTAATTACTTTCAATATTTCTATACTCTTTCAGGAAAAAAGGCACTTAATTGCCCTTTATAAGGGACTCAGGGGAGGGCAGGTTACGCAAAGGGGGTCTGGACACGAGTGCTCTCTTCTCCCCCCTGAGCCAACCAGTCAGCCAATATAAGGTTATGAACCGCAATGGCATGGTGGCTAAATCCAAACGAGAAACTGCTAGCTGCAAAGGACTTAGGAACCTGAAGAAGGTTGTGAGACCTGGACTGTTAACGGACACAGGCTCAATTGGGTGAAGGGGAGGAAAAGGCCAGCTGGACCAATTCACTCCAAGACCGGGAGGTCAGAGACCCATTGCTCCAGGGAACATGGTGGGGGAGAAGGTCTGTCTGAATGCCAGATCATTTCGGACAGACCGAATGGACATTTAAGCCCATTTTTTGCTTTGACTTGCATTTGCCCTGCCCAAGGACTTGTTGTGCTTTGCAGGGGTCCCTTTTGTGTTTCAATTCATTTAAGCCCATCTACAGCATACTGTGAAGTCAGCTAAATCACCTGCTTGAGCCCAGACAAGCCAGCTGGTCTTACAGTGAAGTGGGTGGGTGTGTGGGTGACGGGGGGGCTTAAATCCTGTGATCGAGATGGCCACAACATAAGAGAATCTGTAGCCCAAAGTGGTGAGGAGCGCAGGAGAATGAGAGCAACCCAAGTCTCCTCAAGGGAATGGTACCAGCCGGGTGACCGGCAAACACCTCTCTGGGTAACTTGATAAACGAAAGTGAGAATATGACCCTGTTACCAGCATCAGACAAAACGATAAGAGTACAGAGGCATGTCCAGAGAGGCAGCTGGAGTATGCACAGTATATTTTTAGAGTGTGCAAGAGCGGTGGACTCTATCAGAGACAGACCCCAGCCCATAACAGGGTTGCTGTTCTGACAGTGTGGACATAACCCAGTTGACACTCTGGTCCTGATGAGACAGCCACAGGCGGACAAGGAAGGTTGTATAAAATGCCATTTGACACAGACGGGGGGATTCTGGGTTTGGCTGATTAAGAGAGTTCAATGTCCTCACTCCCTTCTGGCCAGTCTTCTAGACAAATGCTCAAGTGTATCATATCAGAAATATGGACAGTAAATAAAGGCCCAAAGAGAACATGTTCCTCACTTTTCAAAGCTAACAAAAGTTGCAGTCTCTAGAAACAAAAATGAGACTGCTAGAAGGCAGAAAGAGTTTATAACTTTGATGCCAGAATTCAAGGTCCTGGTCATTCTGGCCTCCATCTGCGGGGCAACTTAAAGGATAAATTGGAAAGGGAACTTCAAAGACTTCATGGACTCAAATGAAGTTCAATCCTTTCTCTCTGCTCGCAAAACATTTTTGTCAGGAAAAAGAGAGTGGGGTCTTCAACTGTGCAGAGAGAAAGAAGAAAGGATTACAGTTTATTCGTTAATATACCTCTCTAACACCTGGAAAACTAGTATTGATATGGCTGTTATGTGGCTACCCTACTACAAGATGTTCACACCATGAGGACCTAGATAAATAGGCTTAAAATTAATACTTTTTATCTGATGGAGACATCTGGCCCCAGAGTCCTTACCTATGAAATACCCAGGCGTCAGTCTGGATCCGGAAGACTTTTCATCTAGCAATACCCGTGCATGCTTGTTGGTGGCATCGGCCGGCTCTGCGTGACATGGTAGTCTGCGCCGGAAGTGACGTCCTCATCACCTATATAGGCTCCACCATGCTCACTGACGTCAGGTTTTTTTTATCTGTGTCAGCTAGCGCAGATCCATGAAGAGAGCTAGACTCTAGCACTTTTTGACAGACTTTTGTGTTTTTTTGTTAATTGATTTTTGGTGTGTAGGTTTTTCAAAACATGTTGAAGACTTTAGGATTCAAACCATGCAGCCCCTGCCATTGCGCCATGTCTAACAGATCCACACTTGATTTGTCTCTGGTGCCTGGAGCGCACCCACGATTTGAAGTCGTGCTCCGACTGCCGGCCATGGCTCTGAATGCTTTGAGGGAGTGGTCCCTAAAGTTGCTTGCGGCATGGCGCTCAACTGCACACTATTTGTTCTGGAGATCTCGGTCCCGGTCGAGAGGAAGGTCTGAGCACTATTCCGGGAGTCCTAAGTCGTCGTCTTCCCACTTGAAAAAGTTGGGTTGGTCAGGTAAGAGGCATAAGAAACACAAGAAGTCTAAGCATGCTACAACTTCCCCCTGTTCGTTGGGCGACGTGACAGAAGAGTTTAGACCCTCTAGGCCTTGTTCTGAAGAACCTGCCCCTAGGGTTGGTCCCATGCTTCTCTGCCTTTGATCCGTCGCAAACCCTGCCGAGCTGTGAGGCCTCAATTTCTTTCTCAAAATGGAAAAGTTCAGTATGCTCACTCTTAATCAGTTCAGGTCTGCCCTAGACCCCTGAAACTAGATGGTAGCATTGGGCTTGCTGGATGCCTATTTTCACATTCCCATCCTGCCTGCTCATTGGCATTACCTGCGGTTCACGGTAGGTCACAAGCACTTTCAGTTCATGGTGCTACCCTTTGGCCTTACCAGCGCTCCTTGGGGGTTCTCTAAGGTAATGCCGGTGGTCGCAGCTCATCTGTGCCAGTCTTACCCTATCTTGACAACTGTCTATTGAAGGCAGACTCGCCCAGGCTGTTTTCTCCCACCTTGAGACTACGGCGAACCTCCTGCTTTTGCTGGGGTTCACTACCTATGTGTCCCAGTCAAACCTGACTCCCTATCAGAGGCTCCTTTTCATCAGAGCTGTTCTGGACACAGTGCAGTTTCAGGCATTTCCTCCCGAGCAGCTAGTCCAGGATATTCAGGCTATGATGCAAATGTTTCAGCCTCTATCCTGGATACGGTGAGACTGACTCTGAGGCTGCTGGGCCTCATGGACTCTTGCCTCCTGCTTGTGACACATGCCAGATGGCTTATGCAAGCTATGCAGTGGGACCTGAAGTTCCAGTGGGCGCAGCATCAGGGGAATGACTTCTACATGGTCCAGATCTGGAAGGGAACTGCACAGGACCTCCAGTGGTGGCTGACCAACCGTGATTGGGTTAGAGGAAAACCACTCTCCCTTCCCCAACCAGATCACTCAGTAATGACAGGTGTCACTTCTTCTGGGATGGGGTGGCCATCAGGGAGAGTTGCATGACAGTGGACTCTGTTCTCCAGCCGAAACCAGACTCCACATCTACTTGCTGGAGCTCTGAGTGATTTGCCTGGCATTGAAAGCTTTTCTTCCTTCCATCAAGGGAAAGCTAATTCAGGTGTTCACGGACAACACTACCACCTTGTGGTACTGCAACAAACAGGGCGTGGTGGGGTTGTGGACGCTTTGTCAAGAGACCCTGTGTCTCTGGACCTGGCTCGAACAGTAGGGCATATCTCTGGTAGTTCAACAACTGGCAGGCTCCCCGAACGCCAGGCCGACAAACTCAACCATTGATGTCTAGCGGATCAAAAATAACCTCTCCATCTGGAGGTGACGCAAGGTCTCTTTTAGAAGTAAGGAGAGCCTTAGTTTGATTTGCTCTCCTCTGCAGAGAACGCTCAATGTCAGCAGTTTTGTGTGCTGGAGTTTCCGAGATAGCAGTTGTTCGATGACTCTTTTCGTGTCGAGTGGAGCTCTGCCCTCCTATACGCCTTTCCGCCTATACCATTCCTGCCCAGATTGCTCATGACGATCACGAGCGACTGGTCACAAGTCATTCTGGTGGCTCTCGACTAGGCAGGGGAGACTCTGGTCTCCTGATTTTCCTCTACAACTAAGCATTGATTAGGCTGCCCCTACGGGAGGATCTTCTGTTGCAGCAGCAGGGGAGGGTCCTTCACCAGAACCTGTCAACTCGACACCCTCTTGCATGGAGATTGAGCGGTGGCAGTTGACAGCATTTGACCAAATTACTGAAGTTTGTAATGTTCATTTGGCCGTAAGTCGTCCATCTCCCAAGACTGTGTACTTCTGCCTTTGGCAAAAATATTGTATAGTAAGGTCTATTGATCCTGTTTCCTTCAAGTCCTTCTCTTTATTTTGACCCTTGCCCAGCAGGGCTCTGCTCTGAGCACTCTTAAAGGGTACCTTTCCTGCCTTGTCTGCCTTCTTGAGGCTGCCAGACCAACCCCCTCTATTTAAATCACCTAATGTAAATATATTTCTTAAGGGGCTTCTACCTAATGTTACCACCTGCCCCATTCATCATGCCTCAGTGGAATCTTAATTTGGTTCTTACCTTCCTGATGTGTGCTCCTTTTGAACCTCTGCACAACTGTCCCCTCCGGCTGCTTACCATCCGAACATCCTTTTTAGTTGCAATCACTTCTGTCAGTAGGTGAGTGAATTGCAGGCTCTGATAAGTTGGTGCTTCGCGCTAGGGCCTCTTTCTTACCAAAAGTTGTAACACCATTCCACGTGGGCCAGGCAGTCACCTTGCTCACTTTCTATGTTCCTCTGCACCCTTCTAAAGAGGAGGAGCGACTCCACCGTCTGCACCCAAAAAGAGCGTTGTCTGTTCTACCTTGAACGCACAAAAGATTTCCTGGTGTACGACCAACTCTTCGTGGGGTACGTTGGATCAAAGAAAGGTTGTGCAGTGCAGAAGAGGACTTTCTCGAGATGGGTCATCGCCTGCTTCAAAATTTGCTATGCTCTGGCCAAAAAGCAGCCTCCTGAAAGCTTAAGGATTCATTCAACCAGATCTAAGGCTACTTCCATGACATTGCAATGTGGAGTTCCAGTCCTAGACATTTGCCGGGCAGCAACATGGGCATCCCTGCGCACGTTTACCAAACACTGCTGCCGGGACAGTCAAGTCCGAAGAGACTGCCTTTTTGGTCTTTCTGTCCTGCAGGGCTTCCTGGTCTAACCTGGTCTGCAGTCCCTCCACCGGGGGTGCTATTCCTTCATTTTTTCAAAGAAAAGGAATCTGCAGCTAGATGTCTCTATCAGATGGATCAGTTACTTACATTAGGTAACACTTTATCTGGTAAAAACATGATCTAGCCACAGATTCCTTAACCACCCATCCTTCCCGGACTGTGGACAGATTTTTAGGGTCAGGGCTGATCCCTACCAGGGCTCTAGTTGTTCTACGCAAGTGCATTTCATGACCCTATGCTCCTGGTCTGCGGAGATCAGAGGCCTCTGGTCTGCGGAGATCAGAGGCCTCTGGTCTCCGGCCGAGTTCTGGCTCCACATCAACCTTCTGGAGCTGCGGGCGATCTGGCTTACACTGAAAGCATTCCTCCCCTCTGTCTGGGGGAGTGTAGTGCAGGTGATCACTGACAACACCACCGCCATGTGGTACTCCAACAAACAGGGCGGGATGGGGGTCGTGGACACTGTGTCAGGAGGCCCTGCGCCTCTGGCAATGGCTGGAACATCAGGGCGAGACCCTGGTGGTTCAACACCTGGCAGGTTCCCTGAACGCCAGGGCGGACAAACTCCTCCGTCGGTGCATGATAGATCACGAATGGCGCCTGAATTTGGACGTGGCACAAGGCCTCTTTCGGCAGTGGGGAGAGCCTTAGTTAGATCTATTCACCACCGAAGAGAATGCGCAATGTCATCGGTTCTACTCTTTGGAATTTCCAAGGCGGCACTCGCTCGGCGACGCTTTTCGTTGCGAGTGGAGCTGCGGTCTGTTGTACGCCTTTCCACCTATACCACTTCTGCCCAGAGTGCTGAAGATCAGGCGCGACTGGGCCCAAGTGCTTGTCGCTCTGGACTGGGCACGAAGATACTGGTATCCCGAACTACTCAGCATGTCAGTCGATCCCCCGATTAGTCTGCCTCTGCAGGAGGACCTTCAGTCGCAGCAGCAGGGGACGGTCCTCCACCCGAACCTGTCGAGCCTCCACCTTCATGCGTGGAGATTGAGCGGCGGCAGTTGAGGCCATTTGACTTGCCTCCTGAAGTCTGTGATGTGATTCTGGCAGCCAGGCGTCCCTCCACAAAATCAGTATACGCCTGCAGGTGGTATACATTTGGTGCACAGCAAAGGCTGTGGATCCCCTTTCTGCCTCCCTTTCAGAGGTTCTCCTCTTACTTCTTTCTCTTGCCCAGCAGGGCTCTGCTCTGGGCACTATCAAGGGCTACCTCTCTGCCATTTCAGCCTTCTTAAGGCTACCTGATCAGCCTTCTCTTTTCAAGTCCCCTGTTGTGAATAGATTGTTGAAGGGCACCACTCACATGTTTCCTCCTGTTACTTTTGTGATGCCTCAGTGGGACTTGAACCTTGTTCTTACTTATTTGATGTGCGCTCCTTTCGAGCCACTTCACAATTGCCCTCTTCGTCTTCTCACTCTTAAGACCGCATTCCTGGTTGCCATCACCTCCGCCAGGAGAGTGAGTGAGCTCCAGGCTCTATTTTTCAAACCTCCTTTCCTTTCTGTCCATCCGGACAAAGTTGTCTTGAGAACGCGTCCCTCTTTCCTACCCAAGGTAGTCACAGCCTTCCACATCGGGCAGTCCATCGCCTTGCCCACCTTCTTTCCGCTTCCGCATCCCTCAAAAGAGGAAGAGAGGCTCCACCGTCTGGACCCAAAACGTGCGCTCTCATTCTATCTGAATCGCACACGCCAGTTCGGGGTGGACGACCAGCTCTTTGTTGGTTATGTGGGCGCTAAGAAGGGACTGACGGTGCACAAGCGGACCATCTCTCATGGGTCGTGTTGTGCATCAAGGTAGGCTATTCTTTGGCTAAGAAGGAGCCTCCTGTTGGGCTGAGGGCCCATTCCAATCAGGCCACGGCGGCTACTACTGCCCTGGGTCGGGGAGTCCCCTTGCAGGACATCTGTCAGGCAGCTACGTGGGCCTCGCTGCACACGTTCGCCAGACACTATTGCCTACACAGCCAAGTCCGGAGGGCTGGCTTTTTCGTCCGTTCTGTTCTCCAGGACTTTCTGGTGTGATCATTGGTTCGCAGACCCACCACCGGTGTTGGTATTGCTGGGGTATCTATTCTAGGTAAGGAATCTAACACTAACCTGTTTCTTTCAGATGCACAAGTTACTTACCTTCGGTAACGATATATCTGTAAGCAACAGTAGTTAGTATTAGATTCCTTACCTTAGAATATCCCCAGGCGTCAGACTGGATCCGGAAACTTTTGCGTAGCCGTACCCCGGTTCGTCTGTAAGCGTCGTCTGCGGCTCCGCGTCCGCCGTCTGTGTCGTTTGCGCCGGGATTACGTCGCCGGAGTACTTAGAAGCCGCCCTCGCGCGCTGACGTCAGTTCTTCTTTTTTCCACGCCAGCTAAGCACATATCCGGAGAAGTAGTACCCTTTTAGCCATTTTTTGACTAAAACTTTGATCTTTTTGATCTGTTGTTCGAGTCGATTGACTCAGACGCTTCCGGTAGGGATGCCCTGTTTCAAACCCTGCTCCAAGTGCATCCGATTGATGTTGATTACCGACCCCCATCGCCGGTGTCTTCAGTGTCTAGGCCTCGACCACCACGACCGAACCTGCTCCGACTGCCGAGCCCTGACGTCCAAGACTAGGCGGGAGCGGTCCCCCTAAGAGGCTTGAGCTCCGGCAGTCGGCCCCGCGCCGTTCAAGGTCCCGGTCCCACATGAGTTCGAGGAACCGGTCGCGGGGTCGGAGCCCTCGTAGTTCTGAGAGTCGGCACCGGTTTTCGGGATCAAGATCCTCAGGTAAGATTCATGAGAAGTCGGAAAGGCAACATCGCTCTTCCGACCCACCCCGACGCATGCGCGACGCGGCCGGGGGTTCGGGTGACACCACCCACGCGGCTCCGACTGAGTCGCGGGCGTCGCCGCCTGCCCCATACCTTCCGGTCCCTGGGCATGACACAACTCCAGAGGAGATCGAGCACTACCTCATGGCCATGAGGTCTCTCCCTCCTCCGCCGGGTTCCGTGGCACCTTCAGGCCCAGCGGCCCCGGCTGGGGGGCCTAGCTTGTTGGGTGCTTCGGCTCCGGCGCCGTCGGGTGCTTCGGCTCCGACGCCGTCGGGTGCTTCGGCTCCGACGCCGTCGGGTGCTTCGGTCCCGACGCCGTCGGGTGCTTCGGTCCCGGCGCCGCCGGTGACTTCGGTCCCGGCGCCGCAGGCCCTCACTGGATCCGGATCCGGGTCGACCTCACCGGCGCCATCCCCTAGGGTGTCTTCCCCGGCGACACCGTCCCTGATCCTGCCCTCGATTTGGTTCCAGCGCCGCTGGGCGCCGCTCTCGACGTCGTTTGGAGACTTTTACTTCCACGAACCGGCCCCATCCTTTGAACCTGCATACCAGGAGATGGGTGACTAGGGGTATTGGGACGGTTCTGAGGACCCTCTGGCACGGGAGTGTCAGTTTCAGCAGGACTGGACGGTAAAACAACTTTATAACACATTTTTCATCCTGCATACTAAAAGCATGAATGGTAAAAGCATATTTTTTAATATTTAAGTTTAAGGTAAGTATATGGTTTTAGTTTGGGCATTTTGGGGTACATGTTTTAGAGGTTCTGGGGTATTTTAAGGGAGGTGTATATGTTTTAGGGGTTCAGGGGTATTTTATATTATTATTTTCTCATTATTTATTTTATTAGATTATTATTATTTTAGGGTTCAGGGTGGGTTTTGGGTTATGGGGTACAGTGTTATTTATAGGGTTCAGGGATATGTTTGGGTTTTGGGGTACAAGGGTCTTTTTAGGGTTCAGGGCTAGGTTTGGGGTACAGGGGTCTTTTTAGGGTTCAGGGCTAGGTTTGGGGTACAGGGGTATTTTTAGGGTTCAGGGCTAGGTGTGGGTTTTGGGGTACAGGGGTATTTTAGGGTTAGGTATGGGATTTGGGGTATAGGGGTATTTTTAGGGTACCGGGCTAGGTATGGGTTTTCGGGTACAGGGGTATTTCTAGGGTTGAGAGCTAGGTATGGGTTTTGGGGCATGCAGACTAGCATCCAACGCAGTGGCGGCCGTGGAAACCGCTGTGGCGGCGGTCGGGGACAACGGCGAGGCCAGTCCACACCTTCCCCCGCAGCATCCGCCTCTAAAGCCTCCTAGTCCATGCTTTCAGGCTCATGTGACGCCAGTGGGGGGCAGAGTTCGCCATCACCACTTCCACTGGCGCACTGTCACTTCGGACAGGTGGGTGTTGCAAATCGTCCGAAGGGGCTACTCCCTCCCCTTCGAGACGACCCCTCCAGCCATGCCACCGCAATACCACCGTGTGTCGGGGGACCACTTGCAACTTCTGCAAGAGGAAGTTAGGGCCCTCTAGGCCAAGGGGGCCATCGAGCGCGTTCCTGGGCAGGAAGTAGGGTGTGGTTGTTACTCCCACTACTTTCTGGTACCCAAGAAGGGCAAAGGGGGCCTACGCCCTATCTTGGACCTACGGAACGACAATGGCTTCCTCCGGAAGGAGAAGTTCAAGATGCTGACTCTGGCTCAGGTCTTACCTGCCCTGGACCCAGGAGACTGGATAGTAGCATTTGACTTGCAGGACGCTTATTTCCACATCCCCGTCCTGTCGACCCACTGTCGCTACCTGCGGTTCACTGTAGGCCACGAGCACTTTCAGTTTACTGTGCTCCCCTTCGGCCTTACCAGCGCCCCACTGGTGTTCACGAAGGTGATGGCGGTGGTGGCAGCTCATCTGCGCACGTTAGGGGTTTCAGTCTTCCCCTACCTCGACGACTGGTTGTTGAAGGCGGGCTCGCCCCAGACAGTCGTCAGCCACCCCCAGACAACGGCAGACCTGCACCAGCTGGTGTTTTCCATCAATGTCCCAAAGTCACACCTGTGCCCCTCTCAGAAGCTCCTCTTCATCGGAGCGATACTCGACTCGGCGCAGTGTCAGGTTTATCCTCCCGAACAGCGGGTTCGGGATATTCAGGCTCTGATTCCAATCTTTCAGCCTTTATCCCGGGTCTCGATCAGGTTGACGCTGCGGCTTCTGGGGCTGATGGCCTCCTGCATCCTTCTGGTGCATTACGCCTGGTGGCGGATGCGGGCTCTGCAGTGGGACCTGAAGTTTCAGTGGGCCCAGCTTCAGGGCAACCTGTCCGACCATGTCCTGATCTCAGAGGGCACTGCGAGACAGCTGCAGTGGTGGCTCACAGACCGCGATTGGGTCAGCGGCAGGTCCCTCTCCTTACCCCAACCGGAGCACGTAGGTGTGACTGACGCGTCCTTCCTAGGTTGGGGAGGCCACATGGGAGAGGCGGGGATCAGAGGCCTGTGGTCTCCGGCGGAGTCCCGGCTCCATATCAACCTTCTGGAGCTGAGGGCGATTCGTCTAGCAGTGAAGGCATTCCTCCCCTCTGTCCGGGGGAGCGTAGTGCAGGTGTTCATGTACAACACCACTGCCATGTGGTACTCCAACAAACAGGGCGGGGTGGGGTCGTGGACCCTCTGCCAGGAGGCTCTGCGCCTCTGGCAGTGGCTGGAACATCAGGGCATGACCCTGGTGGTTCAACACCTGGCAGGTTCTCTGAACGCCAGGGCGGACAAACTCAGCCGGCGCTGCATGATGGAGCACGAATGGCATCTGAACACGGATTTGACGCAAGACCTCTTTCTGCAGTCGGGAGAGCCTTGGTTAGATCTATTCGCCACAGAAGAGAACACGCGATGTCATCAGTTCTGCGCGTTGGAATTTCCAAGGCGGCACTAGACGCTTTTCGTCGCGAGTGGAGTTGCGGTCTGTTGTACGCCTATACCACTTCTGTCAAGAGTGCAGAAGAAGATCAAGCGCGACTGGGCCCAAGTTATCCTTGTGGCTCCGGACTGGGCACGAAGGTACTGGTATCCCGAGCTACTCAGTATGTCTGTTGGTCCCCCGGTTCGTCTGCCTCTTAAGGAGGACCTTCTGTCGCAGCAGCAGGGGACTGTCCTCCACACGAACCTGTCCAGTCTGCATCTACATGCTTGGAGATTGAGCGGCGACAGTTGAGGCCATTTAACCTGCCTCCTGAAGTCTGTACTGTGATTCTGGCTGCCAGGCGTCCCTCCACAAAGTCGGTATACGCCTGCAGGTGGAACAGATTTGTGGCACGGTGCACAGCAAAGGCTATGGATCTTCTCTTCCTTCTTTCTCTTGCCCAGCAGGGCTCTGCTCTGGGCACTCTCAAGGGCTACCTTTCTGCCCTTTCAGCCTTTTTAAGGCTACCTGATCAGCCATCTTTGTTCAAGTCCACAATTGTAAATAGATTTTTGAAGGGCATCACACACATGTTCCCCCACTGTTCCATTTGTGATGCCTCAGTGGGACTTGAACCATGTTCTTACCTATCTGATGTGCGCTCCCTTTGAGCCACTTCACAACTGTCCTCTCCGCCTTCTTACATTTAAGACTGCCTTCCTGGTTGCCATCACCTCTGCCAGGAGAGTGAGTGAGCTCCAGGCTCTTTCTTACAAATCTCCTTTCCTTTCTGTCCATCCGGATAAGGTTGTGTTGCGGACAAGACCCTCTTTCCTGCCCAAGGTTGTCACAGCCTTCCACATCGGGCAGTCCATCCCCTTGCCCACCTTCTTTCCTCCTCCCTCCAAGGAGGAAGAGCGGCTCCACCGTCTGGACCCGAAACGTGCGCTCTTGTTTTATCTGGATCGCACACGACAGTTCCGGGTGGATGACCAACTCTTTGTTGGTTACGTGGGCGCTAAGAAGGGACGGGCGGCACACAAGCGGACAATCTCTCAGTGGCTCATGTTGTGTATCAAAGCATGCTACTCCTTGGCTAAGAAGGAACCTCCTGTTGGGCTGAGGGTCCATTCCACTCGGGCCACAGCGGCTACTCCTGCCCTGGGTCGGGGAGTCCCCTTGCAGGACATTTGTCAGGCAGCTACGTGGGCCTCGCTGCACACGTTTGCAAGACACTACTGCCTGGACAGTCAAGTACGGAGGGATGGCTTCTTTGGCCGTTCCGTTCTCCAGGACTTTCTGGAGTGATTATTGGTTCGCAGACCCACCACCGGAATTGGTATTGCTGGGGTATCTATTCTAAGGTAAGGAATCTAATACTAACCTGTTTCTTTCAGATGAACAAGTTACTTACCTTCGGTAACGACAAATTTGGAAGAAACAGTAGTTTTGCAGCGTGAATCTTTCTGGATTCACTATGCTGTGCATTATTCCGCGGTCTAGTGGTTGGATCCGGAATCGTAGTCTTTTTTTTCTTTTTTTTCCGTAGCCCAGGTGGGCGTCAACGTCCCACCTTTTGGTGTCCTTCCTGTGAAGTCGGCATGCTTCCTGCGGAAGCTCCCACCCTTGGGCGCCATCTTCAGATTCTTTTTTCCGCCGTTGGGTCTGGATCGTTCCCGAGAGATCTCCAGAGATTGGTAGAAAAGAAGAAGCAAGACTCGAGTTTTTGGAGAAAAAACATTGGAGAAGACGAAGGAAGACTACACCATCGAAAGGAAGACGAAGAAGGGAGAAATTTCGAGATTCTTCGACGTCCAGAGGAGAATGCGCAATCAGGGGGCCCCCTGAACGCAAGACATGGACAACACACAATTCAAATTCTGCCGCAACTGCCATCATAAGCACGCGCAGAAGGACCAACACCCAGTCTTTAACCTCTGCCTGCCGATTGACCACGAAAGCAGAGACTGCAACGCCTGCTCCGCATTCACCCCGAAGACCCTTCGAGTGAGAGAGAGGCAAAGGATTTCAAACTACGCCATGCAAAGCAAGGGCCAACCTCCGTCCCTTCACCTGGGACTCTCGACCGACGAGGAGGATTACATCGCCGAAGAAGACATCGGCTACACAGTCGCAGAGACCGATAATAATAAGACTACTGAAAAGGTAGGAGAATCGACGCCCCAAAGAGGTCCGAAAGACTCTCGACAGTCTACCCAAGACTCTCGAAAAAACGAGGGCAAGACCCCGAAAGCGCCGACGCAAAAAACTTTGGCGTCCGCAGCGATATCCAGGCCCAGCGGATCCTCTCAGAGAGACTCCCTGGCGCCGAAGGACGGCGACCAACCAAAGTCGTCGAAAGGCCTCCAAGAAAAAAAGCGCTCGACTACGAAAACGTCTTCGAAGTCGACGACGAAAGACAAGCCCCGACGCCAAAAACAGCGTCGCCGCCGAAACCAGTCTCGACGCCATCTAGCGCGCCAAAGAGACCGGCACAACCACTCGACGCCGAACAGGCGGCGGAGATGGAAAGAAAGAAGAGGAGACTCGAGGCAGAGATGGAGAATATCCTGCAGCGAAAGAAAGATTTCGAAGAAAAAATGAAATCTTACACAATTCCTTCGAGGCCAAAGTCACCAGATGTACAGGTGGTCGAAGACGAAGAGGAAGATTTCGAAGTAGAACAAGCGTCTGAGAGCTTGGAAGATCTGGCATATCGGGAAGATGATGATGCCTATTACGAGGAGGAGAGAGATGACGAACAGAGAGTGGACCAAGAATCAACATACTCGGAGGAGGTAGAGTGGCAGGACGTCGACGCCGAAAGTCCTGAAGAGGGAGTGCACACATATCCAGCCAGGCCCTCGCCACCCGACGACATTGGGCTCTATAATGAATGCATCAAGAACGTAAAGCGTTCAGGGTCAAGCTCGAAGAGGGGGTGCCGAAAAAGGACTTCCTTATAGAGACACTACTTCCAATGCACACTAGGAGCCAGTACCTGCCAATGCTTGAAAGCATCAAGGGGCAAGGAAGAGAGGCATTCAGGGAACCTGCTACGTGTAAACCCGTCATGCCAAGGACGGAGAAAAAATACAAGCACTCCTCAAAGGACCCAGCCTACATACAGGGGAAGGTCGCTGCGGACTCTATCATCACGGCAACAGCAAGAAGAAGGGCCAATGTGCCAACTACTTCGGGTCCACCCCCAGATAAAGAGAGCAGAAGGATGGACCTAACAGGAAGGAAAATCGAAAGTAATGCCGCTATGCACTGGCGCATGGCTAATTCAAATGCACTACTCAACAGACACCATTACCAGATCATGGAGGAACTGGGGCAATTGGTGAAACACCTCCCTCAGGAGCACCAACAAAGGGCTTCGCACCTAGTAGAGGAAGGGAAGAACGTGGCAAACTCTTGCCTAAAAACAGCACTGGACGGGGCAGACACGGCCAGCAGGCTTATGATGCTGGGCATCACGGAAAGAAGACAGGCCTGGCTCAGAATATCAGGCTTTAAACCGGAGGTGCAGCACAACATCCTGAACACTACGTTCAACTGTGAGACACTGTTCTGTCCAATAGTAGACGACAAGCTCTCACAGCTCAGAAAGGATGACACCGCAAGATCCATGGGGGCCTTGCAATTCAGGGGAGCAAAGAGAGGGACCCCCTCAAGGAGACCACACGGGAGAGGGGGGAACCAGCCGGGAACGTCGCATCAGTCCTTCCAACTTTCCCACCAAGGCGACACCCATACACAACATGGCCATCAAAAACAGCAATGGCAATATCAACATAGGTGCCAGTCCTTTCGCGGGAGAGCGAGTGGACGTGGAAACACCAGGAGGGGTGGTCAGCAAACCACATCCAAGTGACTCGGCCACATTGACAGTGCACACCCTACAAAAAACTCCAAGGGTGGAGCACAAAAACAAAAAAACAGGAGTCTCACGCCCCGAACACTTCTACCACGTAACACCAGTGGGAGGAAGATTAAGACTCTTCCTCCTGGAGTGGAGAAAAATTACAACGGACAAATGGATCATCAACACAATACAGTACGGGTACTGCATAGAGTTAGAAAAAAACACCACCAAGCAGAAGACAAAAGAAAAGAGCACTAGCAAAGAAGGAACTAGAGCTTCTTCAGAGGGAAGCAGAGGAACTGCTACTAAAGGAGGCTATCGAGCCTGTACCTCCCATGGAAAGGAACAAGGGGGTGTACTCTACGTACTTCCTAGTACCCAAAGTAGACGAAACAATGAGACCCATCCTGGACCTATGGTTCCTCAACAAATTCATAAAGACACAAAAATTCAAAATGACATCCCTGCAAGAAGTACTCCCTCAGATCCAAACAGGGGACTTCATGGTCACCATAGACCTAAAGGATGCCTACCTACACATCCCAATGAACAGGCGGTACAAGCATCTGCTACGTTTTGCAATCCACTCAGACCACTATCAATTCACAGCATTGGCCTTCGGACTAAAATCAGCTCCAACGGTGTTCACAAAGTGTCTGGCAGCAGTCGCAGCGCACTTGAGGGAGGGGATACACGTATACCCTTACCTAGACGATTGGCTCATAAAGGCAAAGTCATACAACACGTGCAAACTGCACGCTCAGAGTGACAGACACACTAATAGCCCTAGGTTTATCCTCCATAAAACCTCAACAGGTCAAGATATTTCTGGGAGCACAAATCGACACCATTCAGGGGAAGGTGTTCCCCAGCGAGAAGAGAACGACGGCACTGTTGAAGGAGACGCGCCTCTACCAGAAGGGGCAAGCTCTGACCGTGAGGACGGTGAGCAAGATGATGGGCATGATGGCCTCATGCATCCACATAATACCAAATGTCCGACTACACATGAGACCACTCCAGGAGTGGCTGCAGGACCAATGCTCACAAGCGACGGGGTGTTGGGAGGACCTAGTGGTTGTAACGCACGCAGTGCAAGAGGAGATATCATGGTGGAACAAAGGAAACATAACACAAGGGTAACTTCTAACACAACCAACACCAGCAGTGACCATCACCACGGACGCATCCCAAAAGGGATGGGGAGCACACATGGAAAAACTACGTGTGAGGGGCTTGTGGACACAAGCAGATGCGATAAGACACATCAATTACCTAGAACTAAAGACCGTTCTCCTAGCTATGAAAGCCTTCCAGATGAAGTTGTACAATCAAACAGTGCTGATCCAGACGGACAACACAACTACAATGTTCTACATAAACAAACAGGGAGGAACACAATCAGCACCACTGTCCGAGCTAGCGCAAGAAATATGGAAATGGGCAATACCATTGAAAATAGGTCTACTGGCGATACATCTGCCAGGAAAGGACAACGTGGAAGCGGACAGGCTCAGCAGACAGACTTGGGTCTCGCACGAGTGGGAGCTGAATGCTCAAGAAACAAAGACTGTTCGACAGGTGGGGAACACCGTCAATAGACCTGTTTGCAACACGACAGAATGCAAAATGCCAACACTTCGCATCGAGGCAACCAGGGAAGGGGTCCCTGGGGAATGCCCTATTGATAAGCTGGTCGAAGACATTTGCCTACGCTTTTCCGCCGATTCCCCTGATTCACACGGTACTCAGCAAGTGCAGGACAAGCAGCATGACCCTCATACTGGTTGCACCCCAGTGGGCCAGACAAACATGGTACTCACAGATAATGGAAATGACACAGAGTGCACCACACAAATTTGGGAGGAGGAAAGACCTACTCTCCATGCAAAACGGAGAGGTGTTGCATCCAGAGCCGTAAAGTCTCAGACTAGCAGCCTGGCTCCTGAGGACATAGAGTTTGCACACCTAAAACTACCTGAGAGCACCCTGAGGGTACTTCGAGAGGCAAGAAGACCAAGCACACGTAAATGCTACTTGGCCAAATGGAAAAAGTTCACATTATGGTGCAAAAAGGAGGGTCTGCACAACAAGATGACAAGAGACTGTACAGTCCTTAAGTACCTCACACACCTGCTCGAGACAAACCTGAGCTCATCATCGCTAAGGGTACACCTAGCAGCCATTGTCGCCTACACTAGAGGGCAAACAGGCAAAAGCTTTTTTACTTCTATGATTGTAAAAAGATTCTTGGAAGGTGCAAAAAGGATCGCACCACCTAAAAGGTTACCAGCACCGGCATGGAACCTCAATGTAGTGCTGACAGAGCTCATGAAGGCACCTTTCGAACCAATGCATAAAGCCTCACTACAGATGCTAACGTTAACATCCGCATTCCTACTGGCAATCACCTGGCTATGCAGAGTAAGAGAGCTGCAGGCGTTAACACTACAGGAACCCTACATACAAATTCACAACGATAGGGTGGTGATGAGAATGGACCCACACTTTATGCCAAAGGTGGTGTCCAAGTTCCACATCAACCAAACGATTAAAATACCAAGTTTCTTTCAGAAACCAACAACAAAAGTAGAAAGGGCACTGCACACTCTGGATGCGAGACGTGCAGTCATGCATTACATAGAGAGAACTAAAGCGCACAGGAAAACAAAACAGTTTTTTGTCTCCTTTGCTGAAAGTTTCATGGGAAAAGCTGTTACTAAAGGGACAATTTCACGATGGATCGCGCAAACTATACAATTCTGCCACAAACAAGCTGGACAAGAACTAGTAGAGGGGCCAAGGGCCCATTCAACAAGAAAGAAGGGAGCTACAATATCCTTCTTGGCAAATACTCCCATTCAGGACATATGCCTGGCGGCAACATGGGCTTCTGTGCACACGTTTATGAAACACGAATGTGAGGACATACAAATGAACAAAGAAGCACAAGTGCTCCAGCACATATTCAAGAACACAAGCTCATCTTCCACCCAGCCGCCACAATAACAACAAACTGCTACGAAGTCTATTCACAGCATAGCGAGTCCAGAAAGATTCATGCTGCAAAACGAATAGTTTTTTACCTGTCGGTGTCGTTTTGCAGCTTGAAGATCTTTCTGGATTCACTAGCGAACCCACCCACCTCTGCCAGAAAGATGAGGCTGGAGAAAGTAGGTGGTAAACAACAAAAAAAAAAAAATATATATATATAGAGATATATATAGAAATGGACTTCATAGAACTTCAAGGAAAGCAGCGCTACAAGAGAAAAGATAAAAACATTGCCATAGAATTCGGAAATAAAACACAAACGGAAAAGAAAAAAAGAATCCGAAGATGGCACCCAAGGGTGGGAGCTTCCGCAGGAAGCATGCCGACATCACAGGAAGGACACCAAAAGGTGGGACGTCGACGCCCACCTGGGCTACGAAAAAAAAAGAAAAAAAAACTAAGAAAAGACTACGATTCCGGACCCAACCACTAGACCGCGGTAATAATGCACAGCATAGTGAATCCAGAAAGATCTTCAAGCTGCAAAACTACACCGACAGGTAAGAAACTATTCGTTAGTATTAGATTCCTTACCGCCTCACCCATCCTCCCCGTTCTGCCAACCGATATCTAGGGTTAAGGTCATCCCCTTTCAGGGCCCTAGTTTCATGGCACCAGTTTTGGTTTTTATCATGGCTCTGCGTTTCTGGTGCGGAAAAGCTGTGTATAAGAGCTGACGTCCGCGCACGAGGGTGGCGTCTAAGTACTCCAGCGACGTCATCCCGGTGCAAACGACGCCGACGCGGAGCCGCAGACGACGCCTACCGACGTGCAGGCGTACTGCTACGCAAAAGTTTCCGGATCCAGTCTGACGCCTGGGAATATTCTAAGGTAAGGAATCTAATACTAACTACTGTTTCGTCCAGATATATCGTTACCGAAGGTAAGTAACTTATTCATTTCGCTTCTTGACCTTCAAGTAACATCTGAAGTGCATTCTTCTGGGATTATTTCCCTATTTTTCATCATGTCTGAGGGATCTAAAAAAAAAAAAAGGCTGTTGTAAATCTTGTGGGAAGCAGAGTCTATTCCCTGAGGACCCCCACAAGGAGTGTCTTTATTGTCTGTACCCTGAGTATAAGCCTAAAGAGTGCAAGCATTGTCACACTTTTTTCTGCCAAGACCTTAAAGGACGTGAGGCCTGGCTCCTTCTTTGAGTTTAGAAGAAGGCGGCACAAACTGACTTAGGCTCGGAGAGTGGGGAAATAGGACATTCTTCCTCAAGGAAGCACAGAGATGAGGAGGGGTCTTTTTCATCAGAAAGAGACTAAAGCTAAAACCACTTAGCAAGGATAATAGTGCTGAAAGGTTTTCAAGTATGGAGTCTTTCTGAGCGCTTACCCTTTCACAGAAGGGCTTCATCTTCACCTTCTTCAATTCCTTTCACACCATTTAATAAACCTTTTGTGAAGATCTGTTGTCAAAAAATATCCAGTTGAGGGTAAAATCGACGACTGGTAAGACGTCAGCACACGCATTCTTTTCCGTGCCAGCGACAACAGCAGTGTCGGCAACTTTGATACCGGAATAACGTGCGATTCAAGGGCCTCTCATGAACTCCACTGGATTTCTTATTCAAATCCTTTTGCTTACAGGGTGTCCTCACCAGTGCTGTATCTAGTTTTACTGGAAGTTGCCAGGTAAATCTAATAAAAAATTATCTGACCAAATATTGACTCTTCAACTAATAGATCCACGTTGGAGTATACTTATCTGGTATGTGTCGACCCTGATGTGACTGTTTACAGACAAAAAGTTTTAATCTAAGAAAGTCCATCATTTCCTTAAATTCAGTGGCCTCAATGTCTGTCCAATTAACTAAATGCAAATTAAAATCTAGTGAAACAATCTCTTTTGGCATACTATATAAAGAGCCAGCTTCCTAGAAACACTGATCCTTGTACCATCTTCCCCCACTCCCAGCCATTTGTCCTGTTGCCTCCCCAACCTCTCTCCCTGCAATTTAATTAATAATGTACATGACTCTAATGTCAAATGCGGCAGGTCTAGATCTCCCAAAAATTCTTCAAACTCCTGCTCCGTGGCTGCTTCTCCCCCACCTATCCTATCACCCCGATAAAGTGTTGAACAGAAGTGATGAAAGATGCGTCCAATGTCCTCAGCCCTGTACGTAAGCTTAACAGTGCATGGATCCTTAATCTGCTGGATAAGGTTATGATTTCTCTTCTCTTTGGCCTGCCATGCCAAAAACCGACCTGCATACTCTCCTTTATACACCGGATGCTGAAAGGTCTGCTTGTTTATCAGCACTTTTTGAGGATAAACCCTCTCCTTTGCCTCCAAACAACACTCTCATAGAGAGCTATTAGAACGGTTTGATAGTGCAACTTGATAGAATTTGTCAGCGTTTAATTGTAGAGAAAGAGGTATACTGTGCGAAGAGTCCAGGTATTCCGTTATGAGTGGAATGGGGCTTACTCTAGCAATCCCAAGGGGCTCTTTTAGGGGGTAGTGTGGTGAAGCAGCCTTAGGCTTAGGCTCATCAGAAAAGTGTCCGACATTTGCAAATACACACAGTCAGTAAATGATGCCTACAAGTCAATAAGGGGATCCCCTCCAATTTATAAAAAGAACACATTTCTTTATATATATATTTAGTCATCAGGATCAATATGATTGGGTAAGTCTGTTTTGAGATAGAAATATTTTGTTTTCAAAAGTCGACCGTGCAATTTTAAGAGGGAACAATGTTATCCTATGGAGGAAAAACAAATACTGCATATAGTTACTTCACTGCGACTTACAGGACCAATCACCAGGACTTACGGTTTGTAAAGGGCAAGGTCCAAGGCAGCACCAAGATGTCAAGCCAGGCTGCACTGTGTGCAGAGGGGTAGTACAGAGTTGAGTGCCCAATGTTGGTTAATGGGAATCAGTCTGGTCAGAAAGAGGCAGTAGGTTTGGACTGGCAAGCCATTCGGCCTGAACCAACAGGGCTGCTGAGGCCTAACGATACTAGGGGGGCACCTTCCGTCCACTTCCACTCAGACCAAGGTCGACGGGTGCAGAAGTGTCTTGAGGTGTCAAGGGTTTCACAGCTGAGTCACTCGCGCTTGGGGGGGTTGTGGGGGGCTTCACACAGAGGCTGCAGGCGGCGTTGTGGAGTCCCCTCATGGCAAACCCAAGGTATATTTCTTCTCTGGAGAGCTGGGGAACCACACTGCACCATTGGCACAGTTCAACTCTGGCTTGGAGCAACAGGTGCAGTCATGCTAGCTGGTGTCAGGTTTAAGTGGTCCAGAGTCTTTACATTTCTTTATTTGGTACCTGCAAGGTGCAGGGGGAACAGCTCCGCTGCTCCGTGGGAGTTCCTTATTATTTACAACAAGGGAGAGCAGTTCATAGGGAAGGGATGGGAAAGGCAATTCTTCTTGTCTCGGGGTGTGTGAGGGCAACAAGACAAAAGAATTGTCTTTCCCATCACTTTCCTAGGAACTGCTCTCCCTTGCTGTACATGTTCCTCTTGGAGTCATGATTGCAGGACCTGTTTAAACATTGGCTCATGGTCCCACCCTCTTCTCCGTCCAGTTCCTGATTATTGGCAGAAGATCTGACAGTCCTCCCAGGCTTTTGGAGGTAACATAGTTTAGCAAACACAACAAGATGATGGACAGAGTGCTGAAAACTTTTCAACCACTCACCCCCAGTCAAGAGATTAGTGCTACTTGATTCAAGCTAGCCTCACTGATGAGGGGTGATACCCCAAAACCGGTCCCAGAATTCTTGTTTCTGGTCCAGGGAGGACCTGGCTTGGCAATTCGGGCTGAGCTGTTCCCATGAGGAGCAGGGACAAGACTGATTTGCATATGACTCGGTCTAAACTGTGGTGGCATGGTGAGCAAAGGAACAATGGATTTAACCAAGATCTCTTGACTGGGGGTGAATGTTTAATTTGTTCTGCATTCTTTCCATCATTTGTGTATCTTTTGATTTTGGTGCAATTGGCGGGCACAGTGAACAAGCTCGAAGGGCCAAGTCAGTTAAACATTTCTTGCTTTTCACAGCTCTTGGGTCCTTCTTCTTTTAGGTTGGCAGGATCTGCTT
This sequence comes from Lissotriton vulgaris, assembly GCF_964263255.1. Classification (NCBI taxonomy): domain Eukaryota; kingdom Metazoa; phylum Chordata; class Amphibia; order Caudata; family Salamandridae; genus Lissotriton; species Lissotriton vulgaris. Next base: position 196,254,356 of record NC_141698.1, read on the forward strand.
TCTTTGTACTAGTGGTTCCCCTAAATACTAAATTTAGGAGCGTATAGGGTAGTAGCCAATGGGCTACTTACCCTATACCACAATACCACCTATACTACTTACCACTTACTGTCTGTAGTGGGCATTACCCTCTCCCAGAGTTTCTAAGTTTGCCATCACAAAGATGACCGACTTATGATTTTCGTATTTACTTTAGGTTGCCCACCTTAGGGGTGGAACTAGCCTGAAGGTGAACAAGCCTCTATGATTACCCATTATTATTACCCTGTTTTATGTGGCGTGGAGAATTCCCTGTTATCCTGGAAGCAACTCCCGCTCTCAATTATATGCAGAATTGCTCTAATTAAAATGATGATACTCCCCGTATTTTTATTACTTTTTTTGGGCGGTTTCATTTAAATTGGGTAATGTTTTTTTCTCTAAGGTGGATCAGTCGGTATGCTCGTTTGTATGGAATCAAAAACACCCTTGTAGTTGCTGAAAGAATAAGGGCGGGTGGGTACTCCCAGATCTACAGTATTATCTCACTTCCTTGGCAACACAGATAAGCCATTTGTAAGTAGAATACAATAGTTTTGACAATTCCGTTCTTCTCCGAATGCTGACTGCCTTGAACTTTACCAACCCTTCTTGGTGTAGGAAAGCTCTGAACTCCAGAAGAAAGTCTGATATAAAGCGGTATCCCAAATTATGCTATGTAGAAATAGGATTTTCCCAGCAAAAGGTATTTCCAATATTAACCCTAAGACGCAGTTAGGCTATTGTATTTCTCTATGGTTGGGATTAACTAAACCAACTATAGCCAAATGTGCTGACCTAGGTATAATTAAGGTGGGGACTTCTTTGAGGGCACCAGGTTAACATCCCTAGAGGTGCTGTTAGGCGACATCAGTGGGGTACACATTGAGTCCTCAATGGGAATTATAAAAGATTTTTTTTAGGGGGGGGTGTAGTTAAGCTCTTGGTGAGATTTCTGTACCAGGACTTAATCCCAGACCATGTACATCAAATTGAAGGAGCAAGGAGAAAATGGATTCAACGGACAGGAATTGATATTAGTGATCAACAATGGGATAGATACTTTATTCACAGGTTTACCTCCCTCAGACGTGTGAATTTCCAGCGTATAGCCTTTTTCAATGGGTGGTTGCTTTATTTCACTCCTTTTGCTTTGAACTAAATCTTTCCATTGACTGCTGAAAGGTGGCCAAGATGCAATGCATAGGGGGATTGGTTTCACATGTTTTGGGCCTGTGACACCCTTAAACTTTATTGGGTGAGAGTATTTTATGCTGTAAGCAGGACTATTAATTAGAATCTTGATCCCTCCCGAGGAGTGGCCCTTTTGGGCCTAATAGATCTCCATTTTTTCAAAACTTCATTTTTATAGCTGCGTTAATCGCGCAGTCATTGATCATCATTCATTGGAAGTCTCTGACAGGGCCCAGCTTCGAGCAATAGGAGACAACAATGGGGAAAGTCACCCAAAGGAAATACTGGTACTCTGCAAGAACTGATAGGTATGGTATCTGTAGAGAAAATTGGACAAACTGGGTCAGCAAAGTATAGGAGATGAAAGGGCGGACAAGGGTGTAGGAGGGGTAAATGTATTATACTTTGTTATGGTTAAGGATGGACCAGTCTGACTAAAGATGTCTCCCCAGAGGTTTGTATTAGGTCGACACAGTCACTTTAGGGGGACTGATAGGGCCAGACAGGAAGTCGGAAAGTGTCATGTTTTTCGGTGTGGGGGAGAAGAAGTTTACTGTGTCCTCTTTGAGAGAACATTGAGTTGAAGGGTCAAAGTTTAAGGGAGTAGAGGGGGATTCATGCGGAGGGTGGGGGTATTAGATTTTAGGAATAATTTTTATCAGGGAGGGTAGTAATTTAATATGTAGTCAATGAATTTTGATATGAAGCTTCCTCTGACTAGATATGATCAGATCTGATTTGTTTTGTAGTGTGGGTTATTTGTCGAGTATCACCTTTCCTAATCAAAATATATATTTTTTTTAACTGTATGTTGGGGAAAAATCTAAGTAGCTCTTCCAGATTTATGCTTTCAGTTTCTAGCCGACTGGGTCTCTTAAGTGATCCAGTGATTTCTTATCCTCCATATCAAGACTTTTTTTGTTCGGGTAGCAAGTTAGTCAGGAAAAGGTTTTGGCACATAATGGACCAGCAGGTGTCAACAACTGGAACTTGGTTGGAGCTTAGAGGATCATATAGTTGCCAAAACTTAGTACACAGGATGAGAGAAATTAGAACACTAGTTTGTATCCTGTAATGGGTAGGTGCTGACAGTTCGGATGTGAGTGTTTACATTTTGTTTTTTATAGTGATTTTTTTGCATCATAGAGTGCCATTTAGACACTAGAAAAGGCTGAGTAAGCTGTCCATGTTCTCTACTAACAGGCAATGACACCTTTAATAGCAGTATTTTGCATCACGTAAGGGAGCCAGGTCATTAGCAGTTTCATTTAAGTTATTTGTATTTTTGGTTTCTCAAAGTGCTAAAGGCAGTTTGTTTTGGAAAGCAAGTGCAAGGTAGCCAAATGGTCTGCTGCATGTTGAGCGTTGTGGCAGTTGTGTGGTACCAGCTGAAAGATGTTCTGTGAACTGAGAAACAGGCATTCAAATTTGAGAGACTGTCAACCAACTGTATACAGTGAAGAGCTGCAAATAGTATTCCAGTGCTGGGTGTGTGCAATTTTCACGTGAAAGGTGGAACGAATGATGGATACAAGACATTTTAGTGTTAGCAGCTATGATACAAATGTTTCAGCCTCTAGCCTGAGAATGACTGAGGATGGTGGGCCTCATGCATCTTGCTTGTGGACCATGCCAGATGTCACATGCCGGTCCTCCAGTGTGACCTGGAGTTCCAATGGGCACAGCATCGGGTGATTCTTAACGATCTAGCTCAGATATTGGATGCCCCTTTCCCACCCTGATCGCACGGTAGTGACAGATGCGTCACATCTGGAATAGGGCGGCCACCTGGGGGAGGTGGAGATCAGAGAACTCTGGTCTCCAGCGTAAGCCAGGCTCCATATCAACCTGTTGGAGCTTCTTGCGATCCGATTGTCTCTGAAAGCCTTTTTACCATCCATCAAAGGAAGGCTAGTTCAGGTGTTCACAGACAACACTACTGCCATGTGGTACTGCAACAAACCGGGTTGGGTTGTGGGGACCCTCTGTCAAGAGGCCCTGCGTCTCTGAACTTGTCTGGAACAACTGGACATTTCCCTGGTGTTTCAACATCTGGCTGGTCCACTGAAGTCCAGGCCAAATTAATTCAGCCGTCTGTGCCTTGCGGCTCACGAATGGCGTCTCTATCCGGAGGTGGCACAAAGTATCTTTCTACAGTGGGAAGAGCATTGGTTAGATCTGTTTGCCTCTGAAGAGAATATGCAATATCAGCAGTTATGTGCATTGGAGTTTCCAAGGCGGCTCTTGCTAGGTGATGCTGTAAGAAAGTGGCTCTTTGTATACTGCACCAAAGTAAGGTTCAGTGTGCACAGAGTCCACAGTCCCCAGAGGTATGGCAGAGGCTAAAGTTAGATATAACCTTACTCTCTAAAGTGATAGCTTGGTCGAGCAGTAAGGCAGTATCAGAAGACAGTGTAAAGCATTTATTGTACACACTCAGTCAGCAAATGGTCTCACAACCTCAAGAACTGAACTCTAGGCCAATTGTTTTGTATATAAAAATGTATAATTGTTTATTTTAGAACCACAGGTAGGTATCATAAATACTTTATCAGAATGAGATGTTGCAATAGAATACTTTCAAATAGCAATAGACTTTTAAATGCAATAGATACAGTTGTTGCAATATGCAACACAAGTTAAACACAAAATAACATTGAGCTCAATAGGACGTGTTAAGTAAATGCAATAAAATCACTTTACAAATGTTTTCTTACTCAGGACTGGATCCTGGATTCAGCCCTGGTGCATTTCCTGTAAACAGCTGAAAGAATTCGTTTTTGTTACACATGCAATTTTTAAGGAATATTTGTATGTTTTGAAAATCGACACTTAGAAGAAATTCTGGCAAAAAACAGGCAATGTTATCCTATGGGAGAAAATCAGGTTATCGGAAAATCACAGTTGTAATCACTTTTCAGGTTCAGTGCTGGGCTCAAAGATACAGCACTGAGATCTCTCGTGATAGCAGGTAAGTAATTTCGTTTTCGTTGATCGGCTGATTTTTAAGGAATATTTCAAAGTTGCAAAACTCTACACTTGAAAGAAATTCTGCGTGAAACCGAGCCAATGTTACCCTATGGAGAAAATCAAGTTATCGGTCTTTGGGTAAGTACTCGGCTGGCAGTGTTACGGTTCTGGGGGTAGAGTCGGGGCTCCCAGGGTCAGGTAGGTACATTCGTTACACCCTCAGCTGCACAGGGGCAGTCGGGTGCAGAGTGAGTAGGCCCAATGTTATCCTATGGCAGATAGGGGGCCTTTGGTTGGTGGCTGGTAGCAGGCAGACCACACGGCTGGGGGAGCTGAGCTCCTGGTCACTTACACAGGGCAAGTGGGGAAGTAGGATAGGACAGATGCTACACTCCCAGTGGCACTCTGGCTGCTGGGTGCAGGGTGCTTTTGGGCTGCTAGGAACCCAATATATTTCAATAGAAAAGCTGGATGTTGCAAAAAGGCTGCAGACTCAGGAACGTAGAATCTTCAGGTGCGACCACCACTTCGAGAGGTAAGTTGGGAAGCTGGAGGTTAGGTAGCCAACCATGAGTTGGGCACAGGGGGCTGTCGGGCTCCAGGTGCAGGGGTGTCTTTGGATGTCTGGAAATCTTACCCTCAGCTGGTCGTGGTTGGCGGGGTCCCTGGTTGTGAGGCTGCAGACGACATCCGGAGCGTTGAGGCGGGTCTTTGGGTGCTGAATTTGTGGTCACTGTCGCCGGGGGAACGTCCTCGTGGTCTTTGTTCACTCAGGCACAGGCCGGGCTCGGTGGGTGCAGAGTGTGCTGGATTCGTGGTTCCTGGCTGGCACCAGGTGGTGTTGCTGTTTGATCAGAACCACTTCTCGTGAGAGTTCCAGTCTTTAGATGAGCAAGGCAGTCAGGTCCTCCAGGGTTTTCGAGGTTGCTGACCACTGGAGACGCCGGGGGTTTCGCAGGAGCAGGTTCAAGGACTGACAGGCCTGTAAGACTGGGTCCAAGTCAATTGGTGTCGTCCTCTTGTTAGCAGCTGCATGGCAGGTCTAATTTCTTCTTGTTCTTCTTTTTCAAAATCGGGATCTGAAGAAGGAAGGTTCAGGGTGCCCCTAAGTACTAAATTTAGGGGCGTTACAGGTAGGGCAAGGGCAGGGACCAATGGGTCCCTGTCCTGGGGTGAGTACGCCCCCTATCCTGCCACTCCAGTGGGAGGGGGCAGGAGCCTAGCTCTGATTGGGTAGGGCTCCCCGTTATCAAAATGGCGAGAGCCGGGAGTTGTGCTTTACCTCGCCTCCCCCACCTAAGGGGTGGGGTTGCCAGAGGCTGGCACACCCCCTTTCCTTCCTTTATTTATCCTGCCTGTCATCCGGCCAGAGTGGGTGTCAGAACCGGTAGGGGCCAGTTGCTGAGTACAGCAAGTGGCCTGCAGAAGCTCACAAAGGCAGCATGTCATTGAAGCTCCCCCTGCCCATCATGGGGGTGGAGGCCTAGCACCTCGCCCCAGGATGTGCATTGTTGCAGGCCCACGAGAGCGGATGGCTCTCTGCCTAGGGGTCCAGCAACATGTCTGCTGGGTGGCAGCCTAGGCAACCTCACAGTCAGGGCACGGGTTGTAGGTTAGTTTCAGGGGGCAACTCTAAGTTGCCCTCTGTCGTGCATTGTACATTAAATCCCACACTGGCATCAGTGTGGGTTTAATGTGCTGAGAACTTTGATGCCAAACTTCTCAATCTTCAGTGAAGCCATCATGGTGTTGTGGAGTTCGTGATGACTACCTCCCAGCACCATATACTCTTAATGGCATCACTGCACTTACAGTGCCCAGGAATGGCCCTGGGTACTGTAGGGGCACAGGGCTCATGCACCTTTGCCCACACCACTGGCATAGTGCTCTCAGCTAGAGGGGTGACTGAGGTATACCAGGGCAGTGAGGTTGTGGGCATGGCACACAGGAATGTGTGTCATGTCGACTCTGTTTAGTTCTGCCCCAAGACACTGAGCCTGCAAAGGCAGTGTGTGTGTGTCAGTGTACAGGGCCTCTAAGAGTTGTTCAATAAGTGCTGCAGCCCTTAGGGGCCTTCTCTGGTCACAGTGCCCTGGGTCCCTAGGGTACCATTTACCAGGGGCTGACATGTGGCCGAATTGGGTTTAGGCTTCAATGCAGTTTTAGGGAAGGAACACAGGCCCTGGGTACCTCATTGGCAGGAACCCAGGGCACACTCAGTCAAATACATCAGCAATTCAGCAAAAAGTGGGGGCATACCATGCAGGAAAGATGGCACTTTCTCACAGATGCTTTTCGTCGTGAGTGGAGCACAGGCCTCCTGTACGCCTTTCCGCCCATACCACTCCTGCCCCGAGTGCCCAAGAAGACCAGGAGAGACCAGCCCCAAGTCATACTTATGGCTCCAGACTGGGCACGGAAAGGGTGGTATCCCAAGCTTTGCAAATGAGCTTCGATCCTCCGATCAGGCTGCCCCTCTGGGAGGATCTTCTGTTGCAGCAGCAGGGGAGAGTCCTTCACCCGAACCTGTCCACTCTCCGCCTCCTTGCTTGGAGATTTAGCAGTGACAGTTGATAGCTTTTGACCTTCCTGTCGAAGTCTGTGAAGTTATTCTTTCAGCCAGGCGTCCCTCCACAAGTTGGTATACACCTGCCAACGGCAACGATTTTGTAACTATTGTACAGAATGGTCTATTGACTCCTTCTCGGCCTCCCTTTCATACATTCTTCTTTTTATTCTTTCTTTGTCCCAGCAGGACTCTGCTATGGGCCTTTCGGCCCTGTCTGCTTTTCTTCAGTTGCCAGACCAACCATCTATTTTTAAATAACCTTTTGTACAGAAATTTTTGAAGGGGCTACTCATCCCCCCCATGCCCCCCCTCCGCCCCACCCTTTAACCCTTCATTATGCCCCAGTGGGACCTTAACTTGGTTTTCACATTTTTTGTGTTTGCACCTTTTGAACCACTGCACAATTACCCCATCCGGCTGCTTATTATTAAAACAGCCTTTTTAGTGGCAATAGCTACTGCTAGGATGGTGAGCGAACTGCAGGTTCTGTCATCTCAGTCTCCTTACCTGACTGTCTTTCCGGACAAAGTAGTGCTCCACGCTAGGGTTTTTTTTTTTTGCCTAAGGTGGTAACACCTTTCTATCTGGAACAATCAGTTACTCTGCCCGGCTTCTATGCACCTCCGTATCTATCCAAGGAAGAGGAGGGTATCCACTGTCTGGACCCAAAAAGAGTGTTATTGTTCTACCTTGATCACACTAATGATTTCCGGGTGGATGATCAACTTTTGTAGGGTACGTTGAGGTAAAGAAGGGACGTGCTGTGTAGAAGAGGACCATCTTGTGCTGGGTCTTTATCTGCATAAAAATGTTACGCCTTGGCAAAGAAACAGCTTCATGGAGGCCTTAGGGCAAATTCTACCAGGGCAAAGACAGCTACCACAGCTTTCGAGCGTGGTTTTCCGGTTTTTGACATCTGCCAGGTGGCCTCGTGGGCATCTCTGCACATGGTCTCCAAACATTACTGCCTGGATAACCAGGTTCACAGGGAAGGCCTTTTCATCCTTTCAGTCGTGCAGGAATTTTTGGTTTGAAACGTTACCACAGTCCCTTTCTCGGCATGGTATTGCTTTAGGTATCTATTCAAAGGTAAGGAATCTGGGGCTAGATGTCTCTATTAGATAGACAAGTTACTTACCTTTGGTAACGCCTTATCTGGTCGTGACGTGATCTAGCCGCAGATTCCTTACCGACCCACCTGTTCTCCCCGCACTGCGTATTCATTTTAGCATCAGGGCTGTTTCCCTTCAGGGCCCTAGTTGTATTTTGACACACCTTGGTCAGTACGTCATGGCTCTGCACTTGTGGTGTGGAAAGTACTGATGTCAGCATGCTGGGGTAGCACCTATATTGACGCAGACGTCATGACGACAAACCAAACACCTACGATGTCCCGCATAGTCGAGCGAAGCCATCCATCGGCGCACAGGGTACTGCTATAAAAAATCTTCCGGATCCAGCCTGACTGGAAGTTCAAAGGTAAGGAATCTGCGAGAGGGGCTCCTCCTGGTTTGAGAGGGGCTCCTCCTGGTTTGAGAGGGGCTCCTCCTGGTTTGAGAGGGGCTCCTCCTGGTTTGAGAGGGGCTCCTCCTGGTTTGAGAGGGGCTCCTCCTGGTTTGAGAGGGGCTCCTCCTCCTCCTGTGGCTGTCAAGATTGACGTTTTGACAGAGGTGTTTCAACCGGGAGTCACTCCTTTCGAACCATTTCTTCCATTTATTGAAGCCCTTATGGACGTCCTGCTCAGGGGCCTGGTCCAAACGTGCCCAGGGGCTCCTGCGGACAGGACAATTGCCTACTGCTATCGCCCTGCCCCAGGAGACCCCTCATTGCTTCACCTGAAACCCTACCACAGAGCGCTTGGTGGTCCAACCCTCCATTTCTCAAGTAAATTCTGGCGCATTCCCTACTGCCCCACTGGATAGGGAATTCAAAAGGCTGGCATTCTTGGGTAGGTTATTATTTTCTTCCGCCAGCCTGGCATTGGGATCTGGGAATATCGTATGCATTTTGGGCTGTTACGCCCATTCCCTTTTGGATTCAGTTGCGCAGTTGATACCCGTTGTCCCGGAAGAGTCCCAGACTATACACTCTGTGAGAAGTTGGCCTGATATATGATGTTTCCAATTCTGGAACCACCTTGTATCAGTCCAAACAATCCCTTATGGTGTCTAATTGTGAGTCAACCTTATAGACAAGCTATCTTAATGGTAGCATAGACTAAGCAGCCTTAAAGGCTAAACTCAAGAGGTCGTGTTAAGCGAGCTGTTTTACCAATCACAATCCTGTAATATCAAATGGAAGGACACCACACAAGTATATATTATAAAAATATATGTTTATTTTTAAAATAATCCCCAGTACTCTTTATGAGCAAAGGGGCACAAGGGTTAAATGAAAAGCACAGTTATGGATGAGGGCGGGTGGCCACTCAAACCATATATTAAGAAAGTGGTATAAGAGATACCAATCGAACAGTGGTTAGGCCTAGGGCCTAGGGAATCGCTGGGAGCAGTCGGGACAAGCAATGCTGAAGTCTGGAAAAGCCCGCGGGATTCGGGTGCAGCGCTTAAAGCACACGCATGCACCAATGCAAAGTCAATGGTGCGTAAAAGTTACACAAATAGAGTTTAAGGATACTTCCGCTGAACCTAGAAGGACAAAACTTTAGACACAGACCCTAGAGGTGTGTACCAGTGTGGGAACACCGGCGTTGCTGAGTTACCTCACCCACAGGAAGCGGGTGCATAGGGTCGTAGTGGCGTCGGGTTTCGTCACGCAGGTTGTTGGTGCTTGAAGCTGAAGATGCTGCAGGCAATGTGAAGGAGAAGTGTCCGGTGTGATCCAAGGGTGGATCAAAGTAGAAAAGTACCTGAAAGCAGAGGGGACCGAGTCTGGGTCACTCAGCAGTGACCAGGGTGGAACCAGGACGGAACCAGGCAATGTCGGGCGCAATCAGGTGGTTGTCGAGGAGCTTCTCTCCGCTGCCACGTGGGCTCTGGAGCATCTGCGACATCCAGGAGCGGGTCACGAGCTGTCCCATACAGGCTCTCACCGTCGGCGCTGTCGGCTCCAAGATCGGAGCAAACAACACTTGGCAAGAGCAATCTACGCAGGACTGGAAGATTGCTTCTCACTCGGACCAGGAGGGTCAGAGCGGGTGCTCCTTTTCAGAGGAGCTGGTGCAAGTCTGGAGCAACCAGAATCGCAAGTGGTATTTAGGTTTTCGCCGGCACAGAGGCCACAAGCCAGCTGGCAAGTGACCGGGCCAACGCGTTGAGCCAAAGAAAGCAGAAGGGCCCCATGCAGCACTCGTCGAGTGTAGAGGGGTGAGCTTCGGTGCAAGAGTGGCTCAGGGTTGGGGCTTCTCAAACCCTGGTGTACAGCTTCGAGGGTCACTCGTGGGCTGCACAGTCAGCGTCTCGTGGTCTTTTCAAGATGGCATGCCCCACGCTTCCGGTCTCCTCCACGGGTCTCAGCTCTGCAGCGACTGTGGATCGGGCTGTAAGAAAGCAGGCAAGCTTGATCTCGTCGATCTCTGTCGCTCGAGTTCCGGCGGGAACTGCAACAAAGCAGACGTCGAGGTGCTGGATGGTGCCTGTTTGCACAGGGTGGTCACTCCTTGACCACAATGGAGATTCTTCAGTCTTCTACGTTGAGTAGGATGTCGAAGGATCCAGAGTTTCGTTTGAAATGTTTCATCAGGATAATCTGAGTGTGTTGGCACTGCTCCCATTCTTAAACCAATCTAGGGGGCTGGATTACCTGCTAGGTCCCCTCCTATGGGTGGGACCCAGGAAGGGGGTGGATACACCCCTTTCCTTTGATCCAGGGCGCGCTGGGACAGGGGCTGGTGTGCCCCAGAACTGGTTTGGCCGGATTATGCAAGGGGCAGCCTTGTGCTCCCCAGGCAGTGTCTGGTTTCTTTCAAACCTCCCTGCTACAATCCACTATCTCCTGTCTAGTGTGGTGTAACACCTCCCTGGGAAAGGAAAGCCTTTGTCCAGGCCTCCTCTGCTGAGTTTCGGTCAGCAGCAGGAGGTCAGACTTGTGTCTGTGGCAGAAGCATCCATTTTGTGGATCAGAGGCTCTTTTAAAAATCAACCGTGTTTCAGTAAAGTAACATGTCTTCTCCCTCTAGAGGGGTCGAATGCTATCCCCGTCGACAGGACTGTCGAGGGAATAGTATTCCAAATCGTATGACACCTTACACGACATGTTTTGATAAAGCCAAACCAAAGTTGCTATATAACCGTGAGGATTATAATGCACTGAATAGTATATGGTATGGCATTATCCCGGAACAGCTTAGGGAGTTGTTCCCGACAGCTGCAGACAGGCTCAGCTCATGCTAGAGCTCCATCTCACATTAAACCACGCACTCTGCCTTCAGGATTGATAAGGCCTTCCATAGGAGTGGCTCACAGGTTTATACGTGTCCAGATATAGGTTTAGATATAGGTATACTATATCTAAGCAAGGGGTGATTACACCAACTTGCCCCAGCTGAGTGATCAGCCAGTTGTGTCAATTTAAGAACCAGCCAGGGGTGGCAAAAGCTATGCTGCAGCCCCTGGTAGGCCTTGGTGGCATCTATGCCCGGAGCACCTATAGTGCATTGTACAGGTGCTGACAAGGAGTCCATTTCCAATTGGGTTATGTACCTATAGTACATGTATGTGAATTTAGAGAGAAAATAGCAGGCTGGGGGTCTGATTAGCAGGCCCACAGCCTCAGTAAGTCGAAAACCAGTGAAGCAAAAAGCAAAAATTGGGGTGACCATAGGATAGCAGCACCTACTCTCCTACACAACCCCCCCCCCTCCCAAACGCAGGGACATTCAACTTAACCTTGACCAGATAAGTCTTCATGTTCTAAGTGGAAGTACCTGGATAGACCATCTGCATTACCATGGTCAGTCCCTGGGCGGTGCTCCACTGTAAAGTCCATCCCCTGTAGGGAAATGGACCACCTGAGCAGTTTGGGATTTTCACCCCTTATCTGATTTAGCCACAAGAGGGGCTTATGGTCTGTCTGAATTTTGAAGTGAGTTCCAAACAAGTATGGCCTCAACTTCTTCAGGGCCCAAACCACAGCAAAGGCCTCCCTCTCAATAGCTGACCAACGTTTCTCCCTGGGGGTCAGCCTTCTGCTAATAAAAGCAATGGGCTGGTCTTGACCATCTTGATTAAGGTGTGAGAGCACAGCTCCCACCCCCAACTCAGAAGCATCTGTCTGTACAATGAACTGTTTGGAGTAGTCAGGACTCTTCAGGATAGGTGCAGAGCACATGGCCTTCTTCAGGTCATCAAATGCCTTTTGACAGCTAACTGTCCACTGAACCTTTTTGGGCATCTTCTTGGATGTCAAGTCATTCAATGGTGTCACAATGGACCCATAGTTCTTTACAAATTGTAATACCCAGTCAGGCCCAAGAAGGCTCTGACTTGTGTCTGGGTAGTTGGAGGAGCCCAGTCCTGTATGGTCTTGATTTTGCTCTCCAATGGTTGAACCTGACCCCCACCTACTAGGTGGCCCAGGTACACAACCTTACTCTGCCCTATCTGGCACTTGGTAGCCTTGATAGTCAGGCCTGCCTTTTGCAGGGCCTCCGGAACCTTCTTCAGGTAGATCAGGTGAGCCTCCCAGGTGGAGCTAAAGACAGCAATATCATCTAGATATGCTGCACAAAAGTCATCCAACCCAGCAAGGACTTGATTCACCAACCTTTGGAAGGTGGCAGGTGCATTCTTCAAACCAAAGGGCATTACCACAAACTGATAATGTCCACTAGGGGTAGAGAATGCTGCCTTGGCTTTTGACTCTTCAGCTAGTCTGATCTGCCAGTAGCCAGCTGTCAAATCAAATGTGCTCAGAAACTCGTCAGAAGCCAATTTATCAATGAGCTCATCTGCTCTTTGAATGGGATGAGCATCTGTCCTAGTGACAGCATTGAGACCTCTGTAGTCCACACAAAGCCTCATTTCTCTTTCCATTTTTGGTATGAGGTTTTGGCACAAGGACCACTGGGCTAGCCCATGGGCTCTCTGATGGCTCAATCACTCCAAGCTCCAACATTGTTTGCACCTCAGCCTTTATACAATCCCTGACATGGTCAGGTTGCCTGTAGATCTTATTCTTCACAGGCAGACTGTCACCAGTATCCACCTCATGGGTGCACCAGTTAGTTTGACTGGGTGTGAGTGAAAACATATGTCTGTGGGCCTGCAACACCTGTCTGCAGTCCACCTGTTGCTGCTCAGTGAGGCTGCCTGCCAAGGCTACTCCATCAACTGAACCATCATCAGGGTTCTGGGAAAGCAGGTCTGGGAGAGGGTCACTCTCTTCCTCCTGATCCCCATCTGTGGCCATGAGCAAGCTCATTTCCTCCATGTCCACAAATGCTTTCAAACGATTCACATGGAGCACCCTGTGGGGGCTCCTAGGGGTTCCAAAGTCGACCACATAGGTGACTTCTCCCTTTTTCTCAATAAAAGGGTACGGTCCAGTCCATTTGTCCCGGAGTGCTGCTGGGGCCACTGGCTCCAACACCCACACCTTCTGCCCTGGCTGGAACTCAACCAGAACAGCCTTTTGGTCATGCCAATCTTTCTGTAATTCTTGACTGGCCTCCAGGTTTTTGGATGCTCTTTCCATATACTCAGCCATCCTGGAGCGGAGAAAAAGTACATAATCCACAACATCTAGCTTAGGCTTTTTGAGAGGTAACTCCCATCCTTCCTTCACCAAACATAGTGGACCCCTCACAGGGTGGCCAAACAAAAGTTCAAAAGGGCTGTAGCCAACCCCCTTCTGTGGGACCTCTCTGTAAGCAAAGAGCAAGCAGGGTAAACGGGTGTCCCATTTCCGCCTAAGCTTCTCTGGTAATCCTTTTATCATTCCCTTGAGGGTCTTGTTGAATCTCTCCACAAGCCCATTGCACTGTGGGTGATAGGGTGTGGTAAACTTGTAGTTTACTCCACACTCCTTCCACATTGCCTTTAAGTATCCAGACATGAATTTGGTACCTCTGTCTGAAAGAACCTCCTTTGGAAAGCCCACTCTTGAGATAACTGCAATGAGGGCTTTTGCCACAACAGGTGCTGTTGTGGTCCTCAGGGGAATTGCCTCTGGGTACCTGGTGGCTTGATTCACTACCGCCAGTATAAATCTGTGCCCAGATGCTGTTTGAGGAGCCATGGGACCCACAATATCTATGCCAACTCTTTCAAAGGGTACCCCCAACACAGATAGTGGTATCAGGGGGGCCTTTGTTGTGCCACCTGACTTACCACTGGCTTGGCAAGTGACACAGGAGCGACAAAACTTCTTGACATTTTCTGACATATGAGGCCAGTGAAAGTGAGGGACAAGCCTGTCCCAAGTCTTGTTCTGGCCTAAGTGTCCTGCAAGGGGAATATCATGGGCCAAGGTAAGAAGGAAGCCCCTAAACTTCAAAGGTATGACCAACCTCATGGTGGTACCAGGCTTGGGGTCTCTAGCCTCTGAGTAAAGGAGTCCATCATCCCAATATACTTCATGGGCACCTTGAGCATTCCCTGCAGCCTCAGCAGCAGCTTGCTGTCTGAGGGGTTCAAGTGAAGGGCAATCTAATTGGGCCTGCCCCAGGTCTGCCCTTGAGGGTCCCCCTGTCCCTAGAAACTCAACCTGGTCAGGCTCAAGTTCCTCAGAGACCGTCTCCTCTTGGACTGCAGAATCAGCTTCCTGTGAAGTCTGATCCTCAACCTGGGGCAAGTGGGAAGGCACAGCCTTAACCCTCTTGCTCCTTCTCTTGGGTTGTGGTTGGTCTAATGTTTCAAGATCCACCACTGGTTCAGGAAGGCACTTCTTAGCCTGAGACCTTGTCACTGCAAGGACATGAGCTGAAATCCCTAGCATTTCTGCATGAGTCCTGTACTCCACTTCTGACCAAACTGAGCTTTCAAGATCATTGCCTAACAGACAGTCTACTGGGAGGTCTGCACTTACCACAACTTTCTTTAGGCCATTTACCCCTCCCAGGAGAAGTTCACAACAGCCACACTATGTGTAGTAGTGGAGTTGCTTGCATTGGTCACTAGGTAATTCTCACCTAGTACAATCTGACCAGGGTCCACAAAGTCAGGTGTCACCATAGTGACACTGGCACAAGTGTCCCTGTAGGCCTGAGCCAGTTTCTCATTTATCAAAGGCGTCTGCCTATACTTGCCCAGGTTACTGGGACTCACAGTAGTGGACAAAGATAAGTCTACATCATATAGGAGAACAGCCTGAGTAGGGACTCTGACTAGGCCAGATTCTATCTCAGTACCCTGGGTTAACCCTACTATACCCTTTGGCTGTGTACCACCACTGTTAACTGTACTAGGGGGTGCAGGTGCTTTAGTAGCTGCAGTGGTGGGGACTGGATTTTTCTTGGTGCATTCACTGCCCCAGTGTGAAACTGATTTGCAGGTATTACACCAAGGTTTCTTTGGGCCATCATTATTCTTTTTCTAGTTGCCATTTTGGGAACCACCCTCCTTATTACTAGTTTGGGGGCCTGAAGACTTCTGGTCCTTTTCTTTATCTTTCTGATTCCCACCCTTCTGGTCTGTTTTCTTCTGGTCACCACCATGGTTCTGAGGTTTCTGCTTAATCCTTGTTCTGACCCATTTGTCTGCGTTCTTTCCCAATTCTTGGGGAGAGGTCAGATCAGAGTCAATAAGGTATTGATGCAACAGCTGGTTCTGACAGTTATTAAGGATCTGCTCTCATCATAAGATTGTACAATCCTGTATAGACGGAGACTTTACTTCCCTGCAGCCAACCCTCCAGAGCCTTAGTGGCACAATCAACAAAATCAGTCCAGTCCTGAGTCTGTGCTTTTTGGGTGTCTCTGAACAACAACCTGTATTGCTCAGTGGTTAGGCCAAACCCTTCAATAAGAGCACTCTTCAGGACAGAGTAGTTTTTGGCATCCTCAGGTCTAACTGTGAGGAGCCTATCCCTCCCTTTCTCAGAGAAGGAGTACCATAAAATTGCAGCCCACTGATCCTGAGGAACCTGCTGTACTATGCAGGCTCTCTCAAGAGCAGTCATCCATTTGTGGATGTCATCCCCTTCCTTGTAGGGGGGCACATTTTTTGTCGGGTTTCTATTGTCATAGCTCCTGTCTTTCTCTATAGGAATATTGCTGCCACCAGTGGCATCTAAGCCACACAACTTCTGTTCTCTTGCTAAAGCAAGTTTAGCTTGAGCCAAGGCTATCTCTTCCCTCTCTATTTGGAGTTGGACAGCCCTCATCCTGGCCCTATTCTCTTTCCTCGGGGGGGGGGGGAGGAGTCATTCCCCTTTGAGATTCTCTTGAGACACTAGAAATATGAGAGTCCCCTGATGGAGATCTCACCCTTCTGTTGCCTGGGAGAATTATGTTATGGGATCTGGGGAGGTGCTGGCCCTCTCCATTCCCATGTAGGTCTAAGTTGGCCTGGTTAAGCCTGGCAACTACAACCTGGTTACCCCTCTGATCCTGATCATCAGGCTCATCTACTTCTGAGCCCTCTTCCTCCTCTTCCTCCTCTTCTTCCTCTTCCTCCTCTGGAGTTTTCTCATTCTCAGGGGTGTTCACTCCATCTCCTAAATCTAAGGGAGCTGCACTCGCCTTATCTAAGTCATCCTTTTCCAGGATAGCTATCAGGGAAGGAATGGTGGGGTTTCTACCCCTTTTTAGCCCCCTTGCAATGCGCAAGGCACCCAAGTCTTTGTGGCTAAGTTTGTCATAGCTGGAAGTTGCCTTGTTAAGGTCAACTGTCACAGGGGCAGAGCCTGAAGCTATTCCTGTGTCAGACATGACTGCTAGTGAGGTGCAAGTGGTGCACTTACCTACACTAAGTGTTTTCCTACTATACCTTGCTAGTGAGTTGTAGTCAGGGTGTGCTAATCCATTTAATCTACAACTACTAAGTTCAGTAGAACTTAAATATGCTAAGCTTTTGATTTATATGTACCTAAGGTACTTGATGTGATCTTTCAATTTGATAAAAAGATTGCAATGGTAAAACAGCAAGCTCAAATCCGCACCGCTGCGCACCAATGTGAGAAGTTGGCCTGATATATGATGTTTCCAATTCTGGAACCACCTTGTATCAGTCCAAACAATCCCTTATGGTGTCTGGTTGTAAGTCAACCTTATAGACAAGCTATCTTAATGGTAGCATAGACTAAGCAGCCTTAAAGGCTAAACTCAAGAGGTCGTGTTAAGCGAGATGTTTTATCAATCACAATCCTGTAATATCAAATGAAAGGACACCACACAAGTATATATTATAAAAATACATGTGTTTATTTCTAAAATAATCCCCAGTACTCTTTATGAGCAAAGGGGCACAAGCGTTAAATCAAAAGCACAGTATAACATATGAAAGTTGCACAATTATGGATGAGGGCGGGTGGCCACTCAAACCATATATTAAGAAAGTGGTATAAGAGATACCAATCGAACAGTGGTTAGGCCTAGGGCCTAGGGAATCGCTGGGAGCAGTCAGGACAAGCAATGCTGAAGTCGGGAAAAGCCCGCGGGATTCGGGTGCAGCGCTTAAAGCACATGCATGCACCAATGCAAAGTCAATGGTGCGTAAAAGTTACACAAATAGAGTTTAAGGATACTTCCGCTGAACCTAGAAGGACAAAACTTTAGACACAGACCCTAGAGGTGTGTACCAGTGTGGGAACACCAGCGTTGCTGAGTTACCTCACCCACAGGAAGCGGGTGCTGGTTGAAGTGGCGTCTGGTTTCGTCACGCAGGTTGTTGGTGCTTGAAGCTGAAGATGCTGCAGGCGATGTGAAGGAGAAGTGTCCGGTGTGATCCAAGGGTGGATCAGAGTAGAAAAGTACCTGAAAGCAGAGGGGACAGAGTCTGGGTCACTCAGCAGTGACCAGGGTGGAACCAGGACGGAACCAGACAATGTCGTGCGCAATCAGGTGGTTGTCGAGGAGCTTCTCTCCGCTGCCACGTGGGCTCTGGGGCATCTGCGACATCCAGGAGCGGGTCACGAGCTGTCCCACGCAGGCTCTCCCCGTCGGCGCTGTCGGCTTCAAGATCGGAGCAAACAACACTTGGCAAGAGCAATCCACGCAGGACTGGAAGATTGCTTCTCACTCGGACCAGGAGGGTCAGAGCCGGTGCTCCTTTTCAGAGGAGCTGGTGCAAGTCTGGAGCAACCAGAATCGCAAGTGGTATTTAGGTTTTCGCCGGCACAGGGGCCACAAGCCAGCTGGCAAGTGACCGGGCCAACGCGTTGAGCCAAAGAAAGCAGAAGGGCCCCACGCAGCACTCGTCGAGTGTAGAGTGGTGAGTTTCGATGCAAGAGTGGCTCAGGGTTGGGGCTTCTCAAATCCCGGTGTATAGTTTCGAGGGTCACTCGTTGGCTGCACAGTCAGCGTCTCGTGGTCTTTTCAAGATGGCGTGCTCCACGCTTCCGGTCGCCTCCACGGGTCTCAGCTCTGCAGGGACTGTGGATCGGGCTGTAAGAAGGTAGGCAAGCTTGATCTCGTCGATGTGTCGCTCGAGTTGGGGCGGGAACTGCAACAAAGCAGACGTCGAGGTGCTGGATGGTGCCTGTTTGCACAGGGTGGTCACTCCTTGACCACAAGGGAGATTCTTCATTCTTCTACGTTGAGTAGGATGTCGAAGGGTCCAGAGTTTCGTTTCAAATGTTTCCTCAGAGTAATCTGAGTGCGTTGGCACTGCTCCCATTCTTATACCAATCTAGGGGGCTGGATTACCTGCTAGGTCCCCTCCTATGGGTGGGACCCACGAAGGGGGTGGATACACCCCTTTCCTTTGATCCAGGCCGTGCTGGGACAGGGGCTGGTGTGCCCCAGAACCGGTTAGGCTGGATTATGCAAGGGGCAACCTTGTGCTCCCCAGGCAGTGTCTGGTTTCTTTCAAACCTCCCTGCTACATTCCACTATCTCCTGTTTGGGGTGGTGTAACACCTCCCTGCGACAAAAAAGCCTTTGTCCAGGCCTCCTCTGCTGAGTTTCGGTCAGCAGCAGGAGGTCAGATTTGTGTCTGTGGCAGAAGCATCCATTTTGTGGATCTGAGGCTCTTTTAAAAATCAACCGTGTTTCAGAAAAGTAACATGTCTTCTCCCTCTAGAGGGGTGGAATGCTATCCCCGTCGACAGGACTGTCGAGGGGATAGTATTCCAAATCGTATGACACCTTACACGACATGTTTTGATAAAGCCAAACCAAAGTTGCTATATAACCGCGAGGATTATAATGCACTTAATAGTATATGGTATGGCATTATCCCGGAACAGCTTAGGGAGTTGTTCCCGAGAGCTGCAGACAGGCTCAGCTCATGCTAGAACTCCATCTCACATTAAACCACGCACTCTGCCTTCAGGATTGATAAGGCCTTCCATAGGAATGGCTCACAGGTTTATGTGTGTCCAGATATAGGTTTAGATATAGGTATACTATATCTAAGCAAGGGGCGATTACACCAACTTGCCCCAGCTGAGTGATCAGCCAGTTGTCAATTTAAGAACCAGCCAGGGGTGGCAAAAGCTATGCTGCAGCCCTTGGTAGGCCTTGATGGCACCTATGCCCTGAGCACCTATAGTGCATGGTACAGGGGCTGACAAGGAGTCCATTTCCAATTGGGTTATGTACCTATAGTACATGTATGTGAATTTAGAGAGAGAACAGCAGGCTGGGGGTCTGATTAGCAGGCCCACAGCCTCAGTAAGTCGAAAACCAGTGAAGCAAAAAGCAAAAATTGGGGTGACCATAGGATTGCAGACCCTACTCTCCTACACACTCCAAGCTATGGCTGATGGGAGGGACGCAGATATGTTCACAATCTGATGTGGGCAGGACACAACCGACTAGTTAGTCAAAGTGGTTTCTTTGTCTGGGTTGTCCAAAGGGGCTAATCACTCCTTCAAGAGTGCCCGTCCACCCATGCCACCCACTTATGACAGGCTGATGGAGACTATCTCTCCTTACTTCGCCAGGAAGTAGGGGTTTTTGTTGCAAAGGGAGCCATAGAGAGGGTCCTGACATCAGAAGTAGGTTAAGGTTCCCGCTGTTTTCTGGTACCTACGCTTGCACAAGTCCCATCTGCCCAGGAGACTGGATGGTGGCGTTGAACTTCCAGGACGCTTTTTTTCACACCCCCGTCCTGCCTGCCCACAGATGTTACCTGCGGCTCATGGTCCGCACATTAGCTGTTGCACAACTGCCATCCTAAGTTATTGACCATCAAGGCCCCTTTTCTGGTTGCTGTTATATCGGCCAGGATGGACAGCGAGTTGCAGGCTCTTTCGGTGCACATGCCGTATACAACTTTCTACTCTGACCGACTTCTTTTCTAAAGGTAGTCACTCCTTTTAACGTAGGCCAGACCATCAACCTGCGTACTTTTTTTGCCCAACGTCATTCCTCTAAGAAAAAGGAGGAATTCCACATTCTGGAGGCAAAATGAGCGTGTTTGTTCTACCTTGACCACACCAGGTGGATGACCAACTACTCGTAAGGTACATCTGGGCCAAGAAAGGAAAGGCTGTGCAGAAGACAACCATCTCCAATGTATAGTGCTCTGCATAAAGATGTGCTATGCATTGACAAAAAAAGCCATCACATGAGTGCTTGTGCTTTCATTCTACAGAGGTAAGGCTGTGACCACTGTGTTAGCTCGTGGAGTTCCAGTTCTGGATATCTGTCAGGCTACGATGTGGGCTTCATTGCACAAGTTAGCTAAGCACTACTGACTGGACAGTCTGGTCCATTGGCATGGGCATTTTGCCCGTTCGGTCCTGCAGGACTCTCTGTTCTAAGTTGGGTTTGCAAACCTGCCTCTGGGGAGGCATGGTCTGGGTATCTTTTCTAAGTTATGGAATTTGCAGCTACAAGTCTCTATCAGATATAGTTATTTACTCGTGGTAATGCTTTATCTGGTATAGCCCCCTCCCTTTTTCCTTATCATGCCTATTGTAGGGATTCCTGGACTGTACTACCATATCACTGTTTATAGTTCCCATTACAGTAAAAGACCAAAGTGAAGAAAACATCTGCCACAACATCAACTAACGCCGGTTATGTTTGCACACCCTTGCCTCGCACATTCGAACACATTACACTGTTTTACAATAACACCTACACCAAAAGACATAATAAAGGGGAGACCCGGTGGCTTTGTCAATGCTTGTTTTCTGTCAGGATGCGTCCACTCTCTCTGAAGTGTCCAGCTTGTGGTAAGAAAATGGTCCAATCAGACCTTCAGAGTCTGTGTTAGCCTTCCTGGAAACCATCTACCATAAGATCATCACCCAGAAACCTGCAAGCACTGCCAGAAGTTCTCCTCGAGAAGTTTTAAAGGCAGAGAAAAGGTAAGACTGCCTGGCCTACAAGAAAGACATCAGGAATCAGCTGCTAGTATATCTCCTGGTCTATGAGAAGGTCACCTTTTTACCAGAGCTTCCTCTTCATGCTCTAAGGGCTCCCCTAGCTGTAAATCAAAGGAGAAGCATCTCCAGAAGAAGAGATGCTGCTCCCAATTCGCATTGAGAAGTCAAAGTCAGGCGACATAACCAATTTGTTCCGTCAGACACAACATACAATGTCAAAATAGTCTAAACAGTTGAAGCATACAGTGACATTGCAAGCACATCGAACATCGACACCCACCTGTCATATGCCTTCGAAGCCTCGTTTGATATCGAGACCAACATCACCATCAATGCCGACGTTAATTAGTGTGCAGTGGCTTAAGAAGCTAAAAAGGAAAGTGCATAGAACATCTGACCCTGAGCACTTACAAACCTGTTTCCCTTGAAGAAAGGTTGCACCCAATGTAGTTCTTTCCTGCTCACCATTGCAGAGGGGTTAAAAATCTCCATACTCTCTCTGACACGCCTGGCCATAGTACTCTGAAACATTTTTTAATATGTCTGAACATTCTGAATGAAATGTCTAACCAAGATTCCTAGAAACTTCTAACCGCAGAATCCTCAACATTTTGAATAGTCAAGTCAAGGCAAATAACTTTATTCGGTTATTTAAAATAACAACCATAAAAGCATTTACACACTGTACATAAATTGACTCATACTTACATATAAGAGTTTAAAAAAAGTAGCTTAACATAGAAAACGATCGCAAGTAGTTACAGGCAGACTATACATTCAGGATATTAAAAAAGGAGAATTCTAGGAATATAAAAAGATTTAGTTTTTGTCTTTGCATTTAACAGAGCTATCATCCTTCCATACTTTTCCTCAATTTGAGTGCTGATTTTAAAAAACTGCAAACAAACAAAGTTCAGTCACAGCTTAGCATCTGAAGATAGTAAAGTGCTGGTCTAAATTGAGAGAAGTTCAATTTTTTGAGACAGGGTTTTAAATATAGCCTCCTTGGTATTTTATAAAGTGGACAGAAAAATAAAAAGTGTGACCGGTCTTGCGGAGACTTTTCGTCGCAGCCGCAAGCCGGCAACACTTGTCCTCGATGGGATCCCTTAGGCACAGCTAGAAGTAAATAAAATAGATCCAGCCTAAACCTTGTCAACAAAAAACGATCGTAACTTGACATCTGCCAGGACAGGTACGGTTCCATGAGCAAAGTTGTTTTTAATAGCACATGGTTTCGTACACTGCCTTTCCTCAATTCATCAGCCTCCCTGGCTAATTGCCTAGAAGAAATAAAAGCCTTCTTCACAAAAATAACATCCAATTTCGTAATGGAGTTTGGTGTTAGAAAAAGTTCAGGACGCCCTATTTCATTGAAACAGTTACTTAAATACTTAATCCAGGGAACCCTCAGCCTATTTTCCCATGTTAATGCTTCCTTCAATATGAGCTGAGTAAGAGGTACGTCGTTGTTTAACCAGCAGTTTAACCAACATACTAAAGGGTTTACTGCCATTTTGTCACATAAAAATGGCATACCCGGCTCTTCATGTACAGAAAAATTTGCTGTTCCCCTAGGAACTCTCAGTATCTGTTTAAAGAAATTGTTTTCAACTATCTCCAGGGTTCCCAATGGGGCGTATCCCCATATCTCACTGCCGTAACATGCAGTGGTAACACTCTTGGCCTGGTAAAGTTTGAGTAATGCAGCCACTGGGCTATTGCCCATTTTCCTAGCAAAATCAGAAATTGCCGCATTTGCCCTAATTACCTCTCCCTTTTTTTTTTGTATTACGGGTCCCCAGTTCAGTTGATTATCGAACAGGACTCCGAGATAGGAGAATGTATTTGTTATGGGGATTAATACCCCATTAACGTTTAAGCGGTTTGGCTTTTTGTTACCTTGACCAACCTTCATTACGAAGGATTTGGAGTTATTTATACTCAGGTCTCGGGATTTCATAAGTGTGAAAAAGGAATTTAATAAAATTTGAAGGCCGTTTGCAGTTCTGGACAAAAGGACTGCGTCATCCGCATTTTGAATACCTCTACAGGCATCTGACTAGATCAGGACATTTTTCAGCAGTACCTCTGTGCGCCGGCAGATGGCGCTGAGGCCTCCACTTTGATTTCTTTCTGCGCCGATGTGACATGTGCAGGCCTATGTAGGTACCATCCATTCGTGCTGACATCAGTTCCCTTTCTTTCCACGCCTTTACGCACTCCAAGACACTAAACTAGGTTTGATCCATTTAAGGGTTCTGGGGGAATAGATCATATGATGATTCAAAACATTATGTAACCCCTATTA
This sequence comes from Lissotriton vulgaris, assembly GCF_964263255.1. NCBI lineage: Eukaryota > Metazoa > Chordata > Amphibia > Caudata > Salamandridae > Lissotriton > Lissotriton vulgaris. The sequence goes on from NC_141698.1 coordinate 196,277,815, forward strand.
AACATAGATACTATTTTTATCATAGACACCAAATCGGACTTTATATAACAAATTACTTATGATGTTGAATAGTTCACAAGTCATGATAAATGAACAGTAGTCCATCCATACATTTAATGTTAATGCATATAGATTTATGGTGAAACATGGACCTATTCAGTTGACGTAACACTTTGATAAGAAAAGAAACATAATTGCTTAACTCAGAAGAAAGCATTATCCCAATGGAATACTTGCCAAGTGTCCATTAAACAGGTACATCTTTCCACAAACACAATCCTACACCTCCCCAACGTGGTGGTCACCACTGGGTACTTGATAGTAAAGTCAGCATTTCCATAGGAAATGCCTTTTTTGTTTTGCTAACAGCTTTGGCCCCAATGAAGAGAGTTCAGCATAGTTGGGCTATTAACCCAATGTGTTAACTTCTGTCCTGGATCTCATGGTGGATAACTGAGGCTGCTGGGACTGATGCATCCTGCTTGTCCGGCATGCCAGATGGCAAATGCAGGCTCTGCTGTGTGAACTGAAATCCCAGTGGGCATAGCACCTCGGGTATCATTTCGATATGGTCTGGATTTCGGAGGAGACTGAAAAAGATCTACAGTGGAGACTTCAGGACTCCAAAAAGGGCAGGGGGAGACCGCTTTCCTTACCTTATCCAGAGGTCACAGTGGTGCAAAGCTTCTGGCGGTGGGGAGGCCATCTGGGAGAACTGACGATCCGAGACGTCTGGTCTTTGGTAGTGACCCAGCTCCATATTAACCATGTGGAGCTAAGAGCAGTCTGCCTGGCATTGAAAGCCTGCCTGCTCATCATAAAACGAAAGCAGTGTAGGAGCTCATGTGCATCACCACAGCCATGTGGTACTGCAATAAGCAACCATGGTGAGGTGAAATGATTTACTCTAAGCCAGGAGGCTTTGCGTCTCTGGACGTGGTTGGATGGCCACGGAATTTTTCTGGTGTCCCACCACCTGGTGTGTTCCTTGAACGTCAGAGCGGATTAATTAAGCTATTGAAGCCTATCTGATCATGATCATGAATGGCAGTTGCATCAGGATGTGACGCATTGTCTATTCTGCAAATACGGAGAACCCAGGCTCAACCTCTTTGCCACTGCTGAGATTGCTAAATGTCAGCACTTAGCACGTTCGTTTCCAAGCCATCTCTCTCTTGTAGACTTATGGAATTTGGAACTCAAGCCCAAGTCCTCTTAGTGGCTCTGGACTGGGCACAAAGAGTATGGTATCCACATTTTCTGGGCATAAGCATCTGTCCTTCGATCTGGCTGCCCTTTTGGGAGGATTTCCTGTTGCAATAGCGGGTAAGGTTCATGCACCCAGGCATGTTCCACCCCCTTGGACATTCAGCAACAACAGTTGAGTTCCTTCAACTCTCCTCCAGAAGTTACTCATGTTATGTTGACAGCCATGTGTCCCTCAACCAGATTTGTGCAGGCCTGCTGTTTGGATAAGTTTGTTGCCTGGTGCGATTCTAAACAGATTGACCCACTCCTTGAAATGTTACTTATGTTGTCCCTTTCCCAGCCTGCCCTTCCTTTGGCCACTGTATAAAGAGTACTTGTCTCTTTCGGCCTTTTTACAGTTGCAGGATTATTTATATCTCCTGTTATGTGGTCCTATAAGGGTTAAACCATGTTTTCTCCTCCTTTCGTTATGCCTCAATGAGACTTAAATTTGGTCCTCACTTTCCTCAGGTGTAGGTCTTTTAAGCCCCTCCCCTCCAAGTTGTTCTTTCAGACTTCTTACCCTCAAAACAATCTTGGTGATATAACTTCAGCGAGTAATATGCCCTTTCTTTTAACCCTCCTTACACCATGTTCTGCCTGGACAAGCTAGTCCTTCGGACAAGAGCTCCCTTCCTTCCGAAGGTGGTGACATTTCATGTTTGTCAGGCCATAATTGTTGCAGCGGTGTTTGATCCACTTCAACCTCCTAATGAGCTTGAAACATTTCATCAGTTGTATTTGAAAAGAACCCACAGCTTTTACAATGATTGTGCCAAAGACCACTGGGTTGACGATCAGCTGTTTTATTTATTTATTTACTGGATTTATAAAGCACTACAATTATTCCCAATGGAATATCCCGGCACTGGATCAAAGATTACACAGCACCATGCACTAAAGCCCAGTTGTAGGGAAAATAGCCAGGTCTTCAGCCTCTTCTGAAATGTGAGGAGGTCCGGAGTCAGACAGAGATCGAACTCCTTATCAGGTTCACTGTATTTAACATAAAAAGCAAAGCTGTGCAGAAACAGAACATCTTGAGCTGCATCTTAAACTGCATTAAGCCACTGGCCAGAAAAGCAGAGCCAAGCGTGGCTACCACTGTTGATCGCGGGAAGCCTGTTCTAGACTTTTGTCAGACTACTAATTAGGCCTTTTGAATCAGTTCCCTGGCAGCTGGGACGAGGAGTTCCTGCCATCGTAGTCAGCAGTTCAATCATTTCCAAGGTGTAGTCCTTCAAATAAAATTGCTGAAAGGAATACCTTTACTTTAGGGCCTTTCATTTGAAAAAGTAGTTACAGATGCGTCTCCCCAGGGATGGAAAGCTCACATGGGTCCCCTAAAACCTCAAGACACTGGGTCAGAGAAGTTGGAGACCAATCTATTGAAGCTAAGAATGATCCACCTGGTTCTACAATTGTTTCTTCCTTCATTCACAACCAACTACCTTCTTGTTCAGATGGAAAATAGAACAATAATATATTACCTTAGCAATCATGGAGGGACTCCTTTCTAGAATCTCAAGCCATCTGAAAATGGCTAATAGAGAGAATCCTGAACATCACTGCTGTTCCCCCTACCAGGCATTCAAAATACAGATGCAGACTGCCTTACTCGTATATTTCAAGAACATCACGACTGAGTCCTCAACGGTGACAACCCTACAAATTGTTTTTCCATATTGAGGCTATCCCCAAATAGATTTGATTTAAGATGTAGGACTAAAAATGCCCAGGTTTTGCTTCTAAATTCTATTACCCATGGTCAAAAGAGAATGCCCTCTTGATTGGTTGGTCAAAGAAATTTCTGTATGCATTTCCTCCTATACGCAGATTCGTAGTGTTCTGATCAAGCCTGATCATTCCTGGACCCGAATGACCCAACAGTTGTGGTTTACAGACCTATTATGTCCATCAGAGCGACCACAGAGAAGGCTGCAATCTGGACTGGTCCTCCTATACAAGTTCGCAAGTCAGGTCCAGGACTCAACCTTCCATCATTGAACTTAGTGACCTGGCTCCTGAATTCCTACAATATGGACATCTGAATCTGCTGCAGAACTGTAAGAACACTCTGCAAAGGGCCAAATATCCTTCCACTAGAACTTCTTACTCCTTCAATGGGAAAACGTTCTGCATTTGGTACATTAAAAAACCACAATCCCTCCAGATGTCACAAACCTCTTTCTTTAGATTAAGAATATTTCTTAAAGGGTGTTACTCCATCTCCTTTTCCTCTGTGGTACTAAATATACTTTCAAAGTTAATGGGACCCTCCTTTGAGTTCCTTCACAAAGCCTCCACACTCTGCAACTCTGGGCATTAGCTTGCCTCATTTCCACAACGGCCCCCCACAAATCCCGGGGATGCCTGGTTTCACCTTGGAGATACCCAGGAGGGAACATCTCACAGGGAAAGCCAGGACGGGTTCCCCAGCGGTCTATAGCGCCAGGACGCCTCCGGGTAGCAGTGCTCTTTACAAGACACACACATTTATTTATTTATTGTCTGCATCGGCATCGCCGGGATGACATTGCGGTAGCTACAAACATGCCAGCCTCGCGTGCTGACGTCAGTTTGTTCTTTTTCCGCACCAGCAAGCGCAGATCCGGAGAGAGCGGTACCCCCAGTCACTTTCTGACTGACTTTTTTGCGACTTTTGTCGACTTTGTTTTTGAGTCTCATCTGACTCCTGGTGCACAAGTGAAGGACTGGGCTATTCTAAGGCCCAGCGGTGCCAGGGGACAACACCTGAAACCTTCGTGGGTTACCTGTTCCGGCGTACAAATCACAGAGACACGGGACACTTCCTTCGGCGTCAAAGATCAGCGTTTATTTACTGCTGGGATACAGAAGTCACAAGAAGTACACTACGTGTAGGTTCTGGGAGACTGCTTCAGCTTTTTCCGTTGCTGCCCCCAAACTATGGAACTTGTTACCTCTTGAGATTAAGATGCAACCTTCTCTGTCTTCCTTTAAAAAGGCGCTCAAGACCTGGTGTTTTGTTAGGGCTTATCCGTAATTAGGATCAGTCTCTGTTATCTGGTATTATTTGGTTAGGCGCCTTGACGCCCATCTGGGCTTAGTTGCGCGTTAAAAATTGTTTTTCATTTCATTTCATTTCATTTCAACAGTGGATCGCTCCTTTTATACATATTTTAGTCATAGCACAACATGGCGAACAAAAGGTTACAACTCAGTTCCCATAGTAAACTTCAAAAGGGTTGCTTTCATGTATTCAGGAGCCCGGAACATAATTACAGTAGCATCGCCGGTTCCCAACTGTAAAAGTACGTTATCCCACCATTAAGTACATTCCATTCTAGCTGTAAACGAGTTAAGAAAAAGAGACAGAAACAGGTGCAAGGAAGACAAGGATAGACAACAGATTGAAAAAGAGTGTAGGGGGCAATATCGGAAGCACAATTGCAGGATCAAAGGATTCGTGCCTAATGCATGCACGGCTGAAACAATAGACCGGCACGGCAAGATGAGCCTCGAGCGGGGCCATCTGCCTTTGCAGTGTCATCCCCCTCGTTATAAAGACACCCTCAAAGGAACACGTGTCTTCCGCCAGAGCTTGGGAATCCCAGGGTCACGAAGCGGACAGTGTCCGTTCGCTGGCTACTTGAGGGCAAGAGACAAAATGGATGCCGTATCTAAAATGGAACCCGTGGGTTCAGATGGGGAAACCCACGAATAAGACGAACGGTTCAGGCCAGCATAGCGAAAACGCGTACACCCACTAAACTCGTCATTTGCGGTTCATAGATACCAAACTCGTCCATATTCGAACGAGTCGGAAATACCATTATGATTGTTACGGAACCTCAGACGCTCCTTTTGCCCTCATGTAGGCAAGCACTAGTCGATATCAGAATCGATCTAGATATTCATCAAATCATTCAGATGTTGCTGCAGCATTATTCTATCCATCAATGCCTCTTTGGTAACAGATGGTCGTCTTATACACGTCGTAGCACAAAGGCCACATAAGGCAGGACCACACTGCACACAAAGACAACACGTGGACAGAAACGCTACAACAACCCCGATGATCATCAGAATTTTCCAACCCCACGTCGACATTAGGCCCCAAAACCATCCTAGTAGCGTCCAATCACCTACGTCCACGTGTATGGCCTCAGATCTTATGCAACTTCGAGATGGCTTGATATACAGTTGGAGCGTTATCAGGGATGAAAATACAACAACTCGAATGTATCACCTTGCACACACCACCTCTATCTGCAAGAACAACGTCTAAAACCATACGGTTCTGCAACGTCATAAGCCTATCCGCCTGAAGCTCTGCTGTCAAATTACCAAGAGCACTTGCAGTTATATTAGCAGTCGATTCGACCACACGAGTCAACTGTCTCAGGTTCCTACTATTGACCATAGGTCCCCAAAACGGCAGGAAACCCTTAAAGAAGTCTCCTGCTTCTTGACCGGCAGTGTCCTCTTTGCTAATAACGCCTCTCATAACTCTAGTCTTGTGATAGTCCGAGGCAACTGTGAAAGTCGGTGGCAACAGATTCGCAATATAACAGGTGCCCGAGAAGTCACGGGGCAACCATGTATATGCGCGATCGTAACATACAAAGTATGTACCCTTGGCAGTCAGGAAAACAGGGGAAGAGAGCATCGGTAAAACATACGTTTCAGTGCAAGCACTCTTCCCAAGTTGAGCACGCGGATTTCGGCCAAGGCCTTGCAAGCAGAAATTACCGAGATGGGGTACGATCCAGATCGGAGACGAGCTTTTAAGCTGTCTATCACCCACTGACATGCTATACTCAGCCTCACTCAGATCCTTGTATGCTCGCACCTCTTCCTCTGGAATAAGCGATGCATCAAAAATATCTCTATCTAAGTCAACAATTTCTCTTGCCAAAGGTTTGTGGTACGGGCCGGGACCAAGGTCTGCAGAGCGAGGCTCTCGATGGGGGTAGGAATCTAGTGCGCTACGAAACATAGTTTGGAATGCTCGAGCTGACCCCTGGGAACTGTAAGGAAGAACCAAATACGGAATACCCCTATCCATGGTATGCGGCATTAACCACACACCCAACAGTTAGTAGTATTCATCACTAACTGATGCTGATGTAGGAGCTGGACAAAGGAGTTGTTCATGAATTCCGCACGTCTAACCTGTTCATGCTGGGGCAGAGGATGAAAGGAATGTGGAGAAATAGTGGGAATAGATTTCGGTTCAGAAGAAGAAGTAGGTGAAACAGAAGGCAATAACGACTGTATTCCAAAATACACTCCATCCACTAATAGCATAGAAACAGTCAAAAACAGCAGGAATACCTGAAACAGAAAGCATTTTGTTCGTACAACCCTATGCAATTTCGATCTTCGAGCCGACATCCTCTCTACTTCCGACAACTTTGAGAATTCCATCCTCTAAAAAACCGTCCGTAACGTTCTTGACGCACTTCGTTCTGAGTAGCGATTATCAATTCCCAGGAGTTCCCAGAAATCGACAAAAGTAACCAACCTAGTGTCAGGAACCTGCTAAACAGAAGGAAGTACCCGCACGGCCCTACGGTCAACCCGGATGTAAGGTTTTCTTTAATCAAACATTCAATTTTTAATGCAAATCTCCTAGCTGTGGAAAAAGAGGAACGCACATAAAAAGAAACTCAAAAATTAATAGAGGATGCAATTGTTCGTAATGTTCGTGGCAACAGTAAGGGGTAATGTAAATTCAAAAGGAAAAACAAAAAAAGGACTTTTTTATTAGTCTTTGTCACGAGAACGAAGGAAATATCTGCTTCTTCCAGGACGAGTCTGTTCTTCAAATAATTGGTCAGGTTGCGAAACAGTGTTCAATTGATCAGGTGACAATTCAGGCCTCGAATTCTCCAATGCTGACGATTCAATAAATGTATCTGGCTGTGAGGAAGTGTCTCCTACAGGTTGAGCATCACTAAACGGCACAAAACGTGTTGGGGTCTCTGTTTCCGTTGCGGCAATCCCAGTCCTCACCCAAGAATCTGCTGGCAAAGGGATCGGAACTTTCTTGGTGTGGGTGGCGTGCACCCAATTCTTTCTGCCTTCCAACCGAACTGCAGTCCTTGTAGCCAGCAGGACTTGGAAGGGACCCACAAATCTCGGCTCCAAGTTACGCTTTCTTCAAAAATTGCGGGTGACAACCCAGTCACCCGGTTGGAGCCGATGTCCAGGACCCTCTGTCTGTGCCGGTAGAGCTTCAAAAACCTGTTGATGAATTAACCTCAGTTTAGCAGTCAGATCATAAAGATAATCAATCAACATTGGGTATTCAAGACTATCAAATGCCTTAGGCCTCGGGACCCCCCAAATGTTTGCAGGACGGCCGAACACAATCTCATATGGGCTAAGCCCTACTCGAGAGTGCACAGTCGCCCTGGTCGACAAGAGAGCTAGAGGCAAGGCATCAGGCCATGACAAACCAGTCGTCGCTTGAATCTTAGCAAGTTTCAGTTTCAGAGTACCATTGTACCCTTCAACTAAACCTGCTGACTGGGGATGATTGGCGCTATGGAATTTTTGTCGAATTCCAAGGCCCTTACACACACTCTTCATCACACTCCCCACAAACTCACTTCCGTTATCTGACCATACAATCCGTGGCATTCCGTACCGAGGAAAGTATTCCTTCAGTAGGACTTTCGCTGTGGACAGGGCAGTATTATCTTTAAGAGGATAGGCCTCAATCCATCTGGAGAACGTGCAAACCACGACTAAAACGTACTTCAAGTTATTGCATCTCTCCATATGGATGAAGTCCAACTGGATAACCTCAAAGGGACATGTAGGAGGAGCAAAATGGCCAGGTGGAGTGGGGGTGCCCTTGCCAGGATTGTACATCATACATACCATACAATTCTTAACCACACTCTCAGCACACTTAGCAATACCATCATTCTTCCATACAGGGGACAGCAACTTACATATACCTTTCGCGCTAATATGTGACAAGCCGTGAGCCATAGTCACAACGGCTAGCACATATGCATCCGGTAACATCCACCTCTGACATTCCAACAAATCAATCCAACACCCATGGGCATCTAACTTTCCCGTGCTTTCTTTCCACTTAGTCTTTTCAGTTTCAGTTGCCTCATTCTGAATCGCTTTCACACTCTCAACAGTGTCTTCACACATACCAGTCTCCGCCGGCCACCTCACTGAACTCATAACGTACATTCAGGTTGCAAGGTTCTTAGCTGTCTCTTTAGCAATCTCATCCGCAAACGCGTTACCACGACCAACATCATCCGTAACCTTTCGGTGAGCGCTGCATTTAATGATTGCCACTTGCTTAGGCAATGTAAGTGCGTCCAAAAGATCGTTCACGAGCTGTCCGTGTTGGATCTTCGTACCATGCGATGTCATAAATCCTCTTTCTCTCCACAATCGACCAAAGCTATGTGCAACGCCAAATGCATATTAACTATCTGTAAACACATTCACTTGCTTTCCCTTAGACAAAACACACGCTCTCGTCAACGCAATCAACTCTGCCGCCTGCGCCGAATTCTGACTCAATCTCGCAGTTTCCACAACCGTACTCAACGTCACCACAGCATTTGCAGTCGTCACATCACCATTCGGCAACTTGAAACACGAACCATCAACGTACAAAGTACCATCGGGATCTGCCAATGGAGTGTTTTTTAGGTCAACACGACCCTTCGTTTCTTCCTCAGTTCGTAGATAACAATCATGTGGTGGTACATCATCTGATTCCATATTAGTCGGCAACAATGTCGCCGGGTTCAGTACATTACAACGCTTTATTTGTATATGACTTGCCAAAAGCGTCAACTCGTAACCGGACAACCTTGCGCTCGTCAAGTGTTGAGTTTTTGTACGATTCAAGAGAGTGTCAACTGCATGCGGAACCATCACCGTAAGCACATTATCCATGACCAGTCCTGCAGATTGCCGGATGGACACAGCACCTGCCGCTGTCGCTCTTAGACAACTCGGCAATGCTCTCGCTACTGGGTCCAAGGTCGAGGAAAAATAGGCACATGGACGCTGCTTACCACCAAATTGTTGCGTCAAGACACTCAACGCACAACCCTCTCTCTCGTGAACGTATAGTGTAAACGGCTTGCTGTAGTCAGGAGTACCTAACACCGGGGCCGAACACAACGCATCACACAATTCAGAAAAACTTTTCTGACACTCTTCAGTCCATGGCAAAGGAGTCGGAACGTCCTTGCACGTGAGGGCTACCAATGGCTTCACTAGCAATGAAAAATTTGGAATCCATTGCCTGCAGTATGACGTGATACCTAGAAAGGCACGCACATCTCTCTGAGTTGTTGGCACAGTCATTCGAGCGATCGCTGCAATTCTCTCTGGGGTCAACCTTCTTCCCTCCTTTGACAATAAGTGACCTAAATAGGTTACTTCTTGACAACAATATTGCAGCTTAGAAGATGACACCATGTGATGTAAGTCACAGAGATGCTGTAACAGCGATACTGTAGCAGCTTTGCAAATCTCTTTAGTGTCAGCAGCTACCAGCAAGTCATCACGTACTGAATCAAGGCCGCACCAGCCGGTAACACAAACGCATCAAGTTGACTCTTTAGGGCTTGGCTGTAGATCGATGGACTCTCACAGTAGCCCTGAGGAGCGCGTTTAAACCTGAAGCTGCGACCACCTAATGAGAAGCCGAATAGATCTCTGCTTTCCTCAGCAATCGGAATGCTAAATAAAACATTCTTCAGATCGATCATTGAGAACCAAGAGGCAGAGGCTGGAATCAGAGTCAGTAAAGCCGTAATGTCAGGCACCACAGGAAATTGTGGAATCACAATTTTATTTACCTCCCGTAAATCAATGACAAAACGGTACACATGAGGCTTGGATGGATCAGTTTGTTTCAAAATAGGTAACACAGGACTATTACACACATTTCCCCGAGTTTCCTTAATAACATCCTTCTTGATCAAGTCATAGATGATCGCTAACAGCGCTCGTTCACCGTCAAGAGAGATACGATACTGGGGAATACGTGGTAATCGCACATTCGATTTCAATTGGACAACATAAGGTGATATATTCAGCAGGCCCACGTCATTGGGACCTGTGGCCCACAAAGACTCAGGAAGAGAACTCCATTCCGGTGGGAGCTTATCAGTTGACAAATACATAGGAGAGATCACTCTCTGACCCAATGTAAGCTCCACTCCCGCAGGAGAACAATACAGAGTCGCATATAACCGTTTCAACAAATCCAGGCCCAAAAGATTCTCACCACAACCAGCAGTCAAAATCAAAGGAGCTTCTAGCTCACGAGGCCCAATTGTAAGGGGCAAAGGCCTAGAGACCGGATTGCTAATGGGGGCGCCAGAGAATCCAACGGAAACATTCGTTAAGCCAGACAAAGGTGCGCCAGGGAGTTTCGAATGCATGATGGAACTTTTCGCTGCACCAGTGTCCAACAGAAAAGGCTCAACTACGCCCGATGTGGCAACTGCGACGTAAGGCCCTCTCTGATCAACCGGAATTGATACTACTCCCTCTCTTTGTCCGTGGCTGTCCTAGTAATTACCGTCAGCATCGATATCATGCTCGACGTAACAGTCGTCCACATGATACTGTGCAGATCTACCTGATGATGAATTGCGCTGATCAAAGCAATTGTTCGAGTCTGATGAAGTGGTAGAACGCTCATTCTGATTTTGAGTAACACCGCGACCTCTACCACGTGATGCCTGTTGAGGACCACTACGACCTCCTCGAGCCGAAACACCATTATTTCGGTTGCGCAAAACCGGACAATTAAACTTCAAATGGCCCTCACCTCTACACTATGCGCATTGATTGTACCCAAGCATAGATCTCGGTGTAGAGGAGTCAGTACGCGACTGAGTCCTAGAAGACTGTGATTGTGATCTATTTTGCTGCTGTGAGTCATTTTGATTCGAGCGCGGAGGGTACGCTTGCTGCAACAGAACCTTAGTTTTAAGATCCTTCGTTTTCTTATCTGCACGATCATTTTCTTCCTTTTCTCTGTTTTCATAATATTGAGCCGTAGCTAATATTTGAGCAGAGGTAGAAGCGGCCCACGAACTTTCGGAATTCTTCAATTTGTTGCTGAGCTCAGGCAACAAATTCGATACAAACTTATCTACAAACAGTCGCTGACCTCCCTCAGTGCTCATATCCTGACCACTGTGATCGATGAAAGCTTCCTCAAATCTGGTAAAGAAATCGGAGACACTCTCGTCCTTCTTTTGCTTACACGCAGACAGTTTATCCCAATTAACTCTCATTGCCGGCATAAGTGTCTTCATAAGTGTAATAATCCTCTGGGGCAGATCAGTAATGAGCTGTTCAGGCTTAGCCCCGCCAATTTGTCGTCCGTCGGCCGCCGCAAGAGCAGCCCAATCACCGCCTAACTCGGCTACGTGATTCTCTTGACGGATTTTTGCCCAAATTGGTTGAGGTACTACATTACCGAACAGCAAGTCGATATCGGCAAGGTGCATAATAGTAGCATCCACTAATTGGGATAACTCCTTATAATAACCTGCCGGATTTTTGCGGGGGTCAGGTAAAGTTTGCTTCACTTGCAAAACTTCCGACCGCTTCCATGGGAGGTGTATCCAAACTCTCTGGAAATGTGGCAAAATCGCGGGATTAGCAGCGGGATTACCTGGCATCCACACTGGGGGGACTTCTCGCATGGGATACTGACCAGGTTGTGCCATCCACTCCTCAGTGGAGTCATTAAACAATGCTCGGGGTTGTACTGTAGATCGGAAGGATAGGAGACGCTCTAAGGCACGTCGAACATTACCACCCACAATCATACCGTTCGAAAACTGATTCTGAAGTTCAGTCATTTCGGGCGGTACATTGTCTACCTCATCATTATCCCACTCCTCTCGTAAGGATTTACGCATTTCCTCAAACACAAATCTTTGCGTGGGCTCATTAAATTGAGAAAACGTCTCAAAAACTATGCGCGGGGTGTACTTAGCAGGATGCCTAATCCATTTACGCGTCATTTTCACTAACGTATCACTCTCCCTACCACCAGGAAGTTGACTTCGTCTTTGAGAGACATCAGAAACATCGGACCCAAGGATTGGTCCAAATGGAGAGTAAAGATTAGCAACAGCATTAGGTATGCGACTACGGACAGAAGGAGAAGAGGAGAGAAGTACAGGGGCAACGACATGGGGACTAAACATAGGAGCAGTAGGAACAGTAGAAACAGTAGGGGTAGCCAAGAGAGCAGAAGTAGCGGGAACAGCAGACTGAGAAGGTATAGGCAGTGGAGCAGTAGGAAGAGGGGCAGGTAAGGGAGCAGGGACAACATGAGGAACAAGAGGATTCGGAAGGACAGGACCAACGGCAGGCTGACCACCAGCTGCCGGAACAACAGGTTGAGGAACAGGAGGAACCACAGGGGCTGTAGTATCCTGTGCGTATGGAGGTGGTGATTTCAGTAGATAGGACAACAAAGGGTCCTCTACCGCTTCTTCTCCCTTTTTATCAGAACTCGACGGTAAAACAGGATAACACTTATCCACCGCCATATGTTGCAGTCTAGCAAAAACTTCCTTTTCCTTCTCTTCTTTGTCTCGCTGGAACTGCTCTGCATTTCTCATCACCGTAATGATACCTTCCCTCTTATTTTTCTTAAGTTGTTTAATTTCTTTCTGCTTGGCCTCTTTTCGCCATAACCGATAGGAATCAAACATGGCCGGCCTAGATTTCTTTTTAAACAATTTTGCTTCGAGATTATCCAAAATTGCAGTTTCGAAACTACCATGAGGTGGCCAACTAAGGACACCATCGTCTTTAGTGTAGCGGATCCAATAATCATTATATACGATAGGACCCACTCCATGGCGACTATAGAGCTCATAGATCGGAGTTCCAACTAGAGGTATCGGACATGAGTCCTCCAATCGGGAATCCGTACCGCAACATTTAAAGAAACCAAACAAAGTACTACGGCCAGGCATCGTGCACACTGACCGAGTTTACAAACTTCAAGGGTTATCGAATTACGATGTCCTCGCAAAAATGCAAGACCCTCGGTTTTTGGCAATTGCAATCGTCAAATAAAACCCAACAACTAAGAACCAACAACTAAGAACCACAAATGCAATGGAACCATGCAAACAACCAAGTTTCAACAACAACCAAGGACTCTGGGAGCGACCCACAAATACTTAACTGAAAGAGCAATGGCGTCACCAGGAAGGCCCGTCTATCGTCTTGCCGTACAAAGGACTACGCCAGGCGCCAAAACAGGTCGACAGTCAGGGCATCAGTCTGTCGCAGCCGTCAGGAGGCGGGAATCTTCGCGGGAAAAGTCTTCGGACCACTTATTTCGACAACGGGATCGATGAAGCGGGGTGCACCTTCCCTCGGAGATTTCACACGAAGTTCCTCACGATCGTCGGGCTTTGGACCGGTACCGCTGATGTCGCCCCACATTGGGGGCCAACTGAAGGACTGGGCTATTCTAAGGCCCAGCGGTGCCAGGGGACAACACCTGAAACCTTCGTGGGTTACCTGTTCCGGCGTACAAATCACAGAGACACGGGACACTTCCTGCGGCGTCAAAGATCAGCGTTTATTTACTGCACGGATACAGAAGTCACAAGAAGTACACTACGTGTAGGTTCTGGGAGACTGCTTCAAATTGCAACAGTGGATCGCTCCTTTTATACATATTTTAGTCATAGCACAACATGGCGAACAAAAGGTTACAACTCAGTTCCCACAGTAAACTTCAAAAGGGTTGCTTTCATGTATTCAGGAGCCCGGAACATAATTACAGTAGCATCGCCGGTTCCCAACTGTAAAAGTACGTTATCCCACCATTAAGTACATTCCATTCTAGCTGTAAACGAGTTAAGAAAAAGAGACAGAAACAGGTGCAAGGAAGACAAGGATAGACAACAGATTGAAAAAGAGTGTAGGGGGCAATATCGGAAGCACGATTGCAGGATCGAAGGATTCGTGCCTAATGCATGCACGGCTGAAACAATAGACCGGCACGGCAAGATGAGCCTCGAGCTGGGCCATCTGCCTTTGCAGTGTCATCCCCCTCGTTATAAAGACACCCTCAAAGGAACACGTGTCTTCCGCCAGAGCTTGGGAATCCCAGGGTCACGAAACGGACAGTGTCGCTGGCTACTTGAGGGCAAGAGACAAAATGGATGCCGTATCTAAAATGGAACCCGTGGGTTCAGATGGGGAAACCCACGAATAAGACGAACGGTTCAGGCCACCGTAGCGAAAACGCGTACACCCACTAAACTCGTCATTTGCGGTTCATAGATACCAAACTCGTCCATATTCGAACGAGTCGGAAATACCATTATGATTGTCACGGAACCTCACAAGGGATGCCCTGAATCAAGTCATGCCTTCCGGTTCCCGACTGATGTCAGCCACAGGAGGGTGAGGAAGATTGGGAGGGGTCTGGTGACCCTTTAACAGATCAGTTAGATTATGATCCGGACTGGAGAGAGGAACTGAGGGATTCCAGTGGTCTGGACACCTCCCCAGACCTAGGCATGTTGTCTCTCCCTACCGTGGTTACAGAGGTATGCAGTGGTGTTGCGTAGGGCAGCCGAGGCTCTCCACCTACGGTGGCAGTCGAAGCTCTCCACCTACGGTGGCAGTCGAGGCTCTCCACCTACGGTGGAAGTCGAGGCTCTCCACCTACGGTGGCAGTCGAGGTTTTCCACCTACTGTGGCAGTCAGGACTAACCTCCTGACAGAGGTCCTTCAAATGGCAGCGAGCTCATTGGAGCCCCTGCTGCAGTTTAATGAAACCCTCACGGACATCCTTTTGGGCATGTGGTTCATCCCCAACACCGGGGCTCCTGTGGACAGGATGATTCTCCAGTATTAGGGGTGTCTTTCATAGATTCACATGCCTGAATCATTCCCCGTCGTCGGAGTGGGAGCCCACGGTACATAAAAAAGTAGTGAAATATACCCTTAGTACATAAGAGATAACAATATACCCAACCAGGAAGTAAAGTAGCCCTAGCTACAGTAAAAGAAACTTCCACATTAGAACCTGTCCATGTCATTATGTATGGACCAAACTGCAGCCAATCAGGCCACAGCTCCCACCAGCAAGCTCTCCCCAGAGACCCAGGCTCTCAGATTTTTTACCGCACGTCGTGTGATAGGGAGTCCTTCTGAGCTCTGCTCAATTCTTCTCTTGGATAAAGTTTCTTCTTCAAGGAAATGTCTTCTTCAAAATCCCTTTTTAGGGCCTGCGACTCGTGTGGAAAGGCGAGACTGTTTAAGGAAGATCCACACACTCGCTGCATCTACTGTTTATACCCTGACCATCAGGTTAAGGACTGCAGCATCTGTCGAAAATTCTCTCCTAAAACCCTCAGGGACAGAGAGGGTCGCCTGTTGCTGTGGCTGCAGAAAATGAAAAATAAAGATGAGCCACTTTCTGAGGTAGGAAGTTTTGCCTCAGAATCTACCAAGGGGTCGAAAAAACGGAGAGCTGAGAGTACTGTGCCTACTCCGAAAGCTAAGGTGTCTAAACACCAGCTCGCCTCACAGGAGCCTTCTACTTCAAAGGCACAGAAATCCTCTGAGAAATCTGTGAAGGTCCCGAGCTCTAAAAGAACGGAGTCTTTGGTGTCCCCCGTGAGACCTATGACTAAGGCACCAACAACGTTGCCAAATTCCAGTCAGGCTGCCTCTGCCATGACTTCTACATTGACTTTCTCCTCACCTAAATCGACCATGGTGATGTCCTCAGCTTCCTCTCCAACTTTTGTTCATGTGCAGGTTCGACCCATCTCGTCGACGAAGGTTTTCACACCTCTCGTCGACGATCAGACATCGACGGCACTGAAGCAGTCGACGAAGAAATCCTCGTCGTCGTCGACGATTGCTCCGTCGACAAAGAAGACCTCACTGTCGTCGACACCATCGTCGATGAAGATGTCGTCGACGGACCCATCGGCGACGAAGAAGACCCCGTCGACGGACACGTCGACGAAGACGTCGTCGACGAAGGTGAGGATTGTCCCGTCGACGGCCCCGTCGACGACCTCGTCGACGATGAAGACTGCTCCGTCGACGGTTCCCTCGTCGACGACGAAATCCAACACGTCGACGAAGGTGACGCCATCTCTAACAACGAGAGAACCATCAGCTTCTTCATCAAAAGCGACGACACAGAGCTTGATTTTGCCAGGCAATCCATCTACGCCAAAATTGTCGTCTTGTACTGACCTACAGGTATGGTCGGCAAAGACCACTGCCATACCTCTTCCTTCTCCAGCCACTACTACGGCTTTGCTGCAAAAGAGGTCCTCTCAAACAACGCCATTATCGCCGCTCCAGATGCCAGATAGGCTGTTAGATTCTGAAGTAGAATCTGGAGATGAACTGTTTCAAGCGGCGGAAAGTCCCTCTGACTTATTAATACATGTAAAGGATCAGGAGGAAGACGAACAGCAAATCCAGGTACCTACATCGGTACCCACTTCTGCGACAGGAATGCAGATGCCGATGGAACTTTACGAGAATCTGCAGTATATGCTGAGCGATTATTATCGCCGATTCCCGCCTTCGGAATCGGGCGATTCGCATATTACCTCCCCTCAGCCTCGCGTGAGTAGAGGTCCAAGGCCTAATAGGCCGGAAGAGGCACAGGCTACCCGACCTGCCACGCCAGTATCTCCCCATCAACAGGAGGTTGGCGATTCTGATGAGGACACCCATGAGGAGGGGGAGTTGATTAGATCGGACTCGTCGGAGTATGAGGACTACCAGGCTGAATCGCCATCCCCAGAGGAACAACCGAAGGCTGACTCACCGCCGGTGGATATAGCGAACTTCCATAGACTTATGGACAAAGCCACTAAAAGATTTCTGGTTTCCATGGAAGCGAAACAAGATGACTGCTTTCTTTATGATTTCAAGACTTTGTCTCAGAAGCAGAGTTGGTCTATTCCCATTATAGACTTTATCTGGAAGGAAGGGCTTAAGATAATGGCCACGCCAAATTCTGCTCCCGCAGTATTGCCGAGAGTCGACAAAAAATATAGGGCGCCAGCCTCTTCACCTGCCTGTCTCATCGGCCAAGCTAAAACGGACTCAGTCATTGCGCAGGCAGCGCAAAAAAGAGCTAGGAACCCCTCAACTCAGGTCTCCATTCCAACGGACAGAGATGGCAGACGCCTCGATTCCATTGGTAAAAAGGTCTCCACTATCGCGGCCACCACGGTTAGAGCTGCTAATTCTTTAGCAATTCTTGGTAGGTATGACAGACAAATGTGGTCTGACATATCCCCATACATCCAAAAATTACCTGAGCCAGACCGCTCTGAGGCCATCAAAATCCTACAAGACGGCGAATGTGCGTCGTCGGAAATTATCGACGCTGCAGTGGACGTAGCGGCCACAGGTTTTAGACAGTTGGCAGGAGCTGCAGTGCTCAGACGAGAAGGATGGTTAAAATCTACGTCTTTTCGCCAGGAGGTACAGGCCAAAGTTTTAAATATGGCTTATGACGGCGAATTCCTGTTTGGCTCGCATGTGGACGAAGCCTTACAGTCCATTAAGAAGGATACAGAAACGGCACGTTCGTTGGGTACTCTGCAGTACCGTAAGTCTTCCTTTCGTGGGGCAAAAGGAAGGGGTAACTTCTCCAACAGAGGGGGCTATTACCAGCAACGCCCATATCAGACCAATCAAAACAACCAAAGGTACCAACCTTACAAACAACAGCCTTATGGCCAAAGGCGGAGCACCTTTACACAATCCAGAGGAAAATCCACTTATCGAGGTAGAGACAACGCCAACAAAAAGTGAGGAAAACATCCTGCCGCCACTCTGCCTATGCCAGCCACGAATTGGAGGAAGAATATCCCTGCATTACTCTCAATGGTCCAAAATTACAACAGACAGATGGGTCTTGGATGTAATCTCAAAGGGTCACGTATTGGAATTTGTAAAAGCCCCTCCAAATTCGCCCCCAAAAGGACCACCCCCAGCACATCTCAAGGAGCTGTTCCTCCAAATCAATGCAATGATTCGGAAAGGGGCAATCGAGAAGGTACCTCAACATCAGAGGGGTCAAGGGTTTTACTCTCGTTTCTTCTTGATACGCAAAAAGTCGGGGGAGTGGCGCCCCATCCTCGACTTGCGTGCCCTCAACAAATTTATCAAGCAATTGACATTCAGAATGTTGTCACTGCAGGAGATCCTCCAGTTTCTGACGGAAGGCGAACATATGGCAACCCTGGACCTACAGGATGCTTACTTCCACGTACCCATCTTCCCCAGGCACAGGAAGTTCCTAAGATTCAGAGTGGCCGGCAGGGACTTTCAGTTCAAGGTCCTTCCCTTCGGGCTACGTTCAGCCCCGAGAGTATTCACCAAGATGTTGGCACCGGTGGCGGCCCACTTACGGTTGCAAGGTATCCAGATTTATCCTTATTTGGACGACTGCCTTATCAAGGCCAATTCCTATGCCACCGCAAGCAGCCACGTCCAAACATGCCTGTCTCTATTTCAAGACTTGGGTTTTTCAATAAATTTCGAGAAATCATACCTGACACCGTCTCAGAAGACGTCTTTCCTGGGAGCGACTCTGGATTCCAGGAAAGCTCAGGTTTTCATTTCAAACGAAAGGCAAGCCAAGATCCAGGACCTGGCGAGAGCACTCCTCAGAAGAGAGTGCGTTTCAGTTCGACGATTAAAATCTTTCCTGGGGATGTTGTCATCATGCATTCTCCTGTCTCCGAACTGTCGTCTGAGAATGAGACCACTGCAAGAGGAACTCGGCCACCAGTGGGTGCAAGTATCCGGTTCCTTCGAAGATGTCATCGTCTTAACACCTCGAATGAAACACGCAATTCGGTGGTGGGCTCTGGCACGCAACCTGCAAGTCGGCCGCGCCTTTCTAGAAGAAGTCCCCAGTTTCGTCGTCACCACGGATGCCTCGCTGGAAGGTTGGGGCGCTCACCTTCAAGGGATGACAATCAGTGGCAAATGGAACGCACAACAAAGGACATGGCACATCAATTTGTTGGAGTTGAGGGCCATTTTCCTCGCCCTGAAATCATTTCAAGTGACTCTGTCAAACTCGTCCGTGTTGATCCGAACAGACAACACGACGAGCATGCACTACCTGAACAAGCAGGGGGGCACAAGATCGGCCCGTTTGTCTCAGCAAGCTCAGGAAATCTGGAATTGGGCCCTGGAACACAATATCAACCTGACGGCAGTTCATGTCCCGGGAGTAGCCAATGTCCTGGCAGACTCCCTAAGCAGATCCAAAAGCAGCACTCACGAGTGGGAACTGCATCAGCCAGCTCTGGACCACATTTTCCTGAGATGGGGTCGCCCCGAGATAGACCTATTCGCGACCTACCACAACAAGAAATGCACCCATTTCGCGAGCTGGACTCCTCACAAGGAGTCGTGTGGGGACGCTCTCTCTCTGAACTGGAAACAAATCTTTGCCTACGCCTTCCCTCCGATCCCTCTGATCCCCAAGGTCATCAACAAAATGAGGAGACAACCGTGTCGTCTGATTCTAATTGCCCCACGGTGGCCCAGACAATACTGGTTCACGCAGCTTCTTCTCCTCTCAGAGTGCGATCCAGTTCAGCTGCCTCAAATTCCGGATCTTCTGACTCTACAAGGCGGAAAAATATATCATCCAGACCCTCATTCTCTAAAATTGTCAGCTTGGCTCCTCAACACCATGAGTTCGCGCATTTGAACATTCCTCAAGACTGTCAGGAGGTCCTGGACAATGCTAGGGCGCCTTCCACGAATAAAACTTACAGGCTCAAGTGGAAGCGGTTTTGTGCTTGGTGCAGGACTGTGGGTTTACATCCTATCCATGCTGAACCAGACAAGATTTTGCCCTTCTTTTTACATCTTGCTAAATCGGGCTTGGCACACTCTACACTCAAGGTGTTCTTAGCGGCAATATCGAGATACCGACAGGACGGTCAAACTTCGCTGTACTCTGCAAGGATTGTCCAGCAATTCTTTAAGGGTTTATTCCGCATGTTTCCACCAGTCCGTAGACCGCCTCCATCCTGGCACTTGAATATTGTATTAGCTCAACTCATGCGCCATCCTTTTGAGCCAATTCATAAAGCTGATCTAAAATTCGTCACCTGGAAGGTGGCTTTGCTACTGGCCTTGACATCTGCCAGAAGGGTCAGTGACATACAGGCATTTTCCTCTAAACCACCTTTCTTGCAATTCACAAATGATTCAGTGATACTGCGCACCAACCCGAGGTACATACCCAAGGTGCCATCGGATTTCCACCTGAATGAGCCAGTCATCCTTAAAACGTTTTTTCCAAGTCCGCAATCTCCAGCGGAACGAACTCTACACACGCTGGACATCAAGCGGTGTCTCAAGTTCTATCTCTCCAGGACAGCTGCCATCAGGAAAACTGATCAGTTATTTGTTGCGCATGGCAAACCACGTCAAGGCAGTGCAGTCACTAAACAAACTATCGCTAGATGGGTCTCTTCAGCGATTGGACTCTGCCATCTACAGGCGGGTACACCCTTGCCAACCTTGCCCAGAGCACATTCTACGAGAGCAGTTGCTTCCTCAACTGCTTTGTTTGCTGGTGTGCCTCTCCTGCATATCTGCAGAGCTGCTACCTGGTCCAGCAGGCACACATTCACGAGGCATTACTGTCTGGAAGCTTCGAGCGACACCGATGCCTCGGTGGGGAGAGCAGTCCTGCGTAATCTTTTCCAATAAGGTGAGCCTCTGCTATTTCTCTCCCACCTCCTCTTGCTCTTTTACGCCTATTTTATTATTCCTTTGTGGTTTCTGCATTACTGCTATGTGCCTTGGCGTCCAAGAGCTGTATATAATGCTATGACTATTACTGCTCACTACTCTGATTCAGGCATGTGAATCTATGAAAGACACCCCTAATACTGGAGAAGAACAATAGTTACTTACCTGTAATCTGTGGTTCTCCAGTATTGGTGTCTTTCATAGATTCACATGCACCCACCCACCTCCCCTCAGAGGCTCACTTGGCTTTTTTCTTCTATACTTATTCCGGTACACTCCGGTGCTACAAAAATCTGAGAGCCTGGGTCTCTGGGGAGAGCTTGCTGGTGGGAGCTGTGGCCTGATTGGCTGCAGTTTGGTCCATACATAATGACATGGACAGGTTCTAATGTGGAAGTTTCTTTTACTGTAGCTAGGGCTACTTTACTTCCTGGTTGGGTATATTGTTATCTCTTATGTACTAAGGGTATATTTCACTACTTTTTTATGTACCGTGGGCTCCCACTCCGACGACGGGGAATGATTCAGGCATGTGAATCTATGAAAGACACCAATACTGGAGAACCACAGATTACAGGTAAGTAACTATTGTTCTTACCCGACGCCACCGCCCAGGCAACCCCACTTTCCTCTCCCAACACCCCACTCCTGAGAGCTTGGTGGTTCAAGCCTCCACTCCTAAAGGCACCTTCCCTACCGCTCCACCGGATAGGGAATCCAAAAAATGGGGCCACCTTGGGAAGAAAATGTTTTCTTCTGCCAGCTTGGTACTGCCGTCGGGAAACACTGCTTGTCTGGGCCAATACCCACACTCTGTGTGGGATACGGTGGCTAAAGTGCTGCCTCAGCGCCCGGAGGAGGCCCTTGCAACACTCTCCCGAGCATTTGCAGAGGGGAGAGACGCAGAAAAGTTAACCATCTGCTGTGGGCTGGATACCGCCGACACACTTGGCATGACGGTTTCCATGTCAGTAGCCCTTCGACGCTACGCCTGGTTGCGTTCGACTGGTTTTCCCAGGGAATGTTGAATGCCCTTTGATGGCCGTTGCCATTTCGGCGACAGCTAAAGCTCTTTAAGGTCCTTGGCCTCTCCACCACTGGCCCAGCGCAGTCTGCCTTTCGCCCCTTTCGTGGCTACGACAGCGGTGCCCCACTTTGTCCCGCCCAGAGCCACAGGCCACCACAGGCTGTTCAGTCCCAGCGTGGCCGGGGACGTGGGACCACCGGCGTGGTTCTGGGGGCCAACGGGCGGGCGAGTACACAGCAGCCCTCTCTGCAGCAGCCTCCAAACCCTCCTAGCCCGACCTTTGAGGGCCACCAAAGGCCATTGGGCGCAGGATCTGCCATCACCACCCCCACTGGCGCACCATCACGTCGGACAGGTGAGTTTTGCAGATAGTCTGAAGGGGCTACTCCCTCCCCTTCGAGACTACCCCTCCCTCCTGAGACTTCCCCTCCCTCCTGAGACTTCCCCATCCTCCTGAGACTTCCCCTCCCTCCATGCCACCTCAGTACCATCGCATGATGGAGGATCACCTGGCCCTTCTCCAACAGGAAATTTTGTCACTCTTGGCCAAGGGGGGCATCGAGCACGTTCCTGCACCAGAAGTAGGTTGTGGTTGCTATCCCCACTAATTTCTGGTACCCAAGAAGGACAAAGACCTGCATCCTATCTTGGATCTCAGTAACGCCAACCGCTTCCTCTGGAAGGAGAAGTTCAAGATGTGGACGCTCGCTCAGGTCTTGTCTGCCCTCGACCTATGGCCCATCCTTTGCACACCTAAGCTCCGTTTGTGTTACTGTCTGGAAGCAGTGCAGACACCCTAGCAGCAGATCCTTCTCAGTCATGTCACCTAGGGCACTGGCAGAAGGCATATATGGTTGGAACCAGAAAATGTAAACTTTCTTAAAGTGACATTTTTAGAGTTGTAACTTAAAATCAGTCTTCATCATTAAAGCGGATTTTAAATTGCAATGAATTTGGGTGTAAATAATATATTTCTATCTGCTTACAATATAAATTTGCACATGTTAAATATAATATGGCTACTCGGTGTTAGGCAATGGGGGAGAGAGGCCTTACAACAATGGAAAAAGAACTTTAGGAGTTTTTCTCTGCCAGGACATATAAAACTTAAGTGTACAAGTTCTAATTTTTTTTAAATAAAATGCACCCTTCCCAATGAGCTTTTAGGGCCTACCTGCTGTGGCAGGCCTGAGACTTGTTTACAAAGGCTACTTTAGTGGATGACACAATGAGTACTGCAGGCCCACTAGTAGCAATTAATTTGCCTGCCATGGTTACCAGGGACTCAGAAGTAAAAGTTCATTAAATTGTAAGTTAGTTGTAGGTCAATTTTATCGTGTTTGAAGAAGAGATCACAAGCACTTTAACACTGGTTACCATTGGTCAATTACAGAGAGTCCTAAAGCTCACAAACAAATTCCGCACAACAGGAGGGAGGAAGGCATAAGGTTAGGGGGAATTACCAACCCATGGATGTTTGTTCTAACACATATCCTGAACTTGTAACGAGTAGTCATTTAAAAAAAAAAATTAGTTACAATTTTTTTTATTTTTTGTTGTGTTAGTCAGGGTGAAGGAGTCCGTCTACTCCCTGAAGAAAAATCGGAGGCTCAGAATCTACTTCCCGACAATGTTTCAGATGAAGATCAAGAAAAGATCTATGGAATTCTTGGTCAAGCAATGTGTCGACCTGCAGGGATTCAGGCAAGTAAAAATGTCCCTCAGTCATTTTCTCAAAATACCAGTTAAAATGTTTGTGTTTCACAGCTTGCATATACACAACATTTTTGCTTTTGTCATGCCTGTGTTTCTTATAGGATGAAGACATGACCCTTCAAATAGCAGAAAGTGATGACAATGAAGAGGACAACTTGGTGGATGTGATTTGGCGCCAGTTGTTAGCCAGCTGTCCTTGGCTTGCAGATGTAGATGAAAATACCTCAGAGGGTCTAATTAAGTTGTGGAGAAAGGTTGTTGATCGCATCTTCAGTCTCTATAAATTGTCATGCAGTGCCTACTTCACCTTCCTTAAACTGAATGCTGGTCAGGTATGTAACAAAATGCAACAGTTCAGAAATATTTCTGCCTCCTATTGAGAACTTATGGCAGATGTTATGCTGTTTCTTTAAGTTTGCAGCAAACGTATGGTTGCTGTCAGCTGGCAATGCTTGTGCTGGTCTCTGAGTTTGTGTGTGAAGTGTCTTGATTTGTAACTAAATGGTTTAAACTCAGGCAACCTTATTATTAAAGCCTTCATCCTATTAATTTAATGGGTTTAAGCAAATGTGTGAGTAGGTCTCCCCATCTTTTTTTTAAGGCATTACCCCAGCCAGTTCTAGCTTTTCAAGTTGTGTTCACACTTGTGATAAATTCATATTTCTGTTGCTTGTGGTTTCTACAACACTGCAAAGGTGAGAAGTGTGGCTCAGGGGTTAGAGGCGGTAGACCCGGAAGCTGAGATCGGCCCTGGACCAGGGTTCAATTCCCCGCCTCGGCGGATCTTGGGCTAAAAATTCCTCGGACTCGATAATTCTCGCTCCGGTGCCTTCTCGACTCACGGGTTCACACTCTGCGACTCTGGGCAATAGCTTGCTTAATCTCCACAACGGCCCCTCGCGGCGGGATGCCTGGCTTTCACCTTGTGGATACCCTGCCGGGGTTATCTCACAGGGGAATACCAGGACGGGCTCCCTAAGCAAGCGCCGGGAAACCCACTGCGGGTAGCTGTGCGCTATATAAGCTCAAATACATTTACTTACATTTACAAGGTGTATAACTATAAAAATAATTTGCGAGAAACAAGCCTTCCAAACAGCATATGTTTTAAACTTCATTTTTTATCATGATCACCATTAGCACCTTAATTTGTGCTGCATACATATCAGATCTCCATTCATAAACAAGAATTGTGAAATGTTGAACATCTTGGTTCTTACACACTCTCTACACTCCTTTCTCACCCGCCTGTGGGGAAAAATATCGAACAAAGGAGTCAATACCCATGCGCAGTATCACTGAGAGGAGGAGTCACCCAGTCTTGTGACTCGAAAGACTTCGAAGAAACCCAACTTGCACAACTCTGGACCCAACACTAGATGGCAGGAGTATGCAGAGCATTTGAATCTGCAGCACTACAAGCCAAGAACATCTACTTACAGGGTAAGTAAGCTAATCCTTTCATAGCATTTGTTGGTGTAGATACTCATGCTCTGCATACTCCTGCGATCTAGGGCTTGGGCGTTAAGAGGTTTTTCTTTGTAGAAAGTCTTTCAAGTCACTTGATGCACTGTGACTCATCCTTAATTGTCAAAGCTTATAGGCAAATAAATCATGTATTTTTCCACCATCTGCTTTGGACGTGCATTACTGGTGCTTTGAGTTTTGTTGTGTTCTTCACTCTTCTGCACTGGCCAATATAGTGAAATTTGATTCTGATTTTCAGGTAATTGTTTTCCGGTTTATTCTGAGCAGCTTCCACAGACCAACTTAACCA
Organism: Lissotriton vulgaris; assembly: GCF_964263255.1. NCBI lineage: Eukaryota > Metazoa > Chordata > Amphibia > Caudata > Salamandridae > Lissotriton > Lissotriton vulgaris. Next base: position 196,303,401 of record NC_141698.1, read on the forward strand.
TATGCTCCAAACCTTAGGGTCTTGGAGCCCTCTTCAAGGCCACACATCCCTCATCTTCAACAACTTCTCCATAGAAAATGGACTCAGGGTGATGGAATTCCAATACTGTCCCCAGTGCCATGCCAAAAATCTGTTGTCCGATCACCACGAGTAATGCCACCTCTCCCTCTCCCCTGACCATGATGATGCTAAATGCCAGGCCTGCCTCACCTTTCCAGTGTTGACCGAGAAGAAAGTAGGCTCTACAAAATGTGCAACTGCAGGCCTCTGATGAAACTACTTACTTTTCAGAGAAGAGGCCCAGTTTAGTGTTAAAGGAGGTGAGAATGCTGCAGTCTTGGGCTTTTGCCCATCCGCCATCGTTGAGCCAAGAGGTGCTGCTTCCCACGGACTCTGACCATGTGGAAGAACAAGATGACTCTTCTCACCTCCACAAACCTTGACACCCAAACGAAGACCTCTGCTACTGTTGAGTATGTTCGGCACTGATCCCCTCACCAAGCTTCCGAAGAGTCCTCATACAGAGGCAGAGCACTGTCCTGGTGTGATTGAACATAGTCCTACCACAACACATAGCCTTCAGTGCCTCTGCTGACTTCTGGCTGCGGTCAGCACCAAGCAAAGGGTTTAGGCCCCACGCTGCTCCCGGCACTGGGCATTGATCATTTTCGTAGTCAAATCTCAAGATCGTCTACAAACTTTGAGGAACTTTGAAGCCAGAGACACCCTTGATGCCAGCACAGAGGCCAATCTCAATCTAGAGGCCTCCGATGACTCTGAGGATGGCACTGGTGCTGTAACAACCATAGGCACTGAAGATTCCATCAATGGAAGGCTTCTGCAACTCAGAGCAATTTATCCTACAGAGACTGTAAATTGCAAGAAGTCTATCCAGAAAGCTCCCTCCAACTTTGCCTCAAAAGAAGAAATTCAAGTTCGTGGAACAGCTGGCTTGGCAGCCCCAACAGCTTCTAAGCCTAAGAAACGCAAGGTAGGGAGCACCCGCCCTCTCACTGTTTCACTTCCTCTTCCATCATCACTACTGTACCCATCACACCTCCCGGACCGCCACCTCTATTGCCCCCACCCTCACCGGAGGGGTTCCCCCACGCCTCCTGTGGGGAAGGCACCTCCTTTGACTCCGCCGACCCTAACTAGACACCAATCGACCTGGTTCTCACAGATGACTTGCAGGAATACTACCATGCTGGACAATTACTGTTAGGATTTCAGCCTCGAATTACACCATTGCGTGTTACAAGGTCATTCAACGGGCAGCCACTTTCCTTAAAGTGTATATGCATGTTCTCCATGAGGAAGATCATGTGTAGGACGCTGGCTCTGTATACACTATACCAAAGTGAGGTATAGTGTGCACAGTAGAACCCCAAAGGTAGGCAGAGGTAAAGTTAGATCGAACCTTACTCTCTATTTGTGGTAGTGTGGTCGAGCAGTAAGGCAGTATCAGAGTATAGTGTTAAGCATTTGCTGTACACACTCAGTCAGCAAATGAATTCACACACTCCGACTGAACTTCAGACCAATTGTTTTTGTATAAAAATATGCTTTTAGATATTTTATTTTCTAGAACCAAGCGAGCCTGGTACATGTAAGCAATAAGTACTTGACAGTAGTAATCCTATTGAAATACAGTTTGAGTGATAATTGTGTATGCACTTTGATTTGGTTTACAGTATGGAGGCAGAGAAATACAATACTTAGTAAACGCAGTACATAGACTTAAATAGGCTTTTAAGTAAAATAGCAGATAAGTAACTTTTGAGATTACTAGGCTTACACAGAGTAGTATACCGTTTTTGTTAGATTATGCAATTTTAAAGAATTTCTTTAGTTTCTCAAACTCCACACTTAAAAACTTTTCACAGAAAAACAGTCAATGTTATCCTATGGAGGAAAATAGTGTTAACGGTTTTGAGGCAAGTATTTGGTAGTGGGAGTTGAGGTTCTGGGGGTAGACTCAGGGGCCCCTTAGGGACAAGCATGCATCTGGTTATACCCTCAGCGGCACTAGGGCGGCCGGTGCAGGGTGCTATTTAGACATCGGACGCTCTGTTTTCAGTGGAGAACCTCCTCTTTGCAAAAGCACTGCAGGCTGGGAGTCGAAGGTCTCCTGGGTGCAACCATCACTTCGAGATGTAAGTTGGGAAGTTAGAGGCTGGTTAGGCACCGTCGGTTTGGGCACACAAGGCCGCGGGGCGTCTGGTGCAGGGGTGCCTTTTGGGGTCGGATCTTCTTACCAGTTCCTGGTCGCTGTTGATACAGCGGTAATTTCACTGTAATTCCTCAATGCAAAACCTCATTTACCTCTAATTTACCGCTGTAAAGGTACTGGACCCTTGTCACTGTATATTACCATCAGGAGACTTTACATAAAACTGAAAAATCTAAATACAAATATTTAAGCCAATGAAGAGAGTTGGTGAGTATTTTAAAGGGTTATATTTTCTTAGTTAAAAGTGAAGTTTTTCTGACCCTTTATTAGTTAGTCCAATATCAGTCAGTCAAAAACTTTTTCGATTTGTAAAATCCCAAAAGTTAATACATAATACACAGAGGTGAGAATATTTAAAAAAAGATATATAACCAAGTTAAACATACTGGTGTATTACATAAGTGTACATACACTCTTCCTTTAAAATACATAATTGTACAATAAATACTTTTAAAAAAAAAAGACCAGCTAAAAGTTTCACCACAAAAAGGCTGCTTCCTGTAATGATCCTATATCCTTAATTCATATGCAATCAGATTTAGTTCATTTTGAAATCAGACTAAAAATACATATACATGAGCGATATTCCGGAGAGAAATTATAATACATAGAGTATTTACTAGCAGCTCTTCCCCTTTAAGCGAATCACCCACGCCCAGCCCAAGAACTTAGGGACGGCAATCACAATATACTCTTCAGTGGACTTTTTTAAAATCTTGAAAGCCTCGCTACTTGATCTGGTTACCAGATTTAGACATACTGGTTTCAACCATCTAGACCTAGGTTTTCTACAGGCTGGACAGGCTAACAAAATGTGTGGCAGTGATTTGCAGGCGTTAGAACAGAATAGACAGTTGCCACTATTCGTGCTACACCAGTTGCTAGTAAATACATTCGTAGGGAGTGAACCCACCCTAAACTGGTAATAAAGATTCCTGTCTTTGGGGTTAGTAATGAGATCCCAGTACCCTTCATATTTCGCTTCATGTTTAAGCTCAAGAAAGTCTCCGGACAGAGTGGGGCCCATTAGTTCAGCAAATCGCCTCATAATCAACCTATTCCAATATGCTGCCGTAAATTCATTTTTTGATGGAAATACATTATCAGCAGGGGATGCCCATAAACGTGCCATCCCCTTATCACAAAGAGTGGTCTTTACCCGTTTTAGCCACATGATTTTGCTCATACCGTCGGCCTCCCTAACTTCCATTATAGCTTGGGCATAATGCGAAAGCTCCGGTGTAGCCCATAGCCTTCTCCAGTAGGCCACATGCCTATAATGGGCCACGTCCACAATAGAGTAGCAGCCCAGATCTTAAAACAAAGGGAGCAATGGGGTGGATTGCGGGAGGCCAATCAATGACCTTAGACATTTACTTTGCGCTGTTACCAATAAGTCTATATTGGCGTAACACCACAATTTAGCCCCATACAGTATCGAGGCGCTAATCTTTGAGGAATAAATTTGTAGTGCTGAAGCAATTGGTTTAGTGTGTGATAGTCTGTGCTCCTTTAGAAAGGCTCCCGCCGAAAGTTGCGCATGCTTGACGAAGAGCAAATCTATTTGAGGCTTCCAACTTAGTTTATTACCGATGGTTACCCCTAGGTAGGTAAAAACCTGGGTTTTTTCCAGAATACCTTCCTTCATCTCGACCCTACCCTTAATAGTCCTGTGTTTGTGTAGGACCATGTACTTTGTTTTAGCTACATTGACTACAAGGTTGTGGTCCTGACAGAACTCCTCAATCTTGATAGAGCACACTGAAGGCCCTTCTGTGTCTTTGAAAATATAAGGGTATCGTCTGCAAACATGAGCAACAGGATCTTCATCCCTGCTAATGAAGGATCATCCGTGGGATAATTGTCGAAATATTGCACTATCCCGTTAATATATAATGAGAAGAGAGTTGGTGCTAAAACGCACCCTTGTCTAGCACCCTTCTCAGCAGGGAACTTTTTGGTAGTACTTCCCTGTGCATCCCATCTCACCTGTGCATAGTTGGCAGCATGTAACTTAATTAAAAATGCCAGAAGATCTTGTGGCATACCTAGTGCCAAAAAGATTCACCACATCTTGGTACGAGGGACAAGATTAGGTGCACAAATGCTGCGTATATCGTACCTCCCCTTAGTACTACAGTACGCCAATATATCATAATGAACCTGAACACCTGGTCTATGGTGCTGGTACATGCACGAAGGCCCGCCTGGAGAGGAGTCAGAATGTTACAATCCTCTATCCAGGCCTGGATTCTGTTCAGTACTAGCCTAGCCGCCACCTTTTCTATGCAGTCTATAAGGCTTATCGGCCTATAATTACCGGGTTGCGAACGGTCCCCTTTCTTATAAATAATAAATAATTCCGCTCCTGCCCAAGTACTGGGCACAGTAGCTCCCCTTGCGATAGCATTCACAAGTAGCTGGATATACTGAGCCCATTTCTGAGTATCATAAAGGAACAGATCAGCGGGAATACAATCTGGCCCGAGCGCCCTCCCTCTGGGCACTAAAGATAAAGCATTTTCCACATCTTTCTTAGTGAAGTGCAATGTAGATGTGGGAGGTGGCATATCAAAGCAGTCTTGGTCATTCCCATTTTGTGCAAACTGACCTTTGAAATGCGATACTCACTGATCTGTATCTACATAGTTTATGGGCACCTTACTGGGTGCCCCACTCCCCCATTTCACCAGGTGTCAGAAGATAGTCATATTCCTCCCTGAACAGGCCTTAAGCAATTCTGACCAGTGTTGTTGGTCCCAGGCCCTTTTGGCCCGGTATTGGACTACCTTATAGTCAGTCCTAGGCCCTTTGAATGTCGTCAAATATCAATCAGGTTACAGAATTTGGAAATTAGGAAAAATAGCATTAATACAGAACATATTACAGTCTGCATATAAGCATCACATGTAGAAAAGAAAATGTGGCGCAAAATGTCAATCTGAAAGAGACACGTTAGTGATAGATACCTTACCTTAGATATCCCATATGTCAGACTGGTTCCGGAAAGTTTTGCTAGCAGTACCCCTGCGCGTCAGTAGGGGGTGTCGTGCAGCTCCTTGTCCGTCGCTGGCGTCGTATTCGCCGAGATGACGTTACGAAGACTACTTAGGCGCCACCCATGCGCGCTGACATCAGTTCTTTCTTCCACGCCAGTAAGCGCAGATCCGGTTAGAGCACGTACCCTAGTCACTTTTTGACTATCTTTTTGGGACTTTTGTCTCTTGCCCGTCTTCTCTGGTGTGAGTAGGAATGCCTGATTTTAAGTCCCGCGGGTCGTGCTGTTGCAATATGTCGGTGGCGGACATCCATGACTTTTGTATCTGCTGCCTGGAGCGTGACCATGACACCCGGTCCAGTCTGGACTGTCGAGCCATGGCTTAGAAGGCCTTGAGGGAGTGGCGCTGGAGGTTGCCTGAAGTTTGGCACTTATCTCAGCACTGTTCAAGGTCCAGGGGCCGTTCCCCGGAATGCTTGCGGGACCACCATCACTGCTCCTCGAGATCCAAGTCTTCTCCCTCGGATTCGGGTAACAGACTGCACAAAATGAAGGCGAAGAAGCGTTGTCGCTCTCCATCCCCCCCCCCGTCGCTCCCCGGATGCGGACGAGGGAGCCGGGGAGTTCTGTGGCCTACCCACCTTACCCGGGTCCGTCGGTGACTCCCGAACAGGTGCAAGAGTTTCTTGCTGCCATGGACCGCCTGATTAGGCCTCGGGTTCCCGCCGGTGCGCCTTCGGGCCCCGCGGTCCTGTGTCAGGATCCTGCTGGGCCGTCGACTCCACCGGCGAATCCGGCCCCGGCGCTGCAGGATCCTACCCTGTCGGCTCTGGCCCCGGCGCCAAGAGGCCCTACACTGCCGGCTCCAGCCCCAGGGCTGCACTCTGCTCCTCCTGTGGCGCTGCAGTGGATGCCATTTGTTCCGCCTCTGCCCCGGTTCCCGGACAGTTTTGTCCCTGCCTAGGATCCGAATTGGGACATGGCGTTGGTCCGTCCCTGGCCGACGCCATTCCAGACGTCAGGTGTTTCTCCCTGGTCCCTGCCCCGCCTCCACGGTCTACACCTCACATGGCGGAGGCTGAGGACGACTGAGGGGTCAGTGTGACTCCGAGCAGGATTGGGCGGACAACTTGGAAGAGGCCGGTGGGCTCGACGTCTCCTCTGACCCGGGGTTTGCCTCTCCCCCTTCCACTATGGAGGAAGGTGCCTCGTATACGGTGGTGCTCCATCGGGCAGCTGGGGTCCTTAACCTTGATCTCCCTACGGTAGCCCTGAAAACTAATCTCCTCACTCA